>NC_134719.1:61548876-62180974 GCF_049634645.1 Pelodiscus sinensis | reverse complement strand
GCGCCGCTCCTCAGCGCTACTGGACCAACCCAGCAGCACCCAAGCTGCTCTGCCCCAGGCGTCCTGATTCAGCCGCTGCTGAAACTGACCAGCAGTGGCTGAATCAGGACGCCTGGGGCAGAGCAGCAGGGGTGCTGCCGGGTTGGTCCAGTAGCGCCCAGCTGCTGTACCACAGGCGTCCGGAGCAAAGCCGCGGAGCACGTGGCGCGTCTGGGCTGTCCCGCTGCCGGTGTGTTCCGCGGCTTTGCTCCCCGTCTCCCTGGTCTGCTGATCTCCAGCAGACCAGGGAGACCGGGAGCAAAGCAGAGCAAAGCCGCGGAGCACACCGGCAGCGGGACAGCCGCGGTGCGTCTGGGCTGTCCACTGCCCGCGTGCTCTGCGGCTTTGCTCCCCGTCTCCTTGGTCTGCTGGTCTCCAGTAGACCAGGGAGACGGGGAGCAAAGCCGCGGAACACACCGGCAGCGGGACAGCCGCAGCGCGTCTGGGCTGTCCCGCTGCCGGTGTGTTCCGCGGCTTTGCTCCCCGTATCCCTGGTCTACTGGAGACCAGCAGACCAAGGAGATGGGGAGCAAAGCCTCTGAGGACCAGCAGACCAAGGAGACGGGGAGCAAAGCCTCTGGTCTGGGGAGACGGGGAGCAAAGCCGTGGAGCGCGCGGGCAGCGGACAGCCCAGACGCACCGCGGCTGTCCCGCTGCCGGCGTCCTCAGAGGCTTTGCTTCCCGTCTCCCTGGTCTGCTGGTCTCCAGCAGACCAGGGAGACGGGCAGCAAACCCCGTTCGTAACTGCGGATCCGACATAAGTCGGATCCGCGTAATTCGGGGACTACCTGTACTCCAACCCCACCTAGACTGTCCAACAATGAATAGCACCAACATTGCTGCCCAGTGTTCTCAGTCTGTGCTGAGAGACGGAATTCACTCTGAGTGCTACTTTCTTCAGAATTGTTTGCCACTTTCTCCCTCTTGTTTGCTCTCTCTTTTGTAGGGGAAAGGCCTCTTTGAGGGTCACTTTGAAATTCAGTGGCTCTTTCGCTTAGAAGCAGATTCTCAGCTGATGAAGCTCTTGAGTAGGGACCAAATGACAACACAGAGGGCTCAATTTCTTGTGTTGAGCTTCCTATAGTGGCATTTGCCATTCTGGGCCCCTATAAGAAGTCTCGAATTCAGCCTGGCAATGGATGCTTTGAGCGGGAAGAGACCAAGATATGCAACTATTTAGGTCTAAAACCACAATATTTAAGTCATTTTGGAGGTGTTTAAAGTTTATTTCTCCTAAGTCCTACACATTTGGACTTGCTTTAAGCATAAAACATAAAAAAATAGTCCTAATAGAAAGTTTTGAACTCTGAAACATTCCTAAAATAGTTCTGTAATATACAGAGAATATACAGACTACATGATGTTATGTTATTAAAGTATACTAATTCACCCTGAGATTATCTGCATAACTAATATTTATCTTGTGAAGAAAGCAATCATTCAAAGGTCATGACGATAACATCTTTATAACATGTACACAGGGGCGGACATAGGGCAGGGCAAACGGGGCGGCCGCCCCGGGCCCCGCCCTTAAAAAAGCCCCGTGCATGCGCCGTGGCGCCACCGCGCATGCGCATGGCGTCACGGTGCATGCACCGTGGCAAAGGGGGGGCCCCGCGGAGTTACGCTGCCCGGGGCCCCACAAAACAGTCATCTGCCCCTGCATGTACATGATGGGCTAACTTTGTATTATCAACACACATAAGGGTAGTATAATAAACTACAGTAAAAGTGTTGGCGGGGGGGGGGGGGTATCATGAACTAGTGCATTAATACTTTATTTTATGATGAGAGGTTTAAAAATAGGAGGGAATTCTACCCAGATAAAGTGCCAGACTAGTGCCTTGCATGGGGCTATTATTTTTAATCCTCTCCAATACCCACTCTCATCCTCTCCCATACTGTTTCGTGCATTTTTATCCCATTTCCACCTCAAAAAACGTAATCTCTTAAATCCTACAAGAAAAACAGACTTCCCCATGCTCCCCTAAAACAATAAAAAGGTTGGGTGTGTGCATGTGTATAATTTTTACCAAGAAAATAATAAACAAATATTGCTTAAATCATGTAAAACATACTTTAAGTCCTTTTACAATAGACATCAAATCTCTATCTTTTGCTTAAATTTAAATATTAAAAAGTTTTATTTTTTCCCTCAAACTACTACAATCTGGAGGTTTTTTTGCTCACAAAACTTACCTGCAACAATGTACATTTTATCAGTTCTAGCTATTTTGGCAGCAGGTCCTGTGGGACCTCAGTCCTGGTTCAGGGCTCTGGATAAGAGTTTTTCTTTCCCAATGGATGTAGATCATGTTGACTGATAGTACAAGTATTCTGTATATCACATAGTTGTCTACACCCACAACTACAGGAGTCCTATAGAACTGAGTCTTCAAACAGTGAGCTAAGCATTATTCTCAAAGTTGGAACAGTACACAAACTACTTTTCACGAGGGTCTCCTTTCCTCCCATTTTTTCTCATTATGACTAGAGAAGCAGATAGTCCAATTCCAGAAGTCTTTATTCATTGTACTTATCTTTATTTCAAAACTAATATGAGAACTGAACTTCAAAGCCCTAACTTACCATTTAAAAATCAAGTTCCTAAAGGAATTACACACAACTAACACTCCAAGTTTAAAGAAATGAATGAAACCCTGAAATGGATAAAACTGCAATATTCTGGGGCATTACTATGTTCAGCCTAAGAGTTTTTATGCTTTAGAAAACTCTTAAAAGATTTGAGATGTGACAGACTTTCTCCCTTCTCCCAATCCCCCAGGCTATGTCTATACTACAAGTTTTCTTGGCAAAAAAATGCTAATGAGGGACTCATTTGCATGAGTCACAATCTCATTTGCATATTTTCGGCCAATACGTTTTTGCCTAAAGGGTTTTTGGACAAAAAGAAGCAGTGTGGACATTTCCTTTTTGTGCAAAAAACTCTTTTCCGCAAGATCAGTAAACCTCCTTTTTTGGGGCATAAGGATCTTGCGGGAAAAAGGGTTTTTGGGCAAAAAGGAAACATCCACACTGCTTGTTTTTGTGCAAAAACGCATCATTAGAAAATATGGAAATGAGATAATGACTCATGCAAATGAGTCCCTCATTAGCATATTTTTTTCCAAGAAAACTCGTAGTGTAGACATAGCCTCAGAGTATAAGCACTAGTTCAGAGTTGGTTGATGGGAATTTGCTACCTGATATGTCATATACCCATATTCAATACCAGCCTTAACATTTGCCAGGTTCTGAATTTCTGGAAAGATAATGCCGTACCATAAGTTGTCTCCACATCACTTCCAGTTCTGTTAAAAGAGGTCTGGCCCTATGCTTTCTGCTTCTAGAAAGATATCAAGGCCAGTTTTTGACTGCTCTGCAATGTGTGTGGTCACTTATTCTAGAGTTAAGTAGGGATGTAAGGGAGGGGTTGACTAGCTGACTATCCAATAAGCATATGCTTATTGGGTAGCTGAGTCGACTACTCACCCACCCCTCACACCTTGCTGCCTCTGTGTCAGAGGCAGCAAGGGAGAGGGAAGCAGGAATGTGCTGAGGGGAGCCGGTTTAAAACCTGGTTCCTCCCAGCATTGTCTCCACGGTGCAGGGGAACAGAAGGGGGCAGAGCCACAGCTCTGTTCAGTCCCAGCTCATGCTACCCCTGGGAGCTAACCCCGCTGCAGCTATGCATTGTAAATGTAGTAAGAGCCCACCGGCTCTGGGACCGGCTCCTGGAACTGCTTAGTTCCGGCTCATGCCACCCCCGGAAGCTAACTTTGCTGTGGCTCTGCAGACAGGAGTCGGGCTGCTGCATGCCTAGCTTCTACTACACTTTAAATGCAGAGCCGAAATTCCATCAACTACTCAATTAGCTGATAAACCACAATTTAACATCCCTGGTGTAAACTGGGTGTAACATGCTTCTAAAACAATAAGGAAGTATATTACATCCACTTTCTGCAAGTATAAATAATGTGCAGGTTAAAAGGAAGCGAGACTTCTTGTGTTCAAGTTGTGTTTTGCATGGAGGGGGAGGAGCGCAAAGACGCTGCTCAGTTTGCTTGTTTTCAAAGCTGACTCAAGTCATACTAAAAATCAATAACTTAAAATAGTGCATACATGTACACTGTCTCAGGACCAGAGGCAAGGTCACTGATAAAGCCAGGGTCTAAACAGCTAGAGAAAAAGTTCACAGTAGGATAAGATTTAAGCTTCAATGCCTTCCTAGATTTTCAGGTTTATTACAGGAGTTCTGGGTTAACCAAAATGATGCAAACTTGCTAGAAGTTTCCTTCCATACAAATTCACAGTTCTTATACACCAAAATAAATACATAAGCATCATGTTTTCCTAGATCTGCCGCAGATATTGGTCCCTAATTCCATCCTCTTTAACCCAGTCCTTTGTTAAAATACTGAGCCTAACCAGCTCACATAAATAACTATGAGTCTCTCTTTGAATTCACTTAAAAACTCTTTGAACTCAGAAACTTTTCTAGGAATTAACCTAGAAAAACTCAATACTTTTAAAACCAGTGATGCCTGTTCTTAGGGCAACTGTGTAAGTGAAAAATTGAGTCCTTTCTCTAGAGTACAGAAAGACCTGTACTTCCCATCATACTCCTCCAAACAGAAAGCAATTGCTCTGTTCCATTTACACTTACAGAGAGAAAATTCTATTGAGCATTATCACTTGTCAGGATCAGGGAATAATTAGGCTACTGCACTACACATCTCCTGTTATTTAACTAAGCAGCCTGATTCCGTCATACAATCTACCTGGCAACATGTTACCCTATGGCTCCTCCTACTGGAAAAGATAGAAAGATATTGGCATTGTAGCTCTAGTAGAGGTATATATATTTTTAAAAGGGTCTACTTTGATTAAACTTAGACTGTTCATACTACGGTCTTTTTTTTTAATCAAGTAAAAGTTTAAGTTTGAGACTTTCCATAGCGAGGAAAAAATATTTGTCCACTGCCATATTGTGAACGTGTCAATGCCTAATAGTTTGGTGATATATTCAGGGTTGACTGTTCAAACATCTAGGGTATGTCTACACTGCACAGCTATTTCGGGATACCGGAAGTATCTTGAAATAGCTACCCGGCATCTTAACAAGCCACCTGTTATTTCAAAATATTTTTCAAAATAACTGGTGTGCTATTTTGGCATCCCTGTAACCCTCGTTCCACAAGGGTTAAGGGATGTCTTTAAATAATGTATTATTTCAAAATGTGGTGCTGTGTAGATGCAACAAATTTCAAAATAAGCTAATCTGAAATAGAATCGAAGTAAGATGCAATTTGCATAGCACAAAGGCTGTGTCTACATTGGCAAGATTTTGCCCCAAAGCAGTTGCTTTTGCGCAAAATCTTGCCACCTGTCTACACTGTCCGTGAGTACTTGCGCAAGAACACTGACGTTCTAATGTATAAAATCAGTGCTTCTTGTGCAAATACTCTGATGCTCCCACTCAGGGATAAACCCTCTTGCGCAACTGGCCAGCGTAGAAAGGCAACGTTAATAACTTGTGCAAGAAAGCCCAATGGCTAAAATGGCCATCGGAGCATTCTTGCGCAAGAGAGCGTCTACACTGGCACGTATCAGCTGCTAGAAGTGGGCCTCATCCTCCTTGATTGGATCCACCTCGTCATCTCCAGCCTGATCCTGGCCTGCATATTTATTCCTGCCTCTGGAAATTTCCACTACATGCATCTGACGAAGTGGGTCTTTGCCCACGAAAGCTTATGCTCCTACACTTCAGTTAGTCTATAAGGTGCCACAGGACTCCTCATCGCTCCTACACTGGCACAGATGCTTTTGTGCAAAAGAACATCTCTTGCGCAAAGGCACATGCCAGTGTAGATGCTCTCTTGCGCAAATACTTTAATGCAAAAACTCTTGCGTTAAAAGTATTTGCCCAAAATCTTGCCAATATAGACGTAGCCAAAGTCTGTATCTTATTTCAAGTTTAGGATGCTGTGTAGATGCACCCCTAGATGCACAAAAGATGTAAACTTTTGTGTCCCCCCACATGAGACCCCAGTGGTATCCAAATGTGATGAATGTCAACATGATACACCTGGGCTATTGGGAATTACTGTGCTCTGCTGTGTCAAGAAATTTAGAAGTAAACACAGGAAAGCTGTAATCAATAGTTCTGGAAAGCATGTACAAATACTGCTCTTGATTTCTTAAAAACATGGAAGATGTAGGCTGACTCCTATTGCATAATTTCCAGAAAAACATGGATGCTTTCGGAGAGAACTACAAAGCAACTAGACCCCATTCCAATCAAAGGAAAGTGAGTAAAGGTTTTTGTTTAGAAAAAATGTATTAGTAACCCCAAATAACAAAATTAATAAATCCTTTTCTTTTACTGGAGGAGCTGCAAATCAGGAAATTTTCAAGCATCTTTTTGGTTGAACATTTTTTAGGCAACTGTACCTCATTACTAGACTAAAAAATCTGATTCTGCAAGGCCTTGACTATATCAGACAGCCCTGCTGTCTTCCAAAATAGCCTGATCCCAGTGCCCATTGAAATCAATCTAAAGTCTCCCATTTAAGGTCCATTATTAAATAAGCACTGGTCCATTATTATACACTATCTAATGGAACATAGCTGCTTCAAATCCAGGTATTATGCTCAAAACAGAGCTAATGCTGTTCCATTAGAGTATACAGTTTAAATGGGGGATATTGAAATGCACATGGACTAAACAAAGGCTAATGAAGAAGGGAGAACTGTGAAGGCTAGAATATCAGTCTTCAGATGCTTGACCTGGTATTTGCTCATGTAAAGGAGAGCCTTTCCATGGACTTAATTGGATTTTGGTTTGGGCCCTTAAACACTCATGCATTAGCTCTAGTGATGGATATTAATGACTGGGAAGGACTGCTACGCTTTGATTAGAAAAGTATTTTGAGCAAAAGAGAATAGTGTTTAAAAGAAAATAAATTAAACACAATCTAAGTATAACTATTATATTGGAAAGGTACATTGAGATGCACTGCAAAATATCAAGGACCTTCTCACTTGCCAGAAATAAACTTTAAAAAGTTTTAAAGTTTTTCTTATATTTTTTGTTACAGTCTAACATGGCTACCCTTCTGAAACTCTTGACAGAAAAGTTACATGTGCAGCTGCACAAGCTTTGGGAACAGGAAATTGCCAGGGCGAGAGAGGAAGAAAGCAAGGTTATGGGACTTGACCAGTACTTGCACCATAGGTGCATGAAAACAAGCCTTCTCATTATTACCACTGCAGTTGGGAATGCTGTAATTTGCAAGAGGTGGACGTACTGTGTTTGGCACCCATGATGTTAGGGCCGAGCTGCAGGCAATTGCAAAGGTCGGCGTTGGCGCCCGTTGCTGCGGCCTGTCTCTGTAACGTGGCAGGAGTCCTGCCAGCTCCAGAGACCAGGAAACCTTCAGACCGCCCCCTTCCCCCCAAAAAAACCCCACTGGTTCAGTGAGATGGGCTGGCCAGTCATGAAGTGGTTAATTTGCAATGAACGAGGTGCCATGGCTTATTTTTTCTCATGCATAACTGATGCAGCAATGCCATAGGAGTACAATTAGCCACGCCACAGCTCACCCCTGGCACATACGAAGCGCTAGGTGGCAGCTGGAACCCACCACAGGCTTGTTTCAAACCACGTCATGACTGGCCGGCCCGTCTCACTGAACCAGTGGGGTTTTTTTTGGGGGGGGGGGGGGGGGCTGTCTGAAGGTTTCCTGGTCTCTGGAGCTGGCAGGACTCCTGCCACGTTACAGCCAGGCCGCAGCAACGGGCGCCAACGAGCAGTAGCCAACGCCGCCCTTTGCAACTGCCCGCAGCTCGGCCCCAACATCATTAGCCACCCTGAGGCAGCCAGACTCCTCCCCTCAGGCGCCAGTGGGCAAGGGGCTGGGCTGGCAGAGCCGCTCCGCGGCAGCCGCGCGCCCACCCCCTTGCAAAGCTCAGCCGAGGCCAGTTATCGGGGAGGGGGGGGCCGCCTACGCGCTAGGCGGGAAACTCCGGGCCTACAGAGGCCCCCCCCCCTCCGCAGCGCTCTTAGTTGGCGCGCGAGATCGGGGCGCGCGCGGCTGCCCCGCAACCGCCGCTGACCGTCTGGCGCGCGGCAGCCCCGCAACCGCCGCTGACAGACTGGCGCGCGGCAGCGGGCCCCTCAGAAGAGGCCGGAGTTCGCCGCGCGCACCCACGGGCAGGCGGAGGCGGCGCAAGAGCCGCTCGCGCCGCCCTTTCCGCTGGCCGGCTCCCGGCGCAGGCGCCGGCTCCGTCAGCCTGGCGGAATGTTGGCCGCCTCAGCGCGGCTGCGCGACTCCCCGCCCCCCTCCGCTCCTGCCCCCTCCCACCTCCCGGGTGGCGGAGCGAGGCCGGGGCTGGAGCGAGCGCAGGTCTGCGGCTGGTGAGAGACGGGAAGGGGGAAGCACGTCCCGAGCCCCCCCGGGCTGCCCCCTCTGTGTGCGGACGGGAGGGGGCGGTAGTTCGCCGCCGCGCCTCACCCGGGGCGGCTGGAGCGGTTCCCTCTGGGCCCGCCGGTGCTAGGAAAGGGGCGGGCGCTGCTTCCTTTCGGGTCCGCAAGCCTGGCCCTGCCCTGGCTCCGTCGGGTGGCTTCTCCTGCCCGGGGGCGCCAGCTGTGACCCGCGGACGCTGCTGCTGCCTCGGTGTCCGCTCCCCTGTGCGCGGGGAGCAGCGGGGGCGGCGAGGTGTGTTGGGGGAGGGAGTTGCGGTGTCGCCTGTCCGGTCTCCAGGTATCTGTGTGTGTGTGTGGGGGGGGTGCTCCTCTGCACTCCTGTGCCCCGGGTTAGTTCAGCCCCGGGGGGAGGGGGGGTTGTGGAGCTGGAGTGTGAAAGGGTAAAGTTGCCCTTCTCTTGAGCTGGGAAGGGGGGGGGGCAGGTGGAAGGGTTCCTCCCCTCCCCTTGTAGGAAAAGTGAAGTCACGTCCCAAGCCCAAAGCTAGCAAAGCAGCCGTCCGCATCTGTTGGCTAGCATGAGGAGTACAAACACTTCATTGACACACACACACAGCACAACCATTCATTCCCGCATGGAGACACTTTAAAAACTCCTTAAAACTTAATCCCAAAGGAGGGAGTCCTAGTTGGAAGGCGTGAGACTTGGCAGGTCTCCTCTATTTCTAAAGTAATTACTTTATTCTCCCTGTCAAGGACTCAAGATGAGCTGTTTTGAGTCTGATTCTCTTGTATGTTAATTATCTCGCATCTATAACTTTTGGTGGCAAGGGATTCTGAATGTGTGTTCTGTTTTGAACTATAGGAAAGATATAGAGTACCAGCTGTTTAAAAAAGAACAATAGCCAGAAAGGAAAAACAACCCTTTTGTGTACAAGAAGCCTGTGTACAAATATTTATTATGTTTTCATTATCAAACCTCAGTCTTACAATGACATTAATGACATGATGCCAAATCCATCTATGGTAAAGAGCAGCTGCACCTGGGATTGCCTTCACACACTTCCTGCCTATTAAGATTGAAAGCAACAAATTATGTCCTCTATGAACCCATATTACTTCTTTGAAGTGTTGGCTTGATTTAAGCAAAGTCTCACATCCTGCATGTCAAGTGCTTTGTATGCTTTGGGGACTTACCATTAAGTTGTAGGTAACGCCATTTGCAAATTATTGTTACAAAGTGCCTGATTCCAAATGAATTTTCAAAATGTAACTCTGTTTTTTTTTAAAGACATCTGCATATATTGAGGTTTGATATTGGTAATTTAAAGGTTAATGCCCCAATTCTGCTAACTTCCTGTGTACATGTACTTAGTCTTCAGAAGTTAAGCTCTGAGCCTCGTTTTGTTTTGAGGGCTGAATTCAGTTTTAAATTTTAGTTTATGTGATAAGGTGTACTTTTAGGGCCACATGCAACCATTGTCTGCACTGAAGTTTCCAATGGTGTGAATAAGAGGTTTGCATAAAGATCAAGGGTATAGGGTGCTTTTTATTTGGTTATTAAACTTTTACTTACCAGTGCTATTACCATCACTGTTGCATTATTACCTTTACTTTCATCATCACTGAGTGGGAAAATGTACTTGCCCCTACCGTCACCTACAGTTCTGCCCCTTGTTCGTCTTCCTTCCCTACGCTACTTTTGCTCCAACTTTCCTGTTTTTTTTTGCTTCTGTCTTTTCTCAGCATTTCATTCTCTGCAGCAACTCCCATTTCTTCTTTTTTGAGTGTTCATTCTCACCCTTTCTCCCATTGCATATCCAAGATCAATGAATAATGTTGACATATGAAGTGCTATTATTAGGCTACATCTTACACTAGTGAGATTAATAGGGCAGGGTAATTCTCAGTCTCCACAAGGGAATTTTATGGCTGTAGATTAAGGAAGAGAACAGTACATCAGTTAACTTTTCAATCATGAACTGAGAGTTATCTTTGCAACCGGTAGATCAAGAATCTTTGTTTTTACTGAAGTCTTTCACTTTATTTCTTTTTTTTTTTGCATGTATAGGTCTTTATTGAAATATATTTGCAAGCCTTTAGTAATCTAGCTGGTAGCAGACCCTGGGTCATGTACACTTTTTTATGATATATATTTGAGACGCACGGATACAAAAAGGTCTCTTTCCCAAATGCTTGGAAGTGGTGAGGATTGGCCTGAGCCCAAATGTCTACATTGCAGTTTTCAGCCCCTTGAGCCCAAGTCAGCTGTGCCCAGGTCTTTTATTCCAGAGTAGACATACTCAAAAAGGTGTCTTCCAGATGCCACTCTTACTTCTAAGTGGTGATGTCTGTACTTTCCTCTATCTCTTAGGATGTTTACTCTTAGCTAACTTTTTTATTTTAAAGTAGTTGTAGTTTCTCATTTTTGCAGGCGCTGTAGACTTAACTGTCTTGGGTTCTTCTGTTCTCAGCCTTGTTTCCACAAATATGGATGTAATTTTGAATTCATTTCTATTATGTTGCCTCTTCTTCTTTGCAGCTCTTATGCCATTTGGTATTCAGGGCTGATACTAGTAAGAAAAAACTTAAACAACAAATAGTCTAGTAGCACTTTAAAGACCTAAGAAAACATGTAAATGGTGGTATGAGTTTTCATGGGCACAACCCACTTCTTCAGATGACTGGAGTGTTGGAAGTCCAGATCCAAGAATAAATAAGGGAGGGGGGAGAAGGAAAAAAATTGAAGGGAAGGAAGAAAAAAAAGACAGAGTAGATAGATAAGCTTCAGAGGGATCGCCGAGTGAGTCTGTAACTGGAAAAACTTACAAAAACAACAATTCGTCTAGTAGCATCTCAAAGGCTAAATAGTTAAAAGAGGCTGATAGCTAACTAACTCAGCTACCCCTCTGAAACTAGTAAGAAAACTAGCTTTTGACTTAGTGGTAACTCTGGCATTGCAAGATGCAGGAATGACTCTGTTTAATGTCTGAAAGGTATTGCTCTGCTTCCCCCACCATTGCTGATGAGTGCCGGGCCACTAGACTGACCTCTGTTGCTGGCCCCAGACCCTAAGCCCTGCTAGTCCCATAGGCTGCATTGTTCGGGGAGGCGGGGAAGAGGCAGAGTAAGGGTGGGGAGAGGCAGGGCATAGAGTGGAAGGGGTGTCCTAACCCTTCTCCGGGCTGGGGTGCAGTCATGTGAGTGGTGGCAACCTTCATCAGTCACCCCTGGCTACCCTTTGCAGCCTCAGGAATGGCACAGACTCCTTTCAATCCCTTCTGGCTTTCATCAAAACTCTGTGTGCAAATCTCCTCCTCGTGTTTTTTTCCCCCTCTTAGTCCCATTTGTGTTTGACTTTTTAGTTTGTACGGTAAAACTCCATTAGTCCGGCATCCAGTGCTCTGGCACTCCGGATGGTCCGGCACCATCAGGAACCCGGAAGTGCTCGGGGCAGCCGGACAATTGGAGCTGCTCTGCACCCAGCTTCCCTGATTCAGCTGCTGCTGAAACTGACCAGCAGCTGAATCGGGGAAGCCGGGGGCAGAGCAGCTGGGGTGCTGCTGGGTTGGTCTCACAGCGCTGAGGGGCGGCGCTACCGCACCAACCCGGCAGCACCCCAGCTGCTCTGCCTCAGGTGTCCCCTATTCATCTGCTGCTGAAACTGACCAGCAGCAGCTGAATCAGGGACGCCTAGGGCAGAGCCAGACTATCGGAAGGGGGGGCTCTGATGGGTCTGGGGTGGCGTCCCCCCCACCCCAGACCCCTCATAGCCCTCCCTTCTGATAGTCCAGAATATCTGATAATCCGGCACCCCCTGGATCCTGAAGGTGCCGGATTATTGGAAGTTTACTGTAAATAGTTTTTAATAATTGTCAATAGCAGTACCTGGGCTGTAGTTTAGTTTTTGTGTAGTTTTTATAATTAAGGGTTTATTGTATGTGTGTTATAGTGCCTGATCTTGAGAGTTATGCATCATTTTCTGGGCTTCAAACATGACCTGCAGTGTGGGAGTGTCTATTCCCATCAATAACGTATACACTCGATGTTTGCTCTGTGTATGAGAGGGCCATCTTAAAGAAAGGTGTAGCATCCATCATCTTTTTAAAACGAGAACACAGATTGCAAGAGACCATCACCTGAGGCGTCACTTGGAGCAAACTATGAGGCTTGTGTCATCACAGGGACCCTCAACAGCATTTGATTCTAATAATCATCAGCCATTTTCCACCTCTAAAGAAGTGGTGAACAGACTCCTGGACTCTGGTTTTTCCTCACTCAGTCACAAATGGTTTCTCAAGAGAAGTGTTGAGACTCATTATTCAAGAGGGGCATACTTTCCATTGACTTGTTTGCAACGAAAACAAACAGGAAATGTGACTAGGTTTGTTCTTGAGCAGGGCACAACCCATATTCCCTTTACAACGCCTTCATGTTGAAATGGATACTGGATCTAATGTACATGCTTCCTTGATTCCTGCCCTACAAGGCTTTCACAAGCTGAAATGAGATTGTTAGAATGATCCTTATATCTCTGGAATGGCCAAAGCAAAGTTGGTTTTCAGTTTTCTTCTGTTTCTCAGTTTCTCCTACTCACCACCACCTTATCTCTTGGATTTGCTTTTGCAACTTAATGGCTGAATTCAGCATCCTGGCAGGGACAGCCCCGACCTTTTAGCCTGACTTTTGACTCTAGACTAAGACGAGAGATTGAGTTTGTAATGGGTGGTCTGAGGGGCCAGATGGTCAGGGGGCCAGACAGTCTAGTGGTTAGAGAAAGTGACTACTCATCCTCTGCTTAGTGGTGGGTCTCAGTGCTTGAATGGTGGGTAAGTGGGTGGACTTGGGCTGTTCCTTTCTGCTAGGACCCTATATGTGTCAACTCCTGAACAGGGGCACTATACTTGGCAGTGAGTCTAACCCTGGGCTACCTCCTAACAGTCTATTCTGATTGGGGTGTGGCTGCTGTAGTCCACTTAGTTGGGAGGTCTGCTTTCTGTAGGGTCCTTCTCATGGGTCTTGAGCAGCATCTTGTCATGGTCCCAGGCTTCTTCAGGTGGGTGGCTGCAAGTTGGGGAGAGAGTCACTGGACTTTGCCTTCTCACTTGTCTTTGGAGCTGGAGGCTTCTAGGTCTCCTCCAAAGTCTCTGTCGACTGCGGAGATGGTGCTTCCTTCCAATGGATGAAGTTAATGATCTTACCCCTCAGTTAGAGAGGTGACTAGCCTCCCGCCTCTTCGTCAGTCAGGCCTGATGTTGGTATAATGAAGTGAGGCTACCTGGGCCCAGTGGTTCTCTCTAATCCCTGATATGCTGTCTGACCATTGTTCTGGTTCATCAATGTTCAATAACGGGTCAGTACATCCTTTCAGCGTTAGAAAGTAGTGAACCATACAGACTTACCTGGCTAAGCTTCAAAAATTTTTCATCTGGGTCTATCTTTGCAAGGTACAACCTTTGGAAACAAAGATCCAAGATGCACAAGAGTATTTCCTGCATCTGCAAGAGTGTGAGGGTTCCAGCTAGGGGTGCAGGCTCTGTGCTAGGACCATGTGTGAAAGATCCAGGCCTAAGATGAAGGGTTGGGATGCTATGGGTTGGGTCGGGGATGAAGGGATCAGGGCGAGGACATAGGCTTGGGGTGCAAACCCTGGGATGGGGCTCAGGGCTGGGACTGTGGACTAGGACGCAAGGTCTCTGTCTGGGGGTGGGTTCTCTGGGGTGAGGCTGAGGCAGAGAGTGGCATGCAGGGATGTGAGGAGGGGCTCCGGGGCCAGCCCAGAGCTTGAGAGTTCTGGTATTGGGAGGGGGGCAGTCCGGGACTGGGCCACTCAGGCCATGGCTAGGGGCTGGTCAGGGTCTGGGCTGACCTGGCCAGGTCACCTGGGCTGTGGTTGGGTTTAGCCAGGGCAGAGAGGTGCCTGTTTCAAGCCCTCCTCCCCATTTTATGCAAGTGCTTTAAGTGCCTGGATGGTGCTGACTAGGTGCTAACACCATGAAATTTCAGAGTGAAGTAGCTGAAAGATTGAAATAAAATCCTTTGACCATGAAATTGACCAAAATATGTCCTACTTATTAGTTACAGATTGGCTTATGACTGGAAGCATGGAGGCTTATAACTTATTTAATAAAACCTTTACTATAATAATTCTGCATGCTCTTGCTTGCTAGCTAAAAACAAGTTAAATATAATTTAATATGTAGTCTCTTTCAGTTGCTCAAATTTCAGTTTCTTGTGAAACCAATTTTACTGTTCTGGTCTGCCAGCAAAAACAACAAATGAAGATCGACTGGAGTGTCTGTGGGGAGAATCTTGTATGTGATGAGAATGTGGCTGAACTTGTCATGGTGGCTCAGTCAGAGGGACTTAACAGAGAGGTTTTTGATAAAATAAAAGTTTGCTGTTTGTTGACGCACTCCAGTTATGCAAAAATGTCAGACGTGGTGTCTGCAAGCTGGCTGGGGTAAGAAGATACCACTTTTAAGTTAAAATAAAAGTAAGTCTTCTCTGCTGTGTCATGCTTTCAGGGATAACGTTGTAAGGCTCTGGAAAATTCTCCCCCTTCAGGGTTAAATAACATTTCTGGTATACAGTAAAACAGTTTTAATAATTTTTATTGCTACAGGATGGACAAGATGTATTTTGTACTTGGGCTGGTAAACTTTCATGCCATCTCTTTTAATAGTAACTCTATCTTGTATTGTTGAGTGGATTTTAAAATAACTTGGTTATGAAGGTGTGACCCAACCAAAAGGAATAAATGGGCTTGATGATTTAGGATATGACCTAGTTGTACCAAAGTAAAGTAATAGATGTTTCTGAAAAATTGCATTTAGCTTACTTCTTAATATCTACATTTTAAAATATAGGAGGATTTTAATATTTTGGGTAATGTTAATACAGATTTTGCATGTTTGTGGGGAAACTTCTGTTTAACATCTTCAAGTGGGGCAGTTCAGGAAACCTGTTTACTCTTAAAATTATATATTCTCCGAATTTGATGAAAATTACATGTGTATAGAATAGATAAATTAAGAGGTTTTGCATTCTTAATTGGATGTGTTCAGTACCCAACAAAACACACTGTCAATATAATATTTTCAGCTGCAGTTCTTTGTTATCTAGTGATTGCTTCCGTTTGCAAATAGTGTATTAACTTTTTTGGAAGGCACTGAAAAATGAAAAGAAAGCTGCTCTTGTGTATGGACACCTATTCTTAAGGTAAAACAAGTTACTTTTTACCAAATCTGAAAACAAAATTAACAAGTTCGGAAAGGTTAGATTCTATGGCAGAGGTCTAGCTCTGTGAGCTAGCCAAGAAACCTTCCTGGATAAAGTCCATGTTTAAAGTTGTTTTGTTGTGTGGGAGACAAAAACAAAACAAAACAGATACATTTAAGATAAATTAAACAAAAGTTAACCTTCATCTGGGTGATTATACTCTGAGCAGGAACTGAAAGAGCTTTACTTATCATACCTGAATCAGAAATAAGTACTAACCTTCCCCTCTTGCCCTGGATGATTGCACACTTCCATGAGGTTTTTCACCTTTGCTCAGCCACATTGCTGCATATTTGGTTTGCCTTCCAAATAGGACCTAATTACACAGTTGACCTTGTCATATTTTCACATAGTGGGGTCTGTTTGCAGTCCAGACCATTTAAGACCAAAGCTGGACAGAGCTTTCATTTTTTTATGGATAGGCATTTAACCTTCCCTGTTTACAATCCATCAGGGAGTTTATTTTTCAATGATTCCATTCTCCTTGATTAAACACAGATCCATAAAATAAAAAATAATATTTGAATCTATGACAGATATGCTGGATTTGATCACAAAGACTCCTTTAGGCTTGTTCAAACTCATTTTTGTAGGCAGTCTCCCATCATTTGCTACCATTGGTGCTGTTCTGTTGGGAACAAGTAGTGGATGTGCTAGTGTCAGTGCAGATGTGTTTATTGCTGTGTGATCTGGACCTGCTCTAAGCAGAGTGTTAAATGGTATAATAATGTAAATGCCTGTGCCCTGTGTACAGTACTTTGCTTGTTGCTGCCATCTGTGGAACTGTATGGATTTTTGATGTATGAATAGGGGTAAACTTTCTGGATGTGATGAAGTGGCAGATTTCAGTTTTAACATCTAGTAAATGACATTTGCAATCTTCATAAATGTTAGTCAATATTGGAATGGAATTTAATTGGGTTAACTTCTCATTGAGTCCAAGGAATCTTAGCTTACTATCATGATTACTATGTTATTTCCAAGTGCAACTTTTGCCTGCCTTTGACAGTATTCCTTAGATCAGGTCACCTAGTTATTCTTAACCAATCAACAGTTAATTCACCCAGAACTACATAAGCAACTAATCACAATTAATTGATCAAGTGTAGATTCAACAAATGTTCTGGACACAGATTGCCCACAAATATAAAATTTTGTTTTGTAAGCAGTTAGTTCAGACCAGTTTTGGGGCCAGCTGCTATATCAGGGAACAACACAAACTACCTAAAATCTCTTGTTATATTTACTTATCAGTTACCAGATGTTTAGTACCCCTCATTCATTTTAATGTTTCCAGTAGTTTTCAAAGAAATACGGATATGTATACACACTCCAAATTATGCACTCAATTCCCCTATTTTACAAAATGTGCATATGTGTGTATATAGTATATATACACACACACACACTCCTTAAATATTATCCATACATGTCTTTTGCAGTTATGACAACTAGTGGGCTACTGGCTCTTTGTTGAGGCCTCACATGTCATCTTTTGGTGAACTCTTGTACAGATACCTGACCTAATAGTTCCATGTACAGCCCTATGTCCCCGTGTCTGCCATTTGGCATCAAGAAGTCCTTGGGATCACAGCATGGTGATGGCTAGCTTTACAGAGGCTGAGTTTACTAACTTTACCACCCACTGCTTTTGCCTCATAGAATTCTCCCAGGGCACCTAGACAGTAGTTGCTTGGGGGGAAGAGGGAGGAGTGTAGCCCTTTTGGAATCGTGGCAGAGGGTCTCTCCAGACTTAAGGTCTCTTAGAATTATTTATATTTAAAGTGATTCATATTGACATGAGAAACTACCAAACACTAATTAAACCATGATCCTGACATTGGGCCAGCAGCGTAGATACTGGGCCCAAAACCTAGGAGATGTGCAGCACTTCCTGCACCACTATTTCTCATGCCTATGGTGCTAGGACTGAATCCCCTTTTCCAAGAAGCAATGTACTCCTGGACTTTCTGTGAAAATAATGGAATTATGCTCAAAGCATTTCAACTCTCTTGTCCTTAGGCGACGCCTTTATAATAAAGTGACACACCCCTCATGTATGTTTTCCATTACTACCACTTCTCCATCACATACTCCTCAAGGTAAAACAGGCCACAGTCATTCTAGTAGCACCCAGGAGGCCCAGACAGGCTTGGTATTCTTAGTACCTCCAAATGATGACAATAAATCCATGGCACTTTCCACCTGTCCCTCCTCTCCTCACGCAGAACAAGGGTCATATATGCCACCCTGATACACAGGCTCTGCAACTCCGGTAGTGGCTCCTTGCTGGCTCTCATCACTAGAGGCATCTTGCTCTGCAATCGTGCAAGAGATCCTTTTGAACTCCTTCAGGCCATCTAACAGAAAAACATATTTACGCAAATGGCGCATATTCTCTAGATGGTATGACAATCATCACATGCTACCCACATCCACCCCTTCCCCCCATTTCCTGGAATATCTTTATTTCTCAAAAACACACGTATTGCCCTTAGTTCTTTAAAGGTATATTTAGCTGCATTAACTGCATTTCATCCCCCTCTTAAAGATTACTCTCTTAGTTCATCCCATCATCATGCACTTTATGAAGGGTATCCAAAATACTTACCCATCCATAAAGACCCCAGCTCCATTCTGGGACCTCAATTTAGTGTTAAGAGCACTAACAGGCAGATCATTTGAACCCTCTATAGCCATCAGTTCAGCAAGAAGGGTCAGTGAAGGGTTGTATGGCCACATACGATCTTCTATAAGGACAGAATGGTTCTTCGCCCACACCCTAGGTTCCTCCCAAAAGTACTTACCTCTTTCCACTGCAGTGAGTCCAATATATTTACCTGTCATTTCCCCAAAACCTCATGTGGGCAACAGAGAAAGTGTTGCATGCTTTGGATGTTCACAGGACAATTGCCTTTTATTTAGAAAGAACAAAACCATTCCACAAATCCAAAAGACTATTTGTCTCGACTATTGAAAGATCCCAAGGCATGTCTGTTTCTAAACAGAGATTATTTAAGTGCATTTCTAAACGCATTTGACTCTCTTACTGCACCTTTAATTAAGAGCCTCCATCAGCAGCATGGACCCACTCCACAAGAGCAATGGCTGCCTCCATGGCCTACCTAAAGAATGTGCCTCTGTCTGACCTCTGTGGAGCTGGATCCTGGGCCTCTGTACACACCTTTACTAAGCGTTATACATTGGAGACTTACTCAGCCTCTAGCATGTACTTTGGAAAGGCTGTACTCTACAGGACCTACTGTGACAGACTGAAGCTCCCTCCTCCGAGCACGAATACTGCTTCATAGTTACCTAAGGTAGAACTCCCAGAGGGGCACTCTTTGAAGAAGAAAAAATGTTACTCACTTTGTCAGTAACTGAGGTTCTTCGAGAGGGTTGTCCCTGTGAGTGCTCTACCACCACCCTTCCTCCCCGCTGCTGTGGAATTTTCCATTTCTGGGGCAGAGAAGGAATTGAAGGGATGTTAGCTGTGCATGTGGAGTAGCCGCTCTGGCATGTGCTGGCTGTCCCATGTGCGCAACCTACTGAGGGCACTGCTACCATAATTCTCCAACTAGAGGCACAGTGGCACCCCAAACACCTAAGGTGGAGCATCCACAGGGACAACCATCTTGATGAATCTCAGTTATTGCACAAGGTAAATAACCTCTTCTATGGCATAGTCATATATTTTGATTTTGTTTTGGTTTTGGTTTGGTTTTTTGCTGAGCAGAATTTGACTCAGGTAGAAGCATCTATTTTGTCTTAGCACTACCTCATACTTCCCAAAGTCAAAAACAAACTGTCAGCCATATTTTCCCTAAATTACTCAACCTTACTCAGTGTGCTTAATTGGGGACAAGAAAGCCTCTTGAAGAATTAATGCAGAACTGTTTAATTTGTAGCACTTGCACTATTGTATCCTTGACACAGAACTGCTTCCTCAATACAAAATTAATCTCATAAGGTTAAATAGCATAAATACATAGTAAACACTCTCAGTATTACTTTTCTAATATTTAACTTGCAAGTATATTGTAACTTTTCTTCCTTGTGCTTTTATTAACACTAAGATCTGTATAATTAGTCATAACTTCCTGGCAACAAGAACAGGTCTGCTATTAGTCATCATCATATAGTGGTTTAACAAAATATGTAATTTTTAAAAAATGATGTAAACTGGTTGGAAAACTATAGTCAACTTAAACCTAAGTTACATCAGTTTAGCTTGATGTGTAATTTTACAGAAATAAACTAAAGTAATATAACCAGCTGTAATCTGCTGTCTCCACACTCATGTCTGCTCCATAGCTCCCACTGAGGTGTGAGCCTGTGTGGCCATGCACACAAATTTTTCTCCCTCCCCCTTCCTCTGAAGAGCCATGCAGCCACACTCGCACAGCAGGTGGCTGCTCCAATGGGCAGGGACGGCTGAGATGGGGTGGTAAGGGAGTTGCTGGGGGGGAGGGGAGACCTGCTCCGGTGGCTGGGGCTACCATGTGGCAGAGGGCACTGGGGCCTGTTCTGGCAGCTGGGGCTGGGAATAGGACCTGCTGCATGGTTGGGGTGGATGGGGTGTCTGCTCTGGTGTCTGGGAACGGGACCTGCTGCATGGCAGGGGTGGGGGGAGAGTTCTGCTCTGGCAGTTAGGAACGTGTGTGTTAATAAATTGAGTGCCACGGTGGCACACATCCAAACCGGTGCACAAGCCAAAACTCATTCTGCTCATGGTTGGAAAATCTTAGAGGGAACACTGGTCTGCACTAGTGTAACTAATGGTTTATTTACTCATTGAAACCTCATAAAGGTGGGAATGTAAAGTGGGTTGGTAAAATCCCCATGAGGATCCTTGTATTTTGAATTCAAATGGCCCTCAATTTGCTTAGTTTAATACATTTTTACAGTAAATGAAACTAAACCAGATGAAGGTCATTTTAATTCTGAATGTGAGTATCCACACATGAATGTAATGCAGTTTAACTAACCCATTTGAAATTCAGACCCTTATATTTAGTTTAGATTAATTCTCCTGAGAGTCACTCAGTAGACAAACACTAAATCAGTTTATAAATAGTAGGGATATTAGATATTGGTTATTTTAGTAATCGTGTAGCTGTAACAATTTTTAGTGGTTACACAGTTACTAAAATGCTCCCTGTCGGTGGGGCTGGCAGCTAGTGTGCTCCCAATTCCCATGGAGCCCTGTGCTATCCCATGATGCTACCTCTGTATGATACAGAGGCAGCAAGGAGGGGAGGAAGTCCATGTAGTTGTTTGGATTAACTGATAAACCCAGGTTTATCAGTTAATTGTTTAAATGACTATATGCTAAGATCCCTAATAAATGGATGCAGGTCTCTATGTGTTGTTAAAAGTAAGCATTTTATTTTTTACTATGTTTTTAATGCCTGACATGGCACGGGCAGCTGTGTAAACTGGGATTATGTAACTTGTGCAACCTCGGGAGTACTGTCTACTAAATTCCAGTTGCAAATCTGTCGCAACACCTGTGTAACCTGTTGAAGGCAATGCGGTTGCACAAATGATGAAAGGGCATAGTTTGCCCTTTATACTGATTTTTACTGAGGATGTGTGAAAAAGAAAGGATCCAGTTTGGTTTTCTGAATGGAGGCTGAGCACAATGTTTGCCATTTAAAAAAAAATGGAGGGGGATTCATTTGTGAACTGATTTCATTTGAAAAAACTATACTAGTATTTCAGTTAGCTGTTCTGGTCGGCACGCTGATAGTGTGTTTAAGGTTGTGCTCCTTGTCTTGAGCCATGTTGTACTGAGTTGGCAGATTGTCTTTGTGCCAGTCACGTGGCTAGCACTGCTCTGGGCCCCTTCTTTCTCCAGCTTTGTTGGTTAAGGCTAGTCAGAGCAGTATTTTTCCCTCACTGACTTTAGAGTATGAATTCTAATGTTATTCAAGTGTTTTGGCACATACATCGAAGCCTGAGTAAGCAAAACATTATTTTTCTCCACTTTCTTATAAATGCATTGGTTTTCATAACATGATCTAATGCAAAGCACTAGTTGCAAAATGATGCATATATTATAAATGCAGTGTATTTCAGTAGGAGAATAAAACTTAGCTTATATGATTTGATACTGATGCCATTTTCCTTAAGTAGTTGATCCTGGGTTACAAGCTGCAGGATGTTTCAAGTTTGTCTGTGGCCTTTGTAATGTGGCCCTCATTTTTGTTATTTAGGCACCAGATGCAACAACTTAACCAAAAACAGATGTTCTTTGTTTTTCCATAGACAGACCCAGTGACTATCTCTTGCCATGGATGGTAGTATTACTTTCACAGAATGTCTATTTTCCAAAATAAGTCATGATTTTTGGGTGATAGAGGTGTTTTTTTCTAAGGACTTCATCCTCAACACTGCTTTCTTGGAAGCTATGCAGAGCTAAGATTTCATGAATGTAGAAATATATTGACACTACTGAAAGGATGTGGACGCATTGGAGAGGGTTCAGCGGAGGGCAACCAAAATGATTAGGGGGCTGGAGCACATAACCTACGAGGAGAGGCTGAGGGATTTGTGCTTATTTAGTCTGCAGAAGAGAAGAGTGAAGGGGGATTTGATAGCAGCCTTCAACTTCCTGAAGGGAGGTTCCAAAGAGGATGGAGAGAGGCTGTTCTCCATAGTGAAGGATGGCAGAACAAGGAGCAATGGTCTCACATTACAGTGGAGGTGGTCTAGGTTGGATATTAGGAAAAACTATTTCACTAGGAGGATGGTGAAGTACTGGAATGGGTTACCTAGGGCGGTGGTGGAATCTCTATCCCTAAAGATTTTTAAGTCTTCGCTTGACAACGCCCTGGCTGGGATGATTTATTTGGGATTGGTCCTGCTTTGGGCAGGGGCTGGACTTGACCTCCTGAGGTCTCTTCCAGCTCTAGGATTCTATGATTCTGTGATAATATACATCTGTCTCTTCTCTGTTCTTGGAAACATTTTGTTCTATCCCATACAACACTATTAGTGAATCAAGAAAATACTAAAAGTTTACTAGTTTTTGAGAGATGTTTAACATTTTCTAGTACTGCTGGATTTAAGGCACTGGGGAAGCTTAATTAACTAATAGCAAGCAGACGTAATTTTTGTTAGTATCTTTATATTGAAAGTTCTCAAAGAAGTGAGAAGATGAAGGTTGGGGTGATATCCTGGCTCTGCCGAAGTTAGTGGGAACAATCTCATTGACTTCAAAAGGTCTGTTGATTTTCTGTCTTCCATGTAAACTATCAGCTACATGCAACACAAATGAAAGTGCCAGAAACATTTAAACATTAAGATGCAGATAGGCACTAAAACATAACGTGTTTAAATCAGTGGTGGATGTGCATCATCTGCATATCTCTCACAAATTTTAAGCTGTTTGACATGCTCATGAATAAAAAAGGGTTCAAAAGTTGGATGTGAAAATTGTAGAGCTTTCTAGAAATAGGTCTAGTCTATACACAGCATTTAGGTTGGCACAGCTCTGGTGCTCAGGATGTGAACCACTGGTCCAGTGCTGTTGCTCTGCAGACCTATCCCTAGTGTAAATGCAAGTAAAGTAATGGAAGAATGCTTCCTCTTAATCTAGATAGCATTGCTTGGGGAGATTGAGTACCTACAGTGACCAGAAACATTGGTGAAGGCACTGTGTACATAAGAAGAGCCTTATTGGATCATGCATCTACCTCAGATCTTGTCTTCCAACAATATCCAGTGCCAGGTGCTTCAAAGAGAATGAACAGAACTGGTAATCATTGAGTGATCTGTTCACTCTTCGTTTCTGGCAATCAGAAGCTAGGGACATTCAGAGCATGGGGTTACATTCTTGACCATCTGATCATTTTTTTTCTAAAGCCTTCCTCTATTGACACCTCACTCTAAGACATTTCCTTTCATTTATCTGTGTGAATCTCCCTTGCATCCTCTCCAATGAAGACTGAGGCAAAGAATTTGTCTAGTTTCTCCACAACCTTATTTTCTTTGAGTGCTCAGTTAGCACTTTGATCATCCAGTGGCCCCACTGATTGTTTCCTGGTTCTTTTTGTTGTTCGTTTTTGTGTTTTTTGGCTAGGTGATCTTCAAACTTATTTTTTTAGCCTACCTAATTATACTTTGGCTCTTGATTGACAGAGTTTATTTCTTTCTGTTTTCCTCTTAAAAATTTTAAAGGGTGCTTTTTTCCCTCTAAGTGCTTTTTACTTTGTTCTGCTTTATGGTGATATACTAGCATAGCTGAAGTGACTTAGTTGTGCAACTTTAATGCCCTTAGTGTAGACATGGCCTAAGTCACTGGGCGCTAGTTGCTTCTGGCCTTCTTTAAACATAACTTTTATAATAATTATATTCCAGACATTTAAAAACACGCCCAGTTTTAATTAAACTTATTCATAAGAAAAATGGAGACAGAAGCCCAGCAGCAGAGTGAGGGCTATCTTGTTTATTGCGTTGAGTGTAACATGTTGTGACGTAGTGTTGGTACCATTCTGGTTGCTAGGCTGGGGCTGTGGGTGACCCCCACTGGCTGCTGTCTGTACCACAGCCCAGCAGAGTAGCTGATGGGACAGGGAGGTAACCTGTTCGACCGGTTACCTTCCAGGGAGAGGAACAAAGGAAGGAAGGGGAGTGCAGCCCCTGGCTGGGGGACAGGGCTGGAAGAGACTTAGGGAGTTTCTGTCTGGTATCATGGAGGAAGCAGCCTAAGCAATGGGCTGGTATTTAGGGGCCCAGTCTCCCTCATCTCGGGGGGGGGGGAGGCTGAGGCATCCTAGGCCTGCCCTCTAACCAGATTACATCTTTGCTGTGCTGTATCCTGGAGAAGCAATAAACTCCCTATATTCTACTGGCTGGTGGAGTCTGTTCGTGCCACTACGGGGGTGCAGGTGTCGGGGGAACCCTGTCGTGCCGCCACACATGTGTGATTACCTGGCCTGTGGGCTGGTGGCGTATGTGTGCTCCCGTTGCAAGGAGCTCCTAACTCTCAGAGACTGAGTTTGGGCTTTGGAGGCCAGGGTGGCTGAACTGGAGGTGCTAAGGGAGGCAGAGAGCTATGTTGATGAGACTTTCCGGGACACTGTAGTACTGTCCCACCTCCAGTCTGAGACTCCCAGTGCTCTTAAGGAGGATGAAAGGCTCAGGGGAGCAGAGCATTCAATGGGAACAGAGGGAAACCATCCCATAGTTGGGACCCTCCTTCCAGAGGATGTTGGGGTATCCTCTTGCACTAGGGATACATCTGAAGGGGAGGGAATGCCAATTGTTAGGAAGAGGCAGGCGTTAGTAGTGGGTAATTTGATTGTTATAAACATAGATAGTTGGGTTTGTGATCACCGGGAGAACCGTACGGTGACTTGCCTGCCTGGTGCGAAGGTTGCGGATCCCTCAAGGCATCTAGATAGGCTTATGTGTAGTGCTGGGGAGGAGCCAGTGGTCATGATACATGTATGTACCAATGATGTAGGAAAGGGTAGGAGAGACATCCTGGAAGCCAAATTTAGGTTGCTAGGAAAGAGACTGAAATCCAGGACCTCTATGGTCGCATTCTCAGAAATGCTTCCAGTTGCGCACGCAGGGCCAGGTAGGCATGCAGAGCTTCAGAGTCTCAATGCGTGGATGAGATGATGGTGTAGGGAGGAGGGGTTTAGATTTATTAGGAACTGGGGACACTTTTGGGAGAGGGGGAGCCTATACAGGAAGGATGGGCTCCACCTAAACCAGGGTGGAACCAGTCTGCTGGCACTGAACATTAAAAAGGCCTGTAGAGCAGTTTTTAAAACTAGGAGATGGGGGAAAGCCGATTGGTGTGGAGAAGAACGTAAATTGGATGGAGATTTCTCTTAGAGGAGAATCCATTGATAGAGATTCTCTAGACTGTAGTCAGTAAGAGAGGAGGGGAGAGGACAAACAAGGGGGCAGAGCAGACAAACAACCACATACAAAGGAATTTAATATATCAGGAAAGGGCAGACAAATAAACAGTGGCAAATTTTTAAAGTGCTTCTACACAAATGCTAGAAGTTTGACTAATAAGATGGGTGAACTAGAGTACCTGGTATTAAAGGAGGCGATTGACATAATAAGCATCACAGAAACCTGGTGGAATGAGGAAAATCTGTGGGACACAATCATACCGGGATATAAAATATATCGGAAGGATAGAGCAGGCCGGGTGGGTGGTGGAGTGGCACTATATGTGAAAGATAACGTAGAATCAAATGAAATAAAAATCTTAAATGAATCAACATGTTCAATAGAATCACTATAGATAGTAATTCCATGCTCCAATAATAAGAATATAGCAGTAGGGATATTTTGGTCTTGGAAAGGGTTCAGAAAAGGGCAACTAAAATGATTAGGGGTTTGGAACAGGTCCCATATAAAGAGAGGCTAAAGCGACTGGGACTTTTCAGTTTGGAAAAGAGGAGACTGAGGGGGGATATGATAGAGGTATATAAAGTCATGAGTGATGTGGAGAGGGTGAATAAAGAAAAGTTATTCATTAGTGCCCATACTATAAAGACTAGAGGACACCAAATGAAATTAATGGGTAGCAGGTTTAAAACTAATAAGCGAAAGTTCTTCTTCACACAGCGCATAATCAACCTGTGGAACTCCTTGCCAGAGAAGGTTGTGAAGGCTAGAACTATAACAGAATTTAAAGAGAAGCTAGATAAATTCGTGGAGGTTAGGTCCATAAAAGGCTATTAGCCAGGGGGTAGGAATGGTGTCCCTGGCCTCTGTCAGAGGCTGGAAATGGATGGCACAAGACAAATCGCTTGATCATTGTCTTCGGTCCACCCCTTCTGGGGCACCTGGTGCTGGCCACTGTTGGCAGGCAGGCTACTGGGCTAAATGGACCTTTGGTCTGAGCCAGTATGGCCATTCTTATGTTCCAAGTTCTCAGGCATACTGATTTTAACACTTAACAGTAAGCTAACAATAAGGAGCTTGTGGCAGCAAATTAGTACGCGGTCCACCTCACTTTAGCAAAATAGAATCTTGAATAACAGTGCACATATGAATACAGCAGGATGACTCAAACTACATTAAAAGGGTCAGTTTAAGCCATGGCCAAAATTCTTTTGTTTTGTTTTTTAAGTGACCTTTTCTGTTTGTTTGTCCAATACATTATGTTTCTTTATTTGAAACATAAAAGTGGCAAGTTTGGGACACTAGCCAAAAGCTAGAGACAAAATGGCTGTTGGAGCGTTTTTGTTGGTCAGTTTAATTCTCCTATAAAAT
This sequence comes from Pelodiscus sinensis, assembly GCF_049634645.1. Classification (NCBI taxonomy): domain Eukaryota; kingdom Metazoa; phylum Chordata; order Testudines; family Trionychidae; genus Pelodiscus; species Pelodiscus sinensis. The sequence goes on along the minus strand of NC_134719.1, from coordinate 62,153,976 downwards.
AGGATCTTTTTTAAAAATGGTATTTGTGCTTTTATGTATGTTGAATATGGGTATGTGGGAGGATGGTGAGGGGAAAAAGTTTATGGAAAAATATTTGTGTTCTTTTTTTCAGTGGTATTTTGTACTACATAATTACAAGTTTCACATACAACCATATTTGTGCCTATAACTTTAAAAGGTTACTAGGAAATTATTACTTGTTTCAGGGGCAGAGAGAGAGGACTAGTAACTCTTAAAAATCCTTCAACTCAATACATTGCTTCTCCAGAAGCTCTTGGGTTATGTTATTGTTAAATGTCCTACAAAGAATTTTTAATGGGTTGTTCCCTCTTTTGATACTATATTGTGTATGTCTTGTGGAATGTGATGTGTGTGTTTTGTGTGGACTTTTTCTCTACTTTTTTAGTTTTAAACTATTAGACGTATTAGTAGTGTAGACTTCAGCTTCTCGTTTTGTTGGCAGACTTGTTGGGTGATTGTCATATTTGTTGGGAGGTTTCAGGTGTTTGCTTTAAATAGGTATTAACAGAAACAGAATATTAAACTAAAAATAAGCATTCCCATTCATTTAATCATTTCTTTGATATGTCTGTGCAAACATATTTCAACTATAAAATAGAAAAACAGTTTAGGAATAAGAAAATGGGCTTTTAGGCTGTCTTTTTTAGATTGTGAGAAGGGCTCTTCCTTTCCCTTTTTGCATATGCCATTTAAAAGAGCTAAATCAGGACACCGTGAGAGACAGAAATTATAGGGGGTTTTTTGTTTTAAAACATATACAGTAAAACGCCAATTGTCTGGCATCCAGTGGTCCGGCTCTCCTGATAGTCCAGCACCAACTGGAACCCGGAGGTGTTCCGGCCAGCTGGACAATTGGAGCTGCTCCACGCCACTTCCCCAAGTCTGCTGCTGCCGCTGCTGAAACTGACCAGTGGCAGACTTGGGGAAGAGCAGCTGGGGTGCTGCCTGGTTGGTCCCGCAGGACTGCCCCTCACCCCCCTGCTTGGCGCCTGGCAGCACCCCAGCTGCTCTACTCCGCGTTGCTGCTGAAACTGATGAGCGGTGGACGTGGGGAAGCCAGGGCAGAGCAGCTGGGGTGCTGTCGGATTGGTCCTGCAGCACCGCTCAGGTGAGGCATGGCACTGTAGGACCATCCTGGCAGCACCCCAGCTGCTCTGTCCCACCGCTTACCCAAGTCGCTGCTGCTGCTTGCAGCCCCAGCTGGCCTGTTGCCGGCAGACCCTTCCGGAGTACGTACGTACGTACACACACACACACACACACACACACACACACACACACACACACACGTGCACGTGTGCACACGCATACGTGTCTTTTATTAATGTGGCCTTAATAAACTTACATCTTATTTGATCAGGAATTCTCAACCTTTTTGTTTCCAAGGTGCCCTCCCCGCCCCCAATATGCTATAAAACCTTTACGGCATCTGTTCCCTAACTCTTTTCTGCATTTAAAAATGCCAGTTCCCATGTTAGGGGTACCAAGCAGGACAGTTGCTTGGTGTTCTACACCACAGGGCCCATAAGCCACAGAGAGCCCCTCAAAGCTCAGTTGTTCAGACTTTGACTTTAGTCCCAGTGGCAGGGCAGCAAGACTACAGGCCCAGGGAGCCTGATGCTGGCCCTCCTGAAACCTGTTTGTAACCTGCTGGTTCTTGAAAGCTGCGCTTTAGCTAGAACAAACTATTAGAGAATTGCAGGGAAAAGGAAGAGCAGGATATAGCAGCATTTAGGATCTGAGCTGAATAGGGTAAAGAAGGAAGAGGAAAAAAAGGACAAATATTCCACAGTCAAGTCACCATGGAAATTGGTGTCTGCTATAACCATTTAATAACCATTTCTTTTCTTTCCCTCTGCTAGAAAATAAATATTTTTAGAAAAGTTTAAAACTTTTTAGAGAATGTGTGCTTTATTGTAGGGATGCAAAAGGTTAACCAGTAAGCCTCACTCTCAATAGTTTTGATTTACTTTTAAGGGCTGGAGTAACTCCTTGCTTGCTCCAGGAAGCAGGGTGCTCCAGCCCCACAGGAGCAACCCCTGCCTGTGGCCGACCCAGCCAGTCCTCCCCTGCCACAGGTTACGTGCTGGCTCCCCAGGAACCCAGTTGCAGAGCCCACAGTGGAGTGTCCTTCCTGGGAGCAAGGCTGGCAGCAACCCTTGCCAGCCTTGCTCCCAGGGAGGTGGCTTTATTGTGGGCTCTGCAGTATAAAGCTTATTTAAGCTTTATACTGCAGATCCTGCAGCGCTCATGTAACTGCCATGATTTTTAGTTACATTTTTAACTGTATGTTTACAGATCTATTATCACTGTAATTAACAATCTTCCTTTCTGCAAAGTAGAGGGATCTTCAAAGAAATTGAAAATTCAGATAGAGTATTATACCATTGCATAAATGGAGGTGAAAAAACTCCACCTTGTCACCTTGTTGTATGGGGAAATTATTTACAGAGGATATGAAGTGATTTCAGGAACACTGAGTGTTTCAACTAGTTAGCTGCAAAAATAATATATTAAAAGACAAAACCTTAACTCCATTTTCTCTCTCTAGATTTTATGCAGTTCCTGGGGGAAGTGCAAGCGGGATGTCATCTGAGGAGGTTAAATAAATATGGTTCTGTATTGAAACTTGTTATGACACAGCTAAAATTTCCACTTCTGCAGGTGTTAGTGATCACTTAACTAGAGCAACAATTGCTTTCATGTCTTGAGTTAAATACATCCCTTTTATAGAAATATGCAGAATAGCAGTGTGGTGGTCAGGAAGTGCATTTTCTGTACATCAGCCTCTGGACTTAAAAAAATTCTGATCTGAGGCTGGATTTAAGAGAGCAATGTTCATTGTTGGTTTAACTAAGCATTACTTAGTCCACCTTCTGTCTGGCCAATTCCGCTTAATAATCTTCTTTTTGAGAGGAAGTGCACAGAGGCCCTTGAAGTAAGACGTTACTGATGGCTGTGTTTCTTTGGGAGTTGCTGCTCTATATTCACACTCTCTACTCACCCTCCCAACTGTTTCAGAATTCTTATATTCCTTGGGCTATGAGGAGTAGCTGGGGGAACTGAAGGACGTAAGGACTGCACTTCCTTCATGACCTTGGATGCTGATAGTTCAGTAGTGTAAGATGCCATTTTGGCAAAACTATTGAGTTGACATGATCTACTTGAATACAGAGTAGCTCAGCTTTATTAAGCAAGAGTATTTTGCCTGTGCTGCCCTTGTTAGGTATGATGAGAAACGTGCACATTAAGAGCTTGCTTTTGGCTGTTCTGAGCGCACAGGAAACTTACTTCCTGTTAGAAACAGTGTTTTGTATTGATTCACTTCTTTTTCAAGAAAGAAGCAGTGAGTTTAGTTTAATCTCATTTTGTTGTGGCTTTCTTTTTAGTTTATAATACTAGACGTGAAAAGTTGTTTGAATCCATAAGACACTATTTTAACATAGTCAACATCAGGGCCCCAATGTGAAGCTGCATAGTAAGAGACAGTCCCTTTCCCAGAAAGCTTATGTTCTAAGAACACAACGCAAAGCACAGGAGAACTGGAAGCCACATACGAAAAATTGGAAATTGAGGCACAGAAAGATTAAGTGACTAACCCAAAATCCCACGGGAAATCTATGGAGGAGCAGGCAGCAATTTAATTCAGATGTCCTGAGTCCTATTTATTGCCATACCCATTTTACCTTCTACAGCATGGGTGGGCAAATACTGGCCCACAGGTCAGATCTGGTCTGCCAGGGTTAGCCCCTGGCAGGGTGTCTCGGCTATGTTTACCTGCACCTTCGCAGGTATAGGTGGTTGTAGCTCCTATTGGCTGTGGATTGCTATTCCCTGCCGATGGGAGCTGTGGGAAGTAGTGTCCCAGTGTGTGTTGTCCTGCAGCTCTCACTGGCCAGGAATGGTGATCCTTGGCCAACAGGAGCTACAATCATTGGTACTTGCAGAGGCACAGGTAAATATAGTGGCAGTGGTCCACCAGTGCTAACCCTGATGGACTGCCACCGTTTTATTGCCCACCCCTGTTCTACTGTGTCAGCACAATTCATAAGACTTTCCCAATACAGATTGTTTCGTGTGGTGGTTGTATTTTAAAACTACATAAAATAGGACACTATGTAGGACACTAATAGGTCACAAAAGATCCCTTGGGGGTTCTTCCCGGAGTGGTGACACAGCCACTGACACTCACTTCCTTGCTCTGTGGGGCTTCTCCCACCCTGTTCTTCTGGGTGAGCTCACCTGGTCTCCCCCAGCCAAGGTACAGAGCTGAGATCACCCTCCCCCCTGAGGAGCAATACAGACAAACTGCTCAGGTCCAAGGAAAATTCAATTTTGGGACCAGCTTCTAGGGATACCACTCCCCAAATGCGATCAGAACCCCAAATAAAGTATTTAAGTCTCCATTAACAATGAAAAGAGGATATACATACTGATCGCTCCCCTAGGGTACAGCTGTTTACATTGAGCTCGATAGTAAATAAAAGTGATTTTATTAAGTGCAAACAGTAGAATTTAAGTGGTTGCAAGTGAAAACAGGAAGAGCAAAGTAGATTACAAATTCAGAATAACAGAAAACACATAGTTAATTCTCACACTCACTCAAGCTTATTACAAACTAGCAGAAACACCCGGCGTCGCCTGGGGAAAATATAGTGAAAAGTGTGATGAATGAACTACGTCAATGACATTAACATAGCATATTTTTTGGAAATACTTTTCTCTTATATATTACTTTAAGAAATTAACATATCTAGTACTTTTTCAGTTATCATAGGGAAAGGATCTCGTAGTTGCAGTTTATGTGACACGCTTAACTGAAGAGTCCAGCAAATTCCTATGATCAGGTGCTACTAAAAGCTTATTATCAGTGGGCCCAACTGGGGCTCTGAGAGAACTGATTTCGAGATATAACCAATCCAGTGATTTAAGTTAGGAAATCAGGAGTATCCGTGCAAAATTTGGTATTTCTAGCTCTTACCATTGCGGAGATCTTTTGGGACAAACAAACAAACTTTCAGAAATATTTATAAGATTCACCCTAACACTGTTCTTATTCCAGTTTCTTATTCCTGGCTGGGGCAGGGGATAGAGGTGCAGGAAGGGTTGCGGACTTTGGGCTGGTGAATTGGGGTCAAATTGGTTTGGAGTGTGGGAGGGAGCTGAACCTGGCCAGAATGTTCATGTGCATGAGGGGAGTGTGGTGTGCAAGCTCTGAGAGGGAGTTTGGATGTGGAAGGGCACTCAGGACTGGGGCAAGGGGTTGGGGTGCAGTAAGGGGTTCAGTAGGGACTAGGGATGTTAAGGACTAGTCAACTATCCGATAAGCAAATGCTTATGGGATAGTTGACAGGATAGTTGACTAGTAGCTCGCTCCCACCCACTCCCGCTTGCAGTCTCTATCAGATACAAAAGGGAGGTACTTTAAAGTGGCAGCGCTGCAGGAAGCTTGGGCTCTGTGTGGCACTGCTGCTTTGAAACACTGCGGCGCTAAACCTGGGATCAGCTGGGTGGCACTGCCCCTTTGAAACGCTGCAGTGGCGCTTCAAAAGGGTAGCACCGCACGGAGTCCCTTGGAGTCCCCAGCTGACCCAGGCTCTATGTGGTGCTAAATCTGGGATCAGCTGTGTGGTGCTGCCCTTTGAAATGCCGTCATGGTGTTTCAAAGTGGCAACACCATGTGGAGTCTGGGGTCACTTGGAGTCTCCAGCTGATCCCGGGATCCAGGCGGCGCTGCCCCTTTGAAACACGATGTTTCACAGGGGCAGCGCTGTCCTATCGACTAATCGAATAGTTGATACAAAAATGCATTGACTATTCGATTAGTGAAATACACGATATTTAACATCCTTAGTAGGGACAATGCCACCACCTTGCCAGCACCCTCTCCCCAGCACCAGTGGGGAGTCCTGGGCTATGCACTGCTGCCTGCATCCTGATGTGAAAATTTAACCGGTTAACCAATGGGGTTGGAGTAGCTTCTCTCCTGCTGAAGGAGGGGAAGGGCGCCCTGGACAGGGGCTGCTCCAGTGCAGCTCTGGCATGTGTTGGGCCCAGGTGCTCTGCAGGGAGGGACTGCTCTGACATCCCAGCTGGAGCAGTCCCTACCTGCAGGGAGCCCTGGCCCACCTCAGGCAGATGCTGCTTTGGTGTTGCTGGAGCAGCCTGTGTTCACAGTGGGCCTGGGGGCCCCACAAACAGAGTCTGCTCCAGTTGCTATGCCAGAGCAGCCTCTGCCTGTGGGGCACCCTGGCCCACTGCAGGCGGGGTCTGGGGGCATTGCAGGCCTCCCCTCAGCACGCTCCCATTTAATTTAATTGGTTAAACAATATGTTTAATCCATTGGCCAGTTAAGCTAGATTTTACATCCCTAATGTCAGTATGGCCACAAAATACTGCCATTCTTTAGGCAGAGCATGTCAAACAATTATATTTTGTGATTGGGGTTTTGAAATAATGAAAGTGGCCATCTAGAATGCAGTATTTTAATCCCTTATCCTTTTTAGTTCGTATTTTTAGATTGTTTTTCACACTTCCTTTAAATGTTCAGGAAGGAAATTAATAAGGTCTTTTTATCAAAAAATAATGGTTTGGGAGACCAAAAATAAAAAACAGAGTTGCTATTAACCATTATGTTTAAAAGAAGCCCTCTACATTTGTGGGGGGATACTTTCTGGAGATAAGTTTGAATGCCAAAATCCGTGAATATTGGCGTGGGCGTGGGTTGTTCATGACACAAAAACAACACGTTCAAAATGAGTGTTTTATTGCCTGCTGTTTCATGGTCAGCAAACAACTTTAACTTCAAAGCAATAGATTTCCAACTATACTGAAAAACAACTTCATCTTCAAAGCTAATCACCCAAAATGGTTCTTTGAACTCCTTCCTGCAAATCTTACTCTGACAGTTTTTTCCTCCAGGATTTCGGTGGGAGGGGAGTGTTAACAGGGATGTGTTTGCAAAGGAAAGTTGTGATGGGAAGCTGTGTAGTCTTGTTCTTTAACTCCTTTAATATTTCCTGGTACTACATCATCGTACCTTCAATTTCCCTTTTAATTTTCAAGTTCCACTCCATTGAGGGATCATACTCAAACATTTTGTCAGTGAGCTGTTTGCTGCATCTGAAGAGATCCGCCAACGTTTCTAAATTTAAGTCATGTTTTTCTGTCTCATCTTCCCTTTCCTCTTTATCTTCACTACTTGTTACAATTCCTGCTAAGTCCTCATTAGTCAGTTCCTCTGAATTTGATTAACTTTTTCTATCTCCATATCCTCAAAAACCTCCCCTCTAACTTCATGGGCTAGTCTCACAATCCTCTTAATCTCTTCATTGACCAGTGGGAGATCAGTGATATCATTGAGACCTCCTTTCCACAACTTCTTCCAACAAGCATTGATGTTGATGACTCCCTTATGTTAGTGATGTAGTTAGCAATGTTGTCGTCCTTCCAGCATTTCCTGAGATCAAGCATTTCATCACCTTCCAGTGCATTATGAATCTGAGCGAATGTGTGCCTGATATAATAGGCTATAAAAGTAGTACAGTAAAACTCCGATGGTCCGGCATCTGATGGTCCGGCACTCCTGATGATCCGGCACCATCAGGAACCCGGAAGTGCTCCGGGCAGCCGGACCATTGGAGCTGCTCTGCCCCCAGCTTCCCTGATTCAGCTGCTGCTAAAACTGACCAGTGGCTGAATCCCGGAAGCCGGGGGCAGAGCAGCTGGAGTGCTGCCGGGTAGGTCCCGTAGCGCTGCCCCTCGGGGCTGCGGGACCCAACCCGGCAGCACCCCAGCTGTCCCCGATTCAGCCGCTGCTGAAACTGACCAGTGGCTGACTCCAGGAAGCCCGAGGCAGAGTTGCTCTGCCCTGGGCTTCCTGGAATCAGCCCCTGATCAGTTTCAGCAGCAGCTGACTTGGGTACACCTGGGACAGAGCAGCTGGGGTGCTGCTGGGTTGGTCTTCCTGGAGTCAGCCACTGGTCAGTTTCAACAGCAGCTGAATCCAGATGCCTGGGACAGAGCAACTGGGGCGTTGCCGGGTTGGTCCAGTAGCGCCGAGGCGAGGAGCGGTGCTGCGGGACCAACCCGGCAGCACCCCAGCTGCTCTGCCCCAGGCGTCCCCAAGAGCAGCTGGGGTGCTGTCGGGTTGGTCTTGCCGCGCCAAGGGTCGGCGCTACCGGACCAACCCGGCAGCACTCCAGCTGCTCTGCTGCAGGCGTCCCCGATTCAGCCGCTGCTGAAACTGACCAGCAGCGGCTGAATCAGGGACGCCTGGGGCAGAGCCGGACTATCGGAAGGGGGGGCTATGAGGTGTCTGGGGTGGCATTCCCCCACTCCAGACCCCTCATAGCCCCCCCTTCCGATAGTCTGGCAAATCTGATAATCCGGCACCCCCTGGGTCCTAAAGGTGCCGGATTATCGGAAGTTTACTGTAATCACATCCAGATCGAGAGGCTGAATGAAGGAAGTTGTGTTTTATGTCAGAGTCATTGTCCAATATGGGTAGCAATTTGAAGGGCAGCCCTTTGAACCATCTGCTTCATGGATGAAACAGCTGTGACTACAGAGGAGCGTTACCACAGAGGAGAAGAATTAACCTGTCTTTTGCTGCCTTGAAGCCCAAAGCTGTTCTTTCGCCTTGGAAATGTGAGCATCCTTTTCTAAAACAAGGTGGTTTCATCTGCATTGAAAACTTATTGGGGCACATAACCCTTTTCCTCATTCATTTTAAGAAGCTGTGAGGGATAATCCCATGCTGCTTTATGGTCTGCCAATGCCGATTCCCATGTTAACTTCACATTATGTAAACTGTGCCTCTTTAAATTTGTCAAACCACCACCTTACTTGCGGTGAATGACACTGCATGACTTCCCCCCTTGCCACCTGATGCTTGACCAAAATGCTTTTGCACACTCAAAGCCTTTTCTTGAATTACAGCACCATTCACAGGTGGTTGTTTCTGTGCTATGTCTTCAGTCCAAATGCTTAATGCCTTTTCCCTTTTTCAATTATGGGATCACGACTCAGCCATGGCCCCTTTTTGCAGAAGAGGTGTACTTGCAGCAACGCTGTCTCTTATGTTTTTCCCTTTTTAATATAACACAGAGTAGACTCATTAATGCCATATATTTTAGCTACTGAGGTTGCACTATAACCATTTGCAAGCTTTTCCAATAATTCCGGATTAAAGTCATCACTTTTTTCCCTTCTTAGCTTCATGACCATTGTCTGCAACACTTTTCTTTTTGATGCCACAAGTGATACTTTACCAATTGTAACTTTTTTACCAGAATGCACTGACAGAGCATCAGTAAGTAGCATCATGTGCTTGTGCGGTGTGGTGCAGCACACCAAGTGAAACCACAAACAGCAAAACCGCAGATGGCAAGGTCTTGCTGTATGCTAGAAGATTTACCTGGCATTGCTTGGGTCCAGTAGGCAGGGGGCCGGTGGCGTGGGGGGTGCAGGAGTCTGGGAAGAGGCTTCGAGATCTGGGGAAATTAGGGCAGGAGGCTGGGGATGTGGAGGGGGTACAGGAGTCAGGGTGGGGGGGGGTGAGAGGCTCAGGGCAGGAGTTACAGGTGCAGGTGTCAGAGCAGGAGTTGGGGGGATTAGGGCAGGGCGTGGGGGTGCAGGAGTTGGGGGAGGGGCCTGGAAGATGTGAAGGGATTCAGGGGAGGGGTGGCTTGGATGAAGTGGGGCCACCTGCTGCCTTCTCCCCAGGGCCAGTTCAGACTGGTGGGGACTATGCAGGCTGCCCGCCTGCCTGCGAGTTTCTCCTCTGGGCCAGCCCGGGGTGACGGGCTATGGTGCCCATCCGGTGACTGGTTCCCAGGGCTGGGGCAGTTGCTGCTCCCCTGTAGTCGTTCAGGAGTATAATTGTCCCTGCTATCACAGCCCTCTTTTTCAGTTTAATGAGAAACAATCCCCATTCCACACACATCCCATTGTCCTGGCACAACCAAACCCTGACCTTGCTTTAAATTATAAGAGGAAGCTGCATGCCAAATTTAGTGGTTCTAGCTTCTACCATTTAGAAGGAGTTTCTGAGCAACCAGACTCACAGGTAGACTGACACACAGACAGACTACAAACTCTTTCAAATATATATTAGATAATTTAAAATACTCTTATTTTGTTGTTAGTCACTATTCTTCTACAAGGGCTATTAAATGTATTTATCAATTAGAAAAGGATAGCTGTGTACTGTTTCAGACTTAACTCAATATTTCTACATATTTTTATTAGGTTGATGCGTCAGGTGGGGATTGCATTCCTGAAATGGAAGTCCAGTCTTCATTTGAAAAATTTAGTCAGTCATCTGAACCAGTTTCCACATTCAACAGTGAAGAATTTGTCTTGGTTCATCAGCATCCTGAAGATCCTCGTGTAAAAGATGAGAAACCTCAACTAAAAGTACATTTATTTTTTGTCTCTTAAATGCATATTAAAAATCCCTTATACCTTGATTTATATTACAATTTATTTAAGTTGTTTTTGTTTGTGCAGATTCTGAAAATCCTTAAACCTTTTTCTTCTTCTTGTATACATTTGCAAAATGAACAGACCTGCATGAGCAAATCTGTTTGTCTAATGAAGACTGCAATCCATTCACTCTTAAGTCTTTACACTGCAGGTTATTTTTAGCCATTTGTGCATCCTTCTGATTTATGCAATTAACAAGAAACAAATTTAAAAACATCAGATTGGGAGATGGAAAATGGTGGCTTTATGCTTTACAGGTGTAGAATGCTGTTTTGCTGCTTTGTATATGAGGTCAAGATTAAGCTATGCATGTATACACTGCACTGCCTTTTGCCCTATTGAGCTGCCTTCCTCTTTCCCATGGGAAAGATACTCTTGAAGAATTTCACAGGGACTTCAAGAACTTCCACCCCACCATCAATCTCAGCCTGGATCAGTACACACAAGTACGCTTCCTTGACACTGCAGTACAATTAAATGATGGACAAATTTCTACCATTTCTACCATTTTCTACCTACTCCAGATCCCTACCCACCGCTACACTTGCCTTCATGCCTCTAGGTTCCATCCCAGACACATTTCTCAATCTACTGTGTACAGCCAAGCCCTAAAATACAACCGAATTTGCTCCAATCCCACAGACAGAGACAAACACTTATAGGATCTATATAGAGCATTCATAAAACTGAAATACCCACCCGGAGAAGTGAAAAAACAGATCAGTAGCGCCAAAAAAGTACCCAGACATGAACTACTTCAAGACAGGCCAAAAAGAGAAAACAACTTAATTCCACTTGCCATCACCTACAGTCCACAACTTAAACCCCTCCAACGCATTATCAACAATTCACAACCTGTCCTGGAAAGTGACCCCTCATTCTCAGGCTACGTATACACTACAATGCTCTATCAGAAAAAGGTACACAAGTTGTGCTCTGCAATTTGCGTACCTTTTTCCGATAATTTCCTTCAGAAGAAGCTTTTCTGAAATTTGGCCCGTCTACAGAAAAGGCTCCTCTTTCAGAAGAGCCCTTCTTCCTCATGGGAGGAGGAAGACAGGGCTTCCGAAAGAGCGCGTCTGCTCTTCTGCCAAAAGAAGTGGAAGAGCAGACGCATTCGTTGGACGTTGCGGAGTTTTTCTGGGATACATCTGGTATCCCGGAAAATCCCTGTAGTGTAGATAGTCTGAGGCCTTGGGGGAAAGGCCAATCCCCTAACCTCAAACAAATTCTTACCTGTTACCCCAAAAATATTCTGACTGGAGATGACCCAGGGTTACACTAGTATGGGTTTATTTCCACTAGGTAAAACTAAAGACAAGAAAGCATCCACAAAAGGTTTAAACTAAAGAAGATAGATCTCTAGACCAGAAGATAGACCAGGCAGTTCAGGTCACTTTTGTAGCTGGCATTGAGAGGTATTTACGTGCCAAACACACTCTACAATAATTAAATAAATAAGTAGATTAGCTGAAGAAGTGTTGCTTGGCAAAATGTCTCTTTAAAAAAGTAGAACAAATGTTAAAATATATTAACATTTTTCAAATATTTGAATAATTACTCTTCTGGTAAAGAAGCAACCGTTTAAGTCTCTTGTGTCTTTTCCTTTGTATAGATATTTTCAAATGGAGATGAACAGCTGGAGAAAGCCATGGAAGAGATACTAAGAGATTCTGAAAAAGGCCAAATAAGTTGTGCTACTGATTGTAAAGACTTCCATAATGCTTGCAGAGAGTCATCTGAAGATGTTTCAGACAGTCAGAGAAACCAGTCTTCTTTACATCTATTTCTAGACCCTTCCACTACAGGTATTGGTTAAAATATTTTTGAGTATGTAATGAAGTTATGGGATGAAACTGAGCAAAAGAAAAATTGGGATGATTATTTGAAGTTGATGTTCCCAGGAATCCCCAGACATAGTGCTGAGGGAGAGGGGAGAGAGTCTCTCACCTTTCTGAGATTCTGGACTTTTCTGGTCCTCCACCACCCACCCCCATTAGACTTTCTTTCTTTTTTTTAACTGTCCTCAGCTGATTACCTTGCTAATTGCTTAAATATCCAGTCATTTACAATTATCTTCTCAGTATGGCCCAGCCCCTTATGGAAATGCCTGCAGCTCAAGGGGGAGGCGGGGGGGGGGGGGGGGGGAAGGAATGTATGAATCAACCTTAGGCTACTTTCACTCACAAGTAGGGAGAGATTGACACTAAATATGGAGTTATTTTCAAAATGTCTAAATTTTTTGGTAAATGATCACCCCATACTCACTCATTATTTCAAAAGCTTCACAAATGTAAAATAGCTGAGATTCAGGTCCTTGTGATTAATGTGTAGGGTAGCACGGCAGGGAGCCTTTTCAGTTAGAGAGAGATTTTTAGGTTTATTAATGTAGGCTTGCAGCTTTTAACTTGCACTAATTTATGCAATGGTTGAGAGATTTATTAACTTAAACTTTCTTCGTTTTCAGAAATCTCAGCACCTAACCCATGTTCCCCTAGTGAACCACCAGAAGAGGACAGTGTATTATTTAACAAACTTACGTACCTAGGTTCTATGAAGGTTTCTGCTCCTCGCAGTGAGTCAGAAGCTCTACATGCTATGGCAACTTTGAAATCTTCATGCCAGTCCTCTCTTCCTGTGACTCTCTATGTTCCGAATATCGCAGAAGGCTCTGTAAGGTGAACTACAGTGGTACTTCATACTGATGTAGACACAAAGAGTTCAGATTTTTACTTGGGTTACAAATGCCAAGCTTCCAGTAAAGTTGAATTGCGTAGGTCTGTCCAAAACCATAATTTGTCTCTCACACTGTTCGCTGCAGAATATGATATAATGAATACAAATCAAGGATATTTAAACCAGCAGGTAAAATATCCCAGTGGGGGAAAAATTCGTAAGTGGAACTTAGAATCTTGAATCCTTTCATTAAACTAATTTTATTGTGTAAGGGCGGCAGGGAACAGTCTCACAAACTCAATCTCCCTGGTGCATTGAATGAGAGAAAAATCTGTACCTTCTCTTTATTTTCATGTGCATTTGAAATATTCTAGATTAACAGATTACACTGTATAACGAGAAATATTCAGCCTTTCCACACCTAAAATTGAAATCAGTGAAAATTGCTTTTGAGAATTTCCTGAGTGTACTGTATTTTTATAACTAGAAGCATGCTCAGATTATTAGCATTTTCTTATATACAATGGTTGTAACTGAAGACAAAAATCCTATATGCTCAATAAATGGAATATTTTCAAAGACTTCAAAAAGTAATACGTACTTGCAGAAGGAGAGTTGCAAAGATTCTATTGCTGACCATTGTGTAGGGCTATCACAGAAATTATGAACTGAAAGAATAGCACTAATCTATGCCAATAATCTTTTGAGAGTGTAGTTACACATGTTCAATGAGATCTTGGTACTGTGAACCAAATTCAGAACTGAAGTCAGTGGGCACAGATCCTGTTGATTTCAATGAAAGTTTTATCTGCTTCATATTGGTTTTATACCTATTGTGCTTGAGCTTAACTCTGTAAATACAGTAGAATATACATGTGCATATCGTAGGTCTTATTGCAAAAATAAAGATCCTTTACTTTTTTTTCCCCCCACAATGAAATTATATTTTTTAGGGAGCTTGCCTCCTTTGGAAAAGGCCCACCTTTTTGTTAGCTTTCCATTTCTGACTCTGCTTTTCATTGTTACTGTAGTCTGTTTTCCTGGTACATTGTTCCTCAAAGCAAAACCAAATAAAATTACCTTCATTAAATACATTCTGAATGAACAAAATCTTTCAGTTATCTGGTTTTCCAACACAATACAATATTTATTGTTCCTGTTCTTGATGGAACCACAAGGTGGTGCGTGTAAATATTTCCAAGGCTAATATATAATTGGAAATGACACGACTTTCCTCAATAATGAGACTGCAGGTCTAGACAGAAGCAGACTGTGAAGAACTTCAAAAAGATCTCACAAAACTGAGTGATTGGGCAACAAAATAGCAAATGAAGTTTAATGTGGATAAGTGTAAAGTAATGCACGTTGGAAAAAATAACCCCAACTATACGTACAGTATGATGGGGGCTAATTTGGTTACGACAAATCAGGAAAGAGATCTTGGAGTTATCATGGATAGTTCTCTGAAAACTTCCACACAATGTGCTACAGCGGTCAAAAAGGCAAATAGAATGTTAGGAATTATTAAGAAAGGGATAGAAAATAAAACCCAGAATATCTTACTGCCCCTGTATAAAACTATGGTACGCCCACATCTTGAGTACTGTGTACAGATGTGGTCTCCTCACCTCAAAAAAAATATTTTGGCCTTGGGAAGGGTTCAGAAAAGAGCAACTAAAATGATCAGGGGTTTGGAACAGGTCCCATATGAGGAGAGGCTAAAGCGACTGGGACTTTTCAGTTTGGAAAAGAGGAGCCTGAGGGGGGATATGATAGAGATATATAAAATCATGAGTGGTGTGGTGAGGATGAATAAAGAAAAGTTATTCATTAGTTCCCATAGTATAAGGACTAGTGGACACCAAATGAAATTAATGGGTAGCAGGTTTAAAACTAATAAGCGAAAGTTCTTCTTCACACAGCGCATAATCAACCTGTGGAACTCTTTGCCAGAGAAGGCTGTGAAGGCTAGAACTATAACAGAGTTTAAAGAGAAGCTAGATAAATTTATGGAGGTTAGGTCCATAAAAGGCTATTAACCAGGGGGTAGGAATGGTGTCTCTGGAAATGGATGGCACAAGACAAATCGCTTGCTCATTGTGTTCGGTTTACCCCCTCCGGGGCACCTGGTGCTGGCCACTGTCAAATGGGGGTTGTTTGTCTTTTACTGATATTTTTGAAGAAGATATTTGTCAGTTCTCACCATTATTTGGCATTTCAGCAGCATACTGCATAACAGCCTACATTTCAGACTAAATTTCTTCTCAGGCAATTTAAGATTTTTGTAACTTGCTGAATTTCTGAGCCTGTATGTACACAGTTGCTGTGGTTTCTAGTTAATCAAGCCATTTGATTCTAATGAAGAACTGCACAGCAGTGATTTTATGATGAATATTGGTTCTGTTATAATTTGGGGTACTATGTTTCCTATTTTATTTTTATATACATTTATTAAAATAAACTTAGTTGAAAATTAACATTTTTCTTTTTTACATTTCCTAATTGTATTTTAATGTTGGGTGCTTGCATAATGTTATAATATCGATAGTAGCTCATTCAGTTACAGAAAGAAGCTGGTGGGATATCTTTAAGTTCCAATTTATTTGACTAATTTCACATTTGTCACTTCTCCCTATAGAATAATAGACCAAACCACCAATTTGGAGATAGCCTCTTTTCCAATCTATAAGATATTATTCTGTGCACGTGGACAAAATGGAACTGCAGAGAGTGACTGCTTTGCATTTACAGAGAGTTATTGTGGAACAGAGGAGTTTCAGATTCATGTTTTCTCCTGTGAGATTAAAGAGGCAGTAAGTAGAAAATATTATCACCATTACTTGTTTATTGAGCATCATAAAAGTACTTTCTGTAATGTTCTCATTTTTTAAATATATGCTGTCACATGCTATCATGTACAATCAACCTCAGTACTTTGGCATGTGTGCAGTGTATTTCACAAGATGTGCAGTTTGTGTTCTGTATATTAAATAATTTAGGAAATTACTTTAATAACTTTTACCAAAATTTAGATCTTCCGTGGGTACTATCCAAACACAGTGCTAGTTTATAATGTACTGTACTCCAATGTAATGGTGAGATTTGGGAGATAATCCTTTGCTCCTGCTTTGAGTCTGGATTCATATTACAAAGAGATAGTGTGCTTGGACCCTGAAGTCATTAAGAAACATCTTAAGTATTCCCCCAGTAGTAATTCCTTTAGGTGGTTAAAGAAGAGCAGTTGGACATTTGAAAGAGCAGACTTATGCTTTCCTTGAGTTAATAATGATTAGCACAATATTAGGTCTTGGGGATTCAGACAGTAAAGAAAAAAACCCCACATTCTTTACTTTTTACAGGACCTGACAGATACAAACAGTAAGCAGTACAGATTTGTCAATGTGAAATGTAAAAAATAATTGAAATAACAAAGTCTGCAGGTCATTTAGCAACAAAATCATGTCCATCAGCTGTGTAAGCCAGAGGTGTTTCAACCTTTTTTCACTTGTGGACCTTTAAAATTTTGAATGAAGGCATGGCCCCCTTTGGAAATTCAACCTGTGGTCCACAGATCCGTACCATAGTAGTCTTAAAGTGAAAACTGACTGAACAGAATTCCACTATGAATGTTTCATATGCTCAGTGTGGCATTTGACACAACATGGAAAAGGGTTTTAAACTAATGAGGTTTAAGACAGCCCCCAACTTAAACCTGTCCAACACTTTATCAATAAACTACAACCTATACTGGAACAGGATACTAAACTCCGAGAGGCTCTGGGAGACAGATCCATAGTTGCCTATTGACAACCACCTAACCTCAAGATGATTCTTACCAACAACCACAGGACATACCACACTAATACCAACCCTGGAATCTTCCCTTGCAACAAACCCCGTTGCCAGCTTTGTCCACATATTCACTCTGCTGATACCATTATTGGACCTAACTAATTGAGCTATAAGATCAAGAACACATATTCCTGCTCATCCAGAAATATAATTTATGCTATCATGTGCCGAAAGTGTCCGTCTACTTACATTGGACAAACGTCTCAGACACTTCACCAAAGAATCTATGCCCACAAAACAGATATTAGACAGGATCACAAAGAAAAAACAGTTTCTTGCCATTTCAACGAGAAAGGGCATTGTCTCAACGACTTGATTACCTGCATCCTGCTTCAAAGACCTTTTCACACCAGACTTGAAAGAGAATCCTCTGAACTGTCATTCATGCTTAAATTCGACACTTTACGCCTCGGTCTAAACAAAGACATTAATTATCTTACTCATTACAAAGATAGCTTCCCCAATTATCACCTCTAATATCATTAGCTCACTGACATTTACCTTCCCCCACCCCCACCCCCCCACACACATCCTCCTTCTGTACTGAAATTTGATTTGTCCTTTTCATATGTGTTCATTTTTTTTTATTGTATCCTTTGGTATATATGGTTGTGCCATTTTCTTCCACTATTTGATCTGAGGAAGTGGGTCTGGCCCCTGAAAGCTCATCAGCTAATAAACCATCTTGTTAGTCTTTAAAGTGCTACATAGTCCTGTTTTTTGATTTTTATAGTCACCTTTCCTGGGCTGCTTAGACCAGTGTTTCCCAATTGGTGCTCCGGGGAACCGTGGGGATCCGTGAAGTGAAAGCAAGGGTTCCGGGAAGACCTGGCACTCCCCCGCCCCCTGTTAGAGACAGAGCCATGGCGAGGGCTTTTTTTTTTTTGCTCAACGAAACGCGGCAGGGACCCTTTTTTTTTTTTTTTTAAGACAACTCTAGGGGTTCCGTGGCCAAATAAAATTGGGAAACACTGACTTAGACATATTTTGTGGACCACATGTTGAAAACCTGGTATAGCCAAAACTTGCTGGCTTAATAATAATTTGAAATATTGCATCAGAAGCGCACAAAAACCCTCAACAAACTCTTTTATTAAACACTTGAATGAGGGAGGTGGAGAGGAAAAGAGAAGAAAGATTCCTTCTCTCTTTTGATTTTATTCTTGGCTGTATCCTTTTAAGAATTTCAAAAATATGCTTGCTGAGAAATTATCCCTTATGAAAGTATCACAACTGTGTATATTCTCCATAGGAAGATGAATGAATAGCATCAGTGCTGTTATTCTTTTTTTGTCCTCCCTTTTTCAGGTCAGCAGAATTTTATATAGTTTCTCCACAGCATTCAGACGGTCTTCCAAACAAGCTGCAGATCATGTAAAGGACTCTGTTCCTCCTTCCCCAGATAGTGATGTATTTACTTTCAGTGTCTCCTTAGAGGTCAAAGAAGATGATGGTAAAGGAAATTTCAGGTAATTTAAAAAATGGAGAAAAAATAGAAACCTCCATAAAACATGCACAGCTGTTTTGAGGGGTCTGTGGCTAACCAGCATGTAATGAAGCAGCTAGTTTTGGGTTAAATTTTTTTTTCTGTATGCTGATTTTTGCTTTGAGATTATTGGTTTGTTATTCTTACTTACATTTTTTTAGAAGCCCAACCTGATTAAAAAATAACAAGCAATGTAGCAAAACCAATATTAATCAGCTTTTAACAGTTTAAATCCTTGTTCTTGGTAGACATACTCAAGTGTACCTATGAAACTTGGAAAGGTAGTTGAGGTCTAAATTTGTACCAGTGTTTTCTGGGGTTTCTTTCAGTACAGTTATTTAACTCATTTACTTGAGTTTTCATAAGCTAATACATTTGAATCAGCATGTTGAAGGTACAGAAGCAAATCTTGGAAAAATGTCTTGAAGCACTGTAGAGGTGGGAAAGGAAGCTAATTTCACTAAGCATGAGCAGCATTCTCTTAATACAAGTCTTGTTTGGGTAAAATTTAAGACATTACAGATAAGTGGTAATTTGGATGGAAAGGGATAATAATGGGAATTTTTTGTTTTGTTTAACACTTATTGCTGCTTTTATGTTTTGCATGGTACCTAACTTATGGGCACCAAATATTCTTATACTGTATCTTAACTACTGATTGAGAAGCAGTCATAAACTGTAGTGGATAAATATATCTATAATAGCATCTACAGACATGAAACATACAAAAATTTAGGCCCCTAAGAGTGGGGCCAAAGATTGGTACTGAACAATGATTGCAGACGTGAGTGTTACTGGTAGAACTAAGTGGAGGGAGGGAGGCGGGTTATCACTAGAGCTCTGTGACTTTTCACAAGTAAAAAGTAACACAACATAAAATGAAATAAAAAACCTACCCAATGTTGAGGGTTCCCACTATTCCTGTCCCATGGGTTAACCAGGCCAAAACCCATTAGCTCTGCATCCCTGGGGACCAGATCACAACCCCTGGAGTGGGTAGCCATGCCCATCTCTCTGGGGTCAATGAAAGGTGACTTCATTTTGTAACACGTCCCACCAAGACTTCCCAATCCAAGACTGTGGGTGTGGGCGTGAGGAGAGATGTCCAAACATACTTCCCCTGGGCCTTGCATAATAAAATAAAACAAAATGTCCAACATATAAAATAAAAATAGCTATCACCACATCATCTAATAGTTATATCTATGCTAATGGAACTAATTCCTTCTTTTTAGCCCTGTGCCAAAGGACAGAGATAAATTTTATTTCAAATTGAAACAGGGAATTGAGAAGAAAGTTGTGATCACAGTCCAGCAACTCTCAAACAAAGAATTGGCCATTGAAAGGTAAGCATGATATAAAGTAAAACAGGGTAAGTGTGGGAAAATGGTCCCTAATGTGCTTATCATCCCCCTCACAAAATAGCTGTGATTCAGTGGAACTTTGTACATTATGTACTAATTTAATAATGTATATGTACTAAATTTTGACTTGGAGTGTTAATGAGCTAACTTCTGTACGTGGCATCAGTCAACTAGAGCGCCAAATATTTGGTCCTGTGCTGAGAACTTTTGGTGAATTCATCCCATAGTAGCGAGTACTGGTCTTAATGTGCTGAACTAACTCCAAAAATGATAGATTAGCTAAAAGGTGCTTGGCCACTAGTAACCACTTAACTTATATTTTTCTATTCCTTTGGATAGCTAAGAATAAAAATATAAGGTGAGTAGTTACTAGTGGATAAGCACCTTCTGGCTAATCTGTCACTTACGGAATTATTTCAGAGTGTTAAAACCAGTATTTGCTACTATGGGATGGATATAGCAAATGTTAGCAGAGCACAGAACCAAACTCTTGGAGCTACAGTTGATTGGGTCCCATTTTTTAAAAATCTATATGTTGGGTAAAGATTTGGCCACTTATTTTGGTTCCTGAGGTGTGTGGAGGGAAAGGCAAATAACTTCTGAAAATCTCACCGATTGTCCTTAGACAGGGCTTCTCATTCTGCTTCATCTCTTTGTTGTGTTTTTAGGTTTGCCTAGAATTCTTTGTGTATTATGCCATTTAACTGCTTTTGATGTTGCTTAACATGTCAAGTATATGGACAAAATATAGTACTGTAGATCATCACACCCTTTTGTATGTTCCTATTGAAATTCTGACAGCCATACCTGCTAAAGCCATATTTGCTATGCTAACAACTTAAAAAACAGAAATGGTGGTGAGCTAGCGTCTCACTGCATTAATAATGGGATATGAATCTTTCTTCAGTACCTTAATTTCAGATCCAACAAGCTGTGAGCTGGCATTAATGCCATGATGTCCATTAATTGGAATTCTTTCATTCATAGGTTTTCCGCTTTGCTTTCTTCCATGGAAGTCTCGACTGTTCAGATGTGACCATGATTTTTTTTAAAGCCTCTCTTTTTGATATTTTCTGTTCCCAAGGATTGTTTTGTTCTTGATTAAAAGTTTGATGAGTGTACAAAGTATGTTTGATATTTGAATATTGGTGCTGCTTTTTTGCCTTAAAGAAATCCAGATTTGTGATGAACTTTGTAGTTTTCTGTTTCATTTCTTCAGATTCATGTTTCTCTGCAATTGTAACAGGTGTGAAGCCTGCCTATTTGTGGTCTTATTTAAAATTAGTCTTAGAAGGTTGTTATTCATTTTAGCTTGAAGTTTTATGAGAACATGCCTCCTATTGGATGGATAAGCCGATCTTCCTCCTGTCTGGACTATAATGTCTGTGCAAGGTCCTATGATCTCTCATTATCCATACAAAGCTTGAATTCTTGATTTTGTAATTTCTTTTAATTTTACAATTTTTGGACAATTTTATTAAAATAATGTAAAATAATATGCATTGACTATGTACAAATAATGGTCTAATTAGTAAGAGGTAGAAATAAGCACAAGAATTGTATTGACCATGTTCTTAGGCACTAAGACTGTTCTTTGGAAGGTTTTTGTATAATTGGTTCACTCTTGGTGTGCATATGCCCCACGTATGCGAGACTGGATTCTTTTGGCTACTATTGTCTGATGCTGTGCCTGCATACTACATTTTTTTGCAATCCTCCTCCTCTACCTGCAGACAGTGAAGAGTGGTCTACTTGCTTCCGTGTGCACTAATGTTAGTAGGTACTAATATTGTTAATTAGTTAGTCATTAGTCACTTCCCACAAGCCCCAACTTTTTAGTCAGAAATTCAGTTTATAGCAAGGACCACTATATACAGGGTCTCTGAGAATGACAGAAGCAAATTCCCTGGTGTTCAAAACATGTCTCCTTTGTGTGAAGTGTCAATAAGTGCATGTATTCTGCAGAAAACAAAACAAAACTCTTCCTTTTCTCAGAGCCTCTGTCCAATGACTGTGGTTTGTGGGGCTTGTGCTCCATGTTTAAAAATAGCAGCATAGATGTTCCCACACAGTCTCCGAGACCCACCCCACTCGCTGGCTTTCAGAGTCTAATCACCAGCCTGAGAGGGAACATCTAAATTGCTATTTTTAGCCCTAAAGCAGACTTGGAGACTTGTTGCTGCAGGATTTTTGTGTATTTTGAGGCGTAGAGCTAACTGGTCCTCTTTTGTTTTGGAGAAGGACATTTTCTTGAGTGGTGGTTCAATATATTCCCCTTTCTTTAAATGGACTAAAAAGCTATGGGCCTGCCTAAATTTATTCCTCATTGAGTGATATCTACATGTGACTGGATGCTAAAAAGAAGGATGTGACTCAACCTTAGTCTTGCTGCCAGTTCCTTGTCATGAGTGTGTCAGTAAGGGAGATCCCACCCTGAGCTCCTGTTATATTGACCAAGAGGCCCCAGTTCTCTGCCTCCATTTTGATGTGTCTGACCTCAGAGAAGGGTAGGAAGGAGCACTGCTCCAAATATGTGCTAAGGTGCAAGTCACCCTTGCCTTCTGACTCTTATGTTCTTCTTTGAGTGCTTGCTCATGCCCATTCCAATTAGGTGTGTATGGATTCCAGAGCTTTTCCCCTTAGCAGTACCCATTGGGCCAGCCACGGAGCCCCTGGAGTGCCTCTAGCATATTGGTGCATATATACCCCTGCTGGCCCCTCACCCCCTCAGTTCCTTCTTACCACCTGCCAGTGAGGGTAGCTGGAGCATCCTCAAGACTGATAGTCTTTATCCTTAGGCTGTATATAGTTCTTTAGATCTTTAAGTGTTGTTTCTCTCAGTTAATCAGTACCTCATTAGTTTCTGTAAATATTTTTAGATAAGAACAGTTTCTCCCCTCCAGCTTCTCCCCAACTGGGGAGGGGATGCCAAGGCTGATGCTCCTTCAGCCCCACTGGTTAACCTTAATCAGAGAGCCTCACCTGTTCAGGGTAAGGCTTACTGGTTTCCCAGTTAAACGTTCACATCCCAAATAGGGATGAGGCGCTTACCTGATGCTCTGCAACCCTCACCACTTCCAGCACTGCCCCCGTTCCCCGCCTCCTGCCTGTTGCTGTGAGAACTGTGGGGAAAAGTCTCAGCAGAGCATGTTGCTCACTACTATTCTCCCAGCTGAGGAGAGGGGAAGCAGCAGTGCCTCCCTGCCAGATTCTGTACCATGGGTGTTCCTGAATTTACAGAGGTTACAGTGTAGTAGCATTAAAATATCCACCAGATGGCAGACTTTCCAAAAAAATTTAAATACGTCTCATATATAGTAAAAAAGTTGAAGCAAGTGATCAAGAGAGTCTCAGCACAAAATATTAAAAAAAAAACTTGAAAAAGACATGTCTTATTTTCTTCTAGATTTGTAGTAAAATTAAAATTCTTTAGAAGGTTAGAGTTTTCTTAAAAATTACTTTTCAACTCTATTGTATGATTTTCTGTAGCCTTAAACAACATTCCTGTTCTTCAGGAGCTTTTTTAAAAAAAAATAACTAAAAATTGGATTAAGAAAAAAAAGGTATAGAATAATTTGGCCTGTAAATCCACTCCTGGTGTCATGATGCAACTTCATCTCTGTACCCAGTAACTGTCTATAAATGGTGTATCCAATATAGCATTAAAATATAGATCTGGAGATTATATAACCCTTTCTTTGTTGTGGGAGTGGGGAAATTATGATAAAGTTTGTAGTTGCATAATCCCACACTACCTAATTTTTCCAAAGGATCCCTGCCTTATTCATCATGCAGCCTGTTGAGAGGAAGGATACAAGAGGTTAGAATTAAAGTTTTATGGGCAACTGTAAACCTGGTATTCCCTACTCTTTTGAGTGTTTGAATTTGCAGACCTTAAAGAACGTAGTTTTTATAGGAATATACATATATGTATAAAATGACAAATCATTAATTGTAAAGCTAATTCTAATTTTAGTATTTACCCAGGGTTTTGTTTATAACCACATAAGTAAAAAATGGTTACACATATTTTACTTCTACTTCACACAATTATTGTTTAAAGTGAAGCAAGCCATGGAAAAGTTCATCCTTAAAGTTTGAGTAGGGAGTACAACAATACAAAGGTTTTGTTAGACAGGAATTATGGTCTTGCTTTTTTATATGAGGCCTTGCAGATTACATAGCTGACCCTAGCTGGTCAGTTCTTCACTTTCTTGCATTTTAATGGATGTTTTGGAAAGGAAGTAATTAGTGTTCCTTTCTGTCTTTCAAAACTGAGAATTTATGCTTCTGGTGAGGGTACATAAGAATAATATGTAGTTGAAACTCATACAGCAAATTCCTCTATAGGAGGCTATTCTGATCAGCAAAGAGCTAAGTTTCTTTACACCCAACACGATCCTGTGTAGTATTTTGTCTCCATCAAATTGGAACATAGTTCTGTAAGACTGCATGTGCTAATAATTTCCTCTTGGGGGTAGTGGATGAAAGTGATTTTGGATTAATTAATGACTGGCTCATGTATGATCCTCAGAGTCCTTGCAGCTCTTAGCAGCCAGTGACAGTTCAGGAATAGTCGTTGCATTAGTGCCTAATTATTTAGTTTTTACAAAAATGAAATTGCCTCGAGCTGATTACTCTTTTCTTCGAACAGTGTATATTCTTGGGGAAACACTAGGAATTATTGAATTGAAGATTTAAATATTCTTTCATTTCTAGAGACAGTGGGCTTGACTTGACCTCAGTTACAAATGCATAATAATTCCATTTACTTCTGTAGAGAGGGTCTGATTTGCACCAGTATAATTGAGGTTAGAATCTTGGCAGCTATCATTAGATCATGAGTGCAGAACATCAGCTGGGTGCTGTAATAGAAGGACTTAACTGTGGTGTCGTGCATATTATGTTAAAGCCACTGGGCTTACACATGGATAAGGCTTGCTGTGTAAATGGAAATTTATATTAATTTGAAGATGAGCTCAGTTTGTTTTCAGGGTGGTCCTGGTGCTACATACAACTTGTGGCATTTATGCAGAGTTGCACATTTCTCTCTAACACCATTGTCTTCAGTTGGATTTTGTGCAGATATAGTAACAAGCTGTGGGATTGGGGCCTAATAAGACAACCAGCAGTTTTAAATTGTCTGTCTGTCTTTCAGTTTCACTTATCTCCTTTCTGGTAATCATACTTACTGTTTTTATGTACTCCCTTGCATTGTGAAGCCAGCGTGGTTATTGTTGATCTTTTTATACTCTATAATAATAAATTTTAAAGAGAGGAAAAATATAATTTTGGATATAAATTACTACCACGTCTTACTTATATAATGAAGCAGAAAAAAGAATATCACATGCATGCAATGAATAAGAACAAACTTTGTTAATAGGGTAGTGATCACTTAGGTAGAAAACCTGTGTTTGTAACAGTTTTTAATGAAATGATATACACTTTGCTAATATAATTGCATTGTTTATTACATCTCTATTCATAACACACTATGCTCACCACAATATTAATTAGTTAGCTGTCAGTCATTTGAAAATTATGAAACTGCTTTTGTGGTATCCTGTGAATATAAATGTCTAAACTGTCTATTCCTTGTTATCCCTATTTGTTGTAAAAATCTAAATTTTTGTGAGACAGTCAAACCTTTTTTCCATTAGAGAAAATTAGGCTATTGTGCAAAGGAAAACTGTCAAAAAAGAATAAAATATTGTCTGTGCTTTTTATAATTCAGCCTGTTACTAATACTGCTCAGATAGTTTCTTGATAGTGAGATCTAGTTTAAAAAATGTTCTATGTAATATTGCCCACAGTTTGCCCATTATAAATATGCCTATAGCTAACCACTCTATTTGTGGTGGTTTGGATTCCAAGAGGAAGGATTTACTAAGGATTTTTTTAAACTGTTTTTGTGTCCTTATCCTGTATAAAGGAAGCCTGAAAGGAATATTTAAAAAAGTATGTTCTACTTTTTAGGCACATTAGGGAGTATTGATGCATATTAAGCTTGTTTTTTTCCAGCTTTTGCTTGAGTGTTCTTATGGATCATAGAGGAAGTTTTTATTTTTGTTTTGTTTTTGTTTTTTAAATGTATTCTTTATAGAAAGATTGCTTTGTGGATCAGGCATCAGAGTGGGATTCAAGAGTTTGGTTCAGTGCAGACTCATGTCTAATCTTAGGCAAATCACTTGTTCTCGCTTGGAATGTCTACACTAAGCCAGAATCTGTAGCACCCAAAGCTTGTGATCTGGGTGTTTCCAAGCCTGAGCTTGGGCATCCACATTGCATTGTAAACATGGGTTTACAGTTGGAGGACCTGGCTCTCATAGGTGTGTTGATGCATCCATGCTGCACTATGCAGAGTTTCTGACTTGGGTCTGCTGCTTGACCTGCATCCACACTGCAGAATGACAGGGCTTGGACCTGACACATAGTAGGACTTAGACTTTGACTCATCTTCATAGTAGGATCCTAGGGCCTGGGTTCTAAGTGCTTGCTGACCAGAGTCAAGACTGAGTTGTGTGTGGACAGAAGTGGGGTTTGGGGTGAAACTTGAGTTGGAGACTGGGCTTAGTGTGCAGTCTAGACATACTCCCAATACTTCAGTTTCCGAAGTGTAAAATGGGGATGGTAAATACTTTCTTTGTATGTCTGTTTACGTTTCAGGGTTTCTAAGTCAGGGTGCTGTCTTTTGTTATGTGTAACGTAAACAGGGGGTCCTGATCTCAGTTGTCACAGCTGCAGCCTGGTACAATATGTTTTGTTAGCTCATGTAACTTATTTGAAGGGCCTGGAGTACTGAGCATAGAAAAAGGATATACTTTCTCCCAGATGGTCAGTGGGGTGTGTATTCATACATGTGCATAATATTTAAAGGTTTATACATTTTATAACTTAATCCTTTCCCCTTTGAGTTGCTCAAATTTGAACAAAACTGTTCAGTTCATATGATGTATCCATAAAGAAATACAGAAAAAGGAATCTAGCCCAGTGTTTTTTCTCCTTTACAATTCAAATTTAAAGATAGCAAGTAACATGGTACTAAAACAGGGAATGAATGGAAAAACCTTTTCATTTTTAAGGAACACATACAGGCAGTCCCCCTTACATCGGATCCCTACTTACAAACGGGGTGAGGCAACCCTGCACTAGCTGCTTCCCCCCAGCAGACCAGGGAGACGCGAAGCTAGTGCCCCCCCCCCCCTCAGCAGACCAGGGAGACGCAGAGAGGCTTTTCTCAGCAGACACCTCAGCTTGAGAATAAAGGACTGAGGGAAGTGAGGTGTGGGAGAATAAAACTGAGCTCTGGAGAAATGTTTGGCTAGAGTTTCCCCTACAATATGTACCAGTTCCGACTTACATACAAATTCAACTTAAGAACAAACCTACAGTCCCTATCTTGTACGTAACCCGGGGACTGCCTGTACTTATATTATAAAAGGCGGAAAGGAGCATTAGAAATAGTATTTAATCCTCTGTACAAAAATAGGTTAAGCTTTTGATATATATTAGGGATGTGAATGACTAGTAGACTATCAGTTGACAGACTAGTTGACGAGTCACTCCCCCCCCCTTGCTGCTTCTTATCAGAAGGGGAGGAGGTGCTTCAAAGCAGCAGTGCTGCACTGAGCCTGGGGCCAGATCCTGGGCTCCACATGGCATAGCCACTTTGAAACACGGTGTGTAGCCCGGGGTTAGCTGGGGACTCCCCCGCTGATCCCGGGCTCCATGCAGCACTGCCGCTTTGAAACTCCACGGGGAGCATGTGGCCAGTGGGGGACTGCTTGAGTACCCCACTAGCACTGTGCTCCCCCTAATACTTTTACCTTTGAAGTCTTGCTACGCTTCAGAGGTGGAAGCACCCTTATCGACTAATCAAATAGTCGATGCAGATTGCATCGACTGTTCAATTGCCAATGAATCTAAACTTAACATTCCTAATATATATTCCTTGATGTGGTGCAATATTGAATATGTTGCTTTCAGTCTCAAATTCTTCCTGTGTACCAGGACTGTTTTACTAATTAAACTATATATGTTAAGCTTTATACTTATTTAAGAAAGGTTGGCTGTTCAGAAGAGAAATTAATACTTGATTTTGCCTTTATCATTTCAGTAGACCATTTCTTGATCATGTCTAGTATATGTGGTAGCATTTTCTTAATATGTGTGATAACAGTACAAGCACCAATTTCCTGTAAAAACGATTCTCCTACTTAAAGGGAAAATACTGGGTGATTTCTCTCATGTACACACTCAAGAAGGTATTGCTATACTTTTCAGTCACTTTCTTAATGTCTTTAATTTTTAAAAATCTTTGCAGATGCTTCGGGATGCTGTTAAGCCCAGGTCGAAATGTGAAAAACAGTGACATGCATCTACTTGATATGGTAATAATCATGTTCTCTAACAAATTAGAGGCTATGGGGTGCAGTTTTCTGTTCCCTTTTGAACATTTGAGATGTTGCCTTGGGGAAGAAAGCATATCTAAAAGAATTAAGTGGACTTTATATGCAAAGATAAGAAATTAAAAAAAAAACCAACAAATTCAGATGCCAGCTGTGACAGTGTCTCTTTATGGAAGAAAATAACCTATACTTAAAGGTGGAGGAGCTTGATTCGTGAGCTGATGCTTAATTCTTACGTCTTAGAAGTAACTGGTCTTTCAAGTATTATGCTAGGCATATATGCAAAAAAAATTCAAATATTGGTAATTTAAAATGAGCTATGTACATTCATAGAATCACAGAATACTAGAACTGGAAGGGACCTTGAGAGATCATTGAGTCCAGTCCTCTGCCCTCATGGCAGGACCCACTACCATAGACCATCCCTGGCAGATGTGTATCTAACCTGCTTTTAAATATCTCCAGAGATGGAGTTTCCACAACCTTCCTAGGAAAATTAATTCCACAGTGTTTAACCATCCTGACAGTTAGGAAGTTTTTCCTAATGTCCAGCCTAAACCTCCCTTGCTGCAATTTAAGCCCATTGCTTCTTGCCCTATTATCAGAGGTAAAGAAGAACAATTTTTCTTTCTTGTCCTTGTGACACCCTTTTAGAGACCTGAAAACCGCTGTCTTATCCCTTCTTAGTCTTCTCCTTTCCAAACTAAACAAGCCCAATTCTTCCAGTCTTCCTTCATAGGTCATGTTCTCTAGATCTTTAATCATTCCTGTTGCTCTTCTCTGGGCCTTCTCCAATTTCTTCACATCTTTCTTGAAATGCGGTACCCAGAACTGGACACAATACTCCAATTGAGGCCTAATCAGCGCAGAGTAGAGAGGAAGAATGACTTCTCGTGTCTTGCTCACAACACTCCTGTTAATGCTTCCCAGAATCCTGTTTGCTTTTTTTGCAACAGCGTCACACTGTTGACTCCTATTTATCCACTATGATGACCTCTAGAATCCTTTCTGCAGTACTCTTCCTAGACAGTTGCTTCCCATTCTGTATGTGTGAAACTGATTGTTCCTTCCTAAGTGGAGCACTTTGCATTTGTCCTTATTAAACTTCATCCTATTTACCTCAGACCATTTCTTCAGTTTGTCCAGATCATTTTGAATTATGACCTTAGCCTCCAAGACAGTTGCCAACCCCTCCCAGCTTGGTATCCTCTGTGAACTTAGTAAGCATACTCAATATGCCACTGTCTAAATCATTGATGAAGATATTGAACAGAGCTGGTCCCAAAACAGACCCCTGCGGAACCCCACTTGTTATGCCCTTCCAGCAGGATTGAGAACTGTTAATAACTACTCTCTGGGAATGGATACCCAGCCAGTTATGCACCCACCTTATAATAGCACCATCTAAGTTGTATTTGCCTAATTTACTGATAAGATGATCATGCGAGACCATATCAAATGCCTTACTAAAGTCTAGGTATACCACATCCACCATTCTCCCTTATCCACAAGACTCATTATCCTATCAAAGAAAGCTATCGGATTGGTTTGACATGATTTGTTCTTTATAAGTCTATGCTGGCTGTTACCTATCACCTTATTATCTTTCAGGTGTTTGCAGACTTGCTCCATTATCTTTCCTGGTACAGAGGTTAAACTGACTGGTCTGTAGTTTCCTGGGTTGCTCTTATTTCCCTTTTTATAGATGGGCACTATATTTGCCCTTTTCAAGTCTTCTGGAATCTCTCCTGTCTTCCATGATTTTTCAAAGATGATAGCTAAAGGGTCAGATACCTCCACTGTCAGCTCCTTGAGTATTTTAGGATGCATTTCATCAGGCCTTGGTGACTTGCAGGCATCTAACTTTTCTAAGTGATTTTTAACTTAGAAAAGTGTTCTTTTTAAATTTTATCTTCTAAACCTAGCATCTTCCCACTAGCATTCACTATGTTAGGCATTCCTTCTTCAGCAGACTCCTTGGTGAAGACCGAAACAAAGAAGTCATTCAGCATCTCTGCCATTTCCAGGTTTTCTGTTATTAAGAGCAGAAGAACATAAGAATGGCCATACTGGGTCAGACCAAAGGTCCATCCAGCCCAGTACCCAATGCCAGGTGTCCCAGAGGGAGTGAATCGAATAGATAATGATCAAGCGATCTCTCTCCTGCCATCCGTCTCCACCCTCTGACAAACAGAGGCTAGGGACACCATTCTTTACCCATACTGGCTAATAGCCATTTATGGATTTAACCTCCATTAATTTATCTAGTTCTCTTTTAAACCCTGTTATTAGTCCTAGCCTTCACGACCTCCCCAGGCAAGGAGTTCCACAGATTGACTATGCGCTGTGTGAAGAAGAACTTCCTTTTATTTGTTTTAAACCTGCTGCCCATTAGTTTCATTTGGTGGCCCCTAGTTCTTATATTATGGGAACAAGTAAATAACTTTTCCTTATTCACTTTCTCCACACCGCTCATGATTTTATAGACCTCTATCATATCCCCTCTTAGTCTCCTCTTTTCCAAGCTGAAAAGTCCCAGTCTCTTTAATCTCGTCTCATATGGGACCCGTTCCAAACTCCTAATCATTTAGTTGCCCTTCTCTGAACCTTTTCTAATGGCAGTATATCTTTTTTGAGATGAGGAGACCACATCTGTACGCAGTATTCAGGCTGTGGGCGTACCATGGATTTATATAAGGGCAATAAGATATTCTCCGTCTTATTCTCTATCCATTTTTTAATGATTCCTAACATCCTGTTTGCTTTTTTGACTGCTGCTGCACACTGTGTGGACGTCTTCAGAGAACTATCCACGATGAATCCAAGATCTCTTTCCTGATTAGTTGTAGCTAAATTAGCCCCCATCATATTACAGTAAAACTCCGATGGTCCAGCATCTGATGGTCTGGCACTCCTGATGGTCCGGCACCATCAGGAACCCGGAAGTGCTCCGTGCAGCCGGACCATTGGGGCTGCTCCTTATCAGCCCCTGATCAGTTTCAGCAGCAGCTGACTTGGGTGCACCTGGGACAGAGCAGCGGGGGTGCTGCCGGGTTGGTCCCCGTGGCGCTACTGGACCAACCCGGCAGCGCCCCAGCTGCTCTGCACCAGGCGTCCTGATTCAGCTGCTGTTGAAACTGACCAGCGGCTGACTCCAGGAAGCCCGGGGCAGAGCAGCTCTGCCTCAGGCTTCCTGGAGTCAGCTGCTGATCAGTATCAGCAGCGACTGACTTGGGGACACCTGGGGCAGAGCAGCTGGGGTGCTGCCGGGTTGGTCCAGTAGCGCCGAGGAGCGGCGCTGCGGGACCAACCCGGCAGCACCTCAGCTGCTCTGCCCCAGGAGTCCCCAAGAGCCGCTGGGGTGCTGCCGGGTTGGTCTCACCGCGCCAAGGGTCGGCGCTACCGGACCAACCCGGCAGCACTCCAGCTGCTCTGCTGCAGGTATCCCCGATTCAGCTGCTGCTGAAACCGATCAGCAGCGGCTGAATCAGGGACGACTGGGGCAGAGCCGGACTATCGGCTTTTAGCCTTGTTCATTCATAGTTGTTCATTCATAGTTGAAGATTTAAATAAATCACCTGGATTCTTCTAGAATCTGCTCAGAAACGTTCAGCTTCTCATTGCTTCATTACAACTTAAAATGTTGTCCATTGCTCTTAACTGCTAGTTGACCTTTTCCCACTTTAAACTTTTCCGTTGCACACTCCATAATGAGTTGTTTATAGGTTAAATACGAATCCCAAGTTAAAAGTTTCTGTAATACTTCAATTTTTTTTTTGGTTAGTATTCTACAATATTGCGACTTCAGTCTCTTCTAGAAGAGCTTAACTTAAGCATATCAGTGCAATAACCTAGATTTACTCCCAGTCCTTTTATGTCCCTTTGGTTTCCTCTGTAAGGTGAAAAAATGGGATAATCAGGGCTATTCAATCCTGATGTGTTTCATCGCAGGCAATAAATATTGAAGGCATTACATTATTTTGCGTTGTCTCCTCTAGCAGTCAAGGAACAAGAATGCTAGTTCCTGACTAAATACCCCTCTAAGAATGAAAGATAATTCATGAAGACTTCATTGTAAAATAATTTTTGGAAGTCAGGAAAACATTGTTTCTTTTTTGTGGAAAAAATTATCTTCCTCATATGAGTTTTGGCTCAAGTTGAAAATTTCCAGTGTTGCACTGACATCTTCAAAGAGTACTACAATGTCCCATGCCAGCAAGTCAAAAAGACACGTCAGTGCAGTGAAAGACACTTCAGAATGTTGGCATGTTTCTAGGGGTTGGATTTGGCTCAGATGTTGAGGATGTGCTTTACTCTCTATGAAGATCAGAGTTATGCACCCTGATGGGATCTCTACCACCTGTTGTCTTTACTGACATCCAAATCCCTCAGTCACTTTAAAGAATTCTGCTTCCTGTCCTGATGCAACAGGTTTTTTCCTAATGAGAGTTCTGCTATAAATATATTTTTTCTTTTAAAAAAAAAATCATCCAAATGACAGAGAGTACATGATACTAGCTTGAGCCAAACACAAAATATGCAAATATTGGGCATACTTACAGAAATGTATAGGGCTGGAATGACCCTCAAGAGGAGTCTGCCCGCTCCAAGGCAGAATTAAGTATACCTAGACATAGAGAGATATTAACAAAGATTTTAATGCATGCATTTACATGCGGGAAAGGACTGTTTTGGATATTTCTGCACATTGCTCTGAAATTTGGCCCCTCAAAGTTTTAATTCTCAAAGAAATCTACTTTAGTGGTGGCATATACAAATCTATCTGCCAGCAGCAAATACCAAAGCAGATGTAACAGGTACAGCCGCACTGAGAGAGATTTCTGCTTCCCTTTTCCCTGAAAACGTGGGTGTTGATGAGGTCCTCAGATTTTTTTTCTAGTTTTTATACTAAGTGCTTTCTTCTCTATGCTTATAGGCTTGTTCTCCTCTGACCTTGTAGGGATGTTAAATATCGGTTAATTGAATAATCAGTTAACCTCACAAATTATCGGTTACTCGACTATTCTATAGTCCCTGGGGGTGGGGCCAGCAGCCATTGTGCTCCAGCCCCACTTCTGAGGAGCCCCCTTGCACTTTGCACTGTTGCTTTTGTATCCCAGTCAGCAACGCGGGGTGCCAGGCGGTAGCTGGTCCGTGAAGGGAGTCAGATTGAAAACCAGCTCCCCTCGTGGACTGTCTGCCTGTCACCCCACTCTGCTGCCTCTGTCAGAGGCAGCAGCATGAGGTGGTAGCTGCCCCTGTCTGGGGGTTGGACTGAACTCCCAGTCCCAGCCTGAGCCGGGGTGCTGGCCAGCCTACTAAAAAATGTACTGGTGGGGGAAAATGCATGTAGTCTGTAGTAATAACCTATAAGCTTTAGCTTATCATTTAATCGGCTACACTATTATATCCCTACTGACCTTGTCTACCATGTCTGCCTTTCCTCCTCTCACCTCCTCCTCATCTCTTTTCCCTTTAATTGTTTGTCTAATCCCCCATTTCAAAACAGTAAAATGTAAAGCCAGAAACATGGTCTCCCAAAACAAAAGTAACCAAACTAAAGGAAAATAAATGAAATGTTTGCAAACTAGCCTGCTTTTACTTTACTTGTATGTTACATCTATCCTTCATTTTGTCCATCTTGTCTGTTTAGATTTTAAGTTTTTTGGGGTAGGAGACTGTTTCTGTTCAATCTGTAGCACGACTGGGCCTCTGGTATTGCTTGGCATGTAGGTAGCTCTATAATGTAAATAGTACATGTGTTTATTCTTAGGAGTCCATGGGAAAGAGCTGTGATGGGAAAGCTTATGTTATTACTGGAATGTGGAATCCTAATGCACCTATCTTTCTAGTACTTAATGAGGAAACACCTAAAGGTAACTGTTTTTTTAACAAGGTTGCTTGCTTGCTTAGTTATTATTAAATATGGTAAAGAATACTTAACCTAATTTAATGAATGTTCTCTTTCTTTCTCTTCCTGAGACCATGCTTTATATTTGAGTATAATATTAAACATCATGGTAACCCCAAGTCCTCAGTCAGTATCACAACATCACTATAGTGGGGAACTGTACAAACCCATATAACATAAAGAATTGCTCATGCTGGCATCTGCTCTTGCTGCCAGGTCAGAACCCTGTAAATTAGCAGTGTTTGAGGTCACTGGCATGTTTCTCTGGAGATCAGAATTTTGAATCCCAAGAGTACTCAGGAGCCGTTTCCTCACTGTGCATGGTTCCTGTTTTACTGCTTGGTTGAATCTGGAACTCCTGTCCTTTTTTTAACCTTGATTTTGTCCTTTAACAGAATATTGACTAGGGATGTAAAATCCTGTGTAATTGGTTAACTGGTTAAACATGTGATTTACTTTGATTTAACTGGTTAACCAGTTAAGGGGGGCCACTCCAGCCTAGCTGGAGTTAGCCCCTGCCTGCGACAGAGGCTGCTCCAGAAGCCCCCCATGATGGGTGGGGAGCTGCTCCTGCCCCCACCAGTTAACCAAAACTGGTAAGCATCACCCATTAAAGGTGATGCTTACCAGTTAATCTTTCACATCCTTAGTATTGATTACATTAATCTGCTATTTATTTGAGAGCATTTGTGTGTTTCCCTTTCTGTCTGTTTGTCCAAGAACAACTCCTAAACAATAAGAGCTAGGAGCACCAAATTTAGTATGCAGCTTCCTCTTATCCTAACTTAAAGCAAGGCAAGGATTTGGTTGTGCCAGGACAATAAGATGTGCCTGGAATGTAATTGTTTCTCATAAAATGGAAAGGAAGGCCTCAGCTTGCAGGCACAGTTATACTGATGACCATGAAGAGGCAGCAGGGGCCAGATATGGGGACTGAGACAACTTTAACCACATTGCAGCAGCAGGAAGAGAAAGGGACAGCTATCTACTATACCATGGGTAGGGAACCTTTTTTGGGTTCGGGGCTGGTGACTCTCAGAAAAATGAGACGGGGCCGCACACAAGTGAGAAGCAAAAAAACCATCAAACCCCTCATTGACATGGTCTCTGACTGGATGGTGGTGTGGGGCTGGAGCGCCAGCACGGGCTCCCCAATACTGGGAGAGGGACCTGAGCCTCTGAGGCTGGATTCAAGCAAGCCGGGGGCCTCATGTGGCCCCTAGGCCTTAGGTTCCCCACTCCTGTACTATATCCTTCAGAGAGTTTGTCTATATGCTTATGTGTCTGTCTGTTCTGCAGCCAGGGGTTATACATTCCTCCGAGCCCTGCTGTTCTTGCTGCATGTGCAGCGGCCATAGAGAGGCACTTCTCACCTGGCCCCAAACTGCTACAGTGAGAGAGCCCTGAAGTTTTCCTTTCTCCCTGCGGCATCCTGCATATCGAACCCCTCATCCCCAGTTCTACCTCAGAATAATTATTGAACTGAAGAATAGCATATTTTTTCTTATGTTGGATTTAAAAAAAAACCTAAGACTTACTTAAGAAGTCTTATTTCTAACTCACAAGGAATAGATACCATTCACTCATTTTCTACCAGAGTGCCAACAGGGCTTAGGACAAATGGAGCATGATGTTGTGGATGTCTTGTCATTGAGTATCTGGATTATAATACAGCTCGCTCCTTCAGAATTAGATTGCACTTTCAGCTTTGTGACCAGACCCAATGTAATTTTCCAGTCATTTGACCTCAGACCATGGCTGTGATCCACAGTTTTATATCCTTGCCACTTTTCACCTGATGTGGGCCATTTTGTGTCCATTCTTGCAAATGCTCGCTTATGTGAGAAAACTACCAGAATTATTTGATATAAAGGAGAATATCCCAATGGCCATTGTGCATTTCATTCTATGTGGATATGTGACATCTAAAACTCAAATAATATACAAATGAAATATGAGCTGCAGAGTCAATAGATTTATAGGAAGGGATGCTACATGATTTGCCCAATACTCTGGGGGTATGCTCATTTATTAGGGTTACTCTTATGGGACTGAGGGAAGGTTAACCATTCTATCAGTGTGCTGTTTTGCTTACTTGTGCTCTCATATGGAGCTGAATTCTCCCTGCTGCCAATTCCCCCTCCCACTGGAGCTCTCCTGCAGGAACTAGGTTCCTCGGGATGGGGTTCTTACCACCTTAGCAACACACACACACACACACACACTCACACCTACTAATCAGAGCACATCTGAGAGGACTGGGTACTCAGCACTCACAAGCTGACCCCCCTTAGATGTCCCTGGACTCAGCTGGCTGGATTTAACAGCAATGCCACACTGCACCCTCATGTGCCTTTGGAGTCCGTGGGTTGGATTAAACAGCACTTTAAGCTGCCATCCTCATAAGCCCTCAGGTTCAGCACCCCCTATCCCCACTTTCACACCACAGTCATTCACTGGTAAACCACATGGTGAGCAAACCACAGGATTTTGGGCACTACAGGGATCTTTAGCTTGGGTACAAGAAGTGTTGTTGCAGAGCGAATGGAGAAGCCGAAGCAACACCCCTTAAGGAAGAGTGAGCAAAAGAGAAAGAAAGAGAGAGAAGCAACCAGCTTAACAATGAAAGTGATTTATTTCTGAGTAGTGAATAGATATAAAAAAGTTACAATAATAAATCTAACAGTTACAATATTAAATCTAAATTGAAACTGATTACAAATGTTAGGTAACCATATAACAATTTATATAGGGCAGGATCAGGAGGCTATGCTTAGAGAGATAGTTGATGGGAGGGAGGGAGAGAGAGACCTCACCACTCCACGGAGCTTGCACTGATCGGGGTTCCCAGATGATGATGGTAGCCGGGGGTCCAGAGGGCAGGAGACAAGCAGAACAGAGCCCCCAGCACAATCAGACAGGAGATGAAGAAGTCTCAATGGAACTGATGCAGTTTAAGTCCAGGTATCAGAACAGTTTTTCTTGGGGCAATGATAGGTGTTTTTATAGGGATAGTTCAAAGAGAAAGAGGAGAGACAATAGAGGCTGATCACCCCTGGTTATGGGTGATGTTCCTTGAACGAGCTCACAATGCAACTAGGCAGTTTCAGTGTTTTAGATGTCAATAGGATCGTTACTAGAATTGGTCTGATAATGACTAATTTGGGTGTGAGCAGGCCTGGGTTCATTACATCTGGAATAGAGATTTCCCATTAGGCAGTGCTTCTCTGCTTTCGGTGTCCCATAGTTCACTGTGGTTCCTGCCTTGGAAGAGCTGCTCTCCATTCTGTATGCTAATGAGATGTCCCTCTGTTCCATCTTTAATGCAAATGAGGCTGGGGTGTTTCCTTAATTGTATCACCCTTGTCTGAAGCAGTTTAGGTGTGTCTTCCCCCGGCCTTTTCATTGCTTTGTCTGATTCTAGCAGAGGCCTGCGGGAGGGGGATGATTTTCCATTAATGTCACTCCCTAGATCCCCAAGAGCACAAGGCTGACAGGTGACCATGTTCTGGTTCCCCAAGAATCACAGAGCTGGTGGGTAACAGGGATGTGAACCTAAGTAACCTGTGATTTTTTTTTAACTACTCAGTACCTTGAGAAATTGATTCTTTTTTAGATTGACTGTTTATAAACATTAATTTATTGTTGTGTTCCAGATAAACGTATGTACATGACTGTGGCAGTGGATATGGTGGTCACTGAAGTGGTAGAGCCAGTCCGCTTTTTGCTGGAAACTGTTGTTCGTGTGTACCCAGCCAATGAGCGTTTCTGGTATTTCAGCAGAAAAACCTTCACAGAAACTTTCCACATGAAGCTAAAACAGGTATAGCAGTGTTTTCTAATAAGAATATAATTGTCTTTCTTTAGGAAATATTGGTTTTGGGAGTGTTAGGTCTACCTTTTGTTTCTTTAGAGCTTCAAATGGGTTCCTCATTCACTTTTTATGGTGTTGTGTGGGGAGAG
This sequence comes from Pelodiscus sinensis, assembly GCF_049634645.1. Classification (NCBI taxonomy): domain Eukaryota; kingdom Metazoa; phylum Chordata; order Testudines; family Trionychidae; genus Pelodiscus; species Pelodiscus sinensis. The sequence goes on along the minus strand of NC_134719.1, from coordinate 62,115,804 downwards.
GAAATATTCCTGTTTATGGCTCCCAAAGGGCTAGTACCACCTTTGTAATGGAGATAAAGAACAGCATTTAAAAATGAAGAAAAGTAAATCCTTTGTCACAATTTTATCATGATATTATTTATCTCATTTTATTTTTATACACGCATGCACACAAATAAATAAAATCTATTGATTTTAATTTGTTTTGGTAAAATTTGTTCACAGGTCCAACTTATCTCAACTATTCCTTTTCATGCTAGTCAATGACAGGGCCTTTATTCAGCTCTAGGCATTTGAGTTTGTATTCTAGCATTACAAGTTTTATAAATGCTTAAATTGAAGCTTCCTGTCTAGTTCTAAATCGGTTATTAGTGCAATGGTAAATTTCTACATATCTACTATATATTTGAGAAAGTTTATCTGTTAGCGTTTCTTGTCTGTTCAAGAATTGCTCCTAAACCATAAATACTAGGGCCACCGAATTTGGTATGCTGCTTCCTCTTCTCATACAATAGTTATATTGTATAATGACCACAAGGGGGCAGCAAGGAAGCCCCATTGGGCCAGCAGGAGTCTGGGGTGGAAAAAGGGACAGCTATCTACTATATATTTGAGAGAGTTTTTCTATTTTGTGTGTCTGTTTGTCCCCCATTCAGGGGACATACACCCCTCTCCTGGGTATGCCTGCTGCAGCAGCCATGGATAGGTGTTTCTCACCTGGCCCCAAGTTGCTGTGGTGAGAGAGGGCTGGGGTTGTCCTCTCTCCTTAGGGCAACCTGCTACCAAACTCATCCACAGCCCCACCCCTGGGCACTGAAAACAAAAATTATTTCAATTCAGGAGCTGAGTAATGCCAGGTAAATCTAGTACATACAATAATGTAGCTCTCACATTAAAACAACCCAGGCATTTTCTATGCATTTAAATATCAACAGCTCACTCTAGTATTGTAGTTGATTACTGCATCATTTATTCTTCAGATTATTTTATACAAGAAAATTTACCTGGCATTGCCTAGGTCCTTGAGGCTAGCGGGCTGGCAGCATGGGTGGTGAAAGAGAGCTCAGAGCAGAGGGCCTAGGATAAAGTGAGGATTGGCTGGAGGAGGGGTTCATAGCAGGGGCTCCCATCTGGTGATGCCATCTCTCTGCTCCCCCCGCGACACCATGTGGCCAGCAGGGGCCTTCTCTCTTCTCCCCATTTGCTGGGGGGGGAGGGGAGAGAAGGGGATGGGTGCTACTTACCTGGTCATGCGGCAGGTAAGATGGCAAGCCCCAGCTGTGTCAGCCGATGGTCAGGGCTGTGTGTGTGTGTGTGTGTGTGTGTGTGTGTGTGTGTGTGTGTTATATATATATATATATATATATATATATATATATATATATATATATATATATACACACCCGAGTCTCCACACCACTCGTGATTTTATATACCTAGGTTCTGGCATTGTTTTCGTAGCTCCTCTTTCTCTCTCTGAACTCTTATCAGCTCTGTTTCTAAGTTCCAGTAGCTAGTGCAGGCTGCTTGCCAGGCACCCTTTAACAGCCAAATGCAAGCACCTTTCCCTTTCCCCTTTTTAATCTTGCAAGCGGCTCGCCAGTTACAAAACTGTTCCCAGATTTCCTTTGATTGTCCCTAGTCTTTCTCTAACATCTCCTTATCCCGTTTAGGGTTGCCCCATCCCTCTCGGGCAAGCTATTTCTCTATACAGCTAAAATCCGTATCTATCATGACTGGCTTCATGTTGCTGTATGTGAACCAGTAACACAATCCTGCCAGTCATAGTGGCAGACGCAGGCAGAACTGGGCGTTTGGGTTCTGTTGCCTCCCCGGGAAAGACCTTTGGGGCACCTGTCGGCCTTCCCTAGGCCGCCCACTGCGGCGAAGGGACCTTGCGTTCTAGCAGCCAAAGACTCGGGTGTAATAAGCGCTCCCTGCAAACTTTTGGGGCACCCGTCAGCCTTCTCCAGGCTGCCCACTGCGAAGGGACCCTGTCTTAGCAGTTGGAGACTCGGGTGTATAACTAACACACACACACACACACACACACACACACACACACACACACACACACACACACACACACACACACACACACACACACACACACACACACACACACACACACACACACACACACACACACACACACACACACCACGTACTGCCCTGACCATCGGCTGACAAGCTGTCTGCTCTCCTGGTGGTGCAGCTGCCTCCAGTGGTCACTCTGTAGTAAAGCTCACTGCCCCAGTGGCCACTGAGTATCGCACCTCTCCTCTCAGTGCCTTGCCTTTCCATGTTATAGACAACAATCCTATTGGGGACTTCTTATTTTCCTGGCACAACCAAATTTACCTGAGAGATGTTTACCTGAATATAACTCTGGTTTTGGTGTGTGGAGAAGTTTGCCACATTGTCTCCTCTTGAATGTTGCTGGTGAGGATGCAAAATTGGCATGATTCATGTTCTGCTTGAAGTAATGTCATGGAAGTGATGTTTTGAAATTGCTCCGCATGAAGCCTGCCAGCGTTCTGGGGTAGTATGCCTCTTCTCACAGAGCATGCTGATATTAGTGCAAGAAGCTTATATTAAATTAATGGAGATTGCCTATCTCCTAGAACTGGAAGGGACCTTGAAAGGTCATTGAGTCAAGTCCCCTGCCTTCACAGCAGGACCAAGTACCATCCCTGACAAATTTTTGCCCCAAATCCCTAAATGGCCTCTGTAAGGACTGAACTCACAACACTGGGTTTAGCAGGCCAATGTTCAAACCACTGAGCTATCCCTCCCCCATCTTTGACCTTCATGGGTCTGACCTCAGAGCATTCAGGATCCCCTTCCACATTGTGTGTTTCTCATGGGAGCCTGGACAGGACTCCCGGAGAAGTCAAAGGGATCTGCACCCCATCTCGGCAGTCAACAGTGACTCTCAACCAAGCAGAGCTTTGTTTGGCATTATTTGTATGAAGGGACTGTCTAGTTCAATCTAGGGGATGTGGAGCCATGTTACAGCATGCTGCATGTTCCCTCTGCATGGCTTTCCCATGGCTGTTTGTATGTGATTAACATGATTTTGCATCCCTCCTTGCCATGCAGACAAAAGGAGCATATGCTTCTTAGTATGTGTAAGCTTTCCTGAATGTTGTTTAGTAATGTATAGGGGATGTTAAATTACATGTAATCAGCTAATTGAATACACAGTGGAATTTCCATTGACTACTTGATTAGTCGATAAGGGGGGAAACTGCACAGCTGCAGCGGGTAGCTAACCCTTTTGACTGTATTAAGAGCTGCCAGGCAGAGGCATAACAGGGGGACAGATGTCAGCTGGGAATCAACTGTCCCATCTTGCTCCCTGTCCTCTCTCTCGCACTGCACCTCTGCTTTGCCAGGCTCCTAATACATTTAAAAAGCAGAAGCTTGCACCCTGTCCCCTCTATGCCCCTGCCCTCCCAGGTGGAATTTTAAGCTGGCTCCCCCCAGCACCAACCCCTGCCTTCCCCTATTTGCTGCCTCTCTCTGATAGAGGCAGCAAGGGGAGGGGAGGAACAGCTAGTCAAGTCTCTACTCAGCTACTTGATAAGCATATGATTATCAGGTAGTCGACTAATCGCTTACATCCCTAGCAGTGTGGCATCCAAAAGTCTTCCCCATATTCCTTCTGCCCTGCTTGACACCCAGTTACTTGCAGCTTTCCATTATTATTCAGTTCTTTCTGGAATTGTATAGAGTTTCATATTCCTGCATTAAACATGGATCCATTTTCTCCAGAGATTTACACGTCATATTGATATTGGCTCAAGATCTCGAGAATGGAGTCTGACCTTCTAATTTATGTTGTATTGCAGTGAAACCACAACCCCTGTGGCTGACTTAAATTAATAGCTTCAGAGGGGCAGCCGAGTTAGTCTGTAACAGGAAAAACTTAAAAACAGCAAATAGTCTAGTAGCAACCGAAAGACTAACGAAACATGTAGCTGGTATCATGAGCTATTGTGGGCACAACCCACTTTGGTTATGCCCATGAAAGCTCATGATACCAGCTACATGTTTCGTTAGTCTTTAAGGTGCTACTAGACCATTTGCTGTTTTTAAGTTTTTCCTTTTTAAATGAATAGGAATGACTACATTTTCTGATCCTATGCTAGAATGCCAATTGTCGCCTTACTGAGGGATAAAACAATAAGTGCTGAACAGCTAGTGTTTTTACTATTCAGTCAAGGCACTAAATACACTTAGTTCCCACCTGATTAAATCAGTCTTATGCAAGCTGTTTTCTTTGGCACTCCTGCTCTTCAGTTTATGCAAGCTTCATGTGGGCCTGCTCCATCCCAGCTGGGTCCACCACACAGTGATGCAGGCAGGGAGCTGCTCCAGCCAGGCCCACTGAGCCATGCAGCACAGGATCCTGTTTAACTGGGTAAATTTAACATTTAATTGGTTAACATCCCTACTTTAAAGAGATTGTTGAATACTATTCCAACTCCTCAAATTAATGCTAACCCTCCATTGCTGCTATGTTCTGAGCAGCACCCCTCTCTGTCCCTCCAAAAGGAATTTCTGAGATAGTGATAAATTATGAGATTATCAGTGTTAATTACTTGATAGTGACATCCTGGGAGATGAAATGTGTACACATTGTTAATGGACCCAGCGTCTCCCTGCTAAATTTTACTAATCACAAGGATCATTTATCTAAATTACAGATTGTAGCCCAAATTTCATCCTATACTTCCAGAACGGTATGAAAAACTGTCTGATGCTTGGAAAGAGAAGAGGGTCCATGTCCTGCTTTTCCCTAGCATGAAATGGTTACCATAGAAACAGGTGTTGATGGACTGATCTTTAAAGAGTAGGTAGATAACTTCAGAGTAGGGGAAAACACTTGACTTTGTCCAACCAGAGGCAGCCCAGATTTAGACTACCCTCTGGAACAGATCCATCAATTGAAATTGTAACTGCAGGTGGTATTTAGAGTGGAAGATGTTAATTATGAGGGTGGAAATTAACCAGCAAACTGAAGTTAGTAATTCTTTTTTGTTAATGAAAACTACCGGGGACTATTCAGTGACAAGTGGTCAGTGCTTTGGTTTTACACAGCAGCTTCGTACCGTCTACGTTTTTTATTAGGCTCTAAGGTACTGCAAGACTAGTTGTTTGGTTTTTAAGTTTATTCAGCTTCTCATCTATTACTCCTATATTGTTGCTGTCAGAAAACCATTCTATTTCTTGGTAACCTTTTTCTTTCACTTATCCTTTATTGGATAGCCTTTTTTTTTCTCATGTGGTTAACATTGTGCTTCTGAGACAAATTTAACACTCCCTATGTCAGACTACTTTGATTTGCTTTTTGCAGTTGACTTGACATTATTAGCCTGTTTGAAAACTCACTTTATTTTAACTGGTATTATGTAAGGTTTGCAAAGAATGAAAAAGCCAGAAAAAAACCTCTAATCTAAAACTAGTCTTAAAATGTGTTTTTTGGTTTTGCTTTATCTCCAGTTAATTTAATGCAGCTATTTGGCTTTATTATTGTACATCCATATAAAAATATATGAATCGCAGCACTTTTTGTATAATAATGAGTACCTGAGAGAAGAAACTTTTTAACACAGGAGGGGGCAGGAAATAGAGAAATATACACTGTTGTGTAATTTCTGGGAAGCAAAACAGCTTTGGCACACATTGGAAAGCAGGCATCTAGGAAAAGTCCTGGTGCCTGGTTCTCTTCTCTTTTAGGATTTAGTGTGGAAACAATAAAGAGCTATTTTATTGATTTTTCTTTTAGACTTATAAGATTCATATTTCCAATGCAAAGGATTTAAGTACATTATATTTTAAAAAACATATGAAGTAGAAATTGTTTCAGTCAGCAAAATAATTTGATGGATCTTTAATGAATCTCTTGTTACACCTCATGCATGTTTTTTTTAAAAAAAGCATTAGAAAATGTACCCCTTGCAGTGTGCCTTGAAAGCTACCAAACCTAGGCATAATCAGGTATGAAGAATGCCATCCAGTAAGAGCGTCTTTTTCCCAAACTGTTGCAACTACGATTATTGAACTCAACCATCCCAACTAATTTCAGCTACTGGATAAAGCATAAATATACTGGATGCAGATCCTGAAGGGTTTTATAGATAAATGCACACACCTTGATTTTCCTCTTGGAATTAAATGGAAAACATCGGGGTCCCTAGAGTTCAGGTGAATGTATACATTTTACACAACCTGCTTCTAAGGATCTTTTAATGGCACATGGCTTATGTGATGAGTATTGCAATCTTTATCATGTGGAACATGCTACCTACTGCCAACTTTCAGAATTTCTACAAAATGTCTTAAAACTTGGTATCTCAGAAGTGTTTGGTACTTTATTTTTATTATCAAAATATTATTCCTGTCTGTTCTATGCAATTTTTTCTTGCAGCAGTTCTCTCCATCTCTGTTTATTAAATTTAAATGGTAAAGTTTGTATTATAATTGCTCTTATACATAAAGGTGGTTGTGGAGGGGTGGGGGAAAAGAGTTTTAACAATATTAGTTCTGCCTTTTCATTGTTATGTTTTTCTTCTTCCTTATATTACATTCAGCAGTGTCATATATAAATCTCAACCCACATGTATAGTTCTCATTGAAATTGGATAGAGTTTTGTCCCCCCCACTCCCAACTACTGTGTCAATCCTTAGTGTAAGCCTAACATTAAAACTCCGTTTTGTGTCTTAATTTTTAGTCTGAAGGGAAAAGCCACACAAACGCTGGGGATGCCATTTACGAAGTTGTAAGTCTACAGCGGGAGTCTGAGAGAGATGATGAATCAGTCAGTCCAACAAGTGGAGGGGTTCCACTATCGCCGCAGGAGGATGAGGCAGAAGAAGGTAAAAGTAAATGAGCATGTACTATTCCCATATATGCTACTGTGTTCCTAGTTTTTCTGCCTTTTATTCCCATATAAAAGAAACAAAAAGTGCATCTTCATACCAGCAATAGTGTCAGACACTTTAGATTGTCCTTTCTAGACTGTGTTATTCAGATGCTGCAGCAGACAGAGTGCATCCATATAGTACTGTGCGTCAAAATTTATCATTCCTTCTTACCTGCTAGGCTAACAGGATAGCAAGCCTCTGTTAAAGAGGGTTTCCACCAATCAGAGTCTGTTGTTTGCTAGAAGCTCTCGTAATTAACAGTGAAGCCAAGAAGCTCTTTGCTGTTTATAGTAGTGATGATTTCTGACTCAGTCTCTGGTGCCTATGGATTACTTTTTATGTAACTTAAAAATTATTTGTGGATTTTTTTTCTGTGTGCTTGCAATCTATCCTGAATATATTTCAGATGTATACTAAGTGTTCTTTATGCACCTTGTTTGACGGAGCAGTCTTGAATAATTATTATTGCACTATTTATTCCTTTTCCTCATGGCGTGTTATTGAGAATAACAAGTGATTGTTAAAGGATTTAATGAACACTGTGCTATTAGAAAATAAATATTCTCTAGATATTGTCCTCTTGTTACTTTGTACAACAGCTTTCTTTAAAAACGGGGTAAATAATAGTACAGAGGTGTGGATAGCATGAAAAATAAAATGGTGAGTTAAGTTTAATGTTAGTTTCCATATGTTAAATTGAAAATACTTGCAAAGGAAATAATCTTCTTTTTAAAATTTCATTATGATGTAATACTGTTCTCATGGAAACTGCATTTAAAGTACTTGCCTAGAAGTTATTGATCCTGCTAGGTGTTGAGATTAAATGAGTCACTACCAGTTGTTCTAAATACATTTCCATTCTTAAGTACCTTCTTTTGCAGATTAATCAGTATCATGGAAAAATATAATATTTTCCATTCTGATGGCTTTCTTTTGTATTTTTAGATCTTGAATTTGTTTGTATTATTTCTGTTTAAGGTCCAGGACCATAGATACATGTCTTCATATTTGTTTTCTCTTTACCTGGCCTTGACTATGGCATGCATTATATTTTATAGGGGCTTTCCCACTTCATAGGCTAACAGTTGATCCATGTATGGTTTGGGAAGAGGGTTATTCTTTGTTCTTTATTCTCCACTCCATTAGCTCCACCATTCCTCATGATTCATTGTATGACATATTAGCCTGTAATATTATTTATTTATATAGTGCCATAAAAGTGTATGGTGCTTTATTTGCAGCCTGAACCTGCTTCCTTTCTCTATGCAGTTCTCTCAATTTCTGCCAACTGCAGGACTAAGCATGGTCCTTTGTAAGCTAGATGATTCATGCCATAATTGAGAGTGGAAATGGCACTTGAAATATGGGACAAAATATTCTTTCAGTTCATACGTGAAGAGAGTAGTTGAGTAGGACTTCTGTGCTGCTGTTTTGTTTGCAGGCCAGGTGTAGCTTTTCTTCCTATTCTGGTTTCAATGTCATTAGCATTTTAATGTGATTGGGAAATATATTAGTGTGTAGTAAGAGCAAGAGCTTATATAAAACTGGGTAATCTTTTTCTAATACATAAATCATATCTTTGTTCTTACTGGTACTTTGGTTTCATCACACTGACTTCCAGAATAGTGATAGAAATGTAGCCGTGTTAGTCTGGGGTAGCTGAAGCAAAATGCAGGACAATGTAGCACTTTAAAGACTAACAAGATGGTTTATTAGATGATGAGCTTTCGTGGGCCAGACCCACTTCCTCAGATCAAATAGTGGAAGAAAGTAGTCACAACCATATATACCAAAGGATACAATTAAAAAAAATGAACAAATATGAAAAGGACAAATCACATTGCAGAACAGGAGGGGGATGCAGGGCGGGGGGAAGGAAGGAAGGTAAGTGTCTGTGAATTGATGATCTTAGAGGTAGGGAGAGTGGGATGTTTGTGAGTTAATGGTATTAGAGGTGATAATTGGGGAAACTATCTTGGTAATAGGTGAGATAGTTCAAGTGTTTGTTGAGTCCTTTCTGGAAAGTGTCGAATTTTAACATGAATGACAGTTCAGAGGATTCCCTTTCAAGTGCAGATGTAAAAGGTCTTTGTAGCAGAATGCAGGTGGTTAAGTCATTGAGAGAGTGTCCTTTCTGGTTAAAATGGCAAGAAACTGTTTTTTCTTTGTGATCTTGTCTGATATCTGTTTTGTGGGCATGAATCCTTTGGCGAAGTGTCTGAGATGTTTGTCCAATGTACATAGCAGACGGACACTTTCGGCACATGATAGCATAGATTATATTTCTGGATGTGCAGGAATATGTGCTCTTGATCTTATAACTCACTTGGTTAGGTCCAATAATGGTATCAGCAGAATGAATATGTGGACAAAGCTGGCAACGGGGTTTGTTGCAAGGGAAGGTACCAGGGTTGGTATTAGTGTGGTATGTCCTTTGGCGGTTGGTAAGAATCATCTTGAGGTTAGGTGGTTGTCTATAGGAGACTATGGATCTGTCTCCCAAAGCCTCTTTGAGTATGGTATCCTGTTCCAGTATAGGCTGTAGTTTATTGATAATGTGTTGGACAGGTTTAAGTTGGGGGTTGTAGGTGATGACAAGTGGTGTTCTATTGTTGGTTTTCTTGGGTCTGTCTTGAAGTAGATGGTTTCTAGGTATTCGTCTGGCTCTTTCAATTTGCTTTTTTATTTCTCCGGGTGGGTAGTTGAGGTTTATAAATGCTTGGTAGAGATCCTGAAGCTTCTGGTCTCTGTCAGTGGGATTAGAGCAGATGCGGTTGTATCGAAGGGCTTGGCTATAGACGATGGATCGTGTGGTGTGTTCTGGATGGGAGCTGAAAGCATGTAGGTAACTGTATGAGTCGGTGGGTTTTCTGTAGAGTGTGGTGTCTAATTTTCCATTGTTGATTTGTACTGTGCTGTCCAGGAAGTGGATCTCTCGTGTAGAATGGTCCAGGCTGAGGTTGATAGTGGGGTGTAGGTTGTTGAAATCTCTGTGGAATATCTCCAGTGTTTCTTGGCCATGCGTCCAGATCATAAAGATGTCATCGATGTACCGTAGGTAGAGGAGGGGTGAAAGGGGACGGGAGTTGAGGAAACGTTGTTCTAGGTCAGCCATAAAGATGTTAGCATACTGTGGGGCCATGCGTGTACCCATGGCTGTGCCGCTGATCTGGAGGTATAAGTTGTTCTCAAACTGGAAATAATTGTGGGTGAGAGCAAAGTTACATAGGTCTGCTATCAGGTTGGCAGTAGTGTCCTCTGGGATAGTGAGGACTTTCTAAAAGATCTTTCTAAAAGATCTCTGCAAAATCACACAGTGGGCCATTTAGGAATTTTTCAAGTGCACATAAATTTTCATTACTTTTTATCACTAGCACTGCAGCTTATATTTCTGTCAGCTCAGTCATCAAATCTGAGAGCTGGAGGCGGCACAGAAATGTTCCTTTGCTTAGGTGATCTCTATAGTCTTATTTAATTAATATTAACAGTTTGCTTGTCAAAGCAAAAGAATGCATTGAACCTCCACACTAAATTGCCTTACTTTGCTAACAAGATTGCTTAATTCAGACTATAATTTAACTAAAAAGATATCCAGATGTATATTAACTAAACTTTCTCTTATATGTTGTTGGAAGAGGTCTCAATTGAATTTAATTAGGGTATCTGTGTTCAATTTCATAATGCATGGCAAAGTAGTGGGCGGGTAAATTATTAATGTGCAATTTTGAACTTTGACAGGGTCTAAGGCAGGACTGGTTCAAGTACACTCATATAGGGGTGTCCTTTGTAATTTTTTTAAATTTCCTCTCCCATTTAAAATTGCCCCAAGAGAAGTCCCCAGACAAAGAGCCTTGAGAAGCCAGGAAAGAACCGCAAAGGATGCATCTAGATGATGGAGGCAGGACTCACCTGAAAGCGGGGGTTTGCAGGCATCCACTAGAAAATGGGCACTATGAAATAGCTGTTAGGGTGGAGACTTAGAAGGCATGATGAGAGGCAACATGTAATGAAGTTAGGCAGTTGGTAGGTAGTGAGGAAAGACAATTCTCCATTACTGCTGCAAGTCATCTATGACCAAACTTCAAGTTTTAGTATCCCTCTCACGTGCCTGGCCAAGTCTCCTGAGAATTGCTTCTTAGGACATGACAGGTCTGCTTTTTGGAAGGCTAAGAGGTGGCTGGGAAGGAAAGCAGTTTTCAGGCCTAGGAGGTATAGCACAGGTTTTCTCATGTTCATTCCTTATAGTGTGTGATGGAGGAAGGAAGAATAAGTAGGCTCTGAACAAGGGAAGAAAATGAAACAGTTGCTCAATACTGTTGAAATGGTTGCAACTAAACTGGTCCTCCCTGTTTTTCTTTCCACTGTGTGTTGTATAGTCTTCCAGAATTAGTCTTGGTGCAAGCTCACTGAATTGAAGGCATTAGCTTCAGTTTCCTCTGAACAGACACTTGGGGGAAGGAGTATAAATTGGTTGCTTAGGAGACAAGAGTTGGAGACTGCTTATGGGAAAGCAATGTCTCTTGCTTGAGAGCCTAAGACTGGATTGATTAGGGGATGGGGAAAGTTATTATTTGTGAGTTAATTTATTTTTATTTCTAATGAGATTTGCTACCCTTCTAAGGCAATCCTTGATGACTAAGTCTGTTTTTTGTTTCTGCTGAATCAGTCCATCAGCTCAGTGCTCCTTTGACATAAAGTTGCTATATAGCAACTAGATGTAAATTATTTCGCAAATTAACTTGTCATCATTATATCTCTCACAGTCATTAAATTGTTATTACAATGATGGCTTCTGAGTTCTTGATGTGGTTTTGCATGATTTCAAAAACTAAGGCTTCCTGCTGTTGCCCACATAAAATTATACTTAATATTCAGTACTTTTAGAAAGTAGTTCAGAAGTAGGAAATTGATAAGTAAAATTCTTTCTTTACAAATGTGCCAAAATTACACAAAAAGTTGAATTTATTTAGTGTATAGCAACTATAAGGTAGTTTCAATGACACTGTTTTCCTAAGTAAACTTTTTATTTTTGTTAATTGACAAAGAATAGTCTTCAAAAAGCAATGCCTCATTTAAAAATAAGTAATGTTTTATTAGTCAGGTGGCACTAATAGTAACTTGATAAGGAAGAAGCATCTACCCAAAGGTCAGTCATCTTGTAGAACATTTTTATGATTTCCTGAATGCATTGCTTATTGGAAAACGTAGGGACAGTCAGCCTTTTGGTATAGCAACAGATCTTGTAAAGATGATTTGGCCTCCACCATAGCTGACACACCAGGAATTGAATTGGACGTCCTTCAGACATGAAAGCATGAGTGTGTCTGATGATGCAGAAGGAAGAGACTGTACTATAGGGGCCTGTTGGAATGTGATTAAATATACAGGCAGTCCCCGGGTTACGTACAAGATAGGGACTGTAGGTTTGTTCTTAAGTTGAATCTGTATGTAAGTCGGAACTGACATCCAGATTCAGCCGCTGCTGAAACCGACCAGCGGCTGACTACAGGAAGCCCGAGGCAGAGTTGCTCTGCCCTGTGCTTCCTGGAATCAGCCACTGATCAGTTTCAACAGCGGCTGAATCTGGACGCCAGTTCCGACTTACATACAGATTCAACTTAAGAACCCCAGGTGTCCCCAAGTCAGCTGCTGCTGAAACTGATCAGCGGCTGATTCCAGGAAGCCCGAGGCAGAGCAACTCTGCCTCGGGCTTCCTGTAGTCAGCCGCTGGTCAGTTTCAGCAGCGGCTGACTTGGGGACGCCTGGGGCAGAGCAGCTGGGGTGCTGCTGGGTTGCTCCAGTAGCGCCGCTCCTCCGCGCTACTGGAGCAACCCAGCAGCACCCCAGCTGCTCTGCCCCAGGCGTCCTGATTCAGCCGCTGCTGAAACTGACCAGCAGTGGCTGAATCAGGACGCCTGGGGCAGAGCAGCTGGGGTGCTGCCGGGTTGGTCCAGTAGCGCCCAGAGTGGCGCTGCGGGACCAACCAGCAGTGCCCCAGCTGCTCTACCACAGGCATCCCGAGAAAAGCCTGGTCTGCTGGGGAGGTGGGGGGGGAGGGGCGCACTAGCTGCGTCCCCTCTCCCCCGAGCAGACCAGGGAGTCGCAGGCGGCAGGACCGAGACGTGCCGCAGTCCTGCCGCCCCAGTCCTCCACGTCTCCCTGGTCTGCTGCACCCCCCCCCCCATCCCAGCAGACCAGGGAGACGCGGGGCAAAGCCGCGGAGGACCGGGCGGGGGGACAGCCCATACGCGCCGCGGTCCCACTGCCAGGGTCCTCAGCGGCTTTGCTCCGCGTCTCTCTGGTCTGCTGGCCTCCCCCCCCCACACCAGACCAGGGAGACGCGGAGCAGCTTTTCTCGCCCCGGAGGATGCAGGCGGTGGGACCGCGGTACATCTGGGTGTCCCGCCGCTCCCGTCCTCTGGGGCGAGAAAAACCCCGTTCGTAACTGCGGATCCGACGTAAGTCAGATCCGTGTAACTCGGGGACTGCCTGTACATGAATTTTACTAGGGAGGGAAATATGAGTTTATTGGTAGCAACCTGGGTTTGTAGAGGTAGAACTTCAGGAAGGAAGACCAGATGTGCAGCAGAATTTATCTCTTGGTCCTCACACTATTTTGAGATGTCTCTACTTTGTTCTTGTTTCTTGAGAGCAAATGTATGTGAGGTTTGAGACATGGAGGAGAAGGTAGTGTTACATGTAATCACCATGAAATTTTAAGATGAGAGGGAGAGCAAATTGATGAAAAGGCATGAAAGCTGCCAAGAAAGCGGAGAGAGTTTTGTATTGGAGGGCCCAGAAAGATAGGATAGAGTAAGCAGTGTTAAATTATGTGATCATCTTAGATTGTGGTAAAAGAAAAAAATGCCACATTGCCAGTGTATGAACAGTTTTCATAAAACGTTTACTCCATATGTAATTTTTTAACACTTTTTTGTCCTCAAAGGAAACCTGTCAACTCTTTCAAAAGACAAGCCTGGAAACTTAAATTTAAACTCTGCTAAACTCCAAACCCTGTGAACTTAATAGGGACTTGGTTTTGTGGCTCATTCTAACATTATATAATATGCCAAACTGCCTTCTATCCTTGAGTGATCGCTTCAAATCCTTTATGAATAACAGTCTATCCCTCGATTGCCCACTTTGTTTCAAGTGATCACTTCCAACATATTTCCTCTTTATGTTAAGTCTGTCCCAACTGGTATTTAGTGCAGACACTCTGATTTACTTCCCCAGACATGAAGAGCTCCGGGTAGCTTAACAGCTTGTACCTTTTACCAACAGAAGTTGGTGCAGTAAGAGCTTCTCAAACATCTTGTGAGTCTCACACACTGGGACTAATATGGCTACAGCAACACCGCAAATACTTATGAAGTTGACTTGGAAAGAAGAAAATATGTGGGATTGGGCAGGGACAGGAAACAGCAAGGGGGAAGAACCTCAGTGCCATTACCATGGTCTCCGGGGCAGGAGAAATGAGGATGAGAGTGATCGGAAGAAGGTAGTATCTCAGAATGAATTCCCATTTTTGGGCAATTGCATAAGAGCTAGTAAATTACACAAGAACATTTTTGGGAGAGGGAGTAGACCAGTGCTTCTCAAAGTAGTCTGCAAAACAACTTTCAGATAACCTGCTAACTGGCCACTCTGGTGTGTTTATTAACCAGCTCTGCAGCCACGGAGCATCACAGTTCCCATGGGCTCCGGTTTGCTGTTTGCAGCAAATGGGAGCTGCGGGAAGCCAATTTGAGAAACAGTGGAGGAGACAATTCTTCATTTTCATACAAATTAAAAATAAATTTCTGAAATTTTGTTTCATTCATAAGAACTATCAGAACCCCAAAATAGGCTGCTACTGAGTCCTCCTTCAACCAAACAAAACTTAAATATGCTTTGCCGTTTAATTCTCATTGTTCTAATAAACAATGAAAAAATGTTAAATTTATGAGGAGACTTTGTTAGAGACTAATTGTGTCCCATGTTCAATCAGATAAACCTTTGTTGCAGTCCCAAGAGATTTATCTTTTTATACAGCAACTTCTAATGAGTGGGCATCCATAGCATCTCACTTAAAAAAAATTACATTGGAGATGAGTCAATATCTAATTTTTATAGGTTGTACATTATGTTCTTTAACATTAGACCATTCTTATAGTATTGCAATTTAACTTTTCCGTTGTTAAAAATACATATAATCAACCCCTACAGCAATGTTACTGTGCTATGCAGTAGTTTCTAATCCCTTCTGTAACTGGTGAAAAATTGAGTACAGTGTATTATTGTTTTCTTGCCCTGAATGATGTAACACGCACTTGATGATTTAATTTGATTTATGTTCATACTATAAAGTTACTGGATTCAAGTGTGAATTCTCAGTTACAAAATGTTAACATTGCAATGCAAAACATTTCTGTAGGATGGAAGCCTACCTAGAGTTGCAATGACACGTACATTTTTCACTTCAGTCGGTGAAATTTGGATTTTCATGACTGCTTCTCGTGCTTCTAAAATTATTTTAGAATGAAAGTTGCTGTGGCAGTAGTTTGGAGTTGGGGTCCTAGCTGCATGACCTCTCTTCTTCTCTCTTCTCCCTCCAAGTCTCTGCAACTCGTGAAAGTTTTTCTATGGAAACACATTTGTGATACAGGCGGACTGGGTAAGCATTATATGCGTGGGTTTTCCCCTTTCTCTGTCAAACCTGCTCCCCTTGAGCAGTAAGGGATAGTTTCCAGTTTAGGGCTTTTTTGTGAATGACCTTTTCCCTGTGTGAGTATCCTGATATTTCTGAGTATTTAATGGGATTCCATGTTCTTTGATTGATGGTCTCTCTTTCTATATTCCACATTTGTGCATCCATATGTACCATGTGGAGCACAGACCCTCAGCTGGGCATGGGACAGAGAGACATGGGTGATCATCCTCTACTTGGTGCCTGCCCCTCCAGTATGAGGAGAGCACCAGTTGGATTGGATAGTACTGGATGGGTAGGGTGGGAGAAGCTCCTGAGTCCCATCTCCCGTAGAAGTGTGAGATGGTGGGGGAAGCCCCAGTGCCTGGATCCCCACTGTGGTCCTGGAATTGAAGGAGCTCTGGCTCTCTGATGCAGTCTCAGGGCCCTGGCAGGAGAGGATGGGAGGACAGAACAGAACCCCAACCCAAAAAAGGATCCCCACCCCTGATCTAGACCATCTCTGACAGGTGTTTGACTAACTTGTTCTTACAAATCTTAGATGATGGCTAGCCCACAACCTCCCTGATTAATTTGTTCTGATACTGAACCACCCCTATAGTTTTTTTTGTAATGTCTAACTCAGTGGTCTCCAACCTTTTTAACCACAAGATCACTTTTTCAATTTAAGTGCAATGTAAGGTCTACCTCAAACCTAAATACCCTTTCCCCACTTCCTTCCTGCCCCTTCTCTGAGGCCCTGTCCTGCTCTATCCCTTCTCTGAGGCCTCACCCTGCTCACTCCATCCCCCTTCCGCCCCCATTCTTACTCATTTTCACCAGGCTGGGTAGAGGGTTGAGATGCAGGCTCTGATCTTAGCACAAGGACTTTGGAGTGTGGGTGGGGCTCTAGGTTTAGCCCAGGGTGGCGGGATTGGGATCCAGGAGGGGATTCAGGGTGCAAACTCTGGGGAGGAGTTTGGGTGCAGGGGGACTCAAGTCTGGGGCAGGAGGTTGGGTGTATGAGGAGGTTCAGGGCTGGGACAGGGGTTCAGGAAGCAGGCTCTGGCTGGGCACATTTAACTGAGATGGCTTCTGGGTGGTGAAGCAGTGGGGTTAAGGCAGGTTTACTCCTTCCCTGGCTCTGCACCACTCCTGAGAGCAGCTGGCATGTACAGCAATGGCTCGATGGTACCACGTGCTGCCCCTCACCTACAGGCACTGAGCCCTCAGCTTCTACCGGCCACAGTTCGCTGTTATTACTCAATGGGAGCTTCAGTAGTATCTGCAGACAAGGACAGCATGTGGAGACTCCCTGCTTTGCCTTTCTCAGGGGCTGTAGGGACATGCCAGGCACTTCCAGGAGAAGCAGTTACCATTGGGATAATGACTCCAGCCATGACAGGTTCGGCATTTTAGAACTCACCATTCAAAGAATTAAATTTAAGCGTAAGAGAAAATTGAAAATTATGAAATGCACAGACCAATCAAAAACCAAAAATAAGCCACTTTGCAAGCAGTACAAATAGTAACAACAATCCCTCGTGTGTGTTGGGTCAGGAGATGAGAGTGAGGACTGTGTGTGTTATGAGAGTGACATACACACGCAGTCTGTGAGAGTGGTGACCACTGGTCTAATCTAAATCTCCCTTGCTGCAATTTAAACCCATTATTTTCTTCTTCTGTCCTCTGTGGATAAGGAGAACAATTTATCATGCTTATCTTTAAGAAATCAAAGACTGTTATCAGGCCCCCTGCTTAGTCTAAACAAATCCAGTTTTTCAATGTTCCATCATAGGTCATGCTTTCCAAATCGTGACTCATTTTTGTTGCTCCTCCACATCTTTCTTAAAGTGTGGTGCTCATAACTGGACACAGTTCTCCAACTGAATCCTTATCGGTGCTGAGTAGAGTAGAATTACTTCTTGTCTCTTGCTTTCAACACTGCTGCTAACACAGAATGTTTTGGAATCTGAATTGTTACTTTTCAAATTCTGGTTTATCAACTCTGGTTCAACTTGGTTGGGTTTCTGGGATGCTTAAAAGTGGGGTTTTGATAGTTTTATCTGCTAATCTAATCAAAGGCTAAAATATAGTTACTTCAATTTATGCTCTGTAAAATTGACATTTTACCCTTTAAATAATAGATTACAGTAAATTGATGTAGCTTGTGCAGAGTGCAGAAACAAGCCTGCTCATGAGATTGAATAGCTGTGATCACATTACGCCTGTGCTGCGTTCTTTACCTTTGTTACCTATAAAATGGATATTTATTTTTAAGGTATCCCCAAGAGGGGCACCTTAAAGTCTCCAAGGGGAATGGAGTTATCTATGCCCTCAATAACCTCTGTGACCTTTTTTCTGCTGAGTGTCTGGGTTCTGATGCAAAATCCATTTTAAAGTTTTACTGTTATACCCTATATTGTTTGACTTAGATTCTTACTGTTCTGGTCTGCAGGGGTTAAGTATTACTCCCACAAGACATCCAAGTATCTCTCATCCCACTCTTTAAAAAAAAAAAAAAAAAAACTTCTCTTTTTTGCATTTTCATAGAGATGTCAAACTCAGATGGTACAGTATATTTTGAAGGAATTTACATTTATAGGAACACTTATCTATTGTGCAGCATTTAATTGGCTTTGTCATCAATGTGGGTGTAAAACTAGTGAACTGTAAAGAAAGTGATGCTGAATGAAGGAGTGGGGGAAATTATCTATTAAGATTTAAGTGAAGTATATACCAACTTTTCAATTTCCATGCTTAGCACCCTTTTAGGGTTTGGTATTCATGAATATATATGAGTGAAGTCTTCTTTTTGAACAAATGTTTTTACAAACAAATTCTTGATGCATAG
Source organism: Pelodiscus sinensis (assembly GCF_049634645.1). Lineage (NCBI taxonomy): Eukaryota > Metazoa > Chordata > Testudines > Trionychidae > Pelodiscus > Pelodiscus sinensis. The sequence goes on along the minus strand of NC_134719.1, from coordinate 62,097,370 downwards.
ATGACACTTGTGCAATGAGTAAACAAAAAATTGTTTTGAGTGAAAGTATATCAGGGCCTCTAAGATTTTATCTGAAGATGAGGAAGAAGCCTGAGATCAAGAGAGACAGGGCTGGAAATGTCCTCTGGCCCATGTTTGCTTCTGAGGCTTCAGGGAGAGATACTTGCTATCTGCAAGTCAGATGAGCTACTGCACCCACAATAACATCGCTGTAATCTACCATCACATCACCCCATGAAGAGGAGCAGAAGCAAGAAGGAGATCTGCTGGGAAAGATTCATCCAGAGGATGTCTCATCTGTGATGTGGAATTGCTGGTTCTCCTCTTTTTATTGTCTGTGTCACCATTGTGCCAAGCAATAGATTGGAAAAGGGGAAGAAGAGACTTTTCTGGTTATGAAAATTGTATTTGCTGTGGATGTGAAAAAAGTGCATCATTCACCATAATAGTTTTTAAAGCAGAGCCCATAACCTTATTTAAATTATTACTTTACTGAGGGTAACCACCTCAAATTACCCAGTAGGGTTTTCCATTGCAGCTCGCGTAAGTGGTATATCACGATGTGTTATAAACCTGAGTGTGGGGATGGTGGCCATGCCCCCTCTTTACTCTCTTGTCTCCTAAGAGATCCTGACTGGAAGCTCAAGTCTGCTGCCTCTAATGTGGAGAAGGAGAGAGAGTATGTGGATTTGCAAGCAGCGTGAGACAGATTGGCATGCCCTCTCACCAGACTGCGTTGTGCCCAGGGTCAGTGCCCAAGTAGTCCACTAGATTATAGGGCTCTCAGCAGGATCCTTTCTAAACTCTCAACTGCACTGGAATCTTCCAGAGCTGAAATAGGTAAACTTGAAAGTTAGACTCTTGAATTCCAGGTGGAAGGTGAAAAAAATCTCAGAGCAGTTTGCCAGTTTTGCCCTATGAGAAAAATCCTTTCCACATACTAAAATGATAGGCTGGTGATTAGCCTAGCTCCCATCATCACTGCAGACCCAGCAACTAGATTAGATGGAAAGAACAGTGCTGAAATAGGGAGCCCCACAATAGTTACCCTGTCCAGTCCAAAAACTGCATCAACCCTCCTTTATGCTCCACCACCAAATGGGAACCACATCCACCAGTGGCAGGTCAGATCCAGATGCCGCGAGTAATTTTCTCACTGTCCCACCCCCTGCAGCCTGAGGAGAGAGGGGAGAGAGAAGTAGCCCCCACATCATGAAGTCAACTTCGGTTGTAAGAGCAAAGCCACGTGGAACACTGTCTCAGCTGCTCCTAGTTGAGATTTCATCCTCTGTGCCAGAAGTCGTTGCCAGTGTTTCCAGCCACATCAAAACCATGACTTACATCAGCAATGGGCAACTTAGGGTAGTGAGTGGGCTGCATGAGCGGCCTTCCTTCATCTCAGTGGGCTGCAAGATTGTTATAACCAAGATGGTCTCCCAGGATAGGATAGTTTTACTAACTATGCTTGTGTACTTAGAATTTGCTGGTATGCTGATTGAACTGTTACGATGCTTTGATTAGATGCAGAGGCAGCGCCCAGCTCTCACAGTCAATGTTGTGTGTATTGAGCATGAACAAATATTTACTTGAATACTTGATACTTAATATTTACTTGAATGAAGAGTGTCCCTTTTTAGTTTAAAAAACAACAAATAGTCTAGCAGCACCTTAAAGATTAACAAAACATGTAAGTGGTATGAGCTTTCGTGGACACAACCCGCTTCTTCAGTTTGTCCTCTTTCGATCAGTGTACTTCCTTTTCTTCTAAGGCATTGTCTATCCTTACCCTACTTAGGTCCTCCACTTCTAGCTTCTCATTTAATCTGAGCAGGAGGATTGTGTTTAGAAATTATGGGAGTATGTTAATTATGTTTTTTCATTCACACACTCCATATTTTAATTTTTTTCTTGAATAGTTATAGCTTCATATTTGCTAAAATTATTCCAAAATATTTTGAAACAAATATTAGGATGGGGGAAACTATTTTACAGCATTTCTATCATTTAAAATTAATCTTCTGGCTAAGTTTTTTAAATATTACCTCTTTTCTCATAATCTTAGGAAATGAAATTATACTTCAGTGACTCACTTATGGCATAATTTCTTAGCACCAAGGCCTAAAATAACTAAGCTAAAAACGTGCAGGCCTTGCACTTCAATCCTGCTTATTTAGAGACCTAATACATGATTATGTCCATCTATAATCCTGCAATTTAACTCTATTTAGCATATAATGATTCTATATAACATAGCATGTTAATTGTAACCACGCAATAAATTAACAGTAAGCTAAAATCATTGATAAACCATGAACTGTTTGAACATTAAAGCTCATAGTTGAGCCATTTATTATATTTCTCCAGCTGGTGTATGACAGACCTTGCATATTTTTAAAGTATTATACAAACACAATGTGTTGGTATTAATAGACTAAAAATGGTTTTAAACTGTCTTAAAAATTAAATTGCAGAACACTAGCAGTAGTAACACCCTCTGTAAATGTATGAGGTGTCACATCCCCCAGGTTTTCGGAGGAAACTTGGCTTTAACTGTAGTGTCAGTGTAGCTAGCCTGTTAAGCTAGGCCCGTATACTTCCCCTTTTCCACAAGAGATAGCTGACGTTTGACAGCGTACACAACAGTTGGCATTCACAGGTCATACACATTTATAATAATGCTAAACTAAGAATAGATGTAAATAGGAAGATGTGGCCATTGCCTTCTACAATTTTTAGATTTCATGTGTGTACAAAGATGCAGATGAATGCAAACACGGTGCACTCAAATGCAGCAATAAAAAGCAATGGTTAGATGGAAAGTTTTGATGTATTGACTTGCACTAGTACTAGTTTGTCACTGATGCTGTCTTCCTGCAGAAAGCCAGTCCTTGTATTTGTGTTTGTGTTTGTGTAAAGTATTTGTGTTTACTCTAGCTTTTCCTTGCAGGCCTTGACCCATTCCCATGCAGTCATATGTAACTGAAGCCAAATAGTCTTAAAAAAAGGCAGTATACATTCTTTTTGAAAATTACACATTTGCAGACTTTGACCAAGGAGCACGTAGTCTTCGATGTTATTTTCATTCACATTCACCTCCATGTTCTGTTCTTCCCTGTTGTTTTTAGATCAGTGCTCTATTTTTTTCATCGATTGCATGTTTGTTTGAATTAAAAGCAACTCTCTTCATGTTACCTGTGTATCACTTATCTTTCTAAAAGGTTGTGCAAAATAAGTTGGGTGATAAACTGTATAGATGACAGTCCAGTTGCAGATCTCTTCAACTATAAGAATACAGGAAGGGTTTATATTGGGCAGTACGACAATGGGACATTGCAAATATGCTCCCTTTGTTGGGGAATGAAGTGGAGAGACGTGATGAGCATGATATAAATATTAATAAATCTGTAGCTATCTGTGCAGCCATGGCTTCAGCTGGATCTGCTGGGTTTATGGGGAAAATGTTGACAAGACTGAAGTTCTCCAAGTTTCATCACAGAGGTCTTAATGTCTTAGGGATCTTTTTAGCTCTGAATTGCCTCGGTCATGGTGCTGCTGTTATGGCTGTTGCTCTCTTCTGAGCAGCATGAATCTGCCTTATGTTTGGATCAGGTCCCTTCTGAATGCGTTTTACCAGTCTGTTAATTTTTGCTACCAGTTCTTTACCTATTGCCCCCTCAGAAAGAAAAGGGAGAAACGGACATAATATAATCTGATATTTTTAAAAAGTGGAGTCCACATGCATAGCTAAAATATAATGGTCTTTTGCTCATACTGCTTTGAGGAGGCAGTTATCTGTCAGTGTATTTTAACCAAAGCACTTTCTCTCAGAGTTTCCATGCAAAACCTTGATCATGATCTTAGCCATATAGAGGTAGTTTAACTTCCCACATGAACACTTTGGGCTCGTCTACACTGGTCCCTTTTCCGAAAGGGGCATGTTAATTTCACAGGTCGTAATAGGGAAATCCGCGGGGGCTTTAAATATCCCCCGCGGCATTTAAATAAAAATGTCCGCCGCTTTTTTCCGGCTTTTAGAAAAGCCGGAAAAGAGCGTCTACACTGGCCCCGATCCTCCGGAAAAAAAGCCCTTCCTACTTTAAAGTAGGAATAAGATCCTCCGGAAAAGGGCTTTTTTTCCGGAGGATCGGGGCCAGTGTAGACGCTCTTTTCCGGCTTTTCTAAAAGCCGGAAAAAAGCGGCGGACATTTTTATTTAAATGCCGCGGGGGATATTTAAATCCCCCGCGGATTTCCCTATTACGACCTGTGAAATTAACATGCCCCTTTCGGAAAAGGGGCCAGTGTAGACGTAGCCTTTGTGTGACAGTCAGACATGCCAGATTGCTCATAGAAATGATACGAACATATGAGGTCACCATTAAGGCTTTGTGAAACAGCATGGTTTGAAGCTAGGCTATGTATTCCTTTTTTATATCTTTTTGGTGGGAGTGTTGTGTGTTGCAGGTAACATAGAAGTAGCATGGATGCAAGAGATGTTTCCCTTATTTCTGTATATTTAGGGTATTGAGAAGGTGGGATGAGTCCTGATACAACTGTAATTATTTCAAAATGTATGTTTTTTAAAATATAATTAAGCTTGAATATGACACAGCCTTTCATGGATGGGAAGGGAACCATGCATACCTTGCCCAATTAGTTTATATTGATGTGATGAGATAATTCTGTATCTGTGATCAGCTTCTATTACAATAATGTGATTCAGTCCTCCCCCAGCCACTGTTTTAATTGCCTTTCCAATCAGGCAAACAGAATCAACACCATGTGATGCAAGTGACTAATCTCACAATGATAATAAAAATAGTAGACACTCAGCAAATAGTTTGCCAATAAACATGTTGGAATTTGTCAGTACAATATGGTTGTTGAAGAATTTTGATTGGCAAATTCTGTAAAAATTGAAGTCTGTTCAAACAATTCGTGAACAAGTGTAAGGGTGATACTGAATGGAAAAATTTGTTTGCTACAGCTTTTCAAAGAGCTAGCAACACACTATCGTAATTTTTTAAGCCCCCCTTTTTGTTTTTGCTCTCTGTTTAGATATTCTAAATAGCTATTGAGAAATATTTTCCTCCTACCATGTAACTTACAAAAGTCCAACTTTTCACCCCCTCCCCGTCATTATTCACATTTATGCCCAGATTTGTAGCTGCATATACAAAGGTAATGCTGCATCCAATGACTGATTTTCTCTTCCTATGAACTATTTTACTTTAATGTGTAAATCTAATGTGCTTCTAATTTATTGTTAACTTATTTTTCTGGTGTTTCATAATCAATGTGTCATCTGTAGAACTGGCTGGATTTTTTTAAACAAAAAATGCTGTTTCAATAAAATGGATATCTGTAAGGTTGTTTTAATCTTTTTGCATTTATATTGAAATAAAACTCATATTGTCATTGAGAATTCCATTTTTTACGCAAATGATTTTTTTCAAATTTTTCTTGGGAAATGTTGAGTATCTCTGATAATTTGTCCTCTTTTCTCTATCATTACTGCCAGAACACATACTGATCCATGCTCTGGTATTTCTGATCTCAGCTTAACCTATTGTAATCTGCGTCTCTCTGTTCTTTCTCACTGACATCTCTATGTTTTATTTAATATGTTCAAAATGCTGCTGTCAGTTGCATCTCCCTATTGTTCCTGTGACCATACCTCATCACCTTCAGGCTTTATATTGACTTTCCCTGTTCTCGGATGTTTAATTTAAACTTCTCATTTTCAAAACACTCCAATGACATTACCACCTACATCTGACCTAATTTCCTTCTCCTATACCTCTCTTCCCACTCCTTGTGCTCTGCTCAACCTTCTCTCCTGACTACTTTTTTGTCACCTTCACCCACTCCAAAGTTTCTTTTGTTTGTAACAGGTTCGCAGTTAAAGCTCATCATCAGCCTTTTTTTCTCCTTAGCCAAGCAAATCTGCTTTATATTCATGCACATTATTTCTAACACTGCACTTAAGTGTTCAAATTGTAAGTTCTTTGGGCCAAGGATTTATTTATTTGCATGTGCTAAAGATGTCACTTAGAATAATTACTTCTAAGTTACTATATAAATTAATGATACTCACTGAATCAGATCTCCTGTTCCTTGCTGTTTTAGAACAGCTGCAGTTATTGAAAATGTAGTGCAAAGTACTGCATATATGTAATTGGTTTTAAATACTAGAGGGAGAGTAATAAGTCTATTAATGACTTGTTAAGTAGAATTCAACAAAAGGCCCCCACACAAAATGGAGCCATTAGTTTTCTCCTTATAAATACAGCCAGACAGAACATTTGCAATACATTAATTTTTTTAGGATAATAGTTCTAAACCAGAATTGGTTTAATCATTCTAAAGCAGTCAAATAAATCTTGACAAAACAAGAATCAACTAATCTTGGTTTGGGCTCTGAAGTTCTCTCCTTGCGTTAGTCTCTCACTCAGCAAATGAGTGGGCATGTTGTATAACTTGGACTCTCAACTGTTTTTTTTATAGCTTTCTTTAGTTATGTGTGGGACCAGGATGACCAAGAGGAGGAGCCACCTACTAGCTTTATAAAATGGGGACTGCTCTCTTGACGGAAGTCTATTGTTAAAATCTGCTTGGCAGCAATATTTTTAGCTGTTCTAAGGAAATGCTTTAAAATTTCCCTGCCACTCTACAGCAAGAAAACTTGAAAACAATTTGAGATGCCCCTGAAAGTTCCAATGGCTCAGCTGGTCAGAAGTCATAAGAGCTATAATACTCAGTGTTGCCTGCGTCAGTGTTCCTTTAAAAAATGTGTTACAAAACAACTAAAAAACCCTCTATGAGGATTCTTTTTTTTAATGATCAGGCAGTATAAAGGTATCTTTATTCTAAAATCACTTATAACAGCACTATATTATATAAAGAAATAGGGAGGAGCCTGTGCTCCACAGCTTTGCAAGGAGGCAATAAATCCTCAGAAGTGGGGGTATTCTTCATGAGATTTATACGTAGTCAAGCCAGTTACAGACCAGCTAAACAGAGATCAGCCACGACTCAGCCAGGATGATGCTATTTGCTTCTAGAATGGCTAAAATGGGACTAGCTCCTTCTTTCAAAGGAATCTTCAGGGTGTTTCCACTATCATGAGACTTTGTCATAGAAGCAATGGTATAATCTGAATCCATTTTTTTGTTATATTTCACAGTATGGGTAATAGGTTTCGGACAGAATTAAGAATACTCTTTCTCTGAAGATGCGCAGTATGTGTTACTAAATGTTAGAACACAACTGGACCAAAAAATTGTTATGATGTGAAATAGAAAAGATTTTCACTATGGATAGCCCAAATTCAGTCCATATTTAAAGTATTGTTTCTAAAGAACAAGTGTGTGTGTCACTTAGGTACATTTAGCTGCAATCAATGTTTCATACACCACTAGATGGAAAATCCATACTTCTAATTTTGTTAGGAAGTTTCTAAAAAGTTTACTAAATCTGTATACCACTATGAAAAGCCCTGCTTGGAATTTAAATTTAGTGTTATCATAGCTTGTTTCTCCACTTTGCACTGTCATCTGCTTTTTCTCTTTAATTTTTCAGTTAAACTGCATTTATTACAACTATAACATTAGCTAGGAGAGTTCTTTGAGTGACGTCCCTGTGGGTGCTCCACTGTTGGTGTCCTGCTCATGCCGGGCGCCACCGATCAGAGACTTTCAAACAGTCACCAGGCAGGCTGGGCATTTGTGAGTGGAGAGCAGCATTCCTGCCTTTGAAGTAGCATGCACAGTCCGCTTTTCCCTCAGTTCCTTCTTGGCTGCCCTGGGCTACCGACCTAGGGAGCTCAAACCTCTCTTCCTCAGCGTGCTCTGCATACCAAAGAGAAGCAATTGACAACTTTAGATAGTCAAAGAGAAACAATTGAGTACTTTAGATAGACTGCTCTCTTTATTCAAACAAAAACAAACAAAAAAGCTGGTAGCAGCTCTCACAGGGACAAGCCTCGGCAGCTGAATCAAACTGACCCCCCAAAAAATAAACCAACTAATAACCCAAGCAGGCAGCTTGGTTTACACAACTTGGATGGTATACTCAGCCTTGGGGCGACATGCCAGTCTTGCCTACGGTCTATTGACAAAGCCCTGGACCCTCATACCTATAAAAGGGGCAATAAGGGCTCGAGCTCAAAATTCCCTTAGAGCAATCCCTCCGGTCCTTTACCTCAGAAGGCATGGTGAGAAACCAGATCCTCAGCAGCCCATTCTCTCCCCACAAGAATCAGTAAAGGGGATGATCCAGGCACCTTGGGCATGGGGAAATCTCAAGCCTCCTCTATGACAAGCCCAACAGTGCGCTCTAAATGGGTGGACAAACCACCTGCATAGGCATCAAAAAGGGCACCTACTAAGGGCCCTGATGAAACAGAGGCACCAATGGCATCAAGGACAGACGGGGTGCCTCGAGCACACTCAGTATCCCTGGCACAACGTTAACCCCCATGCAATCTCCACCACAGGCGCTGGGAGGTGACAGGACTAGTCCCAGCTGCCCTCCAGTACCTCACACTAACTCCACATCCCATCGGGTCACAACTGCACCCATGCCACCACCTCATGTACCAGGGGATTCAGCAACCGTTCACAGGACATCATTCCACAGCTGATTCCCAATGAGCAAAACACAGGTACCACCGAGACAGGACAGGAGGATCAGAACTGGGCCCTCTGCTCTGCCTTCAACAGGGCACTGCTCTTGCCCCCCATTATCGATAAGGGGCTCGCCATGTTCACCTTCCTTATCTCAAATCAGTGCCTACCAAGGTGTTTCAAGGAGTAGGTTCTCCTCTCAACACTCCTCCCCAGAGAGAGCATATGCACCTTACGGTGCATCTTACCTCTTCTCAATATCCTCCCTGGCATCCGGACTGGCACCATTACGACGGACATTATAGCCAATGGATCCCCTGTCACTATGGGGCATATCATCATACTTCCACTGCTCCTCCTACATCTGCACAGAGGTTTGTGACCTCTATATGTTCAGACCCATCATGTCCCCCATCCAAGGGCATGGACGTAAAAGAAGGGCAAATTGAGGATGAACCAATGGCCCAGCAATCAGACATACCACGCAATGATAACTCCTCCTCCACTCCTGATAAAGCGGTTATCCTGAATGAGCCAGGACCTAGTGATGACCGTAAACAGTTCCAGGAGCTATTTAAGAGAGTAGCTGAAGCAAAATGCAGGACAAGGTAGCACTTTAAAGACTAACAAGATGGTTTATTAGATGATGAGCTTTCGTGGGCCAGACCCACTTCCTCAGATCAAATAGTGGAAGAAAATAGTCACAACCATATATACCAAAGGATACAATTTAAAAAAATGAACACATATGAAAAGGACAAATCACATTTCAGAACAGGAGGGGATGCGGGGGGGGGGGGGGGGGGGGGGAGGAAGGTAAGTGTCTGTGAATAGATGATATTAGAGGTGGGGAGAGTGGGACGTCTGTGAGCCCCAGACTAACACGGCTACATTTCTATCACTTTTTTAAGAGAGTAGGTATCAGTTAGGAGGTAGTCTTATCAGAGGTGCAGGAAAAACACCACAAGCTCCTAAAGAACCTGCAGCCCTCTGCAAAATTGCCCTGCCTCTAGATTAAGCTATTTTTGAGGCAGCTGACGAAGTATGGCAAACCCCAGCCATGGCCCCCCCCCCCAACCAACAAAAGTGCCAATAGAAAGTATTTTGTCCCATCAAAGGGCATGGAATTCCTGTACTTACACCCTCACCCTAACTCCTTGGTGGTTGATGCTGCGAACCAAAGGGCCAAAAACCCGCAGCACAAGGCTCAGACACAGGACAAAGACCACAAACACCTCAGTGTCTTTGGGAGGAAAGTATGAAGTACCTGCAGCTTCTCATAGCCAACTAAACAGGGTTGCGTGCGTATTGTGATTTGACAGTTACACGTCTCTAACAGAGCTTATGCACAATATTGCAGAGGACAAAAGACCTATCCTTAAGGCAATCATTAAAGAGGGATTCACTATATCCCAGATAATGCTACAAATTGCCTAGATACTGCAGCTAGGTCTACTGCGATGTCTGTGGTAATGAGACTTGCATCTTGGCTGCAAGCAGCAGGAAGTCCCTAAGGACCTCCAGGCCAAAGTAGACGACCTGCCATTTGCTAAAACCAAATTATTTGCTATAGGTACTGATGAGGCCTTGCACTCTAGCAAAGATTTGCACACTCCACTCTCCCGGAGGAAGCGCTACACACCTTACCAGAGACACAGGGACACGGCCTTTACTAGAAAACAGCAGCACCAGCCTTTTCAACAGAATCCCTTCCAACCTCGAATCCACCGTAGAAGAGGCCCTAACAATTGCTCTTCCATGACTTACGCCTCTAGGCAGCAAGTTTGAGAATTTGGTTGAAGGTCTGCCCAACCTCCCTTCCACTCCTGTACCTGGCAAGTCCAACATATTTCACCACTGCTTGTGCCCTTATTATAATCAATGGGCAGCAATCACCACAGATCGGTGGGTACTAGAAATCATCAGCTGCGGATATTCTATCCCCTTCACAGCAATCTCCCCAACCTTCCTACCTTCTTCCTCCCTCTTTAGGGACTTTTCTCATGACACACTGTTCCGCTAAGAGGTGCAACATCTCCTCAATATAGGAGCTGTAGAATGAGTCCCAAAAAGATTCGAAAGGAGAGGTTTTTAGTTCGAACTACTTTCTCACCGAGAAGAGTTCAGGAGGGTTGGAGGCCCATCTTGGACCTGGGGCAATTAAACAAGAACCTCCGCAAGCAGCGATTAAAAATGATCACTCTCACCACTATAATTCCGGCATTGGACAGAGGGGACTGGTTTGCAGCCCTCGACCTTCAAGTTGCATATTTTCATGTCACAATACATCCCGCATGTAGGCGTTTCTGATTTGTGGTAGCTTCACATCACTTCCAGTACAGAGTCCTTCCATTCAGACTCTCCTCTGTCCCTAGAGTCTTTCCCAAGTACCTCACAGTGGCAGCAGCACATCTCAGACACAACAGCATTACAATATTCCCCTATCTGGATGACTGCCTTATCAAGGGCTCCTCACAACACACCACAAGAGGCATGATCAGGTTTACAAAGGCCTTTCTTCAGTCTCTAGGCTTCCTTATCAATCAGCAGAAATCCACACTATTCCCTACGGAATCCCTGGAGTTCATAGGGCCTCGCATAGATTCCATAACACCACGAGCCTATCTCCCCAATCACTGTTTTGACAACATAAAAAGCCTTGTCACTATCGTTACCACCAGCCCACGGTGGCCATCGCATACGTAGTTCTGCATGTCAGGCTGCGCTTTTAATGTTTCCAGCACTGGATTTCTTCAGTGTTCACGCTAGCCAGCTGCCATGTCCACAGGCACGCCTCGCCTCCTCCGTGGGTCCTAATCTCCCTCCGATGGTGGACCCAGGTGCAGAACCTATGCAAAGGGATGCCTTTCCATTGCGAGCAGCTGTCCAAACAGATTACTACGGACACCTCACTGATGGGGTGGGATGCACACTTCCAACAACAGGTCGCACAAGGAAAGTGGTCCAAAGATGAGTCCAAACTCCATATAAACCTGCTCGAGCTTCGAGCAGTTCACAACCCATGCAAGCACTTCCTCCCACACATCCAGGGGTCTTCGGTGCGTATCCTCACCGACAACATAACTAAGATGTTCTACATCAGTCGCGAAGGGGGTGCAAGATCCCATCATTATGTGTAGAGGCAATCAAGCTGTGGAACTGGTGTATCCGCCACAACATAACCATTACTGCAGCATACTTACCTGGAGACAAGAATATTATGGCAGACACTCTCAGCTGCAACTTCCTCAAAAAGCATGAGTGGAAGCTGCAAGATCATATCACCCATGAGCTCTTCCAACATTGGGCTGTACCGCAGATAGACCTCTTTGCGACCAGACAGAACTCCAAATGCCCCCAGTACTTTTCTAGAGCAGGCATAGGATATGGCTCCCTGGGAGATGCAATGCTCCTTTCTTGGAGGACCCATTTACTATATGCCATTCCTCCTATCCCCCTCATTCCCAGAGTCCTCCGAAAGATATAGGAAGATGGAGCCTGGGTGATTCTAATAGTCCCAGCGTGGCCTCGACAGACATGATTCCCCTATCTTTATCAACTGTCTCTATGTCTTCCCTGTCTGCTTCCAAACTGCCTGGACCTTCTCACTCAGAACACGGGCTCAATACTTCACCCCCAGCCGCAAACGCTACACCTGACGGCATGATACCTATCTGGTTCTCGGAAGTGGAGCAGCAGTGTTCCCAACAAGTGAGAAACGTATTGCTGCACAGCAGGAGGCAAACACCACCCAAGACTTACCTGTACAAATGGCGTGGCTTTATGCAGGGTGCACACACACAGGAATCCAACTCTCTGGGATGCCTATTCACCTGATACTGGAAAAATTATGCACCTGAAACAACAAAATGTACTGCTCTCATCGCTCCCAGTGCACATAGCGGCCATTACGTCCTTCCATCCCCCGCATTTTTGGGTCCTCCATATTTTCCCATCCCATCTCTTAAGAGATTCTGGAAGGGTCTACAAATCCTTCACCCACAGCGTACAACCATACCTCCCACGTGGGGCTTAGGATTGGTCCTCCACTCATTCGCAAAAGCACCTTTCAAACCATGGGCAACTTCATCACTTACCTTCCTCACCATGAAGACTCTGTTTCTCCTTGCAACAACATCCGCAAGGAGGGTTCGCGAACTTGCAGTGCTCATGGCTCCATACATGACCCTTCACAAGCCCAAGATTATTCTGCAGCCTCATCTGTCTTTTTGCCCAAAGTTCGGTCGGAATTCCATATCAATGAACCGATAGTCCTTCCCACCTTCTATCCAAAACCGCACAGCTCTAGAGAAGAGGCCCTTTTACACACTCTGGACGTTAGAAGGGCAATTGTCTTCTATCTTGATAGGACTATGGTGACCAAACGTCCCTTTTTTCCGGGACAGTCCCACATTTAAGGGTTCTGTCCCAGTGTCCTGATAAAGGCAGCAAATGTCCCAGAAAACCTGTTGGGATCCGACTACAAATGGTACCACCATTTGAGAGGTGTCAGTAGGGGTGGGAGGGTGATGCGAGAAGAGGGGAGGGGCATTGGGGGCACGAGAGGGGAGGTGCTAGGAGAAGGGTTGAAAGGAGGGGTGGGCATAAGAAAGGTGGGGATGGAGCAAGGGTAAAGGAGGGTGCAGGGGTAAGGGAAGTTGCAGGTACCAGGGATTCTGGGGGGTGAAGCAGAAGGGCAGACACCTGCAGGGGAGGGATCAGAAACAGAGGAGAGAGGCAGGGCAGGTGTGTAGAGGGAGGTGTTAGGCGAGGGGACGAGGAGGGGTAGCTCAGATGATCAGAGTGGCCCTATCCTCTCCCAGCATCATCCTGTCCCCCCTCCCATTGACACCGCCCCTCCTGTCCTTTTCCTCGTTGTCTCCACTTGGCTCCCTGGCATTTGTCTCTCCTCTATCCTGTCCCTTGGTGCCTTCCCCTTTCTTCTCCTGACCCGCCCCCCTTCCCTCAGCACAAGCCCCTTCCTCTCCCACCCCTGCCCCCTATTTTTCTCCCTTCCCCTCCTCTCCTCTCCCTTCCCTTACTTTACCTTACCTTCGGCTAAACCGGCTTCTGCCTTCCAGTTTGTGGGGCAGGAGTCAGAGCTGGCCCAAGCTATAGGCTGGCTGGGCCCTAGCCTGGGGCATCTCACTTTAAGGGGCGCCGCGTGGTGCTGTCAGGCTGGGTGGGGACGAGGACGGGGCTGTGGCCTCAGGTGCAGAATGGGCGCCGTGCAGTGCTGCTGGGACGGTGATGGGGACGGGGCCGTGCGCACAGAAAGGGCACCACGTGGTGCTGCCAGGCTGGGTGGAGGCGCCCCCGGGCAAGGAAGGGGTGCCGCAGGGTGCTGCCAGGTGGGGACGGGTGGGGCCCGGGGCGCAAAAATGGCTCGGGCCGGCGTCTGTGGTCAGGGCCCAGCTGCTTCTGCCGCGCACGCCCTCTCTCTGCCCCAAAGTGCCCCATAGATGGCTGCAGGGAAAGTGAGGGGCTGCGGCTCCCCATCTCAAATCCCCCTCTCCACCAGCAGCCGCTAGCTGTCCGAGACATTAGGGTGTTCCTGGGCACACCCGGCCTGTGCGCACGCCTATGACTGTAACAGAAATCCCATTTCAGTGTAGAAACTACCTGATTCAGCTGGAAAAATCAGCAGGGGCGAACTTTATTTGTTTTTGTCAATTACTTTTTAATTTTTAATTACTCCTCAGGTTGTGAGGCAAATGAGGATGGGTCCACAACATTTTCTATTTGTATTAGAATTTAATAATATACTTTGTAGATCTGGACAATATAGTACAGTTCCTTGGGCATCTTATTTTTTGGTATACCTAATTGTATCCTTGCTTTATAAGGAAAAATTGATTTTCTGAGCTCAGTGTTTCCACTTTTCACGAAAGGTTCTGAATCTATCTAATCAAAATTTTGCCTGTAGGATTGTATTGTGATTAAAAAAAAGTGTGTGTGTGGGGGGGAAGGGATTCATTCAAACCCAGGTATCCTTTATTTCAGGACCTATTGTAACAAGGGGTATTCTGTGGGACACTACTGAGAGTATCAATTCAGGACAAATTGCTTAGAAACTAGGCCACTCAGCCCAATACTCGGGTTCCTCCACTTACAAGGTATACCAAACCGGACAAAGAGCACTTCTGTTTCACCATAAAGCTGACAAAATATCATACAAGCTATTCCTTCAGGTGCTTCAGTTTCCCTGTATTATGAATAAAAGGTTCTTCTGATCCCAGAGGACCAGTCACACCCCATGTCTTACCCCAAAATCATGCTCTTACCAGTGTTCCTTGTAAGTTGAGTGCTTGGGCAGCCACCCAGGAGAGATTCAAATGATTAGCAGAGCACCCACAACCAGCAGCATGTGTTTCTGTTGGTGGTGCCTACCCACACATGCCTTGGTGCACATAATGAATTTTATTGCACACATGGATGAAAAAAAATTAGAGTGAACATTGGCTGTTACCAATACTTTAGTATCTAAAATCTAAAGGTTTAATCAAGGAAAGAAGAAAGGATGAGAGTTGAAATTGTTTAGAGGAATCAAATACATACTGGTTCAGGCTTGTCTCAGAGGTTAAAGAAACTGCTGACCTATATTGTCTTTTTAAAACATCTGCAGGTTGGTTAGGTTATTCAATCCTTTGTTTTAGAGCTTCAGTTTGTAGCAAAAATTCCTCCAGAGGTAAGAAGCAGGACTGAAGACAAAATGGAGGGGTTTCCGGGGCCTTTTATATCCGCTATCACATTGAAGGAAACCCATTATTCTTACTGCAGAAAATTACAGCAGCAAGCTGGAGTTTGGAGTCAAATAAACAAGTACATGCATGACTCAGTTCTTATCAGATGTGGATTAGCTCCTCCCAATGCCCATTGTCAGTTAAGTATTTCTGATCAACTGGAATAGTCCTTTCTTAATAGGCTGGCCAAGCGCTTCCATGGTGCTATTCAGAATCCAACATTTTGAAATAAAACTATATGGCCAATACTCATAATTTCAAATACAAAAATGACACATGCACACACACAGTGTAATCATAACCAGTGAATCGTACGCTTTTCATTAGACAACTCTCGTGGGACACTTTTTACAAGATTTGTTGCAAATATATAACAATGATCTATATGATCATAGTTTAATTGGATAACCTTATACCAATGAAAATATGCAAACTGCTTCTGGTTTGGTTTGGTTTTGGAACCATGTTTTGGTTTGCCCTGAATTCATTATCTCAGCAATATTCCCCCAGCATAACCCCTTGTTACAAGAGGTCCTGAAATAAGAGAGACCTGGGTTTGAATGAATCCCCAAACCCCATTTTTTAAATCTCAGTCTGATATATCTAAATGGGAGGTGGCGGAACTCTAATAATTTTCCAAACCAGTATTTCTGTTCACATGGCTTTGAGTGTCTTTGAGGTGCAATACACGAGCAATCTTCGTCCTCATGATTGATTGTCAAATTCCAGGATTAATATATTTTCATTTATGTCTTGTACATGACAACTGGTGAGATTATTAATTAGGAACCTGTAACTGGGGTCAGAGTGACTGTGATAAAGCTTTAGTTAGGAGAGAATTCATGCAACTATGTTGGAGAAAACCTTTTCTACATGAAATACTTTTGCTAACAATAAATCAACTTGTTTCTAATGAAGTGTTGAAAATTAAGGATTTTGGAAGAATCTTAAGAGTGTGTCTGAACTCATCACACCCTTGTGGGGCAAAAGTTGCTTTAAGCCATCTTTTTGTGCTCCGTAGGTTCTTGGGATAATTTGCCCTCTGTCAAAATTTAAAGCATAAGCAGACCTACTCTGAACTATGCTTAGCTACTTTGGGCATACAAGAATAACAGGAACACGGCAGACATTCCTTTGGGGTGCCAGAGAGGTACAAAAGAACGGTGATTGGGCTGCTCAGTGCCAATTCTCTTAAAAAACATATTAGCTTCAAATATGTAACCATATTTTATTTGTATTTTGCTTTTAAGATTTTGCTTGAAGATCCAGGATTACTAGTAAATGTATAATTGGAAATCTGTGCTTTCAGTGGTTGGGACCAAGAAAAAGTTTGTATAGATGGTGACTCCTTTGTATCGTGTTTATTTTTGGTGATGGTGCTTGCTCTGATATTTCAGGGTACGTCTGCACAGCAGGGCAAAAGTCAAATTAAGATTTGCAACTTCACCTACGTCAATTGTGTGAAGATGAAATAGCTTAATTCAACTTTTGACACCGTCTACACAGCAGGAAGTCAAAGGAACAATCTTCCTTTGACTTCCCTTACTCCTCGTAAAAGGAGGGTTACTGGAGTCGAAGTAAGAAGTCCTTCATCTTGCCATTATTTCAAAATAATGGCTTGGTGTGTAGACACGCCTTTTGTTATTTAGAAATAAAGCTGCTGTATAGATGTAACTTCTCTCTGTATGTGAACCACAAGGGTCTCCTATAATTTGATTCTTGTGACAGGATAACCTGGCCCTACCCTGGCCATAAATTCATCAGCATCATTCTGCATATTAGAGGAAGTCAGGTGAGAGCAATGTGAAATATTCCCGTGTGAGACAGAGGGGTTTTTCCTGTAGTTAAAGTACTGGACTGGGACTCTAAAGATCCAAGTTCAGTTCTCAACTTTGACACAGTGTGTGACCTCAGGCAAGTAACTTAAAAACTCTACATGTCAGTCCTCCATCTGCAGAATGGGACTTAGACTCCTAATTTAAGCAGTTTAGAAACTGTTACCTGTAATCTTATCTTCAACATAATTTCTGATTCACAGACTCATGACATCCATTTTACCTCTGTATTTAACTCAGTCAAAGCCACTTACCCTTAACGCTACTGAGATTGCCTTTTCACTTCTAACTTCCCATATAATTTCAGCTTGCAAGTCATGCTATTAGTGCTCCTCTGTAGATCATTTTAGTAAGATGCCTTTTTGCCCCTGTGAGATGTAATCAGAGTTCCTGAGGCAAGAACTGTACATATTATTCTGGGTGTGGTACAATGTAAAGGACTAATATCTGTTCTAGCTGATGGGAAATTTCTCAGTATGTAAAACCTGGAAATGGAATTGTCTTTTATTTGGCAGTAGTACTCTTATTAATTGTATCACAGATAATTTCTTCACTTAATGCCTTTCTAAGTAATAGTTCCCTAATCTGTCTGTTATGTATTCTTTCCTATGGGCAGGTCTACAATACAGGGACAGGTTGACGTAAGTTATGCAATTTGAGTTACGTTAGTAGCATAACTCAAATCGACATGTCTTAGTTCTACTTACCACAGGGTCCTTACCAGGTGGAGTCAACAGAAAAAACTCTCCGATTGACTCCCCTTGCTCTTCTCAGTGTGATAGAATACCAGCGTCAACAGGAGAGCAATCGGCAATTAATTTGACACATCTGTACTCAACGCGATAAATCACTCCCCTACTGGATTGATCACTGCCCTATTGATCTGTCCCATAGTGAAGACATGCCCTAAGTGTGTTGTTTTAAATCTCTGCGTCTTAAATTTCATCTTACACTCGTCCGCCCAAATCCTGAAGCTTTCCATATTCAGTTGTATTTTCTGTCTTTGTAGTGTTATGTAATTGTTTGTCAGGAAAAAAAGTTATTTAAAAAAAATCTATTATCTCTTTGGTAAATCTGTGCATGTTTTTATTTCTTTGCAGAGAGCGATAACGAACTCTCAAGTGGTACTGGTGATGTATCTAAGGATTGTCCCGAGAAAGTCTTATATTCCTGGGGAGAATTACTGGGGAGATGGTAAAAAATAATTTTTTCATGTAGAGTTTTTAAATACTGAACCTGTTCATTCTCCAGAAGAGCAGATAACAGCACATAAAACAATACATGGTCGAACATTCTCTAGGTTTAAATTTAAATTTTCTTTCTCCATTAAAAAAAAACCCTTGAATATTTTAGTTATGATTAAAAAGTAAAAATGCTCCATATGAAAACATGCATTTAAGCCCAGTTCATAAAGAATTAGCACTTGTATTTTTAACTGTCAATTATTCTGAGGATCTCCCAGTACTTCCATTAACATCTTGGTCCCTGTGTTACTGCATTTTCAGAGCTTGATTTGCCTAATTATTCTCCTCAATCTTGGGTGTTCACAATGGTTCATTTCATGCTTTCCCCCCCATCTGGTTTAAATGCTTTATAGACCAGTTTATTCATTTGTACTAGATTTTCCCTTTTCTAAATCTTTTCTCCTTATGACGTTACATGTTGTGAATTACGGTTGCATTGGTATTGATTCTTTCTGTTGATCCTATACATGATAGTATCCTAAGAGGATGCTGATCTGTTGTTTTTCAGATGCCAAGCAGAGTTTTTTGTTTTCTATTGATAAATCATATAATAGACTTCAAATTGCCTTGCTTACTGAAAACTAAATTTGATCAAATATATTTTTTGCAAAATTCTCAATGCCAAGTTAACTTTCAAATATGTATTCACACAAGGCTAGAACGTTAAAATGGTGGTTTTATATATTAGAGGCACTTCGTCCTCCTAGGTAAAGAAATGCATATTAACCTCTGCCTTTTAAAAAAAAAAAAAAAAAAGGCAATCTGGGATTCATGAAAGGCATAATGAAAAGGTAAAATTTGGTGACATATCTTAGAAATTCTCTAAAACAGATTGCAGCTTTTTTCCAAGCACTGATAAAAATCTTCATTTCACATTTTAACAATTCAAAAATGACCTGAAGAATTTTCCCCAAATTAAAATAAAATCCTGTTGAGATAAAGACCAGGCATTGAAAATCTTAGCCCATAACGTAGAAGTAGAACATTATGAGCATCTGCAAATTGAAGACTGTAATATAAACAGTTTTGCAAATAAGTAGAGTACATACTGCCCATGCATGTGCAAATAAAAATGGAATCACGTAGCTACATGGAGAGTGCCAATATGGATGGACTGTTAGTTTTGGGACTTTTGGCTAAATGGGAAGAAAAACAAAGTGTGTGTATTAAGGAACCAGCAAGAGATGTGTGCACCAGACCAGATTATCTTCATTACCTTATTTTGACTCTTTATTCCTTATATTGTATCCGTTCTTGCTGCTTTCAGCTGCTGAATCAAGTCTGCTATTAAAGTGTAAGATCTTTA
Source organism: Pelodiscus sinensis (assembly GCF_049634645.1). Classification (NCBI taxonomy): domain Eukaryota; kingdom Metazoa; phylum Chordata; order Testudines; family Trionychidae; genus Pelodiscus; species Pelodiscus sinensis. The sequence goes on along the minus strand of NC_134719.1, from coordinate 62,077,616 downwards.
GGGTGCTGTAGGTATTTTATTTTTCGGTAAAGTACCTAGCACTCTGAGGGTAGACTGTCCACTGCCCTACACGATACTTGTGTGGATGGTCTTCTCTGCTACCACCACCTCAGACACGGGGAGGGAGTTTGGAAGTGTGCGTGGAGCCCCAGATTGACTTGATGAAGGCTTCAGTTAATGAGGGGTAGGAAGAAATGGATTAAGGCTAACATACCATTGGCCAAATTCAGCTTTAGTAGAATCCCACTGATGGATTTGGCCTGTTCAGTATTTGAACTTTTGAGGAATAACGGTGTCTTTCCAGGATTTTTTGAAAAGTATAGCATTAAAACAGTTGATCAGAAATGTAACAGTTTGAAAATTAAAAATAGTTCAAATAAAATAAGCTCCTAAAATATGCCAACCACTACAACATATGCTGAAAGAAGATACATGCGTCTGTAAGAAATTAACATTTCCATTTTGAGATTTGGTGCACTTATTGTGTAGAAGATAAAAACTTTGCTGTTAATTGCTACCTTTCATTTTATGTTACTGTACACTAGTGGACTGACATGACAGAAAAATTGCATAGATGTAGTCTGTAAGAGATTCCCCCCTCCAAAAGATAAGTAGGAAAAAAATCTAACCTTAAAATAAGATATAACAAACACCAGTGAAGATAGGGGAATAATGTCTTCTTATTTATTTAATAAGTCACAGTATGTAACACATCTTAGAATGAGGTTTATTTTTTTTATGTGAACTTCTGTCACAACCAGCTGAATGCTCAAAAAGATGCAGATAATAACTTCTGATGTTTACAAATATAATGGCCATGCATAGAACTCTTTAACCAAAAGTATTTATAGCAACTGTAATTTTGATTGCTCTTTTGTTATTTCCTCCGTGGCTGTAATCATATGGTCTTGACATCTCTGATAATATCATGTATTTGTATTTTGACCTATTAAATAATAGCTGCTGAAGTGTAGCCAAGATAATAATGCACTTGGTAAGAAATTAAAGACGTGACTCCACTAGCAGCCGTAAGACCAGGTCCTTTCTAAATGCCAAACTGTCCATATAATGAAGAAAAGCTTTGCTCCCCCCCCCCTTTTTTCAAATAACAAAAAGCTGTTTCCACAGCCAAACAGATGGCAGAGGGTCATCTGGAAACAGAGAAAATAAAAAGCATATGTATGTATTTTCTACAGTAAAACGGACAGCAAGGAATATAAATAATTTAAACTATTTCCCAGACAGACTCAGATTCCTGAAGAGTTGCTTATTGCAAAGGAACAGAGTTTTGCTTGACTGCATGGTAATTTTATAACACAAACTAAACTATTTAGTATTATAAAAATGAAGTGCGATCTGTGCAGTAAAGAATGTACTTAAGTATTTATGTAACAAATCCATTATGATCCTGTGCATGCAGTGCTCTAGAATGAACATGCTTGGAAATATATGATGTTGGTAGTACATAGAGTATTCAGCTCTGTTGGCTATTACTGTAGATTATTATCTGTGTGCTCTTCCTGATGGCAATGAAGAATTGCTTACTGATGTGCATGTCCATGTGCATATCAAAACGTACCATCTTACCTCTTTCTTAGATTTAGCTACATGTGAAAAGGTCAGAATTAAGTAGGCCTTTATGTTCACTTACAAAGAAAAATTGTCATCTGTGGTTTCTGTAAAGTATCCCAAAAAAGAAAAAACTAATTAAATGTGCAGGTGTGGAAAGCACACTAGAAAGTAAAGCATGTATCTGAGCGCATGTCTGCACTAGGAAATTATTTTGAAATAACTAAATTTGAAATAGCTCCCCACATAACTATTTCAAAATAAGTTTATTCCCCAAGGAAAGCAGAAGTACAGATTTTGAAATAACCAACCCCAGATTTCAGGCCTGCAAATTTCCCAAGTCCTGCAAATTTTGAAATAACAGGCTTGGTAGTGTGGATGCTCCACTTATTATTTCAAAATAAGGGGGATTATTTTGAAATAACTCTCTATTATAGACCAGAGATGAGGGAATTATTGCTTCAGAATTGATGAGCTTCAGCGACCAATTTCAAACTGTTTAAACTTTGTATATTCGGGGGACAGACAGTTATTTGTTTGGTTTTATGACAATAGTATTCAGTTCTTTTTTTTTCTCTTGTTCCCTTCCTACCACATGCCTAGTGGGTTCTTGTTTATCTTTATCAGTTTAAATTAGACTAGAAAGTCTGTGGGGCAGGGATTTTATTGTTTGTGCATAGCAATGGCAATATATAAATAATTACCAAACACATCTTGAGCTACTTTCTTATGGGTATAGATATGACACTAACTAGTTCATGCTCACTGTATGTGTTACTTGCATTTGAGATTCAGTTCACACCCACTTATTTGCTCCTGAATAGAAATTTCCTTACTTTGAAGATGCTTAAAATATCTAACCTTTAAAATATTACTGTTGGATAATAGCTTCTTCTCCTATGAGAAATACATTAGTCACATGTGACCCACCATAAAACATGATACAAAACAGGAAGGGGACAGTTATGTCTTTTGTTTGCCCGACTGGAGTGGTGGAGATTGAATGACCTGTCCTGAAGTGAGATTTTTAATTTTCAACAAAACAGAAAAGTTGTTTGTTTTCCAACTGTTTACAAGAAATAAAGGCTTCTTTGGAGAATATCGCAAAGTAGATAAGTTTGAGATAGAAGTCTGTCTTCCTTTTCATTAATTCCTGAAAACCATGATTATTATTTTAAACATTGGTAAAAAGTTTGTTGGCACAGCACAGCCCTTTAACACTCCAGCAGCCTGCTAGCATTTTGTCTAAATTGGCATGGTGGTAGTCTTCCACTGTGGAAAGAGAAGGCCTCCTGAAGTGAGGAGCTGCCAAAACCTGTCTCTACTGTTGCTGCTTTCAGTTGCTGCTGAAATCTTGCCCTGTTGTGGGGGAAGAGCTCCAGCAGGAGTGGGCAGCTGACAAGAGCTTCCCCATTTAGAAGGAAGGACTCCAGCAGCAGGACACTACATTGCTAAGAACAGCACTGTAGACAGGAAGGAACAGTTTTGGTGAGAAGTATCAGAGGGGTAGCCTTGTTAGGGTATGTCTACACTACAGCACTACAGAACTAAGCTAATTCGAATTAGTGTATATAGACCTAAAAACTAATTAGAATTAGCATTTTCCTAATTTGAACTGGCATGTCCACATTGAGTGGACCCTGAACCGAAGCTAAGGCTGGCCAGAACCAGTGCCAGCAGGACATCAGGTTAGGACTTAGCGTGTGGAGCTGCTGCCTGAGGCTAGCCGAGGGCTGTGCTTAAAGGAACCCGACCCCCACCCCGGACAGACAGTTCTCAGGGTTCACCGCTTGCTTGTCTAGCTCAATGAGGGACAGCAAAGCAGTCCTGTCTTGGAGTGCCCTGAGCGCCCACATTCGGCACATCACAGCACTCAGCCATCAGCCCGGCTGCCATCCGGGGGTGCCAATTGGGAGGCTGTCAGGATCCAGGAGGCCCTGCAGGAGAGCTTCTACCCTGAGGAGCCTGCAGAGCCACCCCAGTCTTCCCCATCAGGGGCTTGTGCCCCATTCCTTCCTCACCTCCTTCCACTTACCCTTCCCTAGCCCCCCTTCCTGATGTAAAAAATAAAGGACACGTGTGTTCAAAAATAGAAACTCTCTTTATTTAACAAAACTGGAGGGGGGGATTAACCTCTGGGGAGACTGGGAAAAGGAGGTGCGAGAGGGAAAGAGAGAGGGTGGGAGAGGGGAGGTGGACACCTGAGAGGAGGGAGCTGGAAGGGGGAAGCCGGGGAAGAAGGAGGAGGGGAAGTATAAAACTATGGTACGGCATATCTTCCGTACTGTGTACAGATGTGGTCTCCTCACCTCAAAAAAGATATTTTGGCCTTGGAAAGGGTTCAGAAAAGGGCAACTACAATGATTAGGGGTTTGGAACAGGTCCCATATGAAGAGAGGCTAAAGAGACTGGGACTTTTCAGCTTAGAAAAGAGGAGACTGAGGGGGGATATGATAGAGGTATATAAAGTCATGAGTGGTGTGGAGAGGGTGAATAAAGAAAAGTTCTTCATTAGTTCCCATAATAGAAGGACTAGAGGACACCAAATGAAATGAATGGACAGCAGGTTTAAAACTAAAAAGCGAAAGTTCTTCTTCACACAGCACATAGTCAACCTGTGGAACTCCTTGCCAGAGGAGGCTGTGAAGGCTAGAACTATAACAGAGTTTAAAGAGAAGTTAGATAAATTCATGGAGGTTGGGTCCATGAAGCGCTATTAGCCAGGGGGTAGGAATGGTGTCCCTGGCCTCTGTTTGTGGAAGGCTGGAGATGGATGGCACGAGACAATTCACTTGGTCATTGTCTTCGGTCCATCCCCTCCGGGGTACCTGGTGTTGGCTGCTGTCGGCAGACAGACTACTGGGCTAGATGGACCTTTGGTCTGACCCAGTGCGGCCGTTCTTATGTTCTAAGCTCAGGGCTCAGGGTTTGGGGTCTCACTGGACCAACTTGATTTTCATGCAAACCTGCTCCTGGGTTCGCATGTGGCCTTTGGTGGCCAGGCTGGCAGCTATCCTGCCCTAGACGGCCACATTTCTGTGCCTAGTGCGGAGGTTGTGGATGTTGGAGGTCTCCCCCCAAACCTTGATGAGATCCACTATCTCTGCACTAGACCAGGTGGGTGCCCCCCTCTTGCGGCCCTGGGTAGGCTCCTGGGAGTCACCAGCCTGGTCCTGGGAAGAGGCAGAGGGCTGGGTGGCAGCGGGTGGCTGGCTTATCCTGTGCCAAGTGCAGGGTCTGCTGGCTGGGTTCTGGTAGGCTTGCAACTGGCACAAGCACTGTAGCCAAACCGTGCCCCTTTAAGGGCTCCGGGGCCGGGAGGGGGCAGAAAAGTTTCCCTGGTTTGGCCCAGAGTGGCCACCAGGGCAAGCTGGGAAGGGCTAGCCTCCCACTAGTTCGAATTAAGTGGCTACATAGCCCTTAATTCGAACTACTTAATTCAAACTAGGCGTTAGTCCTCGTAGAATGAGATTTACCTAGTTCGAATTAAGGGCTCCGCTAGTTCGAATTGAGTTCGAACTAGCAGTTTGTATGTATAGATGCTATGAAAGTTAATTCGAACTAACGGCTGTTAGTTCGAATTAGCTTTGTAGTGTAGACATACAGTTTGAATCTGCATAAACAACAAGAAGTCCTGTGGCACCTTGTAGACTAACAGATTTATTTGGAGCATAAACTTTTGTGCTGCATCTGATGAAGTGAGTCTCTGCCCATGAAAGCTTATGCTCCAATAAATCTGTTAGTTTAGAAGGTGCCGCAGGACTTTTTGGTGAGAAGTGAGCCATGTAGGTTATATACTCAAGTATGTGCCTATATCCTTCAGGGGTTTCTTTACTCACCTAAACTGTGTATTACTGTCAGAACCTCCACATATACCTATCTGTGGATGGGAGGGGCGTTGTGTGTGTGTATACCACACAAGGCTGAAAGAAGAGCACAGTGTAGACACGCTGCCTAATGTATACAAGGCAAAGAATCAATTCAGAGAATGATCTCCTGCTGTATTTTTGGAAATTGCCATGCTAGATAAAACCAATGGGGCATCCTAACATTATATGACTGGTTGGGTGGGATTTTTCTGTGAAATATTATTGATATGTCATAGTCAATCAAACCAATCAAGTTAATGTAATTGCAAGTGGTACTAGTGATGTTATCATTCATGCAATCCTTTTAAAATTCTCATAAGTCCTTTCCCTCAATATTTGAAGTAAGTTCCATAGGTTAATGATGTGTTAGTTAAAAAAAAAAAAAAAAAAAAAAAGGTATGTCCCACCCCTGTGTGAACCTTTTCCATTTTCAAGACTGGGAGTGGCAGTCGGTGGAAAAGCAGTGGACAAGAAGTCTAATAGAGAAGTGCTAATTTTTTTTTAAATATCCACTTTAAATTAATTTCAACTCCATTATTAATGGATTTACTTCTAAATTCTTAGAAAATTAATTCAGTATTGAGAGGAAGTGCTGTAATTTGGTGGAAACACAGTGTACTCTTCATATATAACAAAGAGATTAAATCTCTGTTTTATATGCAAAACACAACTCAGCCTTAACTATGGTGCTATAACTAGTGCCTCCATAATAAAGGTATTAAAATATTCACAATGCCACTTTTTATAAAACCTAGTGTATTTTATTTGTCTTTTTTACTGCGGTGGTATGTTGAGCAGATGTTTTAATTGAACTTCCATGATGACTACATCTTTTTCCTAAATAGTTAATTTTGAGCTCATATTTATGAGCTCATATTTATGTGTATAAATAGTCAAATTGTTCTATTCACTGCAGATTGTTCAACTTGCCTGCAATGCATTTCATTTATCAGTGTCTAGATTTGCTCCCTCTTCACTTCTTCACTTTCTTAGTTTTGACTAAATCTCTCTACTCATAGAGCTTTTGGGCACTGAGCACATTTTGTTTGTGGGTATTGAATAAATTTTGTTACCATTCCTGGTAGGAATTCTTAGAGTCCTGCAAATCTGTAGATATCCTCTTAATATCCACCGGTATCCATAGCCACGGATGTGGGTATTCGCAACTCATATTTGCAGAGATGGATGCAGGTACAAATTATGTATCTAGAACCCTGCAGATTTGCAGATATCCACTTTATATCCAGGAGTGTCTGCATCCACAGATGCCAGTGCACATATCTGCAGCTCATTTTTATGGCTACAGATGCGTCTATAAATTTTTGCATCTACACAGGGCTCTGGACATTCTTGTGGCAGTTTTGCTAGTAACTTGAGAAGTACTTGCAAATATGAGCTATGAAATAAATGTTTATGGTTTGAATGAGTGGTGACTGCTTTTCGGAATAACACCCATATTCAGAATACTTTCCATGTATTTCTCATACTGGATATTTTTTGTCTCCTCGTATAGAAGAGGTAAACACTTATTTGTTTTCTCAGGCACAATAACCTTACTATGCGACCAAAAGGACTATCTACACTGGTGAAGAGTGGAGTTCCAGAGGCACTAAGGGCGGAGGTTTGGCAGTTGCTAGCAGGATGCCATGACAACCAGGCTATGCTGGACAAATACAGAATTCTTATCACAAAGGTAAACATTATTTATTCATTTGTTTTCTAGAGTAAGCTAGATAGAAGAACTTCAGTTTGTGGGGCTGCAAAGTGGCAAGGGTTACAGAACTGTTTTAAAAATTGAAATTGTGATTAATAAACGTTACCTCCTAATGTGAGTAGCTGCTGGATGGCATTAATTAACAATAGAAACCAATGACCTATATCCATGGTAATGGTTGACATTTAACTTTCTGCTTGCCTTGATAACAACCACTGTATAGCCCTGTTTCTAAAGTGTTGGTTCTTATTTAAGATTTGCTTGGTAACATCAGCCTCCAATTGCAGAATATTTTAATTTTGTCTCTTTATTGAAAGAATATGATCTTGGTAAAGGATTTGTATATAAAATATTGAAAAGTATATTTAAGAATTAAGAGAGTTGGCGCCTGTTCTGATCACATGATTTCCAGTGCATGGTCATCTGGAGCAATGGTTCTGCAAACATTTCATTCTGTGGACCACTGTTGGAGTGGAGCATCCTCTCATGGATCACCAATCCTCTCCATATCACAGTGCCTCTTCTGCATGGGTTACCTAATCAGGCAGATTATCAGGAAAGGCTTTTAGATAACTGATGGCCATAAACTGTAGTTTGAGAATCATGGTGTAAGTTACAAAGCTTCTGTGCATTGTCAAAGATCAGTCATTCTTTGAGTGCTTGTTTGTCAGTTGTAGGTGTGCATACGCCCACTTGGTTGACCATTTCAGCCTTTGTCTTAAGAGTACCTGTAGGGCTGGCTATGGTGCGCCATGGACTGCGATGTTCATGCTGCAGGTTATCGGGCATTGCCACCAGCCCTGTGTTCTCTCAGTTTACCTCACCAGTGCTAATCAGTTGGAGTGCCCCGTCCTTTGCTTTGCTAGTGGTTAGCATTTTTCCTTATCTGTTTAAACTTGTGCACCTTGGTAAATACTTCTAAGCATTATTAGATAGTAATTAAGTACCCTTCACACGTTTAGTTAGATAGTGTCTCAGCAGGAACTGCTTCTGGCTTGACAAAGTCCTGGCTGGGTTGATTCAGTTGGGATTGGTCCTGCCTTGGGTAGGGGGCTGGACTTGATGACCTTCTGAGGTCTCTTCCAGCTCTATGATCTCCAGGTTTCAAGCCCTGCTCATCATGTAACAGGTCTGTGACTGTAAGTGCCCCGCATGAGAGTTGTTTGCAGTGCCTTGGGGAACCCATATAAAGGAGCACTGTTGTATTTGCCAGAACTTTCATCCACAGGCTCTGCTGATTTTGCTAGTGTTCAGCTGTTCTTTCTGTGCAGCAGCTGGGGCCCTAGGTTGGGCGGCGCAATCGGTGCCCCTGTCTGCACGGCCATGACGTCATCACAGGGTGCCCCGGTGCCCCGTGGTGACATCATCATTGGGCGCCCGGTCCAGCGGCGCCCTAGGCAGCTGCCTAGCTTGCCTAGACTCACGGGCCGCCCCTGACTAGGGCTATTTACATAGGAAAATGCAAGTGGTTCACATGTTGGGCCATGGATCATTATATCCAGACAAAGAGGCCCCCTGGAGTATGACGGTATATATTATATATGAACACTAATATGAATTAAATTATGACAAATACTAAAATAATTTTTATTCTAATTTGGAATTCTAGCAATGTACACATTTTTTGAAAATGTCATACACCCTAGAAATAATTATGCAAACATACTTCAAATTCTTTAACCATGTTGTCAAGTAACTTCATAAGTATTGTTCTCACATTGCAGCATATGGGTTAGTGACTGCATACAATGATTATGTTATTTTCATTTTTAGCCATGCAATGACACCAGAATAGTCTTTTAAATCTAAACATTGAAATCTAACATTTTGTTTTCCTTTTTTGGTGAATGTTCAGGTTTGTTTTTTGGGTGAGATTGGGGGTTTCAAACTCAAAACAGGAAAGGAATATGATTCCCCTTATTAGAGAGATGATTTTTAATATACTTGGTTTTTCAAGGGACATATCTCCTGGTTCTCTACACAACACAGAGAAGCAACCTGCAAAAGCAGGAAAGCTAAATACAGTAGATTCACCTGCTGTGATGGGGCCTGTCGTTTGCTACAGGTCAGTTGTATTTTAGTTCTCACCAAAGACAGCACTTTGCATGTGGGCCAGAGCTGACTCTTAGATAGGGCAAATGGAGGCAACTGCTTTGGACTCTGTGCTTCGACATCTCAGTGTCAAATGCAATACTTCACACACACCTGTGAGAGTGTGCATGTCTGTTCATTGGGACCCCCCCGTGGGGGGCTCCTCGCGTTAGTTCTTGGATTTGTCCTGCAGCGTTGGAGTGGCAGTGATTGTCCCCAGATGGGCCCCATGGCTGGTTGTCCCAGAGACAGGGGCCTGCAGTGGTGGTAGGATAAGAGGCAAGAGGTGGTGCCGGGGGAGGGTGAAGGGGTGAGTGCAGCTGGGTGGCAGCATTCCACAGTCCGGGATCTTTCAGCCTCATCCCGGGCACTTGCCTCTCGCTAGAGGGTCCATATATTACTCAGTCCTGGGACAGTGCTGCCCCCTAGTAACTTTTTAAAAATTATATGAACTTCATTATAATTATACTTAAGAACTAAAATATAACTACATCATGATTATACATCTGGGTGCTATTAATATTTAACTTGTAGCCTGGAAATGCCCTTGATGTTCACTGTAACCAGATTTCATCTATATAAAAAAAGTTAAAGGGGCCTTTAGAGGCTGATTTGCCATAGGCTCCCACTTTTCTAGGGACAGCCCTGCACATAGGTATCAGTCGCATTTAAAGTTTATGAACTTTTGTTTACAGTTCATAAGCACTGTCCTGCCCACAATGTCCTATCCATAATCAGTTTCCAAAGCTGTTTACAATGATTTTAAATGAAAGACTCTATATAAATGTAAATTATTATTTAAAGAGGCACAAGTGCCCTATTACTGAGGCATAAAAAGGCATCTCACTGCAGAGGACTTGCTGTATTTGAAAATTAAATAAAAATTAAAGTCTTTCCTACCCTAGGTGCATCTAATTAATGTTTCAAGTTGCAGAGGAGTATATGTGTTAGTCAGTTTCAGCAAAAACAAGGAGATCTGTGGTACCTTAAAGACTTTGGGCATACGCTATCATGGGTTGGAACCCACTTTGTCAGATACAGATCTGACAAAGTGGGTTCCACACCACAAAAGATAATGCCCAAATAAATGTGTTAGTCTTTAAGCGCTACAGAACTCCTTGTTACTAATGTTTCATAATACTTTAAATTTTGTGGCTTGATTCTTAAGAAAAAAAACCCAAACTTATAATAATTTGCCTTGTTCTATTATTAGTGTTGCCAGAATTGAATCATCTAGAGAATTATTGTTCTTTGAAGTTCTCTGTGATTGCTTAATGGGGTGCTGTCAGTTTAAAATCACATTTCTCTGTTTGCCAAGGTGCTAGATAAAATATTAACTATGTTTCCTAACTGCATACACAGGAACAAATGATCAAGGACAGGCAATTAACAGACAATATGAAAAGAACACAGAGTGATTTATTTAGAATGCGGAGAAAAAAACTAAATTGTTGTTATTATAGGATGTGTTTGAGGTAATATGGGCTGATCAGTTTGGATGTGGATGCAATACAAATTTCCTAAAATGGACCGAGATCTCTGGAGAACCTCAGGAAAGAGTGGTTGTATTTCTGAACGACTTGACATGTTTAGGGGAACCAGACAAGGCTGCCCATGATTGTCATTATTTGCTATGGAAATAGAAGCATTTGCCCAGAAAATTAGATATAATCAACTAATTAAAGTAATAGAAGTGGGAAAAAACCAGCCAAAAATTAGCTCTGTTTGCTCACTGTGTAATGTTTGTATCTAGGCCAAGAACATAATTACAGGCCATTCAGTTGGAAAGCAACCTTTTTGGAAATTCTTTGGGGTTTCAGATTATGGGAAGTTTGATTATGAGATTAAATTACAAATCAGGAGAACATATTTCTTTAAAAAACATAAATTGAAATTAACAGAGGTAAGCAATTGCCATTCAGTTAGGGGCCAGTTGAATGAAAGTAATTATAAATGTCATTGTTGACACAAATCAGGGGAGTTATGGAAACTCAGAATAAATGTACTATTTCTTGATTGATTAAAATCTCATTAATCAAAATGGATTTACTGCCTAGTTTATTCTTTCTGTTTTGAGCAGTAGACATTAGGGATGTAACAGTAGAGTTGATTAACCGATAAGCAAAAGCTTATCGGTTAATGCTATAGACTACACACATTTTCCCCCCATCGCTTGCCAGTACATTTTTAGCAGGCTAGCCAGCAGCCCATCTCAGTCCTGGCTTGCACTGGGTCCTGGACCTACCCCGCAATGGCTCTTCATTTAAAGTGTATTAGGAGCCAGCAGGTAGCCCGGCTCAGTTCCGGCTCGTGCCGGGTCTGGGAGCTTAGGCACCTCCTTCCCAGACCGGCACTGCCTGGGGACTATAGAATAGTTGACTAACCGATAATAATTCATGAGGTTAATCACTATTCTGTTAATCGATATTTAACATCCCTAGTAGACATATTATAGTGATACAGGTTCCATAATTTGTTTTGTATTGTCTCAATTTAAATGGGAAAATTAAAAACTCAGAATTAAGGCTTCAGGCCTTTATAGATCCTTTAAATAAGATGGTTTTATGGTCTCTAATGTAAAATTAAACTTGCACATATGTCCTCGGAAAAGAATTGCTTGCAGCAAAATCAAGATAAGCTATAGCAAATAGAACAGAATGCACTGATGTAGAACTGAATGTAATCCCCTTGATACCAAAAAAGTATAGACATTTCAGTATTTGCAACTATTCATTTTGAAATCTGATTCAGGAATTCTAGGATAAGGTTATGAACAAGCTTATGTATTTCTATAAGCATTATTACGGTTGTAGATAGCTCAGATTAACCCAAAGAATGCTAGTGGATTTTGGGCAAATGGTTGGGAGGGGCACCTGGGCAAAATTAGGTGAATAAATCAGGTGTTTGGGCTAAAATGTTCATGTTTTACAAAAATGAGGTCAAAACAAAATATAAAATGCCCCTCATCTTTTGTCAGTATATGCTATACAACACTGTGTGAACAATTGAGACAGAAGTATCCAAACAGGGGAATAATAAGGGATTAATTTGTAACATATATACACTTTATGAGAAGAAAGACTAAATATACAAACAAGAAATGTTATATGAAGAAGGGGAAAAATTACTTTTATCAGTGATGTCTGGAGTTAGGGAGCATGGTTACACAGCAGGAACAAACAGATTCTAGACGGAGTGTGAAGGAGGAAGATTTTTTTTTAACTTTTTTTCTGTAATGGACATGCCCCTTAGACAAAATTAAAGCACATAAATCACTAATAGGTAGATTTCCCATTCCAAACCACCCAGGAGTTAGGTAGGAATCTGGATAAGAATTTTTCCATTATGTCTTCTTTCTTTCTATTCTGATCATACCTGGGGTTTTAAAAAGCACTTAGTTTGAGTTCCTCTTCTCATGAAGCACATTCTTCCACAGAGCTGAACTAATTTTATGCTAACAGAGTTTTAATAAAGCTATTTCTGTGCATTTTCTTGTTAATTATGTGTACAAGTTGAGTACAAAAAGCTTGATGTAAAAGATTAGCTCTCAAACAATCAATGTAAACCTGTTAAGAACATATGCAAGCATTTATTTTTTCAACATTTCAAATTCTAATAACTATACTTGTATAATGGGGGAAAACTTTGCTACACATTTAATATACTTTGCTTTTAACACAATTAGTTATTAATCTCCATGTTTCTAAAAACAAGTTAACTAATACAGCTGGAAGATATAAGGTGAAGGAAATTGGAAGTGGGCCAAAGCTTACATATCTGTGAGTAAATCTAGACTACTTTGAAGTTCTTTGAAATTTTTGTATTTTCTGTTTCGATTAGGAAGCTTCCATCTTAATTTCCTAATGCAAATATAGCCCTGAAATGTTCACTTGTAGATTTGAGGATTACTTCTAACATGGAAAGATTCCATGGATTTGGGTATTAAATAGATCAAGCTTGTTATTTCTAGTGGCAATAGAGGATGTTAAGTTAGAACGTAAAGGGAGAAGCATCTTTAATCCCAGTGCACAATGCAGGCTTATGTTGTTAAATGTTCTGGGACTAATTAATGAATAAAATACTGTAATTAAAAAGGGGTTTGCTCACCAGCTGCCTGTGAAGATTGTTTGTAAGAAAAACCTATAGAAAAGAATATGTGCATAGCAACTTTCTGGTAAATTTCTCCTGTGTGGGACATTTCATCTGTTTTTTCCAATTGAGGGTGCCTAAATTAATCCTTCCATTTAGAGTGAAACACTTTCTGTTTCTCCTGTCTAGTGTCCTGAAAAGCTTCGCTTGCCATTAAACTTGCTGTTTAGTGACCTGTCTCTAAAATTAACCTATAGGAGAGTGCTAGCAGTGGGCAACATTTTATTCATTTTTAAGTCCAGCATCTTCTTGATGATGTTTTTTTTTTCAGCGAGGTGCTATTATTTTTAAATAGACTACTTTCTCTCTAATAAAGCAAGTATTTACCACAGGGATCCTTACAAACTAATTTATGGCTAAGATATGTAAGATAACAATCTTATTTCTGTGAACGTTTGTCTTGGGATCTTTGGAGACCATATCTTGTCCAAGCTGTGCTTTCAAACCTGCTTAGACAAAAATTACATACAACTGAACATTACTTTATTTTTCTTTCGACGTTTGGCGTGTTCTTTGGCTGAGTTCTATTTAAATATTGAGTAGGCATGACCTCTTTACCTCCTTAGAGATAATATCACCACTCTGAGTGGTGTGGCTGCAGCCTCATATAAATCTTCTGTAATTGACAATGAATAAGGTGGCTTTTTTTCTTTTGCAGTTTGCTAAGATAAAAAAGAAAAAAAATCTGACAATTTAAATATTATTAAGGCAATTAAGTTTTTATCTTTCTGATTAAAGGGTGAATATAACGTATAAGTAATTCCAGTTAATCAGATCACATTAGATCTGTTATATATTGTTTTTTTAATGAGTGCATGGGTATTGGGTGAAATAAATTCTTGAGAGCCTACCTTCAAGTATTAGTATCATGGTGTTATGTCTAGGAACTGGTAGCCCAATTTTATTTTTGTTTAATATTAGTATTTTCAATATCCATAGCAGATTTTGCTGCTTTAATTTTATCGACCTTTCCCTGGAGACAAAGAATAAGATGGTTCTCTTCACACACTTAGATCGGGAATTCACATAATATGGCATGAACAATCTTTTATAAGTATAATACATTTTACTCTTCATGAAGGACAGTTATTTCAAGTATCTGTTCAGACTGTCAGGACTGCATGTTATTTTCTGGTATAAGTTAATAATATTGTGAGTGGTATAAGTGCTGAAAGTTCGGAGATAGAAAAGTCTCATGTTTTAGCAACATTTCTAGTAGATTTTTTATTTATTTTAGTAGTGCTATATTTCTGTAACTTTGAAGATTTTGGACTCATATACCATATGAACTGAAAATATTTATTAAAAATAATTGGTAAATGTTGAAGCATATTTTTGCACTTGGAAAGCCAACCCATTCCTGTTTTCCTCTGGGTAACCTTAGTTGTTGGAATGAAGTGACTCATAAATACATATTTGTATTATGTTTTAATAAAGTAATTAAACTCAGATTTTCAGTGAATTGAGTACATATTTATGTGCATGTTTGAATTGGTGTGTGAAGCTCTTATGAGTGCCCATAACTCTTTCATGGCATGCACAAAAAATGCACACATACCTGTTTTAAAATGTGTTCTCTAATCTGTTGAACCCATTGAGATGGTATTTGCGTAGTGCCAAACACATTAGTGCTAAACAAATAATAATGGTTTATTGTGCATGGCTTCTTAGGTATCATCTAGCTATATATTTTTGAGGTGTGTGTCTGTCTCTGAGCCTGTTTGTTCAAGAACTCTTCCTAAATGGTAAGAGCTAGGACCAGCAAGTTTGGTATTCTGTTTCCTCTTCTCCTAACTTAAAGCAAGGTCGGGGTTTGGTTGTGTCAGGAAAATGGGAAGTGCGGGAAAGGGACTGTTTTCCATAACATGGAAAGGGAGAGAGTGTTCGGAGGGATGCTATACTCAGAGTTGGGGGCAATTAGTACAGGAGAGAGCTACTGCAGAGTGACCACTGCGGGCAGCCGTACCACCAAGGGAGTAGTGAGCTGGGGACAGGGCTTGCTGTTTTGCCTGGCACCTGACTGAGTAAGGGGGATCCCTGCCCAGGAGACAGCCCCTGTTGGCCCTCCCCACCCTGGGAGGGAGAGAGCCTCTAGCATCTTCTCCTGCATCCCCCCCATCTCTGACCTCCAACCCTGAGCCCCTCACATCTCCATGGCACTGACCTGACTCCTGAACCTCTCCCCTCTTCCCGCCCCGTACTGCCAGTCTCCTGCCCTGAATGACCCGGGCATTGCCAGGTAAGTCTTCTAGTTTTGCAATAAATTAATATCCAGTTAATGAACAAAATTGTTAAATACAGTAAGGCACTTGAATATTAGATTTGAATGCAATAATCTAATGAAAACAAGGAACAGCATTTATGACAAAAAGATCATATTCAAATCAGTGATGTGTATTAGTTAAAATGCTTTACCTAAAATACACTGTTACTAGAAATTAGTAGTATTCAGCTTTAAATGCTTTGTTTATCCTTAGAGGTTGATCATATGACTTGTTCCACCTTTAACTTTCATTGACTTCACTGAGAATTAAAGGTGCTTGGTGAATTGAAGAAGAGATGAGTTAGACTGCAAGATCATCTATTTAACTATAATGAGGTTTCTGATATGCTTACATTTTTTGTTTGGTAATTGTAATACAGGCAGTCCCCGAGTTACGTGGATCCGACGGGGCTTTTCTCGCCGCGGAGGACGTGGGCGGCGGGACCGCCCAGACGCGCCGCGGTCCCGCCGCCTGCGTCCTCCGCCTGGCCTGCTGGGAGGTGGGGGGCGCACTAGCTGCCCCCCCCAGCAGACCAGGGAGACACGGAGCGGCTTTTCTCGCCGTGGAGGACGCGGGCGGCGGGACTGCCCAGGCGCGCCGCGGTCCCGCCGCCCCCGTCCTCCACAGCGAGAAAAGCCTGGTCTGCGGGGGAAGGGGGACGCAGCTAGTGCGCCCCCCCCCCCCCCCCAGCAGACCAGGCTTTTCTCACCGCTGGTCAGTTTCAGCAGCAGCTGAATCAGGACGCCTGGGGTAGGGCAGCTGGGGTGCTGCCAGGTTGGTCCCGCCGCTCCAAGTGTCGGCGCTACCAGACCAACTCAGCAGCACTCAAGCTGCTCTGCCCCAGGCGTGTCCGATTCAGCCACAGTTGGTCAGTTTCAACAGCGGCTGAATCTGGACGCCTGGGACAGAGCAGCTGGGGCGCTGCGGGGACCAACCTGGCAGCACCCCAGCTGCTCTACCTCAGGTGTCCCCAAGTCAGCTGCTGCTGAAACTGATCAGCGGCTGATTCCAGGAAGCCCTGGGGCAAAGCAGCTCTGCCTCGGGCTTCCTGTAGTCAGCCGCTGGTCAGTTTCAGCAGCAGCTGAATCAGAGACACCTGGGGTACAATATGTACCAGTTCCTACTTGACATACAAATTCAACTTAAGAACAAACCTACAGTCCATATCTTGTACCTAACCCGGGGACTGCCTGTAGTTTTTATGCTGCTGCCTTTTGTTTGGTCTGCTTGAATATAGAAAATGTCAGACAAATTCTGAAAAATCAGCAGGAAGCTTAGATGGTAAAATTTGATGAAGGATTAGTCTCTTGTCTTTCCTCCAATCCCCTCCATTACTGTTTGGTTGAATATCCAAGTCTCATATGTTGGACAGACTTACCTGTGAGGCAAAGGTGTATCCTATATTTTGTATGGAAAAAACTACAAATAACAGGCCAGGTTTGGTGATTTCTACCAGCTAAGCATCTGGCCCATAATTCTTGATTTACCTGAGCAGGGAAATGCTTAGAAAACTAACTTCAGATTGTAAAGTCTTAATTCATAGCTTTCTCACTTAATATTTAAGGAATTATTATAATACTACATAATAAACTGATATACTGAAATAATTAGTTGTTACTTACGTGTCTGAAATATTCCTTCCTCCCTTGGCCTTGTGTACATCACTTTGAAGATAGTTTGTCTTTCTATAAGTTTATTTAGCATTGTTCTTTCAGGTAATTTATTGGCCATTCTCAATTTTTCCACATTAGGAAAGTCCTAATAAGACCACAAAACAAACAGTTAACTCTTTGCTTTGCTCGTCATAGCACAATATAGAACAAAGTGTAAACTGAATTTTCATTGTTTCTGGCCCCACGTACAAGAATAATACTGATCAATTAAGTAATGGCAAATGGAAGGATTGTTGATATTCTTGCATGATGTAAGTGCAGGGTCTGTACAAAAAGAATATATTCTTAAAATGTGTTTGGCAAGCAATGCATAAGTACTGTCTACCTTAGCCAAATGTATTTTATTCTCTGTCCAGCCTGATCATCAGGAAAAGACAATCAAGGTCCATTGATATATATTAGGTAAAGAGAGGTATCAATCCAACAGGTTGGGAATGAGACAGCTTAGCATATCTGTAACCTCAGGCAAGAGAAATTTGGTCTGGGTTTTACTTTCCAAAGAATGCATTGCAAAGATTTCCTGGTCTGTAAAGACAGGGGGCTGACCCTCAAGTGATAAGCAATCGAATCTGCCAACTTTATATACAATACTGTTTAATAAAATGCATAGATTAAAGTTTTTCTGAAAGCTGATGACACTGGTAAATAATGTAATTATGAAATCTGTATTTTAATATCAGTAAGTATCCATATATGGTATTATGCTTTAAAAGTGTGTGGCCAAACAGGGAGAAACAGGTTCCTTCCCAGACAGAAGAGAACGCATAAATAGAGACAGTGTCCCATATTGTAATTTGGTAGTTTTCCATTCTGGAAATCTAACATCTGGCACCACTGAAATTCAGAGAATAAAGAGTTAAAATTTACTTCTGGATTTAGGGCAGATTTGCTTCTGCCCTTAACACATGGATAGTGATGAAGATATAAACCCTACTCATTAGGACAAATTTCAGCCAGCCTGCACGTGGCTTCTAAAACTGCAAACATATTTAGTAATAAAAGCTTCAGAGGGGTAGCCGAGTTAGTCTGTAATACGAAAAACTTTAAAAACAATAAATAGTCTACTAAAACCTTAAAGACTAACAAAATATGTAGAGGGTATCATGAGCTTTCGTGGACGCAACCCACTTCTTCAGATGACTGGAGTATTAGAAGTCCAGATCTAAGAATAAATAAGGGAGGGGGGAAGGTGGAGAAAAAAAAGAGAATAAAGGAGGGGGAAAGAGAAAAAAAGAGAGCCAGCGAATAGATGGTTCCAGTGGTTCAAATAGTTATAAGAGGCTGATAAGAACAATTAGCACCTTTATTGTTTGTTTGGTAGGTAAGTCATTAGGATGTGGAAGGTATTTGGTAATATAGATCAGGTGGTTGAATGCTAAACTGCCATATTTGCATGTGACAGTGCAGATTTATATGCCCAAATGCAGTGATTGTATGCAAAATTAAACTCTGCCATTGAAAAATTGGGTTCTGTTTACTTTTTGAACATTTACCTGATAGTCTCCTGTACTTCTGCCAATCATTTGTATTTTAAAATTGTCTTGTGAGTGAAGTAAAGTTGTACAGCAAGTTTCTTCTAGTTCCAATTCTATAAATCTGAAAGATGTATTCAGCCAAGTGAAGCTCTTTAGCAATACTCTGCCTGGCATTACACGGCTACCATAAAATAAAAATAAGTATAAAAGTAAAGTTTTAAAATATATAGTATTATTTGATGTCACATGTAAGTAAAGCCATTCCTTTAAAAATTCTATATTATTTATTCCTAGTTTCTATACGATAATATCTATCACGGAGGCAGTTTAGCATACATAGATTTAAACACTAAAACAAGAAGACAACAAAATTAATTAACAAAAATTGAAATAAATACCAGAGCCTCTGTACTTTAGTGTCTTTTCTCAAAGAATTTTGGTACTGTACAAAAAGTATCGATGTCTCTGTGACCAGATGAACAAATGACCAACAGTGACAATATTGTACAAATCTAAGCATGTGGCTTTCCATTCATATCCATAAAGAAATAAAAAACATTTTTTTTCTTGAAATGTGCAGCTTTCGGGGTCTGTCTTTCTCTTCTTGAGTAAAGACATGATGATTTTTTGTAACAAGCTGAATAAAGCGGGAAGCTCAAGAGCTGGATGAAACTGTTCTAAAGGGCCAGATCACACCTGTGCGCCATATATTTGACACCCCTAAATTAAATCGTCTTCCAAAATGAGAAAACAGTGCTATGGTACATGTACTCTTAAGTCAGAATACAGTAATTTTTGTTTAAAAAAAAAGTGTACCCGTCTGTTAAACATGGACCTAGTTTTTCAGAATACTCCCTATTTTTTGGAGATAGAAAAAGGATGGAAAAACAGCTTCTTGTGATTAATTTTTTTTTAAAGTGTTAATTTATGTCCATGGGGATATCTTCAAATCAGTTTTAATTTAAATTAAAAAAAGGATAGGGTAGAAGCTTACACTGTATTCATTGTTACTGCATATCGACCAATCCTTAGAGTCTCCTTGAGCCTAATCTTTGATTAGATGACTTGACCATCACCAAGTCTATTGGCTCACCAGGATGGCTCACCAGTCTCAGTCTGTACCCACGGCCTTTTATTCAGGTTGTTATGGCCTAATGGCCTTGTCACAGTATATGTCTCCTTAGTCAGGGTATCGTGACCCAGTAGTCTCAGTTTATGCATATGATCCTCTTTTCAGAGTCTTCTGGCCTAACGGCCTGAGTCCATATATAAGACCCTCTAGTCCAGGTATTATGGCCCAGTGGCCTAAATCTATATACAAGCTTCTCTACTCAGGGTATTACGGCCCCTGGCCTACATCCACATACACAAGAAAAGCTCCCCCACAGGAGGGTATGTTCAGAGGGGGGTAGGAGGACCTGGGCCCCCCCACGCCACCAGGTCCCAGCCCAGGGCACTGTTGGCAGTGGTATGGTTCACTGGTTGCTCAGCAGAGAATCCTGCTGCAACACGCTGAGTGCTCAGGGCTCAATTCCCTGCTCTGGTCTACTTCCTATCTGTACATGGCAGATTTCTTCCTCCCTTGGAGCTCCTTCAGCGCCTCCTTCTCCTTCAGAAGTCAGCCCTGGCTGAGCTGCTCCGGAGGTTTTTATAGGCAATCTCCAGTTAGGGCATGCCCAGCAGGGCTGTGGGGGTGGGACCCTCTCAGCCAGCTGTGCCAAGGTAACTCTGTCAGCTTCAGTGAGGGGTAGATACGTGCCATCACACTGCAGAACAGTATTTTTAAATGGTATACAGTTATAATTTTTAGCCCAAATTCCATAATAAAATCCTATTTCCCTTGATACCTTCTAGCTTAGTATAGTCCAATTTTAAAGACAAAGGAGCAGTTTTTATCTATGGATGACTAGCAGATGCTGGAACCAATAAACCAGACATGATCACATATGCACCGAGCAGATTTTGTACACCGGGGTTCTCAAACTTTATTATACCTCAATTCTCTTTTAACAACAAAAAATACTACAGTATACGACTTCAAGAGGTGGGCACCAAAGCCTGAGCCCAGCTCGGCCCTGCTGCCCTGGTAGGGAGGGTCAAATCCTGAGCTTCGTTGCCCCAGGTTGGGGAGGGTAAAACTGAAGTTCAAGGTCTTCAGTTCCAAGAAGGGGCCTTGTAACACAAAACCCTGTCATCCTGAGCTTAAAACATTGGGCTTTGGCCCCAAGTAGTGGGGCTTGGTCTTGATCCTGGGCCCCAGCAAGTCTGACACAAGCCTTGGTGTGACCCTATTAAAATGTGGTCTTGACCCACAGTTTGAGAACTGCTGTTATACACTATGTAGTCTTTTACCTAGATTTTCACGGGGGCATTCAACTGTTTCAGCTGCTGAGATTTTTCCCTGATCACAAGGATAAGATGTAGCTAGTTAATGTTGAAGACTGTGACTGAAAGTCATTGATACAGAGTTATGCATCATGGTTTTTCCAAATCATATATTGTAAGATAATGGAGGTGGGTGCGATCCGTTTGCTTCAAAAATAGTGGTTTTCTTGGTCTGATTTGGGGTGGGAGGCGGTGGTGTCTGGTTATGTATTCGCTTGGATGTAAAGGAAAATTATTGACTTGTCAAATTGAGTACTTTACTACTTCTTATATTTTAAAAGATAAAGTGTGTGTTAGAAGGGGAGATTTATGTCATGGCAAAATCTTGATGTTATAAATGCAAATTCACAGTTGAAAGTTGCATGATCCTTCTCTTTTTCTATGACACTTTCTCTTCAGTTATTTCACTTCTCCTTTTGTGCTAAATATGAATACAGACACACAAATATATTTTGAAATGAAATGCACCTCGCAAATAGCAGAAAAATGTTGTATCCCTTATAAAATAATTTGATCACATATACAAGTAAGAAAGAAATGAGACTAGTTGATGCAAAATGCTAATCTTTTACAGAGGACAAAAAATAAATATATATTATATGAGACTGGCATTTGGATTGTCCCTCCTCCTCTATTGCCTTGGAAGGCAACATCCTGGAGTCCTAGCACTTGAAATTCAGCATCATTGCAATGAAGGAGTTCATTTCTTATAAAATCGATGTTATATCCGGATGGCTTGGTCCCCACTATTGGCTAGCCCATGCATATAGCCTTTGAAGTATGGAACCTAGTACTTTAACTCAAGTAGTAGAGGCTCAGTATTTTACATCAAGATGAGTCAGATTTAATCCCTTTAGATGATGATTTATCTAGGGGCATTGTTCCACATAAGAGTTTCTGGAAGACAAAGCTATTGACTAGACTATTTAGCTGTCATAGCATCTCAAATCCTTATCTGCATGTAATAGCTGTATCACTCCCTGTCATCCTATCTCCTCTCCCAGCCTCAGATGGTACATCTTTACTGCATGGTAGCCTGGATTTAGCCTAGCATAGGTGTGAGTAGCCACATTGCAAAGCCACAGCTGAGTTCCTGCATCCTGACTGTTGCTGGACTCTGCCACATGTGTTGCTGGGACTTCTGAAGGTGTATCCCATGATTCTTTGCACTGCAGTCAGCTGAGCCACTCCCTGTGAGTTGCAGAAGACCAAGTCTGTCTTTCTGGACACACAGGGAGGAATTTTGGGAAGGCAGATTGGAAAACTGCCAGTTCTCAGAGTGGGTTAACCAGCATGCATGTAGCAAAGTGGGAGGATATCAGCATGAGTGAAAATGGAACCTAATATCTAACCTGTATTTCCAGCAGTACCAGCTAGCCCAGATGGAAAGCACCACCAAATATGGTAAAAATGTTTTTGGGTATGGATGGGAGTAGGTTAAGAGAAACAACTTGGTAGTTAAGAATACCCAAAGACCAGTATTCCCTCTAAACTGCATGTCAGCACAGCTTCGCAGGTGATTAATCAGCCATGCTCAGTCACTCTGCTAGATGCAAAGAGCCCTGAGCCTCTGACTGGGCGGGCGGGGCTGATCAATCACCTGTGAAGCCGTGCTACCCCCCAGCTTAAAGGGAACGTTACCAAAGACATTTGCTGTCTTCAGTTGTGGTCCTCTGCATTGTTATATCTGGAATGCTACAACTTCTACAGTGTACAGTTAGGGGTCTCCAAATTATTTACATTTATGAATTGTTTTCAGTTATACATAACTTTATTACATTTCATTCTTGTAGCTGAAATTTTCTGTTCCTTTCTCTCCTTCAAGGTGGATTTTCATATTAAGCAAAAATGATTCTTCCATTTAAATAAAAAATAAACTTTCAGACTTAAAAAACCCAAAACAAATAGAGCCAATTAGAAAAGTGATTTTTTAAAATGAGCTCTTAAGAAGAGGAGACTTTGCATGTTTGGGCTGAGATTTGTTCTCATTTAACTCAGTTATGAGGCTTTGAAAGTGCACTTTGAGAATATCCTAAATTTTTAACAAAAGTAGTAACCTAACTGTCATCTGATAGTGCTTAGGGGAAAAGGCATGCTGTGATAAGCTGTCTTGCACAGCAATTAGCTTTATAGTAAATATACACATCTCACTAGGATCCCAACAATTGTATTATGTATATTAGAACTTTAAATATACTGTGGTATTTGAGAAAATTTGTGATCCATTATTTAATCTGTTTTCTAATTCATACACATGAAGAGTTAACGTCCTTAATTTTGATATTACCGTAAAATCGCAAGTATAATGCGCACCTATGTATTATGCGCACCTACCTTTTAAATGTCAGAATTTTGGAGTAAACTGAACTCTTATCTATAATGCGCACCCGCATTGTACTTGCTATTTTACCGTGTATATATAGGTAGGAAGGGGTTGCTACAGGCTCGCCAGAGAAAAGTGCGCGCAGCACCAGGGAGCCGGCGGCGGAGTTTGAAACCTGCTCCCCGCCCAGCTGCTCACGCCTGCTGTGGGAGCCCTTGCCCCCCCGCTTCCAGCCCAGCTGTCCCACCCGCGGGCTCCTCACCTTGTCCGGGAGCCTGGCTGACCTCGTGCCTGTTGCGGGGGCCCCCTGCCCAGCTGAGCTCATGCCTGCCGCAGGGGCCCTCTGCCCAGCTGTTGGCCAGCCGTGCTGAGCTCGCACCTGCTGCGGGGGCCTCCTGGCCAGCTGCCCGCGTGCTGCACCTTGTCCGGGAGCCTGGCGGGGAGGGTGAGGTAAAAATTTTACAAATTATCTCCTATGTATAATGCGCACCCTGGTTTTAACCCTTTAAAAAGCAGGGGGGAAGTGCGCATTATACTCGCGATTTTACGGTACTTGACTGCATAGTTCTGAATCGTTTCTTACTGAAATTTTTAAAGTGTCATTTCTGCACACCTATAATGAATGCCATAAACGTTATTTATTCCTGGTTTATATCATACTGATGTTGTTCCTTGTGTAGATGAAGCTGCAAGGACATCCGTGAAGTAACAAAATATGAATATTTTTACCAGCTGAGTATGAGAAGTCTGAATGTCCAATGTATTATTTTCCATTCACTTTCACTTTCCTCACATTTTCTATTACCTTGAAGAGTTTTTAAAAAGTTATATCGTGGTTCTGATCTCTGAAGGAGATTCACAAAAGCAAAAGAATTTGTATCTGAAATCGCTTCTGAAAATTGAGTCATAGATGTTACATTCTAAGGCAGCTGAAGGTTTGATTATTCTACTCTTGACTGCTTTTAAATTTCCAGTTGCCATAACAACTTTGATATTTCTTTATTTTTAGCACATCAGTTGCCATAACAATAAAATACAGCTTTTTGAATGTAACCTTTTTTCTCATATTTTTTGTCCTTTTTGTTTTACAGAAAAATTTCTGGGGAAAAAATGTTTAAACGCATAACAATTTTTTCCTTATAATATGAACTCTTTAGTTAGAATATGAATTATGCTGAAGTAAATGTTTTCATGTCATTTTAATGGGTTTTCACTTGGGTCTTTGAAGGCTGATCTTTTATTTCCATGAATTTGAATTGAGTTTGTGCACAGGTGTCTTATAAAAATGAATAGTGATACCTGTGTCAAATCGTCTCTTAGAGAGCAAATTAATTAGTGCAGGAATTGTGTTTCGAGTTCTATACATTTTGTTTTTGCAAAGAGTTTAATTCTTCTAGATTCAAACAAACAAAACCTGGTTTTCCCTAAATATGCTTGTTTATATTTAGTGGTTATTTTTAAGGCATAAAAGAAGAAACTTGATATTTTTTTTCTGTTGAAATTCCATTCCTCTTTTTTTTCTGACATTCTCATTTGGATTTTTAATTCTATAAAGATTGCCTTAGAGACTTACCTTTCAAGTTTTTTGTTGCTGACGGAATAGCTCTGGCATTTAACATTCATATAGTTGACTATTTCTATAAACTATAGAAGATTAGAAACAACATGCATACAGAAAAAACACAGAATTCCTTTTTCACCATGTTGGTCCTTATTAAAACCAATACATCAATTGAATTTTGAGTTGCTAGTAGATGTCTCAAAGAGGACATTTTGATAGAGTTGGGGATCATCCATGTCAACTACTTAAGTCTTTTAAACATACAGAATTTCCAAAATAGCTGGCTATATTGTTCTCTTTGCAAGGATGGTGGAAAATTTGGGGCTCTCTTTACACTTGCAGTACAAAGTGGAAGCATGTTGAGGAGAAGAAAGGGCACTGAAATTATTCCAGCAGTGTATGGAATTACTTGACTTGAGTAAGGCAAATTAACTCCAGAGGCCTTGTGGCATGCAACCTGTAATGAGGCCAGTGAGATTTACAACTATGTAACAAATAGACAGTGCTTCAATTCCTTATGCTCCTCCCAAAGTTGCCCCGCCCAGAATTCTTTGGGCATTCCACTTAATTCTCTCTACCTCATGAGTGCTTTGAGTTAAGGACTCCCTGTGCTTTCCCAGACATGGTGGGGTAGGGCGATAATATAAGTCAATATGTGTAGCTTCCCAGCTTTGTTGTGATGAAACAAGTTAAGGAAGTCATTTACTGATTTGAAAATAGTATGTTTATTATAACCATAATTTAGTGTGTCTTTTAAAATGTGGTGTTAAAGTTGGTAAAATGTGTCAAATTTGAACTCGTGGTCACTAGACTGGTCTATTTTCAGAGTCCATTTGCTTAGGCTACAGGGTGTTTTGTAGGGTAAATTGTCAGAGATATAGGAATGCTTGAAAAAAATTGCCATTTTAAGCAATTTTAAGTGTGAGATGCATGATAGTTCACATGTCCGAATGTAAGCTTTAGAAGTAGAGAACTCTCAGCTACTCCTTCTGGACCACAAAAAAAGCTCTTCACAGACAAAAATCAAGTGTTTAATAAGAACCTGGTGTTTATTTTATGACTAATTTCTCTAACCATTCTTCAAAATTTGCAGCAAATCTTGTCTTCTAATTTATTACTTAAAAATGTGCATTATCTGATTAACCTGGACCTGAAAAATAAGGTGGAGTAAAATGTTTTGCAAGACCTGAAAATAAAAGTTTGTGAAATCCCCCAGTAGGATTTGCAACTCTGCATTGTGCCAGTGTGCAAGATTTCAAAAGTGAAATGTACAATATTTAAAAGGAAAACTGGGTATTTAATTTCTCATGTCCAATAGAGGCCAACTGTAAGCAAAGAGCATAAATACTGAAATGCAAATTCTTACAATTCTGTTTTAATTAACTAAGTTCATGTTAGTAACAGAGCTAAGCATATTTATTTTTAGCAAGCAGATATTTAACCTGATCTTCTGTGTGCCAATAAGATACATATATTTCATTTTTTTTCCCTGGAGTGGTGGGAGGATCTTTATGGGAAAAGTGGCAGTTTCCTAGAACTAAGTAAAATCTAAGACTTGTTCTCCAACCTACACAATATTTATAACATATTCCACTGTATTTCTAAAAGGGAGAATTTTCCTCGTTAAGCAATAAGGTCATATGAATGTTGAAACCAAAAAATTAATTATTGGAAGTTAAAGATAATTAAGCAGCAAATTTCTTAAAGTAAAACAATTGAAACAGTTATAATGTGTTACAGTTGATCTTTATGCATTTTAGCTTAATGTTCTATTTGGATTCTTGGGAGAAAATTGCTTGAAGGGTCATCTTGTGGGATATACTCAGGCTCATTCCATGACTTCCATGACTTCCAGGAATTACCACTATTCCTTCTGCAAGCAGGTTTAACAGTAGTTTGAATTAGGAGCTTTAATTCAAACTACCTAGTCCGTGCCACGTGTAGCCGCGGGCAGGTAGTTCGAACTACGGGGCATTTAAAAATAGCGGTGCCCGGGAACATGCAAATGAAGCCCAGGATATTTAAATCCCGGGCTTCATTTGTAAGTTCGTATGCCTTCATTAGTCACCCTAGTTCAAACTAGGATGGCAGTGTAGACATACCCTTTGAAACTGACTACCAGTTTCAAAGGGGCCAAAGGAGCAATAGTTCTGTGCATTGTGTGAGCTGAACATCAGGGTTGGATTCACTATTCTGAGGGCCTGTGGCTACTAGATTTTGTAGTTTTTCCTAGGCTTTGGAGTAGGGCCAAACATTAGGGGATCAGTGTGTGGGAGGGGGCAGTGGGATGAGACAGGAGGGGGTGAGCGCTCTGACTGGGGATGTGGGCTCTGTGGTGGGGCTGGGGATGATGCGTTTGAGGTGCAGGGAGCTCCAGGCTCTAGTCAAGGGATTTGGAGTGTAGGAGAGGCTCAGGGCAGGAGTCTAGGGTGGGAGTGCGGGGTCTGCACAGGAGTTTGAGTTTGGGAGGGGGCTCAGGTTTGAGGTTGGCCAAGTGGAGTCTTGGAGGGAGTTGGGGACTTAGGGTACAGGAGGGGGAAGGAGGTGCAGGATCTTGTCAGGAGCCAGGTATGGGAGGAGGCTAGGGATTATGGTACAGGTACTTATCTGGGGCATTTCCCATGGGGGGGGGGCGGACAGATGTGTTTGTGTGACCCATGTTTGCTTCCAGGCACCACCCCTGGACGCACCCAATTGGCCACGATTTGCAGCCAATGGGAACTGTAGGGAGGTGCCCCAGCAGATGAGGGCTGTGCTGGTACAGAGCTTCCTGGTACAGTGCTCATCATGATGACATGGCTGCAGAGGGGTGAGGAAGGGAAGAGGGAATGACAGCATGGGAAGTATCTCCTCCTCCTAGCTCTTTGAAGCAGAGCTGGCCTTGAACACAGCACACCAGGGCTTTAATGACTGCAGCCTGTGGCCTGCCCTTAGCCCAGGGCTCTGGGCTGCAGCCCTCAATGCCCCTTTCATAATTCAGCCCTGCTTCCCTGATACTCGATGTCTGAGTGCAGCCCATGCTATCAAGCATAACTATGCAGAAGTTCCTCTAGGTTCTAAATGTTACACATCCAGGACTGTGTGTCACAATGTTTCTGAGACTACCAACCAGGCTCCTCTTCAGAAGAGAAACACGTCTTTTACTCTGTGATCTTGGAACGAATGTTATAGAATGTACATAACATTTTCTTAAGGAGTGGATCCATCCAAACCACTTCTGTAGCACATATCACCTTTCACAGCTCAACATCTTGAAGAACGGTGTCTGCAGTCCGCCGCATATGTTTCAATAAAAAGCATAGCGTACTCTGCTATTTCTGCCGAGGAGGTTGCCAACTCCGAAGAATTTCTCGAAAGATCATTGGCAAAAAAATTATCTTCCTTTGGTATGTACCACATCTATGAGTCTATTAAATCAAGTCATAGTGCTACATAGTGAATTTTCCATCACTGCGGTCGTACATTCAGCAGGTCAATGGCCTTATGATAAAGACCCAGAAGAGGCAAATGATTAGTTTCTAAAGTGAATGTCTTCCTACTAAATAGACCTTGAAGCATACAATAGCAAGGACTTAGATTCAACCTGGAAATATTTTGCTTCCATCCTGAGAGTACAGAACAAAAATAGGACCGTCCCTTAGGGAGAAGAACTGCACCCATATCTCAACTGTGTGCATCAATTTGAATCACCGAGGACTTGCATGGATCAAAATAAGCATGTGATTTAATCCAACAGAGTTTCATGCAGGCTTTGAAAAGCCTGCTTTGTTTCTTTAGTCCAAACTAATTTTTTTGGCCCTTGATTAAATCCCACAGCAGTATAGGAAGGATCCTAAAATGAGGCAGAGCACAACCATATATGTATTGAAGTAGACCAATGAACAAATGTATGAACCCCCAGTGGGTAATGGCAGAGAAGCAACTGCTACACATGGCAGATTCTACATTGGAAACTCTACAGCATCTTTTGCAAAACTACATGTGGTTGCATTTAACTTTATGCCTATCTATTAGGTTAGCACCATGGTGTCCAACCACTTCTGAAGCACTATAAGAAGTGCTAGTGCTGTAGTGAACTAGCCACACGCAACTAAGGATGTTAACTCGCAAGTAATTTACTAGTCGAGTAGTCGATGGAATTTCCATTGACTACTTGACTACTCGATAGGCACTTCCCCATTCCTCCTTTGAAATGTACAAGAGCTCCCGCTGACCCTGGGCTCCATTCCACAGAGCCTGGGGTCAGTTCCGTGTGACACTGCCACTTTGAAAAGCTGGTGCGGCATTTCAAAGGGGCAGTGCCGCACAGAGCCTGGTATGAGCTCTGTGCGGTACTGCTGCTTTAAAGTACCCTCTCTCCCCCCCTTGCTGCCTCTATTTAATAGAGGCAGGAACGGGGGGGGGGGGGAGCGGGGATCGACTAGTTGATAAGCATTTGCTTATTGGATAGTCGACTAGTCCTTAACATCCTTACAACCAGCCAAATAGCCACATTGTTCAAGCCAACTAGCCACAATCAACTGTCTTAGTTGCCACATGTGGCTAGCAGCTAGTGTATTGGACACCATCGCATTATGCTTGGGAGTGGTTTTATCAAAGGGGAGAATATCATCCAAACAGCACTTTGTAGGCTAGATATTAGGAAGGAGCTGAGAGACCATGCTCTGAAATATCCCAGAAGTAGAGACTAAGCCAAAAAGGAATAATTGATATCCATACCTTGAACTGATGTGCTAAAAGTCAGTAACTGAAAACCACAAATATTTTCCAACTAGAAGATTTACTTGGTGTTGCTCAAATCCTGTTTGTTTTGTTTTTCTTCATTTAAATCATTGTTCTGGGGTGGGTCTGAGGATGAAGGGTTCAGTATTAGGGATGTAATAGTGTAGTCGATCAACTGATTAACTGATAAGCAAAAGCTTATAGGTTAATGCTATAGACTACACGCATTCTTCTCCCCCAGTACATTTTTTAGCAGGCTGGCCAACAGCCTGGCTTAGTCCTGGCTTGCACTGGGTCGAGGACCTACCCCCACTGTGGCGCTGCATTTAAAGTGTATTTAGGAGAGGCTTAGTTTCGGCTTGCACTGGGTCTGGGAGCTCAGATCCCCCACCCCCGGGCAGGGGCTGCTGCCACCCCATGCTGTTGCATCTGTATAAGAGGCAGCAGTGCAGGGTGACAGGCAGCTGGTCCACTAGGGAAGCTGGTTTTTAAACTGGCTTCCCTCATGGATCAGCTTCCTCCTGGTACCCTGCACTGCTGCCTCTGTTAGGGAGGCAGCAGCACAGTGTGGCAGGGGACTCCCCAGGAGTGGGGCTGGAGCACACTGGCTGCCAGCCCCATTCCCAGGAACTATAGAATAGTCGACTAACCAATAAGAATTCATGAGATTAATCGACTATTGAATGAACTGATATTTAACATCCCTATTCAGTATGCAGGTTACCTTAAGGAGATAGGACAACCCCATCTCTCTCTCATTACAGCAGCCTGGGACCTGGTTAGAAGCACCTGTCCATGGCCACTGCAGCAGGCACAGCTGGGAGTGGGGTACATGTCCCCTGGTTGTGAGATGGACAGACACACAAACAAACTCAGTCTCTGAAATATATAGTAGATAGCTGTCCCTTCATGCCTGCCCCTTGCTGACCCAATGGGGATATAGCTGCCCCCCCGGTTATTCTGTAGTATAACTGTACCTCCTACCAGACCCTCCCTTTCCATTTTATGAGACGCAATCAAATTCCACATACCTCCCATTATCCTGGCACAACCAAACCTTGACCCTGCTTAAAGTTATGATAAGAGGAAGCTGCTTACCCAGTTTGTTGGTCCTAGCTCTGATTGTTTAGGAGGAGTTCTTGAACAAATGGACTCAGACGGATGGACAGACAGACAGATGCACATTTCTAAAATGTGTAGTAAGGTAACTAGACTGGTAATTCAACAAAGAAAAATCTGGGCTCCACATACCCAGTGAGTCACTTCTTCAAAGCGCTGACAATTGAAACTGCTTGCATGCCATATTTATTGATTTGTGTAGTTGAAAATCACTATTCTTTTTGTATGCAGGCTGTAAACCTGTCCCCCTCCCAAGTGATAGCATTCTTTTTCATGCACTACAGGTCTACTTGAATCTTGTCAACAAGTGCAAGAAATATGACATGCAGGCAGTGCACAGAGTATTAGCAGGATGCTAAATGTGTTGGGTTCTTTTAATTGCTGGTCATTTGTCCAAAAATGTATGTATATAGCAATTCATAATTTTATTTGGCACTTGAAAGTTTTGTATAGTGTTTTCAATAGCTAATTTATTTCACATTACTCCAGTGTAATTTTCATCTGCTGAGACTACCTATGTACATTAAGCTAGCTGAACAGTGGATGGATACAGTGTAGGTTTTAGAATGCAAAAAGGGCAGTTTCAAATGAAATATATGTTTATAGACAGACTTTAAATATACTGTCGCGATCCATTAAACATTAGTCATATAGCCAGAAGAAAAGGTTAAAGGAGAAGGCAATGCAAATAACATTGCCTTGACCAGCATGCCTGGGACAGTGGTAGTTAATGCCACTTGGTATATTTGTCAACGTATTATTTTTGCATGGCTCATATTGTTAGTAGTGAAGCAAGCTGGTCAGTTTTAGTGATAATGTCTGTAGCCACATGACCCTGGCTGAGGGCATATGTATGATTGTTGCTGTTTTCTCCTTCTTAAAGCAATGCCCAACTAAAGTGAGTCCTGACACTTATCTCCTTCAAGTTAAGTCACCTAGTTTCTTGCTTTATAGTCTCTTTCCACTCAATAGGTGCTCAAAGAATGTGTGCTTATCTAACTTGATGCTGTCGTGCTACTTTTGCTGCCAGATATTACAGCCACTTAGTAAGTGATGAAAAAGAGCAGTATCCTTTACATTTCTCCCCAGCACCCTCTTTGTGTAAATCATCCTAAAGCCAGTTTTCCACAGGGGTTTTAATTTTAATTGACTCGAAGAGTGAAAATATTCCATGAATTTCCACAATTTATTAGTCAGATACATATACAGTGCTCTCATTTGAGTTTGTCCTAGAGATTCCATTTGTCCTAAAGAGCACTGTGCCTGTGTAATCTCAAATGAAATTGTAGTATTCCTCCCCTCGAATGGTGAGATTTCATAAAAGGTAATTTAGCTGTTTGATAATTCACCAGTTTCTTTACCACATACCTGTATGCATTTGCTCCTGATGAGTGTTTTGAAGAGATATATTTGTGCAATATACATAAGTATGCTACATCTCACAAATTAGGGAACTGCCCTCTCAAGTTTGGGTCCTCTTATAAATTGGGCATCCTAGAGTTGTTTGAAGTGGGCTACTGAATATATAATCACAGGGCTTTTCTGTGGGTGGGTTTACATCCCAAGAAGTTAATCTTATGGGTTTCAAACCTGTGGCTGATATCTGTATGATTTCATAGGACACCCTGGAATTGATAATACTGGCTGTGCAGCTCCACTGCTGGGGTGATAAATTCTCCCCATTATCTTCCGTTCTGTATATTCACTTGAGCAGAGGCTGCAGCCAGAGTTTTCCCCTAGCTATTAATTTTTTGTATTGTGGTTGTTATATTTGATAGGCTTTCTATATGGCACAATTGTGTAGCAAATACAGATATTTAAAACAAGCTGAAAACAATTCTGATGAATTTTAGCCATATGCCCCAAACCGCTTTACTACTACTCCATATTTGGGCTACTGATTGGGACAACATGCATTATATAAAATAGGAGAGAGCACCTGCTACCAGAGAATGCCTCCCACTAGTTGTCATTAAAAATCTGATCACCTGTTTCTATTTGTTTTCTTATCAGTTTCCAGATTCTCAAAAGCTGCCCAGGCACAGATATGAGAATCCAGCAATTGGTTAGCTCTGTTTGCCAGTTGATTCAGTCTGGGTGACCAATTCTGCACAGTTCCCTGCAGGTCTGATTACTTGCACCACAGTAACAACCTTGAGTGAAGTAACTTTTTAATACTAACTTTTTTAGTACCAGTGGGTGGAGTGGAAACAGGATGAACATCAGTGGGGTGGGAAGTACATAACATGGCTAAGAGAATTCTTGCTAGCAGCTGACAGGGAAAGTGACTTGGGTGCAAACTGGAAGTAGGGAAGAGACTAGAGGCTGTGAGTTGGAGACTATAAGTGAGAAGAAGGACACAACATTTGCATTTACTTAAATACAGAGGTAGAGAAAAACTAAGGAGGCAGGAGGATTTCTTTTGCAGAACAGGAAAGATGACAGGAGAAATGGAATTGAGGAGAGTCCAAGGGGGTGGTGGTAAGGGATTAGGGGACAGAAGCAGTGGCAGGGATGGAGAACAGTGAGCTCATGAGGAGGGGACATGAAATAAAAATATGAAAATAAATGTTCAGGAAAAAGAGCTGAAAAGGGAGATAGACATTTGGGATGAAAGGGGAAACAAGGCATACAAACTCAGGGGAGGGGGAGAAATCTAGAATAGGAAAGAAGGAAAGAGAGACGGAAAGAAAAGGCATTATTTAAGTGGAAAGAAAAGGCTTTATTTAGGTGGAAATGAAGTAAATTATTAATAAATTAAATGTTTTAGAAAAAACATAAAATATTGTTGCCCTTTTGGCTGGAGATGATATTCATTATTCTGGGCCTTGCAGAATTGTTTCTGTTTGGAGAAACTGATGTCCTGAGTCAGGTATTTCTTTGGTGCAGTCCTGTTTATGTTCAGTGAATGAACACAAATTCCTGTTTCCCAGGGCATAGTAAAAAGTTACAACAGCAGGGAGTTTCCTTACTCACAGTTGCCAAGTCTATCTTTCTAGAGATTTTTTTGCATCCAAGAAGCTCTGTGTAGGGCACTGGTCCCCAACGTGGTGCCCGCAGGTGCCATTGCGCCCGCCGGGGCATTTATGTGCACCCGCCGAATGATCTGGGCTGGCCCTGCCCACGGCGCATGCACTGTGCCAGCCCCAGGCGTGCAGTGCATGCGTGGCCCCGCCCCCGGACGCGTGGCGCATGAGCAGCCCCGCCCCCGGACGCGTGGCGTGTTAGCGGTCCTGCCCCGGGTGCCCGGCAGCCCCAAAAGGTTGGGGACCACTTGTGTAGGGAAACCATTCCTGGTATAGATTTTCTGAAGCCCTGTCGTGTAGCCTTTTGCTTTGGTAGCTTCTGTTGTGTCCAGCTCTGTAAAGGACATTTAATTGTTCTGTTCATGTGCATGAAAGAAGGATGTTTGAGCCAGGTCTGTGATTGCAGCCATTAACATCTTCCAACATATCCCTGTATACAAAGGAGAAGTAATGAAACAGAACAAAAAAGGAGGAAAAATTTTGTTTAAAAATATAATTACGGTCTAGTTTGTCTCCTTATGGATCTCCATGTGGAGGTCCTTTTTGTGTGGGACTTGCTCCCTGCCCATTCAGAAATGGGGCAATGCTGCCTCCAAGACATAACATCAGTTTCTCCATATCCTGCAGACTCCATGGGTCTGGCAGGTTGTCTAGTTTCTGCTTAATTTTCACCCCCATCCTCGAACATGTAAAAAGACAGTATAAATTACTGTAGACAGTTTGTTGTAACTTGCACTATTTCCCCTTCAGCTGTTTGAGAATATCCATAATGAGTTGGACTCTAGGAGCAGCTGAGGTCTGCGGAGTTACTGGCAGCTTGCCACTTCGATTTTTGTTACTGGAAGGGGGAGTAAAGTCTGTTTTCAATCCCTAAGTGGAAAAATTCAAACTCCCATACTTTTTATGGTCATTCTCACACGGGGAAGAAAGGGCACTTTTAATTAACCCAGTTACTTTATCGCTTTTATTATAGTTCTTTAAACAGTATCATTTTACACACATTGAAAAAGGCCAACATATGTTGACGTTTTTGCCACACTATGTTACATGCAGATTGTTAGTATCCTCTTAGACTCCTTGTACAACTTTGAAAATAGGAGGCCAGGGCTGCTGCTTCGAAGTATGGGTAGGACTCTTATCGAGCCCAGTAAAAAAACAAACCCCAAAACTGGATTTTGAAAAAGCTGGTGGACCAGATCTGATGAGTGAGGTGATTCTCAGTGACAACTTCTATTTAGTGATGCATTCCTGCAGGAAGCCCAGTTTGATTATGCAGATTAGTGCTTGGAAGTTTGAGCTTCAACATTTAAAATTATTGCGAGGAAGTTGCCATACATACTCCATTATTTTTAGGTGACAAATACGAGGAGCTGTCCCAGATGAGGTTTGGAGTGGATGAGTAATGTCTTTTTATTGGGCCAACTTAGATTGGTGAGAGAGACAGGCTTTCGAGCTACGCAGAACTCATCTGGTCTGGGAAATGTACTCAATGTCACAGGTAAATAAGATGAAAACCCACAAGATTGAGGAGTCAGTATAGGAAATTTTGGAACAAACTAATCAAACAGTAATAAATTATCAGGACCAGCTGGTACTTATCCAAGAGTTCTGAAAGAACTCAAATGTGAAATTGTAGAACTACTAACTGTAGTATGTAAACTATTATTTAAATCATCTTTTGCACCAGACGGTTGTAGGATAGCTAATGTAATACCGATTTAAAGAAAAAAAAAAAGACTCAAAAGGTGATCTCAACTATTATTATATGTTAAACCTCATTTCATTACAAGGCAAATTAGTTGAAATTATCATAAAGAACAAAATTATCACACACAAAGAGAAATAAAATGCAGGACAATGTAGCACTTTAAAGACTAACAAGATGGTTTATTAGATGATGAGCTTTCGTGGGCCAGACCCACTTCCTCAGATCAAAGAGAAATAAGATATGTTTAGGGAAGAAGAGTCAACATGGTTTTTGCAAAGGAAAATCATGCCTTACCAGTCACTTAGAATTCTTTAAAGTTGTCAACAAGCATGTAGAAGAGGATGATCCAATGGATATACTGTACTTTGACTTCCAGAAAGCCTTTGACAAAGTTCCTCTCCAAACTTAGCAAACATGGGATAAAAGGGAAGGTCCTCTCCTGGCTGAAAAGGCAGAAAATGAAAGGTAGGAATAAATCATCAGTTTCATGATGGAGGAAAGTAAAAAGTGGGATTCCCAGGGCTCTGTACCAGGACCTATTCAAAATATTCATAAGTGAGCTGGAAAAAAGGCTAAATACTGAGGTGTCAACATTTGGAGATGATGCAAAATTACTCAATATAGTTAAGTCCAAAAATTAACTCTGAAGAGTAACAAGGGATCTCATTAACTGGGCAACAGAATGGTAGATGAAATTCAGTGTTGTTAAGTATAAAGTAATGCACACTGAAAAATAATCCCAAGTATACATACCTATGAGAAGGTGTAAATTAACTATTACCACTAAAGAAAGAGATGTTTGAGTTGTGGTGGAACATTGTCTGAGACCATCCACTCAGTGTGCAGCAGCAGTCAAAAAAGCCCACAGTCTGAGGAATTATTGGGAAAAGGACAGATAATAAAACAAAATATTGTAATGCTACTATTTGAATCCATGTTATGTCCACACCTTGAACCCTGCATGCAGTTCTAGTCTCCTCCCCACCCAAAAAAAGATAGATTAGGATTGCAAAAGGTGCAGAGGAGGACAAGGAAACAGATTAGATTATGGAAGAGCTTCCATATGAAGAGAGATTAAAAAGACAGACTCTTCAGTGCGGAAAAGAGAAGACTAAAGGGAGTTGTCAACTTTCTAATCAAATAAATAAAATACCCCTGGCATGTTCCAAGGTCCCATTCATGCCCCACTCCTCTGAGGCTTCACTGCCTGCTTGTGCTGTCCCCCCCTCTGTTGCTCACTCTTCCCCACCCTCACTCACTTTCCCCAGGCTGGGGCAGAGGGGTTGGGGTATTGGAGCGGATATGGGTTGGGGGTTCATTCTCCTGGTCAGGCTAGATACGAGGGGTTCAGGGTATAGGAGAGGCTAGGGCAAGGAGTTATAGGGGAAGGTGGAGAAGTAGTTGTGGGTTCTGGAGTGGGGCTGAGGATGAGGAGTTTGGGGATGAAGAAGGGGGCTCCAGGTTGGTGCAGGTAGGTGAGACTTCGCTTGGGGGTGAGGATGGGAATGAGGGATTTTGGGTGCAGGAAGCAGCTCTGGGCTAGGCCACAGGGCTAGAGTCTGGGGGTGGTGTTAGGGCTCTGGCTAGGGGTGAGGCTGGAAATTGAGGGGTTTGTGGTGCAGGAGGGGACTCTGTACTGGACAAAGGATTGGGATGAAGTGTCCTGGTGGTAGTTACTGTTGCTCCCAGGAAGCGACCACGAGGTCCCTGTGGCCTTTTGGTGCATGGATGGCCAAGGATGCTTCATGTGTTGCCCACCGTCACCCCCTCTACAGCTGCTATTGGTCACGGTTCCTGGCCTGTGGGAGCTGCAGAGCTGGCCCTTGGGGTGGGGCCAACACACAGAGTCTCCCAGTCCCTGACTGCCTCATGCACCTAGGGGCACAGGACTGGGCAGCCACTTCTAGGAGAGGCTTGGAGCCAGGGCAGGTAGGAAGCCTGCTTTTAGCTCTGGGACCCTGCTGCGCTGCTGACTAGAATTTAATGTTTTGGTTGTTGGTGGCAAGCAGAGTTGCTAGGTCCCCTTTTCAGACACCTGGCAGTCTTCGTCACAGCCATAGGACACTAAGCCATAGCCCAACCCTGGCTGCAGACACTGACTGCTGAAGAAGTCATGGAGGTTTGGTAAAGTCACAGAATCTGTGACTTCAAGATTTCCATGACTAAATTGTAATCTTAATAATTGCCTTGGTCTGTTTGTACCCCCTGAAGCATCTGGCACTGACTCCTATCAACATTAGAATACTGGCTACATGGACCATTGGTTTCTCTTAGCATGGCTGTTGTTATTTAGAAATGAGTAAGTTTCAAAACTGTTCTCATGTAAACTTTGTTTTGAATTGATCTTATTACCCTTCATGTTAGCTTTAACTGCTGTAACATTTGAAGTGTCTAATTTTCATTGTTTTAAAAGGTGTAAAGAGCTACAATTTTTGCATAGATCAGCAGAAGTAAGGGAGAAGTAGATGTCTCATCTACGTTTCCTTTCCCAAGCCTCCTTCTCACCCACATCATTGGCTGCAAGGAAGTTGGAATGGAGAGGAATCAAAATACCTTTCCTTTGCTCTCCTTTTGGTGGAACTAGGTGTTACTCAGAGCTGAGTCTAAAGGCTCAATCTAGTTCAAAAGTGTTTTGTTGTAGCAGTTTACAATAGCAAGTGATTGGAATATCTTTAGTTTAATACTAGAAGATTTATCCGGTGTTGCTCAAGTCCTTAAATAAATTTAGTTTTTCTTCATTTAAATTATTGTTTTGGGGTGGCAAGCTACCCTGTGGAGAGAGGATAACCCAAACTCTCTCTCATTGCTGCAGCCGCAACAGGTACTGCCGGGTGAGAGTTGCATGTCCGCTTGCTGGGGGATAGGCAGACAAACAGACACATAAATTCTGAAATATATAATAGATACCTGTCCCTTTCTCTACCCTTGTCCCCCTGCTGGCCCCTGTGGGGGGGGTAGTGGGGTTATAGCTGTCCTTGTCCCCTTGCTGCTCCCTGTGGTCATTCTGCAGTATAACTGTCCCTCCTACCAGACCCCCCCCCCTCCATTTGATGATAAACAATCACATTTCAGGCAGATCTCATTATCCTGGCACAACCAAACCCTTACCTTACTTTAAGGTATAATCAGAGGAAGCTGCCTACCGAATTTGTTGGTCCTAGCTCTTACTATTTAGGAGGAGTTCTTGAATAAATAGACTTGCAGATGGACAGACACATGCACATTTCTAAAATATATAGTATATATGAATGTAATAAGGTGAAAATGTTGTTTATTTTTTCTTATATCCTTTGACTTGAGGAATTGACTTGAGTGTCACTGCCAAATTACTACCAGTATATTCGTAGTGATGCAGTTATGTTGCTTCAGTTCAGTATACAGTTTTGATTTCTAGAGATTTGACATTCAGCCTTGAAAATTTGCTCCAGGCTAAATATAAAATACGAGGTGTTACCCTAGGAGCAACTTTTGCCAAATTTGATCTGTGATTTTATGTAGCAGAACTACAAGAATGAATAATTAGACATTTTACTTATTTTATTTTATTCAGTCTCTAAAACAAAACCTGGTGGCCAATGTATTTTGCTGGCCATTAGCCCAAAATACATATTAGTGTATGACTGGGTATTTTCTAAATATACTGAATGTTTCAATTTTGTGTTAAAAATGTGTCTAGTGTGCAGGCAATCATTATACTTTGTACTCACTTTAAATCATGGAATCACAAAACATATATATTTAACAGATCCATAACCAGAAAAGTAATAATATGAATATGTATTGATATTACACAAATAAGTTAATTGAATTAAAAAAAACTTTAAATAGATTTGATCTTTTACATTGTCTCAGACTTACCTACTGAAAGAAAATTGTTCTTACAAAAATATTTTTTAAATAATTTCCTATATATACAAATAGTGATTTTGAATTATTTTAGGGACTTATTTTCATTTTCCCCTTTAAAATCTATCTGTAATTCCCCTTATTTTTATATTGAACTAAAACAAATAATTGCTTAATGATAAATCACTTAAACATTTAGAAGCGATAGGTATTAGATTAATTCCCAACAAATACTGTGAGAATAACTTGTTCAACATTGTATTTAGGTATTACAATATATCATGCATCTATGTATACATTAATATACTGTGCTGAGATCTCTGCATATGTAGTCATATTAGCGTGAGGTATTCAGGTGGTTTCAGCCTTAATTTTAAATGTCTTTGTATTTTTGTCTTTTTTTTGGATCTTAAACATTGCTTCAGTGTACTTTTTATGATTTTATAGTTACGAGAAACTGTCTACAGTTATCTTGTTTAAACACATCAGCAATTTGATTTGATAAGACAGTAGAAGTTGACTTTATACTTTTACAGATCAAAATTGAACTGCATGTTTTTTATTTTAAAATAATCAGTTTGACTTTATGAAGGTTAGCACTTATTTGTTTAATAATTAATAGGCCTTTTCTGCCAATAAGGATTAAATTACTGCTGACTAGCTTTAGCTGGTGGTGGTTGTAGTAATATTATGGTAGTTTCTATGTGGTGTGCAAAGGTACAACTATGAATAATTTCATGTTTTGCTAATCTTCAGGATATAACCCTGTGGAAGTATTAGAGGGGAAGCCTCTTTCAGAAGTTTCCAAATACCATTAATATAGGGAATGGTCAGTTCCATTGTCTTCATTTGTCATTCTTATTTGCAGCTTGCTGTATAAGCCTGCATTGTGCCTGGCAACTGTTACCTAGTGACAATTTCAGCTGCTTTAGCCATTGGCTGTGCTGTTGATTGGGGCAGAAGGACCGAGTCACCTTTCTGATGGTGAGTTCTTCTGCATCAGCTAAGGATAAAGAGGAGGAGCAGACTCAGGTGCAAGCAATAATTTCAAGAGAGAATGTGAGAAAAAGTGACAGCATCCTTGTAACTGCCTCACAGTAAATAGGACTTCTTTATCAAGCTGTTCACCATAGCAGCTGATAAGAATGAACAGAGGAGAGAAACATTGGCTTATTGCTGTAGCAAGAGAATTTTTTTAAAAAGTAGTTATTTTGTAACAGATTACTTTTTAGGCAGAGGGAATGGATAACTGACAAGTGTTTTGGGGATGCATGGAATCAAAAAGAGCCTTCTGTACAGCATGATGGTGCACCACGGAAAATTAACTTCAGAAGAATGCTTTTTATCAAACTACTGCATCAGAAGTGGAGGAAATGCTGCTTTTCTACAGAATGAAATTCCTTCAGAAGGCACAGTGAAGACTATCAAAAGCATCAGTGAGATGTCAGTACTTTTAATGGGACTTAAAGCGAATGCTAATATAATATCTGAATGACCTTGGAAATCTTTTTATTTGGATTGCTTCATTCTTGTCTGCCTGTTCCTAATCTCAGGAATTCTACAATTAAAGATATTTTTAGTATTTGTGGGGGCTTTTAAAAACAAGACTGTGTACAGTAACCTAGCAAATGGTCCTTGCACTAATCAAGCATTTACTCAAAAATGAATGCAGAAGAGGCTTTCTTTTAACGTTTGGCTGCTCCATATCTGCAAATACAATTAACAGGTAATGTCCAGCTATTAGAAGATCTGTTTTTGAAGCAGTGATTTATCATGCTAATCATGTAATAAAAACAAAGTCTATGGCAGCCTAGAAGATGAAACTGAGTGACAGAATAATGGAGTAAACAATGGCAGCTTTTCTAGTCAGATCAGCATTTCATTAGCTTCACAGCAGAATGCAGAGGGAAGTTTTTGTTCTTGTATGGAGCTTATGAAAAGATTCAGGTGTTGCTACAGAGGTGAGAAATATCGTGGATATAGCTATGAACTTCACAGTACTGATCCACTGTAGCAGATATGTCATTATTCCTGAAGAAAATAATTTTTGATTATCACTGCTGCAATTAAATGCAAGAAGGATGTATTTTGTCTGTGAGGACCTTGGATTGTTCTGCTGACATTGATAGTTATAGTGGACCATAAATGTTTAAGAGTTTTTAATACTGACAAACTCCAAAATTTTTTTTTTTTTTTTTTATTTTTAAGTGATTACTCACAATCTTCCTCATTGTATAGGTAGATGTATGTTTTCCTTCCTGGGAGTTAGAGGACAAACCTGGCTCTCCCCATACCCTTCTCCCTCCAAATAAAATTCATTATTCATACACAAACTGTGGTGCGTCTAGTGGCATTAACCTTGACAGAAATGTTTTCCTTACATCTCTAATGAATAGAATAGATGAAGCAAAAATCTCCTGAACAGAGCCCAAAGACACAGAAT
The DNA here is from genome assembly GCF_049634645.1 of Pelodiscus sinensis. Classification (NCBI taxonomy): domain Eukaryota; kingdom Metazoa; phylum Chordata; order Testudines; family Trionychidae; genus Pelodiscus; species Pelodiscus sinensis. The sequence goes on along the minus strand of NC_134719.1, from coordinate 62,035,679 downwards.
GAAACAATGAACTTTTCTTCAGTTTTCCAGACAATCTGTGGTTTAATTATTTAAATGAACTTAAAACATTAATTTGTTTCTAATGATTCCTGATTCAGGAGACTTGTGTTATATTAAGACTTTCCCCCCTTTTTATTATTTGTATATTTCTAGCTAATTCCAAAGAAATAGCCTTTCTCAGGAAAAAGAAAAAAAATCCACAGAATTTTTGGAAGCAGTTGACTTTTTCCTGTTCCTTTTCTTTTTATTTTATTTTTAATTTTCATCTTCCACAAATACAGTAAAAAGAACCTGTTTTCTTTAGAAGTGCCTTGTGTTTGATAAAGATGGATCAAGAGCACTGGAGGAAACTGGTCAGTTGCCTTTTTTTCTTCTTTCTGGCTTTTTTTGCTTTCCTCAAAGCTAAGGTGTGTCAGAGTTTTGCCCTGACGCTGAAGAGACAACAGCTATGAGACTGTAACCTCCCTGATAGAGGTGCTGGCAGTGTCTACCAAGAGAGATCATGAGACGCTGAAGCAGAGTTTATCTGATGTTGGGCAGGTCACCTGCTCACTGTAATTCTGATTGCAGTGTTCCCTAACCCCAAACCATGAACTACTCCAGATGGATTGAATGGAGGACTCTGAACATGAGCAGTAACCTTGTGAATTTGTCTGAGCATCTCTCCTGCCCGCTAGGATTTGGCCACTACAATGCAGTCGACATCTGCATCCTCGAGACAGCCGTCATTGTTTTGCTAACATTTTTAATTATTGCTGGTAATTTGACTGTAATATTTGTTTTTCACTGTGCTCCCCTCTTACACCATTATACCACCAGCTATTTTATTCAAACCATGGCCTATGCCGATCTTTTTGTTGGAGTTAGCTGCCTGGTTCCTACATTATCATTGCTTCACTACTCTACAGGTGTCCATGAGTCTTTGACTTGTCAGGTTTTTGGATACATCATCTCTGTGCTGAAGAGTGTCTCCATGGCATGCCTTGCTTGCATCAGCGTTGACCGCTATCTTGCTATAACAAAACCACTTTCCTATAATCAACTGGTCACACCTTGTCGCTTGAGAATCTGTATAATTTTGATCTGGATATACTCTAGTCTGGTCTTCTTGCCTTCCTTTTTTGGTTGGGGAAAACCTGGTTACCATGGCGATATTTTTGAATGGTGTGCTACCTCCTGGCTCACCAATGCCTATTTTACTGGCTTTATTGTTTGCTTATTATATGCTCCAGCTGCCCTGGTAATCTGTTTCACATATTTCCACATCTTCAAAATTTGCCGGCAGCACACCAAAGAGATAAATGACCGGAGAGCTCGTTTTCCTAGCCATGAAGTGGATGCTGCTGGAGAGACTGGGCACAGCCCCGACCGCCGCTATGCCATGGTTTTATTTCGGATAACCAGTGTATTTTATGTGCTTTGGCTCCCCTATATCATATACTTTCTTCTGGAGAGCTCGAGGGTGCTGGAAAATCCAGCACTTTCCTTCTTAACAACGTGGCTTGCTATAAGCAATAGTTTCTGCAACTGTGTGATATATAGCCTCTCCAACAGTGTTTTCAGGCTGGGACTCCGGAGGCTGTCGGAGACAATATGTTCATCTTGTATGTGTTTAAAAGACAAGGATGTACGGGACCCCAAACCTAGAAAACGGGCTAATTCCTGCTCCATTTAAAGAAAACTGGGACAACTAAGGAAATGCAGTCTGACCTTGGGTTTGGATAGCATTTGAGACATCTGGAAATTTGCCACAACAGAAATATTTACTTGAATAGTTTCTACGACATGAGATGTGGGTTTGAAAATGATTTGTAATAAAGGAAAAGGTTGCTATTAAAGGGCACTGCAAGGGTACACAAATTATTGTGAATATGGATCTTTAAATTGAGGGGTGGTATGACAGAAATTGAACAGATGAAATAAATCAATATCTCATATCTTCCACAAGGCATGAAATAACTGGCACTTCACAGCAGGCCCCCTCCCCTTAGGATAAATTAGTGACTTATTAAATTTTTTTCCTTGTAGAGAAATTGTCATATATTATATATGTGGCAGGATATACAGTAGCCTCTAGTATTAAAATACACTTTTTAAAACATGAGTGGCTGTCTATAAACAATATCTGTAGAGGATGCATACTAAATGTTGCAACTTAACAGTCAGCTGCACATAGTCTTTGCTTGTGTCTTGTACTATTTCTTTTGTACAAATCTCTGCTAAATATTTCTTGCCTCCCCAAAAAATAAACTCCACACAAATTAAAGAAACTGGGTACAATTTTTGGATAAAATTAGTTTGTTTTTTTGCATTTCTGGTGCAGCTTCCACAAAGCCTCCTTCCAACCCCATTTCCATTTTTTATGCCATGCACTATGGGTTCTATTATTCAGATATGACACAGTTAATGAAGGACCCTATCAGATAAACTTAATTTCAACTAACTCCTTCCTTCAGAAAACAGTGTCTGTTTTTACTAGTTGGATGGTTGCACTCTCTATATTCTGATGAGTTTTTAAAACTTCTGTTCTCTGGATCCTGCTGAATTAGCACACAGTATTGATGTGGTGTCCTTTAGGATGTACTAAAGCTTTTCCTTTAACAGTTGAACAAATAATCCTGTTGCAGATATGATAACCACACACAGCAGTGTGAGATCACTGCTCAATGAATTTTAAAACAATTTTTAATGGAAAAGAACTTTTCTGTGGGCTCTGAATAGCTTACTGTTGTAGCTGCCAATCCTTTGTGTGAACCTAGCTTGCACATAATTGTATTTTTTTAAAAAGAAAATGTAAAGTATGTGATCTGTGCCTAATGTTTTCATAGCACATGGAGTAGGTTAATTTTAAGTCTACGGGATTTTAAATAATAATTACTTGCTCTAAGAGAAATACTTTTGTGCAGTTGTTATATAGATATTTATTAGAGGAGGCAGTGGGGAGATAATTAAGTATAAAATATAGATAAGAGCCTCAGTGTTGCCTTTTGTAATGAACTGCCTTTCAGGTTCACTGCTTATATAAAATATTTCGCAAGGGCACTACATATGTAATAAATTGCCTGGGGTTCAGATTTAGTATGGCAGGTAGTGAAATATTTAAAATATTATTTTGACCGAAGGTATCATTTTCTCAGATGGTGTTTTTTTTTTTTTTATTTTTTTTATTTTTTTTTATAAAGGCCTAATTCTTGCTGCACTATAGTTTCTTGTTTTACCAAAATGCATATAATGAAATTGTGCCTATGACTTTTCATAATGGAAGTCAACCCTTTTTGCACACCAGTGTTTTGACTACAGTAATCCCTTTAAAAATAAAAATATGCGCATTATTTTATTGAGGTGGCTCTGAACCCCTGTACATTTTATAAACTGTAAGAAAGGTAAGAAAAAATAATAAATTAGTACTATATATATCCAAACAAGTCTTGGCTTTAGTTCCCTGATGTTTTTCAGTTTTCTTTGAAAGTCCAAATGGGTAACACCTAAGGAATTAGAATTAAAAAAAAAAAATCTTTAATTCATATTGTGTGCTTTTTTTCCTTTTCTTACACTTTGTGTCGGTCATTGATTCTAATACAGTGTATTGCTGAGGAAGTTTTTAGTGCTACTTGAAACTCTCTAGCTATGCTTATTACCCCCGATTGATACTCCACATAAAAATTGTGAAGAATTCCTTGCTACCTTTGTCTTAACCCCATATATCTCAAATTTGTTCCTTTCCAGACAGTTGAATCTATTCCTTCTCTTCTGAAGACAATGGGTGGAATTTCTAAATGTGCTTCAGTGATTTAGTTTCATTTTAAAAAGAGTTTTAAGCATTTTGGTGCCCATGTCTCATTGAAAGAGAGCAAGATTTAGATTCCAGGGTGGATAGAAATCTTTTAAAAAAGAAATCAAAATAAGAGTTTATTTAAATTACATTTTTCTTTTTTAAAAATAAACCCTTTAAAATGGCCTGTGTTAAGACCTAAATTTACTATAATATATGAAAATAATTTAAATAAATAAGACAAATGTTGCTTTAATGAGGCCTCAAATGTTAATGTGTTAATGGTTTCTGCTTTTATAATGATACAGAGAATCATCTCTAACCTTTGCAGTCAATTTAAGCTTTATAAATGTCATAATACCATATTAAGTATCTAAATTATTTTTAATCTGTGCATTGAAGTGAGTGCTAGCATTTATATTTACTTTCAGTTTCTGCTGAGCAGAAAAGCTTTTTCCTTAATTACTTTTGTCTTCAGTTTAGCTAGCAGGTTAAGAGAAAATATTTTCTTAATTTGGATGAATTCATTCAAAATTGAGAAACCAACCAGGAATTGAAAAAGCAGGAAAGCATGTTTTCATTCAATCTGTGAATATAAACTAGGTATTAGAGAGAATTAGATCTATTTGAAGGACGTAGGGCCAGATTTTCAAAGGTGTTAAGGTGCTTAAATATGCCTACAGGTTGAACCTCTCTAATCTGGCACGGTCTGGCATGGCAATATCTGTGGTCCGGCATGATTTTAGTTAGCCAGAAGTCCACTTATCGTGGGTGTGGTCAAGTTTTTTGTGGTTCTGTAAAGTTTGTTTATGGCTACCAGTTCTGGATCTCAGCGTTCTATGCTTTTAGCTTTAAATTACCCCTAAAGAGACCAGCAAGCAGTAGAAGTGCTTTATCATTTTTATGCTTTATCTACTTACTGCTTTGTGCCAATACTTTAAAATTGTGTAATAACACTAAAACTTTTATTATGAAGGGAGCTGATAAGCCTTGGCTAGATATAGGCTTATATAGTGTATATCAGTACATTCATACTTTATTAAGCAGCATTGCAAGCACTGTTCCATTTATTTTCCTTGGTGAAATAAAAATAGAGAACTACTTGCTACAATATTGACCTCTTGTAGTTTGGCACTTGTCAGGTCCTAAGAGTGCTGGGCTAGAAAGGTTCAACCTGTACTAATGGTGTTAAGCCACTAGATACTTTTTTTTAATGTCCTGGTCATCATAGGCCTGATCTCCAATCTGTCAGTTTACTAACTACAATTAATATTTCCTTCGTTCAATAAATCGGTTAATCTTAAATGCAAAACCAGTTGATAAACTGATGTGTCCGTCACATTAAGATAGTTTTTTTTATTATTATACATTTTGTAATGGTTTTCTTGATCATTTTTTAATTAATTCCAGTTGCCATCCTAATGTAACCCAATGTAATACATTTATTGAATAACAATATTAATCATCTGGAAAATGAAAAAGCACCATTAACCATTTTCTAAAAAAGTAAAAAGTAAGAATATGAATAATTGTATGTTAAACTATATAATCGTTTAAATAAATGTGTATAAATGCAGGGTATTCTGTTTGCAAAAAAGTATCAAGTTTACTGTAAAGGTTATATTTACTTGCAAATCAATATGTTTGAATGGTTGTATTAGCCAGTGAGAACAAGCCTTTCTTTTAGGAAAATAACTAAAATATAATTGCAAAAAAGGATTAAACCAATGATTTATTGAAAATGGGATTAAGTTCCTTTTGAAAATTTTACCCAATGGATACTTTCTCGATATCCCCAACTCTTCTATAATGTATGAAATCAAGCTGAGGTCTTCAGGCTTTTTCTGGTTTTGCAAAACTGTATAGGGTGATTCTTTGACTTTTGTGGAGAATTGGTACCTGTTTGTTGGCCTAAGACCACTCTGTGCCCACTACTCATAATTCAGTTTGTAGTGAAAGTTGCCCGTGGTAAGGTGAAGTGACAGCATGCCAGTCTCTAATGAAAGAAGTGAAGTTTTTAAGCTAAGCAGAGAGAAAACTAGAGTACCTGTCACCAAAGTCTCAAGTTACTGGTTTTTATATACATCACAGTGGTTCAAGTCTTAAAGGTGATGTGAAGAGGGGGGAAAATAGGACTTGTGCCTCCTGTTCTTATTTACGGACAGTGTAGTATAAAGATAGCAAAAAAGTGTTTTGATTTCTACAATAAGTGAATATTCAGGTTTTTCTTAACCTTTCATATATCAGACTACATTTTGGGGACCCGAAGATGTGAATGAGGAGATTTTACAGCACCTACTTGAAAGTGAGGGGTGAATGTGTAGCAGAAGAGATTTTCTTCCAACTCTTTGTTAGGTGTTTGAGTTCAATGGGTGTTAAGAAAAACAAACAAGAAAGCAGTTTGAGTAAAAATCTCTTCCTCTAAATTGAAAAGATGTTACTTGTTTGGTATTTTTGATACGATAAACAAGCTATGTCTTGTGTCATCTGCAAAGTTTGCTAAATAAAACATGATAGACAAATCCTGAATGTACAATGTAAATTAATAGGAAAAAAAACCTGTCTGGCAGTTTTAGTTGTAATATAAAGATGTAACAATCACAAATTAACCTCTTTTCCTTAATAGGTTGCCTCTAGTTCTTTGTGGTGATATTAAACAACTTAACAAACCTCATAACTCACTACTTTGGCTCAAAATGCTAATATTGTTTTTTTTTATTTTCTCTAAATCTATTTTTGTGTCATTGTAACTGAAAAAGTGCCTGATCCATGGGACAGCTATATAGGATTTTCAGGATTAGGATCAAAATAAGATTTTGTTTAGGATTTACTACTACTTTGCCTTCCATTTGCCATCATTTTAGTATGCAAAATGTGCCAGCAATGTGAATTCTGCATTTGAGCTTTGGAGTTTTGATTATGATGCTTATCCATCCCTTTATAATTATTTCCATGGGTGAGTAGTCTGCATATGCTCTGTGATCCCCAAGGGTCTCGCAGCTGCAATAGCTTCTTTTATTCCAGATAATTTTTTTCTAGCTGATTTCAGCTTTTTATGGCTGCCTAATCCTACCTCAGTCTCAGAAGCAGACCTGGACCCACCCATCCAAATTATTTTACATAAAAATAGGGGATTCCCTGAGCCTGTTCAGCATATCCCAGATATGCAGGGAATGGATCAGTTATAGACAGCCAAGAAATAAATTAAAAAATTCATTTTAACTCTGTTCCTTGGCTTGTCCCACCTATGTCACCCATAGCAGCTCCATATGTCCATGCTACTTATTTGCACATTCTTCCCCTCTGACCTTCAGCTGAGTCAAAAAGTCCAATATGTGACTGCTGAAGTTTATGGAATCCAGAAAGCTGCATAATTTCTCTTCTAAAGGCCACATGATCCAGGTGGTCAGTTGTTTTCTTGAGATTAGAAAGAGACTATTTAAAAAGAGAGATCAAATTGAAGATATGTTTGTTTTCTGGGAAGACACTTTCCTAAAATGCATTCAGAATTCCACTGCAGCAGTGACAAGGTGGGGAAAAGCAAATGCTGGCAAAGTTAATGTTTTGTATGAGGAATTACTTATTAACTGGTAAAAGGCATTTAATTGACTCCCTACATCCTGGTGACTAGCTGTGGGTATTTTTAATAAGGTAATAAGAGTCTAGAATTACTGAGTAAATCACAGACATGTCTTAAAGTTGAACAAATGTTTTATTTTAACAAATTTTTACTGCTGCACAATAGGTGTATCTGATAGTTTACAGACCTAGAGACTACTTCACTTCTGCAAATAAAGTGCAAATGATTAGCCGTGGAGGAAAAAAAAGTTATTTTGCATATGTAGCCAGTCTTGAGCCATGTAAGGGCAAAACCTGGCCATGTTTGGAGAGCTGACTAGAACTCTGTGACCTCGCAGTTAGAATTCTGAGATGGTGTTTCACCTTATAAATGCTGCAGCAGAATATATATCAGGTGGCCTTTCTTGTCCAAGGAGCAGAATCTGTGATACTTACCTCCCCGTCCCCTTCTCGATCTTTGGAGATAACAGCTATAGGGAAGATTCTTTTCACCCTCGGCTGCAGGGCAGTTGGAGGTGGGTTAGGTTAGAATGCCTTCTGAACACAGCCAGGCCCGTCTGCTCAACAGGAGATCACATTGTTTCCTTCTTTTTGGTGCCCGCTATTTCTTTCCTATAACAGTTACACGAATTTACTGCAGTCCTAGGCAGTGTACCCTCTAAGCTGCATGGCAGCATATCTTCACAGGTTATTAATCAGCCCGGCCCAGTCAGAGGCTCTGTGCACATGGAGCTGGTGGAGAGGGAAGGGGTGATTATTCTGAATTTTGGATGGGAATAAGGCATTTCCTCACCCACCATGGCATGACAGGCTCCTCACTACTGTGTGCCTAAAACCCTTTTGAAATTAAAACAAAATGTAAGAAAGATGAGTACAGATATTAACCAAATATCTGTGAGTCCTGGAGCTGAGGCTGGAGATATTTCCTCACCCACCATGCTTGGAATCTATCAGGCTGGTTGCTAAACCTTCCAACTCAAGAGTTAAAAAGCAGTGTATCTCTTACTCCCATGTGCCAGAATATTGGTTAGAATCTTGCCTGTAAAGCAAGCAGGACTACCTAGAATTTTGTTTTAAAGTTTGCTCTTCTGAAAAGGGTTTTCTAACAAAGATGAAGTGTCTGTAAGTTTTGCACAAATGTTTTTATTTTCCTTAACTTATGTTTGAGGAATCCATAGGTGGCTTACCTCCTTTTGTTGGATGTATGGTAGATAGTTCTTCTCAGTATGTCAGTCAGGCAACTGCCTAATTTGACACACATCCTAATTTTCCATGAAGTCTCCCAGTGTGTATGAAAAACAGATAAAGGAGAGAGCGCTCTGATTTTTTTCTTCATAAACGTATTCCATCGTTGCAATTTCTATTTCTTTGTAAATTGTAAATCACATAACTATGCTGTTAATGACATCCTCCTCACTACCGTGTGCCTAAAACCCTTTTGAAATTAAAACAAAATGTAAGAAAGATGAGTACAGATATTAACCAAATAAATCAATGTGTGCGACCAAGTTATTAAACCAATGTGGTAAATAAAACAAACATTATAAACTCACCCTTTGCCATCAGAATGTTGGAATCTTCTGAAAGGTTTTAGGAAATGACCCACAGTAATAAAAAATTAGCTGTTAAAGCAAAAAATGAGACTGAAAAGGTTGAAATGAGGACATGTCCTGTACTGTAGGTTAAGCAAAGCAAATTTGCTTACATTTATGTCTGAGCCTGAGATTCCCCTTGTGCAAATGTTTATAGATTGCATATGTTGTGCAATGGTGTTTTCTATTCCATTTCTCCTGAGTATTTGTATTGGTACCTCAAATCTGGTTTTACATTTATTATGGAAGAAGCTATGTGAATGTGATATATGAATGGTTTCTATTTAGGTGTAATTGCATGCCTTTAAGGCTTGGGTAATGGAAAAAATTTAGTAGCCATTTTATGATGGTAAAAGTATTATTTATACAGTGACTTTTTCCAGAGAAACGTGCTTTCTTATTTTCTTGAATCGCCAAATTTAATCTCTCTCTAACCTTTCTCTCCAGAGAAAACCATAAACAATGAAAGATACACAATGCCACATTTAAATGTGTTTTCTTGTTGGAAGATCTTCCATGTTTGCTGAAAAAGCTAGAATGCTGTTTTGTGGCAGTACTGTGGAAAGAATGACACACTGTGCTGTATACCCTTATTAGTTTTTGTACCAAGTCTATGTTCTCCCCCATTCCCTACCCCAGAACAAAGTGTTTTTTCCCTTATGGTTCTAATTTTTTTTTTTTTTTTTTTTTGCTGTATGGGATCTATTAAAGATCATTTTAAAATTGTATTTGCTGGTCTATTTCAGTGAATATTTTTAATGTCCACTAGTATTTCCCTATTGAATTTCCCATGATCACTTTTAGTTTTCACACTGAGCAAAATGTAATTAGAATATCTTTTAAAAGAAGTTTACCTGTCAAATTGCATAGTATCACAAAGTGGCTATAGAAGGAAATACATCATTGTGATGATTAGATATTGCCCTAGTGTATTCTCTGTACGATGAACACAGTTTAAATATAAACAAAAGTTATAGTTATTAAAACAGTACATCAAGATGGCCTGGCAACACATCAGATATTACAGTACCTCCGAGTACGTTCTCCAATGTGAAATTACTTTATCTTCTTTTCCTGTCATTAAAGTTGTAGGCAAGCAAATAAAATGTCTGGTTTTATTAAGCTAGTTAATTTCTGAGGGCCTCGCAGTACTCAAGGATCCATGCTTCCAGCCACAATGGAAATGTCTGTCTCATGGGCCCTATAGCCATGGGTGGCAGGTATCATAGAAAGGGGGAGGCTGTGCCTCCACAAACAGTCCGGCATGGCCCCACTCACATTCCACACCCAGTCCCGTTCCTGCAGTTCCCAGTGCTCTGCCCTGGTCGGGCTGGCTGTGGCTGGCTCCCACAGGGGCTCAGGGCGGCTACAGCTGAGGTTGTGCTACCTGCTTGGCCCTCAGACTCTGTTCCTGGCACTCTGGGGCTGAGGATGCTACAGCTGCGCTGTCTGGTCACCCAGCATACTGGGGTGGGGAGCCATGGTGGGGGTGCTCTGGGATCCTGTTGGGGACAGGGTATAAAGAGAGGCGCAGGGCCTCAGGCACAAGAGGAGGAACCAGAAACTTAACTTCCCCCAATACGTAAGTTATTGTCAACCAATTTCTATAGCAGTTGCAAAATGTCTAGCAATGTGGCACCTTTGAAGCTGTCAAGGAAAACTGCCAGCAGCATGGGGGTCCAAGATGCTGTGGAGACCCAACTTCCATGAAGATTCTGGAACCTTCTGAAGATAAATGAAGTTTTTCTTATCCTTGGGAGATGAGGTGGTTGCAATCCCTGCCGCCCCAATACAATTAGTGGGATAAGTGAAAAATCCCATTACCACTTTCTTCTTCTAATATGGATGTTTCATGGGAAGGTGGCTTGGACTCTGTTACTATTTGTGGAAATACATTATTCGTCATTTAGAAATCACTATCACTTTTGGATCCTTCTTATTACTTTTGTAAAGTAGGGATGTTTAACCGGTGAACTGATTAAGGGTGTGTGTGTAGGTGGGTGGCCCACTTCAGCCTGGCTAGGCTGGAGCACCCCTTCTCCCCCGTCCTCAGCATGCCTTGCGTAACCATTCACATCCCTATTTTGAACATTAGAATTTGAAATGAGAAATTATACATTAAACGACTAAATGACTTCAGGAAAGAAAAGAAAAGCAACAAAATCAGTATTGAGCAGGGTGGCCAATAATTTTTGGTAGGGGGGCCTCCCCAAGATTTTGGACATTGGTCAAGGACTGCACTTTTCTGTGGAGAAGATGCGGGATCTAGGATGGTACAGACGGGTGCATGGGGTAAAGGACTGGGCTGCAATTGATGGGGTGTTAGGTCTGAGAGAGAGTTTGGGTGAAGGAGGGAGTTGTGACCTGGGTCAGTGGATTGGGGTGCAGGATCTGGGAGCGTGTTTGGGTGCAGGAGAGGATTCTGGCCTGGGAGAATGGTGTAGGAGGGGGTATAGGATCTGGGAGGGAGTTGTGACGTGGCAGGGTGCGTAGAGGGTTTGGATAGTGACCTGGGGGAGGGAGTTGGGGTGTGGGAGAGGCTGAGGTGCCAGAGGCAGGCTCTGGCTGGGAAGTGCTTAGCGTTTCCTGGTCTGAACCCCCTCTTCCCCAGAGCAGGCTGGGCTCCCTGCCTGCTGCAGCATCAGATAGTTTTAAACTGCAGGCTGCTCCCTCCATTTGGCGCTCAGCTCTGGGAGGAGGAGAGGCTTGTGCTGCCCAATCCCTCCAGGGCAATCTCTCAGCTCCTATTGGTTGGTTGTTTCTGGCCAATAGGAGCTGAGGATTGGGATGGAGGCAGGGTGATGACTCAAAGCCTCTCCTTCCCTCCCCTCCAGAGCTGAGAAGCACATAGAGCAGCCGTGTGCTTAAATCAGCAGCTGCTGTGTGCCTTAGGGTCTAAGCAGGGGGAGTCCAAGGGCTGGATCCGGTAGCTTGGTGGGCGGTATCTTATCCACCCCTGGTATTGAGACTGGATTTTCTTACGCAGTATTTCTGGGAACATTTCATTTATTAATGGGAGCATAATCATAAACTGTGTTTGGCCAAAGTACAAGCATTATGTTTTTATTTCTTTTTTGGTGTTGACAAAAAGGTTCCTTAAATGAAAAATATTTGGATTTATTATTTTATTTACATTGTAAATTCTATACTTTCCAACTATTAACAATGTCTTTTTGATAATTAAGAGTCTGCTCATGCCTTCAGATATGAGCCTCAAATGAGAGCAAAAAGAGTAAAAGGTTCTCTCAAATCAGTAGCTAGTCTGATAGTTGGAAGCAAGTTGGGCTTTAAATAACATCATGGCCACCCTCCCTTTTCTCTGACACTGCAGAAATCCTTCTGCAAATTGTGATTAAGGTTCTCTGACTTTTTGAGTGTTGAGGGGAGAAGGGAGAAAAGCTGTACACAATATAACTTTGTTCTCCAACAAAGCCATGAGAAAATACAGGCAAGAATTAATGCTGACCATTTTCACAGTTAATTCCTGTGGGCTCTGTAGAACTTCCAACTCCCCTCCAAAAGTGGTTTTTGGCACAGGTGGGACACAAGGAGGCTACGTCTACATTGGCCCCTTTTCCGAAAGGGGCATGCTAATTTGACAGGTCGTAATAGGGAAATCCGCGGGGGATTTAAATATCCCCCGCGGCATTTAAATAAAAATGTCCGCCTCTTTTTTCCGGCTTTTAGAAAAACCGGAAAAGAGCGTCTACACTGGCCCCTATCCTCCGGAAAAAAGCCCTTCAAAGTAGGAATAAGAGATCTCCGGAAAAGGGCTTTTTTCCGGAGGATCGGGGCCAGTGTAGACGCTCTTTTCCGGCTTTTCTAAAAGCCGGAAAAAAGCGGCGGACATTTTTATTTAAATGCCGCTGGGGATATTTAAATCCCCCGCGGATTTCCCTATTACGACCTGTCAAATTAGCATGCCCCTTTCGGAAAAGGGGCCAGTGTAGACGTAGCCGGACAGTGCAGCTTTTTCAGCCAGGGAGTAGAGAGAAGGTTTTCAGGACAGTGAATGCCACAGTCCTTTATGGATGACATGAGGTCAATGTGATTTTTTTTTTTTTTCAGCTCTGAGGACAAGTGCAAATTTGGCTTCTCTCTGCAGTGCCAAGCCTCATCCAGTGATCCGCCAATATATAAAGTTACTTAGTTAAGATATGCCCATGTTTTGATTGTAATTATTTTTCTTTTCACCCTTTTATTCATGTTCCCTTTTAATTTGAAATGGAAGATAGAGATGATTATTACTGACATGTAATGAATAACTAATGAATGAATTATCATGGGCATTGTGGAAGAGGTCAGTTTTCAGGAGACATTTAAAAAGTGAGGTAGTCTGTTCCATGTGTTGGAAATTTTATGGGAAATTGCATGGTACATAGTTCCAGGTCCAGGACATAATAATCTTGAATTCTCATACACCTCAGATGTGAACCTCTTCAGGTACCCAGTTACAGGAGTATTTTTTTATTATAAATGTGCAACTTCTTTAAGTATTATCTAATTTGCATGTTTATATTTAATTTGGTGGGGTTTTTTTTCAAGCTTTGCTTCTGTCAGTTCTCATTGTTTTACTTCTAAGTTTAGAGCTGTAAATGGACAAAAGATATTTTCAATGGCTAGGCAGATACATTCTGACCCATGAAAGGATGTATAGTACCCACAGAGCTTGGAATGTTTATTACCCAATTACATTGTTCATTTTCCTGCTAGCTGTTTTGTTGTAGAAGTAACAAGTCTATAACTGGACTGCTCTTAATCTCTCACTTGAATTTATAGCAGCAAACTGTTTTTATATTTGAAAGAATTCGGTGGAGTCAGGCCCAAATAGTGGCTTCCTCTGGGCAAACCCTTCAGAGTATGAAAATTGTACAAATTCGTAGTTCATGTTAATGCAGTTGAGGGTATCCCTTTGTTTTGGTTCTTTTCCATATTTCAATCAAATGAATTCCAAGTACAAATTATTTGTGCAATCTTGAAATGTATAAATATGTTCTTAATGTCCTATATAGACATTTATCAAGATGGCACTCCATATAAAGGGAAGGAAAGTCCTAACACATTTAGAAAGCAGATCTTCCTACTGAAATTACTGAATTGAAATAAGGGTGTGTCTAGATTACAGGTTTTTTTTTTTTGAAAAAAGTGGCCTCTTTTCAAAAAAAAACTTCCCCTGCATCTAGACTGCTGCCGTGTTCTTTTGGAAGTAAATCAAAAAACTCGGCAGTTTTTTTTACCTTGGAAAACCTTGTTTTATGAGGAAGAACGCCTTTTTTCGAAAGTGCTCTTTTGAAAGAAGGTGCTATGTAATGCAAACTGTGCTTTTTCAAAAGAGAGCATCTAGACTGCCTGGGTGCTGTCTTTCAAAAAAGCGGCTTGCTTTTTCGAAAGTACTGGTTGTAATCTAGGCACTCTTTTTCGAAAGAGGCTTTTTCGAAAGTATCTTTCAAAAAAGCCTCTTTTAAAAGAGGCTTGAAGTCTAGACGTAGCCAAAATGAAATAGGGACTAATCTTGAACTAAACAACTCTTCCTTCAGTTGTTGAACGGTTTAGATTGCAGTACAGGCAGTCCCCGGGTTACGTACAAGATAGGGACTGTAGGTTTGTTCTTAAGTTGAATTTGTATGTAAGTCGGAACTGGTACATATTGTAGGGGAAACTCTAGCCAAACATTTCTCCAGAGCTCAGTTTTATTCTCCCACACCTCACTTCCCTCAGTCCTTTATTCACAAGCTGAGGTGTCTGCTGAGAAAAGTCGCTCCGCGTCTCCCTGGTCTGCTGAGAGAGGGCGGGGGGCGCTAGCTTCCCGTCTCCCTGGTCTGCTGGGGGGAAGCAAGTAGTGCGGGGTTGCCTCACCCCGTTTGTAAGTAGGGATCTGATGTAAGTCGGATCCATGTAACCCGGGGACTGCCTGTACTTCTCTTTAACTTCTTCATATTATCTTATCAGGTACATTTTATATATTCAGCATTTTTGTCATTTTCAAGGTTTAATATATCTTGGAGGAATCAAGACAGATTTAGAGTGATAATGGATAGATTTTCAGTGATGATTTTTTGTTTACTCTGAGGGCTTCCCCTCCCAGAATAATAGATACATGTCCAAAGATATTTCTGGCTCAGTTGTGGCTGTGTAATGTTTGATCTGTTCACAGTGGTGGCAATATAGGGATTCCTGGAAATGATATACAGGAACATGAAGTCTAATAGATAAAAAAAAAACTCTGTTCTTTTTATTGCAGTTAATGAGCTCTCCAGTTTTAAAAAATATTTCCTGTGAATTGTATTTTTCAATGCTTCCCTCTTTAATTTCTAACCACATGGATTTCCGAGCCAATTACTGTAGTAATTTTTCTTTTACCACAGTATCTGTGCCCCTCCACCCAACAAGCCAAAAAAAATAAGATGCTATTTTGCCCCATTACGTGGGTATGAACACCTGTTTATCCACCGTCCTTTGGACTGACTTGTCATTGATGCTGCTAACCAAAAAGAGTGTCAGGGTTGTCAGGATTCCTCCCCAAAAAATAAGGAAGCAAAGTGTCTCAACCATTGTGGTTGAAAAGTCTATTGCACCAGAGGCCTGCAGCTCTGTATCTCAAAGCAGCAGGCCATTGTAAGTAGGTATTCCTACAACACAACTTTGGCTGGGACTAGATTTATGGAGCTGCTGCCCTAGGATCCCATCCTGAATATGTTCAGCCATGGTGGAGGAGGACAAGTTGATCTCCAGGGTGCCTTTTCAAGCCGCCCTGGTTCTACCTGGTACAGCCACAAGAGTAATGGCCAGGGCATTGCCATGAGATGGGTTTCATGGCTCCAGCTGTCAGACCTCCCATGTGAGGTCCAACAAACAATTCAGGTCGTCCCACTTGAAGGTCCATCTCTTTTTTCAAAGAAAATGGATAAGAGGCTCCACAGCCTCAAGGACTCAAGAGCTATGCAACAGTCCTTGGGGATTCACACACCTGCCACACAGAGGAGGCACTTCACTCTGCATCCTCCCCATACCCATTCCAACCTCAAGGCTGTCAGGAGGCCCAGCATAGGAGGAACAGGAGTGGCAGGAGGTGTCCTAATCGGTCAGACTAGGATTCAGGCCAACAGAAACTACCTTTTGAAGGTGCAATTGAGGGCGATGCCCATCCATGGGAAGTTACTGTTTTCATGGCAGTGAGGGTCTTCAGAGATGTCTTTCATTTTTGCCCATCGGTTAAAGAGCTGGTTACCTTGTGGGACCTTAATATTGTTTTAGGAGCTCTTTTGTGATCTCTGTTAGAGCCTATGGCAACCTGTTCTTACTCCCTTATGCATCAAAAACCTGCTTTCCTTGTGCAAATCACATCTATAAGGAGAGCGTGAGAGTTGCAGGTGTAATGGCAGAGAACTTTTTCCAAAGACAAAATAATCTTGCAGCTGCATCCTACATTTTTATTTAAGGTGGTTTCCCAGCTTCACTAGAATCTTACACACTTCACTTAAATATCTACCAGTGTTCTTCCCTAAAATGCATTTAATTCCAGAAGAACAGTCTCTTCACTTTTTGTTTTGCTTTTTATCTGCATAGAACTAAACCTTTCCATTCCTCACCTCATCTGTTTGATTCATATGTGGATCAAATGAAGGTCCAAGCAGTCGCTTCATAAATAGTCTCCAGGTGAATAATTTCCTGTGTCATGACGAAGTACAAAGGAGCCCTGGGTTCATTGACTAATGGAATATGACCTCATTCTACATGAGCTCAAGTGACGTCAATGGCATTTTTAAATAAGATTCCTATATTGGACATTTGCAGGGCAGCTGCTTGATCCTCTGTGCATACTTTTGCAAACCACCATGCCAGTGCTGCATCATCCAGATCAGATGCAAATTTTGGGAAGACAGTCCCCCTTTAGAAAGATCCACTACCTGCATGTGTTGCTTGTGACTTCATCTACTCAAAGAAGAAAAAATAGTTAACCGTTCACTCTACATCAGGTCTGTACTTCTGATTCTCAGTGTGAAGGAACTGAGGAGATGGGGGAGGTGCTGCCGATATAAAGTCAGGCATGGGTGTGTGGCCACCAGGCGTCAGCATTGCCCCTACAGGTAATGTCAGGCAAAGTTCTCTGGCTCCAGTGTGTAGGGCGCACATCCCGTGTGGAATATATATCCATTACTTCTTGAAGAACTATAAACTTAAAAACCAACAAATGGTCTGGTAGCACTTTATAGACTAACAAAACATGTAGATGGTATCATGAGCTGTTGTGGGCACAGCCCATTTCTTTATTTTGGGTCTGCACATCCTAAACTCAAAACTCCAGTCATCTGAAAAAGTTGGCTGTGCCCACAAAAGCTCATGGTACCATCTACATGTTTTGTTAGTCTATAAAGTGCTACCAGACCATTTGTGGCTTTTTAAGTTTATCCTGTACAAACTAACTCGGCTACCCCCTGAAGCTTCTGAAGAACTATACTTAGAGATAGGTAACTGGCTTTTGTGGGGGGAAGAGGAATGGAGTGGAGGACTGAGGATGCAATAGCAATGTTGCATTTACCTGACAATATCAGTGAAACGTTCCTCAGAGATCTAGTTTTATCTAGCAGTGTGGATGGGGCAGAGAGATTCGGTTGTGTATCTACCTTATGTTTAAAAATGATTTCACCAAGAGGCCACTAATTCTGAAAAAAATTAGAGGACAGATCCTTGAAGGTACCATGTGTCTGTGTATGGTGACACACAGTTGTTCACCATGACCAGCTGGCTAATATTTTCCCAGTTCTCATTGGAACCACCAAAGTTACAGATACTTCAGCGACTAAATTCCTTAATCATCAAAGTAATAATCCTGGTCATCCATCACAAAAGCTATTGAGAGATCAAGTGTGTCTAAAAATGGCGAACTGGCTGTCACCTTGCCTGAGTGAGTTACAGTTTAGTATGCCAGATTCTGGACAAACTGTTGAGAAATAGGGCAGATTCACCCCAGACTGATGGTTATTCTGTCATTAGGTATATATCAAGCCAATAACAAAAGTGCACTTCACTCTCACCACATTGGTTAACAAAATTTCAAAATGCATCATCAGACATCCCAATTCTTATTTCACTACACACTCATTTTTCTGAAGAGTTATTTCTGAAAGCCAGTTTTATCAAACAAAGGATTTCTCTGATCTCAAGAGATAAGCCACATAACCAGGTCAATATATAGCTCAGATATTACCTTATAAATAATCATAATAGCCCAGTAATACTAACTAAAATTGAAAGGTTTATTTAAAAGTGAAAAAAGAAAAGAGTTAAAATAGTTAATATATCATATATGTACACTAATGACAATGTGCTTATATCACATTTGTAGCAGTGACATTATAGACTGCAGCTTGCAAAGTCACAGGGACAGTCATTGGCCATTTGGAGGTTATGATGCCCACAGGAAGATTCTCTGAATGGGAGGAGTTTCTTCTGTGATTCATCATTATAGCAAAGTGTTCTTTAATGGGCAACAAACTTGAATAGTCCATTCACAATGTGCTGGCTAAACTGGATGTAAAGTACCTTGTGGGTATTACCCCAGGAACAACACATTTAACATATAGATACACAACCAGTATTCGTAATTTCAGATACAGTGGTGATACATGGATTTACACAGGATAATCATCTTTAGCAAATCAAGTTTTCCATGACACCTTACGCAGTGGTCCCCAATCTTTTGGGGCTGCCGGGCACCCGGGGGCAGCACCGCACATGTGCTGCGTGCCCAGGGTGGGAGCCGTGCATGTGCCGCACCCCCGGGGCGGCATTGTGCATGTGCCCGGGGCACACGAATGGCTCAGCCAGCCCTGGTCACTAGGCGGGCGCACATAAATGCCCCGGCGGGTTCAATGGCACCCGCAGGTTCCGCGTTGGGGACCACTTCCTTACATAATAGGCTTTGTACAGATTTTGTTGTAGTTGTCTCATGGTGGCATTGACTATATTCATGACCATATTTCAGTCCTCATGGTGGCCACCACGGTTTAGAAACAACAGAAGATAATTCAATCCTTAATCACCCTCCATTCAAATAGAAGGTCCTAACCCAGACTGAGACCTATCCTGCAACTCTTCGGTGTAGCTGCAAGTATATTTTGATACGCTGTGTATGTGTACCTACCCAACAATGGAGTTATGCCTAGACGTTTGCAGTGCAGGGAGATGGGCTTTGTCTTTCCATCAGTCTCTCAGTTTACAGTTTTATCTGCTGATAGGCTAGAGTGTTGAAAAGACATGCATTCAGTCTGTTCTTTTCTAGATTGTCTAACCTTCTCAATGTCTACTCCCTGAATGGTTAAATAATGAAATTCTAGTTCTGCTCTGAATTCTCGTTTCCTGTGCTGCAGTTTAGAATGCCCATTGGACCTTCAGGCTAGCCTAAAGTCGTCTTTCTCTTGTTTATGAAATCAAGATGTTGAAAGAATGGGAAAATGTCAAAAGAAATCACAGCTTAAAGCAGTGAAGCTTCCATGTTTAAATTATTTCATGATTTAAAAACATCCTGTTCACGTTCTTGTAGAAAGATGTATATGACTAGACAGATACGAGTAATATCCTGGGATTTTGTAAACTATTTTTCATTCTTCACCAAAAATGAATTATTTTGAGACAAAAATCGCTCTGTCTGTATTAGAAAAAAAATATTCTTGTGCAGCTAATCTTAGTTTCAGGTGTATACTTTTAGATAATGTCTCTTTGTTTGGCTATTTTCCTAGGAGTCTTATAAAAAAAAACCCTAAAAAAAAATAAAAAAAATTAAGGTTAGTATCCCAAAGTAAAAATGTCCTTACTAAACTTTTGATGACTTACACAATGGCGGATTAAAATATACTGAGGGTAAAATGACTGGAAATACAAATGTATACAGTGTAATTGCAGCTATGTTGTCCCAGTACATTAGAGACACAAGGTGGGTGAGGTAATACCTCTTATTGGACCAACTTCTTTCAGTGAGAAAGACTAGTGTTTGAACCACTGTTAGTAATTTCATTGCTAGACCCAGTTCTTTATTTCTTGGGTCTCGTGCCAGAGAAGCCTTTTAAATATCTTAAAGTTGCCACATTGTACATCTTTTTGAACACCTATATTTAAGGTTGCAAAATGGTTTCCCCTAACTCTTTTCAGATGTTCATAACATTCTAAAAATTCCTTTGGGGTTGCAGCTTTCAAGGCTTGTAATTTCATTCCAGCCACACGTTCTACATGTAGCTATTGCACAAATGAGTGAAGTTTGAAATCAGGCCCATGATGTCTTGGAAAAGTATCTGTTCTTCACTTTTTCAAGATTTTCCTAATTTTATCTCATCTTTTTACAATGACTTGGTTTAAAAACTCCAATTTTGTTTTGATTTTATTAGCCTTGTGGAAAATTGCCTTTTAATTTTTGAGAGGGTGTGTATGTGTGTGCATGTGAGTGATATTAAGAGACCTGCTATTAACTCCTGGCTCTTGGGTGCAGCAGCAAGCTGGGCAATGGATTGAGGGTGAGCTGGAAAATGGTAGAATGAAAATTGTTGAAGTTGGTACTTGGGAGGGAGTCTGGGATGGGGGGAGAGGGGAGATTGAAAATGGAGAGAGAATCAGAAGACAGGGAGCATGGAATAGCAGAATGGAACTATGGGGCCTTTTCTTGGAATATAGAGATATAAGGAGGCAAGTGGAGAGTGGAAGGACACTGTCAAGATGTGAAACAGGGAGGAACAGGAAGCAGAGGATAATGAGGGCATCAAGGAAATTGGATTAAGGGCAAGAGAGGGGACATAGAATGGTTGTGCTTTACAGGGGTACGTGAGAAACGCCAAAGTAGGACTCCCTTCATATGGACTGCATATCAACTCAATCAGTTTTAGGCACTTATTCAAAAACAGGGAAATTCCTAAACAAAACCTTTAGCAAAATGTTCATGTTAATAAATATCCAAAACCCAGTTCTACACGTTTCTTATGGAAATCCTGCAGTTGCAAACTATCAACATTCTATTGAGTTTGGAAATGAATAAAGGATGTGGGAATTTGGTATAACTGTAGCACCTCACCATTTATCCTATGGTTGGTCTGTGAATCAAAATCAATATGTATTACAGATTGTTATATAGAGGTACTTATTCATTGTTGTGCTTAGAGATGCAGAAACCACATAACCACAGGCTTGCACCTTGAACATAAGCATAGGTTGCCTTAAAGCACTTCTAATTTCAGTGGTAAGCTGTTATTTGACAGTAGTCATTTAATCATATTACATGTTGTGTAAGCATTAATCTACAAAAATATGGGTTTAAGATCAGCAAATGTGTGTTTTCACTGGAAAGCTGACCACCTGTATCTATTTGTATATTATCCAATTCTAAAGGTATTTTTACAGGGCTGTTGCAAAACATGGATACTTGATCACATGAAGAATTAAACACTACAGCACTAAGTATCAAGTTAACTAGAGAAATGAATACTTGGTTTCATATTATAGGGAGTTGATCTCTTACAACGTTTCACTCATTCACACTATTTTCCTTGTCAAAATATTCTGTATATTCTCTTTTTTTTCCTCTTCAGGATTTTTCTCCTTCCATTTTTCAAGTGTGAAGATGTATACACGAACAAAATTTGCCATGGGTATATTCATTCAAGAGATTTCAGTTAAAAAGTCAGTATAACACTGCAACATTTTCAACCGCTTTAGATTATTTTAATGTGGCCTTTTCTTAGCATACATATTTATTACTCACAAAATGATGCTTGCTTTATTCATCACATCTTTCATTAACTTTAGTGGGAGTCTTAGATTTGCAAGGAATCTTAGTTTAATGGTGTTTTGCATGTTGAGATTTTAGTTGTAGATTCTTATCAGAGTAATATCTAAAGCTCCAGTCCTTCAACACTTAGGCAGATGCATAACTTATTTATGAGTAGACCCATTATAATTAAGAGGCAAGCATGGAAACTTTAATAACTGGACTATTTGTACAGGATTATCACAAGTATAATTATGCATCTGCTTAACTGTTTGCGTGGTTGAGCTGAAGAGGATATATAATATGTTCAACAAAATCTTATGTCTAATCCCTACTTCATTCTTGATTGAAACTATTAAAATCCACAGTACATTAAAGAAAAATATGTAGCGTATGCTAGTGTAGCTCCAGTTTGCCACATATCTAAAACTTTGCATTTTCGTGACAAGCAGATTAGTTACTTTAACCATTACATTTAGGATAACCTGATTATTTTTTCTTTTTGTAAATCTGAGCTCGCCTAAGAAGAGATGAGACCTGTAACAAAATTTTGCTGCTTTACTGAACTACCAAAGTCCTTAATATGTATTAACTATATAGCATATGATTAACACACTGAAAAGAGCATAACTCTTCTAACAGGACATTGGTCTAGAGCTAATGTATTTCTGTATCACAAAGAGCACATTACATTTATCAATATAATTACAATATTTTGTATTTGTGATTCTATACAAATAGTCCAGTGATTAATACTATAATATGTGGGTCTCATTTGTCATTAAACAATTTTAGGTTCAGACATTCATGTACCCTCTTTAAAGTAATGAGAACTTTGTGTTGGTGAAAGGGGCCAATATGATATAATCCTGCATGGGGAAAAAGACAAAGTAAGATACACAACAGCCCAGAATGACAATTACTTTGAACAACCTTTATTTTAACATCACATCTGAGTTTTAAAATCTGCCTGTAGTCTTCAGACTTTGTTCTTAAACAAGTTATGAAATGGTAGTGAACAAGCTGGAAAAATTCCCTATAACATCTTAATCCTCCATTATTTCATTAGCAAGATGTTTTTCAAATAAACTGGACAGATTTTCTGTGAAAGTTTGGGAGGTCACCAGGATTACTAGACAGTTTGTGTTACAAGTTTCATAAATGTCTCTCTAGTGTACAAATTAGGTTGAACTAGGAGGAGGAACTGCTGGGATTGCTGCTTTTCCAAGCAAAAGAAAGGAGGAAGCTATCCCATATCTGTTAGCAGGAGATGTGGAGTTATATTTTCCTCTACTTTAACCTGTCTGCATCACTGAGGAGTTGTAATGAAATGCTCGGCTTTAGCTTCCAGATGAGGGGTCTAGGAATTCATAGAAGCCCTTTATTCTTGGTTGGAGTCTTCCAAGTTGTCATGGGAAAAGATTGCAAAATTAATTTGATTTGTTTGCTCACTAAGCAGTATTCAGTTATTTTATATTCTTTTGATTTGAAATTTTTGTTAGTTGAGTTCATATTTTTAAAACATAATTTACGTCATAATACTGAATACTTAAAAGTTTAAATTAAATGTCTAATGTGATCTAATTGTAAGAAGAGTATATCGTTTCAGAAAAGTACATTTGTATGTGAGAGGCTGTAAATATTCAAAGAATATTAGGTTGTTACTTAATACTGAATATTATTTAGAAACATTTTTGTCACATAAGTGGATGAGTTAACATGGCCTTTTGATACCAGAAGTGGCTCTAATTATTTTAGTGGAAGATTAATTAAAAGGGGGAGGGCTAGACTACTGTATCTGGTTTTATCATGGTGCTGGATTATGGGTGGGTGGAATGTGCAAAAGATATGCACCCATTTTAAGTGGAGTTGTGTGTGAGTGTTTGCTGACCCGTGGGGAAGTTAAGAGTGAATATTTTGACCCCACTCCGGTGTTGAACTTCCTGGCCTCCTATTCCTGTCATGATAGGACCTTACTGACTACTTCAGTACTTTCAGAGCTGAAGGAATGAGCGTCTTTACTTTCCAGTCTCCCAAACAAAGATACCTTCTGGTATAACCAAGATGTGCTATAGATTGGTTTTGGTACTAATCCGGTAAACTTCACAAATCCTTGAAGCAAGGCAAATTACAAAGAAATGTACCACATGAACTATTTCACTGGCAGAAACACACTAGATGACCTAATGGATCTTTTTCGTGTCCATGATTTATGAGGCTATAAAAGCATCAAGTTCTCAGACTCAACTTCAGTGCTCTTAGTTGTGGATGGTTTTATGGAGAGGTTATATTATCTAAGTAGCACATTGGCTAAAAGCTTGTGTCTTGTTTTTGAGAGCGTGTCTTTTTGGAGTTGTCAGATGTTCTCCTGTAGCATTGCTCTTTTTGTGCTTTTGGCTGATTAACTGATTTCTCACAGCAGGGCTCAACATGAAAGTGGAGAGTGATTTAAACAACCATCCTTGCATTTTCTCTCTATCTGCTAATCTCTCAATACTTTGATTTTTAGGAAAAAATTATTCTCTTGGCTCTAACTGAAAAGTTACTCAGAAGAGCGAGAGTCATTTTCTTATTAGAATCTTGGATGGCTTTAAAATGACATTGATTCAGTCCCCTTTCCCTCCCTCTCTTTTTTTTTTTTCCTTTCCAAGGAATATTTATGGGGCTTATCTCCTCATTTTCTGGCTTATATCTTAGATAAGCTTTTATTTTCAGTCTCTTTTTATTTTGTATTTTTTTCATTCTGTTCTGTCCGTACTACTCAGAGACCCAGTAATAGGTTGTATGACATTTAATTGTTATGGTCCTAGGTAGATAATGTATATTCTGTGAAATTCTACCTTTATTATTATTCAGATAACATCAAGAACTTAACTAATACAGTTTTAGTTGGGTGGAAATAGCTTCCAAACAGTTTTGTTCCCATAGCACTTCCCAGAGCCTCAGTTGAGTTGACCCTTTAAGCCCAGAGACTGTGTTCACATTCACAGGAGGAGCTGGTTTGCTTGCAAGCTTCTAGGGTTGCCAGATGGTTGAAACAAAAATACTGAACATCCCCACTCCACCCCCCGCCCCAAAAAAACGGAAAAAAATTCTGTTGAAACGGGAAAAAAAGAGGGTGGGGGGGGACAAAAGTTGTTGAGCAAAAACAAAAACAAAAAAAGGACTCCAAGGACTTACTAAGCCAAAAAAAACCCCCAAAATTAAAAGCCTTGGGGAACTAGGTAAGCATGGGGGCTGGAGTGTTGGGAGCCAGGAGTGGTCTTGGGGGGGCACTGAGTGTTTGTAGGGTTGCCAGGTGCCCGGCATTTTCGCCTCCTGGCCGGGGAAAAATTCAGAAAATACCGGACATTTTAGGTGTCTGGTATTTTCTGAATTTTTTTTTTACCAGACTGGAGCCGAAAATACCAGACTGTCCGGGTGAATACCGAACACATGTCAACCCTAGGCTGAGAGCCCATGGAGAGCGCCTAAACAACCACAAAGCACCTGTGGGCTTCTGTCCTGGATTACGGCTTCACACCCTTCTTGAACAGCACTCAGGGATAGGGTTTCTCTTTCTCCTCCCCAAGGCGTCACTCCTATGCCAGAAGCAACCAGCTGAAGGCTCCCAACCCCCGATTGTGATCCGCCACCCAGCTCCTCCACCCGCCCCGCCAGGCTTCTGATGCGACCAGAGGCGATCGTGGCCCAGCCTCCCAGCCTGGGAGTCCCAGCTGGGAGGCGGGGCCACGATCGCCGCTGGGAGCCTGTGATTGCATAGAAGTCTGGTGGGGGCGGGGGGGAGTGGCTGGGAGTCCCAGCCACTCCTCCCGCCCACATCAGGCTTCCATCCGGTGCCCAGCTGGAAAAATCAGAGCATACTGGACATTGCATGTGTCTGGTATTGTCCGATATTTTTTTTTTTTTTTTTTACTGGGCAGTGGGTGCAAATACCAGACTGTCTGGTAGGATACCGGACACTTGGCAACCCTACAAGCTTCTCATAAATAGTTGGAAGCTCATTCATAAAAGCCATAACATTGCTCCTCTTCAGCTGCAAATTAGTCGGAGTTTCCCTTTCCATCCCTAAAAAAATTTAGTGTTATAGGAGATGGAGAACTCCAGGCTTCCTCGGCCTTGAAGGTCACGATTGGGCAGTGCACCCTGTAAGCTGAGTGCTTGGGCAGCCACCAAGGAGAGATTCTGATTAGCTGCTTGTTTGATTAGCAGAGCGCCTCCAGTGGGCAGCATGCGTTTCTACCGGTGGTGCATATTCACACATGCCTTGGTGCACATAATAAAATTTGCTCCACACATTGATGGAAAACATTAGAGGGAATATTGCTGCTAGGTGGTATAGAAAGGACTGTGAATAACCAAGGATTTTTAGGGGAAAATATTACATCAAAAGCTTTTCAATGCCTTGATTATTTTAAATAGAAAGGCAGGGTAAAAAATTTAAATAAATAAAATAAATAAATGTAACTGTTATGCTGTTGCATTTTGAAGGCAGTCCTCACAGTGGAAAGAGCTAGGACAAAATATTCAAACCTAGGTACCTAAAGTTAACATACTAATTCTATATTTAGGCATCTAGGTGTAGAGGTGGCCTGATTTTTCACTGTTGCTGAGCAACCCAGTTTCCCTCTGAAGTTGAGGAAGGTGGAGCACTCAGCAACTGAGGATTCACCCTGTTATATATTTGGGGGGAAATGTGATCCATAAGCAGCTTGATGGCATAGTGATGTGAAACTTTTCTTCCAGCCTTCCATCTTGTATTGTAAAGTATTTTATAGCTCAGTCAAGTTACTTGTGCTTTTAATACAGCTCCCTGCTACTTCCTGATGCTTGAAATGGCTTTTCTTAAGCGAGTGCTTTTCTTTCTTTGATTTTTAAGAAGTTCCATTTTTGGCAGTATGGAATTTTGGTTTTATCTCTACTTTTCCTGTTTTCTACCTTGTTTTTCTCAGCTCTCCTTTTACATTTTCTGAATTCTTCCTACCTTACTTTTCTCCTTTCCTGTGTTTCTCCTCCCCTTTCTCAATTTCTGAGATACAGTTGTCAGCCTTTGCTCAGTAATCATGGAAGCTCTGCTAATTGTTGTGTCTGTTATCTGCCCATGCACTAGTCCTACTGTTCAAGGTGCATCCTGAACTGAAGTGTCTTGACTTGACAGCTCACTGTTTGAAGTAGAAGAGAAAATGGGAAACAGGGTCAGAGTAGCTGGACCTCTTGGATCGCTACCAACACTGTATCTTCAGATTCTGGTGGGAGGGGAATGACTTGTCAATGCTATGATTTGGTGGGGAGAGTGAAAGCATGGAAGGGCAGACTGAGAACAGTGGCTTCAGCAGAGTAACTGAGCATGCTCAGTACAAGCCAAGCAGCAAACTGAAATCCAAGGGTTCAAACATGGAGCGGGGGCTATTGACCACCCTAGTCCCACATAATTGGCGCCCTTTCCTGACTGACTAGAAAAATTGTGTCTGTCTATGTCAGAACATGCCAACATAGAAATTGTGACACCAAAATGAGATGAACTTTCATCTTCGGTGATCCAAATTAAAAAGAAAAATCTCCTGCCTATATTAGAATGATCAGAGATTGGAGAAGACCAGAGAAGTGAAATAACATTTGAATATTGGTTACAATTATGACCTTGGCATTTGGAGATGAAGAGTCCTAGAGAAGCAAAATAGAAGTGCTGTTAGATAAATTATAGGAGTGTGTGGGAAATATGAAAATTCATGGAGCTCATTTTCTGAACTTGCAGTTATTTCCCTGCGATCTGCAGGGCAGAATGCTTTTATACATTGCTTTAATTAAGCCTGAATAAAAATAGCTCTAAACTATCTGGTTTGTACTATCCTTAATGATCTCATGCTCATTCAGGCTGTGGGGAGCTCAGAAAAGCTTTCTCTGTAGATTTTACCCAGAAAGAAAGGTAAATATTATTACTATGAATAGGTAATTTCTGAATGTACCAGAGTGGCTTTTCTCAAACTGCTCTGCAGAGAATTTCCTGGTGATCTTGAGTAGAGCTAGCTGGTCTCATGATGCTGGCTCTCCTTTGTCTCTGTCTGCTAAATCACATTGAAAGCTTCAAAAAGCCATAAACGCTGTCCTAAACTTAATCAAATTATCATAGGGATGTTTTATAATAACTATTTCAAGGGCAGGTGGCTCTGGGAAGGAAGGAGAAAGTGCCAGTGGGGGAAGAAATGTGCATGAGATAAGTTCTCCATGCAGAGTAGGTCCACACTTACGGTAGTGTTTAGAGCAAGGATGAAGAATCTTGAGTGAAGGGTCACTGACCCACAGAAAAATCAGTCAGAGGCTACATGCAAATGAGAAGCCATAAATAAATAAATAAATCCACCTCACTGAGGAGAAAAAAGAACCCTTACAAATGTAGCTCCCAAATGAGAAGCAAAAGAAAGAGACACCTCATGGCCCTCATGCTCCAGCCTCTGGGGAGGGGGAATATGTGATGAATCTCAGGTCTTTTCCCCCCACAAGGCTGAATTAACTCTTCTGTGAGCCTAGAGCTAGTAGATTTTGTGGGGTCCCTCTAGGCTCTGGTGTGAGGCCAAAATGAGTGTTCGGTGTGTGGGAAAGGGCTGCCAGAGAGTGGGGGGAGGACGGGATTGTGAGGTCTGGGTGGGAGCTAGGGAACAGACTGGGAACACTGGTGCAGTGTCTGAGGGAAGGTAGGCAGGGTGCAGGAGTGGGGTGGGGTTGTGGGGTCTCTGCAGGAGTAGGCCTCACTGCTGCTGGAGCTTTTCCCCACCACAGCGAAAGGCTCCAGTAGTGGGGAAAGATCCTGGCCAGGGGTAAGCATCAGGGAAAGGCTCCAGCAGCTCTCAATTGATGGAACCTGTGCCACCTGCCAGAGCCTTTTACTGTAGTTATATGTACCCTACATACCACTTCAAGTGTATACAAGTTGAGGACCACTCTATGGAAGGATATAAGACTCCCAATATTAGATAGTCCAGATTGAAGTTTAGAAGAGATTGTACTTTATCATGAAATAAACTGCAAAGAGAATCTGGTGAAAGGATACTTTGTCCAGGATCGTGTAATTTTTAAACAAGACATGTATGAGTTCAAACATTATGAGAATGAAGAACATTTTGGCAAACATACTGAAACATATTGAGACATAATCTTATGAAGAGTTAATGGATTAGAAAGTAAACAAAACACATTCTCCCTCCCCTATGCACCCCTGAAAACTTCATCACTCAGGATTTAAAGGTTAAAGAATGAGGAGGTAGTTACCAAATAGACTTCATTGTTAGCTGTTAGAAAATAAGGAATTGTTAGTCAGCAGCAAAACAAATGAATGCATTTGCTATTTTCATTGTTGAAGGGTAATAGGAGCCATAAGAAAAACAGTTTAGTAATAATATCAGTTTTTATAGTAATAGTTCCAAATATTTCTCTCTCAAAATAAGGCCTATCTAAATACAAAGTTCCAAGAATGACTGAACTAGCTAGTATACTCATTCTCAGAATGATTGCTAAAAGGATACAGATGAAATGTTTCTTTTTGTGGGACAAATTTCCTACATTCTCATTTTTTGAGGAGTAACGTTAGTTCGAACCAAGGGGTTTGATTCGAACTAATGCAGCCCGTAGCGCACTTCCTGGTTCTAATCGGATGGCGATTGGAATAGTGCCGGGCGAGATTATACTAATGAAGCGAGGGATATTTAAATCCCTGCTTCATTAGCAATTTCGGTCAGCTACATTTGCATCCCTATCTCAAGATAGGGAGCAAGTGTTGACATACCCTCAGTAACATTGTTTGTTTTGTCACAGATATAAGTGCATCTTCCCTGACATGCTGTTATGTTGCAGAAACATTTTTAATGGTGTAGTCTTCAGTAGTACAGATCTCTAGCTGATAAGATTGGAATAGAATAAGTTATTTGCTTATAGCTGCAGCTTTTTTTTTTTTAAGTATTCTCCAAGGAACATCTATCATCATTAATGTTTTTAGGTTGTTTCAAAAAGAGAATTAGTAGTAGTCAACTGGAAATGACATTGATCTGCTATTAAGAAAGATTATTCATTTTAAATGTTTAAAATCCTATAATACTTTCTAATATTCTGAATACATTATCTAGTGTGTAGTATAAATTGAAGTCAATTGCTATAATTACAAGCAAAAAGTCATTCTACTCTAACAGGATGAGTGGCATTTCATTTCTAAGTGTTTTATCATTTTTATGCTGTACAAATTTATTTTAGTAGCATAATCAGACCTTTTATATTTGCGGTTTCTTTTTCATGTCTTTATGAACTTTTCCAAACCTTCTTTGCATTATTATTATTATTATTATTATTATTATTATTATTATTATTTGCATGTAACACGGTTGTCTGTATTGTACATCAACTGCATGACTAGCTGGGTAGTGGTCTGTAAATTTCATAGGTATTAATATAGAATGTGATCTCATTATTTTGTTTTCTAGACACATCATCAGGCTGGAAATTATTTGGGGGTACTACATACATAAACGATGAAATAGAAAAAGAAATATGTTGGTTTAGCTCACACCTTCTCTCTCTCTGTCTCTCTGTGTGTGTGTGTGTGTGTGTGTGTGTGTGTGTGTATATATATATATATAAATGATAAGAAACAGTGTAGCAATATTGTCACTGCTACTCCTTTGGTCCTCTGCACGCTAGTCTCTCCACTAGCACATTCTCTCCACTAGCCACTCATCCTGTTAGAGTAGAGTGACTTTTTGCTTGTAATTATAGCAATTGACTTCAATTTATACTACACATTAGATAATGTATTCAGAATATTAGAAAGTGTTATAGGATTTTAAACATTTAAAATGAATAATC
Organism: Pelodiscus sinensis; assembly: GCF_049634645.1. NCBI lineage: Eukaryota > Metazoa > Chordata > Testudines > Trionychidae > Pelodiscus > Pelodiscus sinensis. The sequence goes on along the minus strand of NC_134719.1, from coordinate 62,005,135 downwards.
TTTCTTAATAGCATATCAATGCTATTTCCAGTTGACTACTACTAATTCTCTTTTTGAAGCAACCTAAAAACATTAATGATGATCACCATTAAAAAGCAGCATTTATAAACAATTATGAAACTGCAATATTTCCTATAAATTGATTGCTAGTGGATTGATCTCAGAGCATCGATCCGGAGCATAGTGTAGACATAGGTTTACGCAATTGAGATCCCTTTGTAACTTTTACAGTCAGCTTAGGACTTAAAAATCTTGAGTAATTTTGTATCATCTATAAATTTTTTCCATATCCTTTTCTAAATCATTTATGAAAATGTTGACTGGCATATGTCCATGTATAGTTCTTTGGTGGTTCTGTTCTTTAACTCTCTCTATTGAAATCTGACCACTTATTCCTACTCTTTATTTCCTCTTTTTATCGGTTATTCATCCATAAGGGGACTTTCCCTCTTATACCATGACCTCCTACTTTGCTTAATTGCCTTTGGTGAAGGACTTTGTCAAAAGCTTTTTGAAAATTCCAGTACACTGTGTTAGCAGATCACCCTTGTTCTTCTGTGAAGACCAGTGTAAACAATTTATTTAGCTTGTATGCAAATGCTACTGTAGCATCTTGATTTCCAGTGCCCCGAGTGACTGTTTGGCAGGCTTTCTGCTTCTAATGTACTTAATGTGTTTTGCTGTTATTTTTTGGTGTTCTCAATTAATTGCTATTAAAAACCTTTTTTGACCTGCCTTCTTATACTTTTACAATTCACTTGACAGAGTTTATGCTTCTTTCTGTTTTTCCCACTAGAATTTGAATTCCAGTTTCTAAAGGCTGCCTTTTTACCACTAACCACTTCATTTACTCTGCTATTTTGCCAGGGTCCTCTTACTGTTTTTGTTTTTATTTTGGTAAATATTTCATTTTAGTCTCAATTTTAGAGTTTTTAAATAGTTACTGTGTCGTTTGCAGGCACTTCGCCCTTGTGACAGTTCTTTTTAATATCCATTTAATTAGCATCTGTATTTTGTACATTTTTTTTGGCATTCTCCAACCTACAAGGATGTTAAATTTAATTACATTATCCTCATTGCTAGCAAGTGGGTCAGCTATATTCCCCTCTAGAACCAGACTCCACTTAGGACTAAATCAGGATTTGTCTTTCCCTTTCTGGGTTCCAGGATAAGCTGCTCTCAGAAGCAATCATTTATGGTCTCCATAAATTTATCTCTGCACCCCATGCTGAGATTACGTAAACCCAGTCAATATGAAGATAATTGAAATCCTCTGTTATTATCATGTTTTCTCCCTTTGTAGCCTTAGTAATCTCCTTGAGTATTTCAGCCACCATCCTGGTCAGTGGTCAGTAGATTCTAGTTGCTCAACTCCAACAGTGCAGGCAGGTATGGAATTTCTATCTAGGAAGGTGGGTCAGCTATATTTTATATTGCTAGATAGAAATCCTGGTACAGTTGATTTCATTAAGATTTTTAGTTTATTTAACTGTGCTTGTTTTCACATATCATGCCACTCCCCAATGTGTGCAAATTACTCAAGTCATTCCTATGTATTTTGTACACTGATAATGCCATGTTCCACTGATTAGCCTAATTCCACCAAGTTTCCATGTTTTTATATCGTTATCCTCACTTAATGCTGGCACTCTGGTTCACTAATCTTAGCATTTAGCCTTCTAGCATTTATATAGAAAGCACCTTTCCTCAATACTCGTGTCTTCATCTGTTATATTTAAACGGGACATTTAGATACATGACTGTTTCTCTCTACCTGTAATTTATTAACTTGTTTCCCATCTTGTTTCCTATTCTTAGAGTGGTTTTGTTTTGCTTTGTTTTTGGGTTGGGGGGAGGGAGTGTTACTGACTTAATTTTAGAGAATGTCTGCGAGGTATATTTGTCTCTCACATCCCCTCTCTAACCCTTCTTGCAAAACTCCAGTTTACTGCTCACAGAATCAGCAAGCAAGAAAGCACACAACAAAGAAAGAAACAAACTCACCCTAAGGATCATGTACCCCTTCCTCTTTCACCTGGAGAACTGCTGGACCATGGATTTTGCCAGACTAGGGAGTCCTGGTTTACAGAGGTTCTACCTGTCATCGTTAACTTGGGTTATGATAAGCAGCACCATGGACAGCTCAAGTGGCTACTCCTGCTGGAATGACATTTGTACAAAAAACACTCTCCATTCTGAGGATATGGGGAAAAAAGCACTATTGCTCCTAGAACAGATGTGAGGGACAAGAGGGAGCTGTATATTGAACAGCTGCAGGAGCTGCTTTAGAGAGGGTGCTCAGAGATTTGATTTTTGGGGGCTCAGTGAGCAGTGAAACTAGCAAGGTCACTGAGCTCTCAAGGGCCTTCTTGATGCAGAATAGATTCAGAAATATCCTCCTCTTATTACCCACTTGGAGGTCCTTTGATCTCTTGACAGGTCCCTCTGTCCTATCTTTTCCCCCATGTCCTGTCTCAGAGCAAGGGATTCAGAACCCCATGGGAGTGGGGAGAAACAAGGCACAGGTATTCTCCCAACTCTCTGTAGCTAGTGTGGGGTAAAGTTAAATGACTGGTACAAATTCACTGCCTGCTAGTCTGATCCTCTAATATCCCTCTGTATCCTACTCACTGTTTTTGGTTTCTTCCAACACAATTCAGCACACTTCTCTTTTCTCATGAGAGCTTCTTTTGCCCTTCTCACCTATTCCTATTTCGTGCTGATTGTGGATGAAATTGTTTTTCTTCTCCCCCCCTCCCAGTTCACTGTGAGAAGTCCTGCTTTGCTGGAGGTGTTCTTTCTTTTATGCTGCTTTCTTAGAGCCACAATAGCAGCCGCAGTCTGCTTTTGTCAGAGCTTCAGCAGCTTCAGGTGCTGTTGTTGACACTATCTCTGATGATGATGTATGAGTAGGTGGCAGCTTCTGGCATGTGATAGGAACCTTCTTAATAGAAAACAGAAAATTAGAAATTTTTTTTAAAGGCTCACAAAATAGAGTAAATTAACTTAGATAGCTATATACATTTCCCTAATCTGTTACAGGTGCATGCAAGGCCACTCCTGGAAATTTAAAAAATAACATTGAGATTTTATAACTTCTGGCTTTCATTTTCAGGATGTGATCAGTCTTTGAAATTCTTTGCTTTACAAGGCCTTACATATGGAGGTCTTTGCTTAAAAGGACAGATACTATCCTTATTTTTACCGGAGAAATAATCAGAAGCCTTTGTTTGTTATGTTTTTATTTTCAGTGTAATTGTTGAAAAACAAAGAGTTAGATCCCAGAATACAGATCCCAGCAATCCTTCCTAGGGATTCTGACTGAAAATATAAATTGCTTATCAGCTGTCTCCACTTTATCTGTGGTTCTGTTAATGTCAGGGAGATGGATATCATGGTATTAGCAACTTTGACATTGATTACTTAGAAATTAATTCCCTCTTTCTTCTTATCTTCAAGACCATGACAGTACAGTAATTACAGCAGTCTCTCCCAGAAAAGGAGACAAAAGGTCTGCAAACCGATTGCCTTAGAGATTTGATTTGTTCCCAAACATGGTAGTTTCATGGACTCAAACTCATTAGAATTATTTATTTAATTTTTCCCATTAAATCTACACATGTTGTTTGCAGGTTAGATATAATCTTCATGTAGTGTTTTATGTTTTATTAATTGGATTTGGAGATATTGATTTACAAAAGGCCCTCGACTTGCAACAGAAACTGTTCCTGGGGAAGCGTTGCAAGTTGGGGGGTTGTAACTTGGGGGCATCGTAACTCATTTACAATAGGCGCCGTGCGCTGTTATAAATGCGGGCTGAAGACTAAGTCAGGGGTTTTCGTCCCCTTCCACACTTACAAAAATAGTTGTAAGTGTGGGGGGTCAGAACTCGGGTTGTCGCATGTCAGGGGTGCCTGTATAGTTATCTTAACTTAGGGCCTGACATGCAAGGTGCTAAGTGTCCCTAAAACTCTTTGAATTATAAAAAGCGTTAAGGGCTCTTTTTAAGCCCTTATAAGATCAAACACTTAGGGCAAGTCTGCACAGCAGCATTATTTTGGAAAAAACTGATGTTATTCTGAAATAACATAAGTGCACAGCTATACTACAAGTCTTTATTTCAAAATAATGTCGAGCTGGAGGATTTCTTACTCTGGCTCATGCTAACCCTTACTCATGAGGAGTAAGGGAAGTTGAAGGAAGAGTATTCATCCTTTGACTTCCTGCTGGGTAGACAGCGCCAAAAGCGGAATTAAGCTATTTTGACTTAAGCTACGCAATTGAGGTACCTTAAGTTGTGTAGCTTAATTCTACTTTAGCCCTGCTATATAGATGTACTTTTAGTGTCAAAATGCAGCAGTCATTGTAAAGGGTGTATAGGTCAGTCTGGGATAGAGCAAAATAAACAACCACATGTAATCTCTTTTTGGAAGGGCCGTATTTATTTTTCTAAAATGTCAACTTACATTTCCTCATAGAAGGAGAGTTTGCTTTTTGGGTACATCACAAGTATAAATTCTTTGTCGAGTAGTGTCCCTGTGGGTGCGCAACTACAGGTGTCTGGCTCATCCGCAGCTCAGAGAGCTTTCCTTAGCAGTAGCTCCCACTGGACCGTGCATGCGCAGATGCCGCCTCGCGCCGTTTGCACCCTTTCTGTGGAGCGCGGTTCAGCCCGCCAGTTCCTCCTAACCATCCACGGCTGCAGATGGAATCTGGATGAGCTTCTCCATTCTGAGGAGAAAGGAGACAGAAAACAATTTTAAGTAGAAAATTCTGTTTTTCGTCCGAGCTAGCCCCTTCCCAATAGTTCTAGTTCCAGTTTCTTTTTAAAAAAAAGTTTTTCTTCTATATATAGTTATATGCAGTTCACCGTCGTTCACAAAAAAAAAAAAGAAAGGAAGGAAGGAAAGAGAGAGGAAGAAGGACTTAGCCTTGCTTGTGGTGTCATCATGCCCGGTTCTAAAACGTGCGCGTCATGCCGGGATGCCATGCCAGCATCAGACAACCACTCCCGCTACATTACGTGCCTTGGTGAGAGTCATATCCCCCAAAAGTGCTTTCACTGCTCCAAATTAACCGCCTGAGCGAGGCGGGACAGGGAGATGCGGCTAAAGATGCTGCTGTTCAATAAGGGTATGTCTACACTACAGCATTATTTCGAAATAGCTTATTTCGAAATAGTTATTTCAGAATAGCTTATTTCAAAATAACACGTCAAGACACAAAATGCATTTTGAAATAGCACATTCCCACTGATCGGATGCTGAATTGCATTTAAGGTCGGCCGAAACTGGTTCTGGAAGGGCATCAGATCAGGAGTTACTTTGTGTGGCTGCTGCCTGAGGCTGTCTGAGCCTGTGCTTAAAGGGACCCCCCGGATAGCCAGTTCTAAGGTTTCCCTGCTTGCTTGCCTACCTCGCTGAGAGATAGCAAAGAATTTTTTTCTCTGCGTGCTCTGGTTGCCCGCACTCAGGACAGCACAGCACTCTGCAGCATGGAGCCAGAGCCACCCCTGGGCACTCTGGTGCTTCTCCTGGAGGTGTTGCTGTGAGCCTGCAGCACATTCTGCAGGCAGAAACAGTCTCCCTGGTGTGCCCCACTGGGGGTTTGTGCCTCATTCCTCCCTCACGTCCTTCCACTTACCCCTCCCTAACCCCCCTTCCTGATGTACAATAAAAGACACGTGTTCATTACAAAAAAGCCTCTTTATTGAACAAAAGTGGGGTGAGGGGGGGATAAAACTGAGGTGAGACTGGGGAAAGAAGGTGGGAGAGAGGAGGAGGGCAGGGGGAAACCTGGGAGGAGGAAGCTGGCAGGAAGAGGAAGGGGGAGGAGAAGCTCTGGGTTGGGGGTCTCGCTGGCCCAACTGTCTCCCAGCACCGTGAGTGCGGGGGCCTCGGTGTCCCTTGGGCTGTGGGGAGGAAGGAGTGGGAGGAGGAGTGGTAGCTGATGAGGCAGCAGGGGCTGGAGCAGCAGGAGGCAGCAAGCTCTGCCCCAGGGTTGATGACCATCTAGGGGGCATAGACCGCCCCGCCCCCTCAGGATGTGGTCCAGGGCATCAAAATAGGGGCAGGGGTCTGGGTCTATCCCTGGTTGGGAGCTGCCTGTGGCCCTGGCATACGCCTGCTGCAGCTTGTTTATTTTCATGTGAACCTGCTCCTGGGTTCGCATGTGGCCTTTGGTGGCCTGGCTGGCAGCCATTTGCCTGTAGATGGTTGCGTTCCTCCATTTAGTGTGGAGATCATGGATGTTGGAGGCATCCCCCCAAACCTGAATTAGGTCCATGATCTCTGCACTGGACTAGGCAGGCGCCCGCCTTTTCCGGCCCCTGGCAGGCTCCTGGGAGCTAGCAGACTTGTCCTGAGGAGCAGTGGAGGGCTGGCTGGCACTGGCTGCCTGGCTCATGCTGTGGCCACTGGGTCAGGTTCAGCGACTGCTGGCTCTGGGCTGGCAGGCTTAGAACTGGCACAGGCACTGTGGCCAGAGCCTACCCCTCTAAAGGCTGGCTCAGGGAAAGGGGGAGGAGAGGAATTTTTGTGGTTGGGGCCAGGGTGGCTGGCAGGGCACCCTGGGAAGGGCTGGAGGCCCCCTATTTCGAAATAAGCTTCTATAGAGCGCTTATTTTGAAATAGCAATTTTGAAATTGATGCTATTCCTCGTGAAATGAGGTTTACTATTTTTGAAATAAGCCCTCCGCTATTTCAATTTAATTTTGGCTGTGTAGACACTGATAAAGTTATTTCAAAATAACTGCTGTTATTTCGAAATAACTTTCCTGTGTAGACGTACCCTAAGGCATTGCAGCTGCCCACCACAGAGCACTCAATGGAAGAGGCTCCTGTGGTGCATCAGTCCCAGAACAAGCGGCCCTCCGCCCCTACCAGGAGCGTTAGTGCGGGAGATGGACCGAGCACATCGGGGTTGCCGCCCACGCCCTTTACGGCTAAGGCTCCCAAAGGCCGCAGTACATCAGCGCCTAGCCCCGCAATTCCATCTGACCTGGCACTGCCGACGGCACCAAGAGCCTCATGCTGTTCTGAGAACAACCCCCTTGGCGCCGAAGTGTTCGGCACTGCACCATTCCCCGTCGGTGCCGACATCCTCGGCACTGATCACAGGCTCTTTGATGGTGCCAACATTACCAGCACCGGCACCACTAATGCCACCTCAGCACCAGGAGAGGTCGGAACTGAGATCCTTGGCCTCAACACCGACTAGCCCTACGAGTTCCGCTCCACCTCCTGCGCATGCCTCTACAATGCCTACTAAGGTGCAGCGCAAGTCTAGGCACGTACGCACACCAACACCAAGCCCTGAGGTGGCTGTTTTTTCTCCTGAACTTTATTCTCCATCTTCCTGCCGCTCAGGAAGCCACAGACATGAATGCTACATTTCACCTCCACAACATTATTAGAGATCCCCATGTCGGTCATGCTCACTTCGTTTCTACCGATCCTACCATTCCCGTCCACCTTCACACTACACAGTGCAGTCAAGATCACTGAGGTCACCAACGTCATGATATTCTCACCACTACAGGAGCACAGGTTCTTATTCTCCAAGGCACTCACATCAAACGTATCACCATCACACCCGGCACTACACCTACTACTATCATGAAAGTCCACGTTTGAGAATTGTGGTCTATTCTGGATCTAGATCACCGAGATCCAGACAATCTCAGTCTCCACAACGTCCAACTCATGACATCCCACCTCTTAGACACGGTCCTCCGACACCCACAGGTGACGCACTCTCTGTTTCGAGCCAGCAGAAAAGGGATGATAATATAACCTCCCATCGCAAGCAACAGCATATGGACTCCCCCACTTATCAGTCGTCCTCCTCCTCACCAGACAATGCGGTATTCCAGGGTGACTCTTCCCTAGCGGATTACTACAAACAGTTGCAAGAGCTGTTCAAAAGGGTAGCCAAGTCCCAGGAACTGCATACCATGGACATGCCACAGAAACAGTATACCATCTGTTAAAAAATTTACAGCCATCCCAAAAATCCAAGTTAACGCTTCCCTTCAACGAGGCCATCTTGGAAATTGCCAGTGACATCTGGCAAACTCCAGCCTCGGCGCCACCGTCGAACAGACGTGCTGATAAGAAATATTTTATCACTTCTAAGGACACTGAATTCTTATTCACACACCCCCAGCCTAACTCCATTGTTCTGGATGCCACTCAACAAATATCAAAGACGGCACAGGGTAGAGCAGCGACATCTGATAAGGAAGTGAAGCACTTAGATTTGTTGGGCAGAAAAGTCTATTCCTCTGCCACAGCAACCCTCAGGATGGTGAACTATGTGGCTCTCCTTGCCAGTCATGATTTTGATAATTATACTAAACTGGTTGCTCTTCTGGAATTTCTACCTGAGGCAAAAAGGCAAATTTTGAAGGCAGTAGTTCACAAGGGCTACACAGCAGCCTGACAGTGCTTCAAATTGCCCTAGATATCACTGACACTGCCTCCTGGACCACAGCAACATTGGTGGTCATGTGGCGCGCTTCCTGGCTCCACCTGGCATCCATACCGAAGGACCTCCAACCAAAAGTAAAGGACCATATAGGTGTAAGAGATTTGGTCCGTACAATAAGCAGAGACCTTTCTCATATGCTGTGCCCCGCTTCAGGCCATATGATCAGCTGAGGCAGAGACAGCGTACACAGAGATGCTGCAAACAACCAGGGAAAGTGTCCAACCAACAGCACCCTTGGCAGCAGGTTTGACATGTCGATCGAGGGACTGTATGCTATTCCCCTTATAGAGGCTCCACATGACGCAACCACATTATTCCCATCACTGGTTGAGACCATACCACCTCCGCTGATTCGTGATAACCACAGACCGTTGAGTCAGAGAAATCGTCACATCCAGTTTCGCCATCCCATTCTCTACATAGCCCCCTTTCTCCCCTCCTACCCTGTCCTTCTTCAGGGACCCCTCTCACAAACCTCATTTGCACCAAGAGGTCTCACATCTATTTAAGAGAAGGTTAGATAAATGTCTGTCAGGGATGTTCTAGACAGTACTTGGTCCTGCCATTGAGGGTAGGGGACTGGACTCGATGACCTCTCAAGTTCCCTTCCAGTCCTAGTATTCTATGATTCTTTGAAGTCTTCTCTGATGCCTTCCCAGTCTCTTGAGTTCATCGGGGCGAGTCTGGACTCCGAAGGCACTACGGTGTATTTACCCTGGACAGGTTCCATACCATCCAAGACTTTGGAAATGTATTACTTGCCGCCCCCAAAACACCCATACTTACCTGCCTTAAACTGCTGGGTCACATGGCAGCCACCACTTATGTAGTACTCCACGTGAGATTCCACCTGAGGTGCCTTCAACATTGGGTACTCACCATATACACACCGGGCAACGAGAGCACACGCAATTCTTTTGTTGTCCCCAAACACATGAAAGACTCCTTACAGTGGTGGCTCAACCCAAAGAGTATCCTATCGAAAGTCCTCTTTCACAGCCCGAAACCAGCTGCACAAATCACCACAGATGCATCTCTAATTGGTTGGGGAGCTCATATGCGTCACTATCGTGCTCAGGGGCTTTGGATGCATCAAGAGTCCCTATTGCACATAAACTTTCTGGAGTTGCGTGCTGTGTTCAACTCCTGCAAACACTTCCTGCATGTAATACGAGGCATCACAGTAAAAATTCTCACTGAAACTACATCAGTCGGCAGGGTGGTGCCAGATCCCGATCCCTCTGTGCCAAATGCATCTGCTTGTGGAATTGGGCTGTCTGGCATGGAATCACACTCACTGCTGCTTACCTCCCTGGCAGGAATAATACTGTTGCTGATGCCCTGCAGCACAAGTGGAAATTGCTCGCCCAAATAGTCCGCAACCTCTTCGAGCATTGAGGGTATCCCACCATAGACCTTTTTTGCTACTCGGGTCAACAGGAAGTGCCGCTGCTTTTGTTTGAGAGCAGGCATAAACACAGCTTCCCTGGGGGATACCTTCCTTATTGACTGGGGACCTCACCGCTTACTCTACTCCTTTCCCCCCATCCCCCTCATTCCATGGGTGCTAGAGAAAATAGCTACAGAGGGGACGACAGTGATAAAGATAGCACCGTTCTGGCCCCGACAGATCTGACTATCTCAGCTAACACAGATGTCAGTATCACAACCACAATGACTTCCACAGTTAAACAACTTTGCAACAGGATGGGTCCCTCCTTCTCCTCCACATCAACCATTTGCACCTCATGGCATGGCTCCTAGCTGGCTTCAGGGCCCAGAAATGACTTGCTCTCAGGCAGTGAAGGACGTCCTCATACACAGTAGATGCCAAACCACCCAAAAGACCTATCTTCACAAATGGCGTCGATTTCAGTGAGGGTGCGAGGTAAGGGCTGTCGATCCTCTAGCGATATCGGTCCAGCAGATACTGGACTATATTCTATAACTGAAGACCAGAGGACTAGCTACCTCCCCCCTTAAGGTCCATCTAGCGGCGATTTCTGCCTTTCGTCTGCCCATCAACGGTTGGTCAGTTTTTGCTTACCCACTTACCAAAAGATTCCTAAAGGGTATCACAAATCTGTATCCGCCTCACAAACCTCCCCTGGAACAGTGGGACCTAAGTCTGGTCCTGGACACGCTAAACCATCCTCCTTTCGAACCACTTACGACGTGATCTGCGCACGCTCACAATGAAAGACACATTTTTGCTTGCCATTACCTCCGCACGGCGCGTGAATGAACTGGCAGCACTCTATGCTGATCCCCTATGTACGTTATTCACCGAGCGGTGGGTAACACTGCGCATTCACCCTGCCTTTCTGCCTAAGGTCAACTCTTTGTTTCACATAAATGAACCTATAACCTTACCTACCTTTTCCCCCAAACCGCACTCCAACCCTGAGGAGGTGCACTTACATATGCTAGACGTCAGAAGACCGCTTTTTATCTGGAAAGAACGCGCCTCTTTCGAAAGTCACAACGTCTTCTATTATCTTTAGCGGATTGTTCTAAGGGCTAGCAACTTTCCGCACAGCTCATTTCCACCCTTATCGTATCCTGCATCACTCGCTGTTACTCCTTGCGTAACAGATGTTACTGCACAGGCAAGTAATCTAAAAACTCACCAGTAAATTTGACTAAAATGTGGGTTGCCTTTCTGTTATGTTGTCTTGAAATGATATAATCTATTCCAAAATGTAGATTTTGTTTAAAAATCAATAAAAACAATAAACCCAATCCACATTTTAAAAACAAATTTCTATGATCAAGAAAAATGTAACTAGAGATTTTAAAAAAAAATGTCCAGTGGAAAACACTTTCCTCAGTAAATATTTCCATCACTGAAGTTATTGACAAATAAGTTTTTCTGCAATCTAAAGTTTAGTCTACAGTACAGTTGACTAGAGACTGTTGTACAGAAAACTAAAACTGCCTTTTTTGACTGTGTGGACTGAGACATAAATAACTAAGCATGAATAGTTAGTTGTACACTAGTTTTAATGACATTTAATTTTAATATCAAATTTTATTGGTAGCATATATAATGCTATTGTAAAATAAGATTTTTAACTTGACCATATCTCTTTAATGATACTAAAATATCATAAATGATAATACACTTTATAAACTGAAATAATCTACTATTAAAATGTTGTTATGCCAAATCATTTTATTAACATATATTTCCTTTTTTCTTTTTTTGTGCGTCTGCTATTCTGAGATTCTAACTGTCTCCCAGCAGTTTCTGAAATAAAAAAAGATTGGTGTTTTCAATTAAATTGGGTAGAATAAATATCATAATGAGCTCTCTACAGAAATGTATTTGTCATTTTTAAATATGCAGAGAGCTATATAAGTAGGGCTGAACAAATTTATTTCAAGGGAAGGTAATTACAGCTTCACTGGTGAGAAGCAATCTTTTAAAAATAGCCAGTCTCAGGTGGTTGAGAGAGGTAATTAAAGCCTAAAGACTAATGATATGTGCCTTTTTGCTCTGCTGCTCTACTTTACTGCTTCGGGCATAGTGTTTTACAATCAAAACTAGCTTCAAGCCCTGGAAATATCACTGTGATGTAGACTAACTACTTGTTGCAACAAGGGGAAAAGGTTTGTATAGACTTAACTGATATATCACATCTAACATATCCTTAGTGAAATGTATCACCACAAAAACTTATACTATATGTTTTATCTACAACACATTTATGTCAATTTTATTTTATTTTATTCTTTGTGAAAAAGAAAGCGCCATCTTAAAAATATTTTTAAAATGTCTTATTAATCTTTTCTTATTCTTCATAGCTTTTCTTACATACTTAAAAGGAATGAGTTACTGGTTGCATAAATAAACTTCTGGATGGTTTTCATGGTAATACATCAGTTATTGCCAGGAATGTCCATAAATCTCTTTGTATGCAGATGCCATTCCAATTCTGTTATGAACAGAATATATAATATACATGCTGCATGTAGTCTCAACATTATCCTTCCTTGGAATTTTGCTTCATTCATTCATTCATTCATTCATTCATTCATTCATTCAATAACCAGATATAAACATAATCTTTCTCCCCAGATTTGGCTCTAGAATCTTCCTCGGAGGATCTCTTTCATCCTGGTTGGAGGCAGAAGTCTGTCTGTAGTGTGAATCATTAATAATTATACTTGCCCTTCATATTTAGGGTTCAAATGCCTCAACAGAGAAATCCAGTCTCCTTGTGCAGAGTCCTGAGCCTGCTATCCTTTTCAGCTAGTCGTAAGTAGCAGACCTTCTCTGTTAAGGCTAGGTAGGGAAGGATACCATATTGGAGTCACAAATTAAAAGCTGACATGATTTCTAGAAATAGCCTTTACCGGTGTTACCAGAAAAATGGTTATTCGTTGGTGTGATGAAGCAAATGACATGTCATTAGAAGATTCTGAATTAAAATGGTGATTCTGTCTTAGTGAAAAGTCTACAGACAGGCAGTCTTCTCTCAACACCTGTGGCTAACTGCTGAAAAAACACTCTCTAGAAAGCTGCAGCAGAGATTAAGAAGACCCAAGGAGAGGTGTTAAAAATACTTAAGAGTGATAGAAAACAGGGATACTGCAAAAGACTAAAATCATATTGTTAGGACATAAAAGACTTAAAAGAATTGGCCGAGATTTTCAAATTGATGAAGGATAGAGTGAGAAGTAATCAAAAAGGCTGTGACTCTGCAAATACTTATGACCTTTCTTAAGTGTATTCACATGAGTGGTCACTCTGACTACTGTGGGTTTGCTGATTGAATAAAAGTTATTAAAATGCACAAGCATTTGCAGGATTAGGACACACATTTTTGCCCTGTTGCTTACCGAGAAAGATTAAATTAAAGCATAGTACGTTTAGAATAAATAAGAGGGAATACTTTTTCAGACAGCATATAATCAACCTGTGTCACCGGAAGCACCAAGAGGTCTAGGCAGATACAAAGACTGCACACACATGCACGCGCACACACACACACACGCAAAATCAGTGAATTCCCCCTTCAAAGACAGGGTAATTTAATGACTGTTAACATTTGGAGTTATTCAAACTAAAAGAATTAGAAGGGTGATTGAACATCATGCATATGGATGTCTTAAGTAATTTGTTTTTCCCTCATGATGAATAAAACACTTTGCAGTTGTGTAAGTGCACTGCACTGTGGGTTTGGCTGTTGCCTTTGGTGTGCATTGCCATAAGTCTAATGCTGGAATAGGTGCACAAAAGATCTGATATGACAGATTCTGTGTTCTTATAAAAGTGCTCTTGACATAAATTTCTATATGATTTGGTTTAATATATAAATTGGTCTTTGTTTTCCTCTCACATTCTATTTCAAGTTAACTTGTTGAGTGCTAAAAAAAACCCTGAACAGTATTATCAGAAGTGAGAAAAAGTGCAGTGCTGTTTATTGGACCACTTGGGAGAGAAATTACCCAGAGGACTGGAAGAGTCAGGTAATTTAATCAGGCAAGAAACAAGCCCAAAACACATGCTGTTATTCCATTTGCTTTGTGAAAGCATTGATGTTCATTTTCTTTTTAGCTGAAAGATTATTTTTTAAATTTATTTAGTAATTGGAGTCCAAAATGTGTGTGTTGTGCAGAGGGTAAATTGACTGTGCCAAACAGAGTATTAAAGCCCCAGTCTTACAAGTGACTTAATGAGGACAACCTCTGGCTTGGTAAAGAGTCCCACTGAAACCAGTGAGGTACCACCCAGGTGAGGTAATCAGTCTTCATAGTTATTTGCAGAACTGGGAGTGATGTGTATAATATCTGTTAGTGCTAATTGTGTTGCTCATGTTGGTGTGCATCTCATAGAGGATCTGATTCTCCTGTCTCGCCAGTGTTACATTAGCATACCTCTATTGACTTCAGTTGGAATTATTCCTACTATAAAAATCAAGTCCATCAACAGTAATGCATGATTTACTCTATGGGCATGGTCCCAGTTTGTTTGCATACAATTTCCATTGTGTTCAGTTGAGTTAAGCATATAAAGAGACCACAGAATTGGTCTCCTTACATCAGCGTTTCCCAAACTATGATCCGCGGACCAGTACTGGTCCGCGGAAAAAAAAAGGCCGGGCCTCAGTGTGCCTGGTGGCTGCTGGCCCTTAGGCCGATTCGACCCATTCGGTCAAATTGGGCCCCACGCCCCTGCACCCGGAAGTGCCGGCGAGTTAAGAGCTGGGGCCCTGTTTCACCACTATGTGGAGCTGGGTCTCTCCCCAACTCTACCTGGAGCGGGCCCCGGATCCCCCTGCGCGTCCCCCCATCCCGCCCCCAGAGCGTCCCCCTCAGCTCCGAATGTCCCTGCCGCACGCAGCTCCTCCTCGCCGCCTGCCGCCCATGTGCGGCGTTGCACGTGGGCGGGGAGGATGCCCGGGCGTTACGTGACGTCACGGCCCGGGGTTTTGAAACCCGCGGGAGGCACGTTGTGGGGCCTGGCTGGCTCCGGGTTTGGCCTCCGGGGCCTGAGTGCGGACTCCGGCCCCGCAACATGGAAGGAGAAGATAGGGAACCGGCTCATGCGGCGGCGGAGGCGAGGCGAGGAGAGGCGTGTGGGGGGGAAGGGGTGAAAGGTGAAGGGACTTGGGCACCAAGGGACAGGGGTGCAGGAGAGACAAATGCCAGGGGGCCAAGTGCAGACCTTGAGGGAAAGGGCAGGAGGGGAGGTGTCAGTGGGAGGGGGGACAGGGTGATGCTGGGAGAGGAGAGGAGAAGGGCACTGGGGACTGGAGGAGGAGGTGTTGGGAGAAGTCTTGAAAGAAGGGGTGGGCATGAGGAAGGCCAGGATGGAGCAAATCATGTGTGAGGGCACAGAGGGGCAGGAGGGGAATGGGGCAGAGACTGGTGAGGGGGTGGGTATTAGGGAAAAAGAGGGCAAAGGGAGGCACCAGGAGGGTGCAGGGCTAAGGAAAGGTGCAGGTGCCAGGGGATTCTGTGGCCACCGGAAGCAGAACTGGACAGGGGAATCAGGGCAGGCTGGGAAGATTGGGGGACGGTGGAAGCAGGGCTGCTGGAGGGTGTGAGGTTGGGGGCAGGGAGCTGTCCGGGGAAGATGTGGGTGGGGTGGGAGAAGCGGCCGCTGGAAGGAGAGCTGGACACAGGCAGCGGGGCTGGCCAAGGGAGATTGGGAGGAGAAGCGGGGGAGAACTGACTGCCTGGGAGGGGGTTGGGGGAAGTGGGGCTGGCCAGAGGCGTAGCCGGGGGAGTAGGGGGGGAGGAATGAATTGGCCTGCGGGGAGTGGGACTGACCTAACCCTGTTCCCCCCTATCCTCCCACCCACAACGCACAAGTTAGTCGGGCACAGGGATTCTACTGTGCCCTCCCCCCCCCCCCCCCCACACCCCTCGAGTAGTTGCAAACTATCTGGCTGGTAGACACACTCATGCAGTCTGAGCACATTTACCAGCCAGGCAGTTCGAAACAACAAACGAATACATCTGGTAATAAAACAACTTACCTACTGAGAAAACACCAGACATGTTATATGTCTGGTATTTTCTCAAGTTTGTTTTTCATGTGTTTATATTTTTGAGCTGCAAAAAGCAGAACTGAAAAAAAAGGTTCCAATTAAAGTAAAAAGTTTGGGAAACCCTGGTCTAACCAGCTTTCTGTCTGTCTTACAGCCCATTTATCCAATCCATATTCCTTAACTTTCTGGCAAGAATATTGTGGGTGACCATATCAAAAGCTTTGCTAAAACTGGCACTGGGAGATTTGGGAGGACCAGAAACAACTTATTTGAATATTCATCATTTGATTAATGAATATGCAGATATGAAAATGAACATTACTGGTCCTCCAAAAGTTCGTGAATGGATTTACTGGTCCCCATGTCAAAAAGGTTCTTTGTACATGCAGTCCACTTAGAGAACTGAGTCTGTAACAGTGTATGACTTAAACATAACATAGTATCCTCATGAAAAGTTTATTCGAAATTTTATTTAATTTTAACATACTGTCATTGCCATGTAATTTTTATATTAATGATTTTTATACACGACAAATTTATTATATTGCCATTCACCAACGTTCTCCAATTTTTGTTCTTTTGTGATGCCTGCAAAACCCTGATGGCTGACCATGGCTAGGAAGATGGCAAACTGTGATTACTACCTACCATGCCAAATTTAGCCCCATTTTATGCTTCTCTCATCTTTCCCTTTTACCTCCTCCTGTGATTGTTTTATCCACCTACTGCATCTTATCAGCAACCAGAATTATATGATTCTCTGTGGCAGAGACTTTCTTTTTACTTCTTGTCTGTACATTACCTAGTGCAGTGGGTCCCCATCCAGGAGCCTCCTGGGACATCTGTAAAGTACTTACATCAGAATTTAGCTACTTGAAGTATCTGTCACCCAATTAGTGGTGGTACAGGCAGTCCCCGCGTTACGTACAAGATAGGGACTGTAGGTTTGTTCTTAAGTTGAATTTGTATGTAAGTCGGAACTGGTACATATTGTAGGGGAAACTCTAGCCAAACATTTCTCCAGAGCTCAGTTTTATTCTCCCACACCTCACTTCCCTCAGTCCTTTATTCTCAAGCTGAGGTGTCTGCTGAGAAAAGCTGCTTCTTGTCTCCCTGGTCTGCTGGGGGGAAGCAACTAGTGCGGGGTTGCCTCACCCCGTTTGTAAGTAGGGATCTGATGTAAGTCGGATCCATGTAACCCGGGGACTGCCTGTATTCTTTTTTATTTTGAATAAAACATTATAGTTTTATTGGATATGTGTAGAATGTTCTGTGGTTTTATCCCTGTCTTGTTGACTTAGTATCCTCTGTGCTGTACTTTGGTTATTGTTAAAAAGAGAGCTCTTAGGTTACGTCTACCCTACAATAAAACAGCGGCAGTGGGCCCTTGTCACCTGAAGTAGGTTTGCAGGACTATAAAACTGCAGTGTAGATGTCTGTGCTCAGGCTGGAGCCCAAGTCAGCTGATGTGACCTAGCTACAAGGATGTATTGTGGAAGAGCTCTTGCTCAAGAGGGCTTATTCCTCATGGGGAGAGGAATAACTCTTCCAGAAGAAGCCCTATTTTACAACACTATACTGTAAATTTACTTGCACAAGAATGTGCGTGCAGTATAGACAGCAGGCAAGTTTTTGCGCAAGAACAACTGTTCTTGCTCCAGAAGCTGCCAGTGTAGACATAGCCTTAGTGTTTTAGGCTTAACATGTTTTGTTTTAGATAACTTTTGATCTGTCTGTTTTAACTTGAGGTCACTTAAATCCCATTTTTTATATTTAATAATAAAACACTCTGGTTATCAAACCCAGTTGTTACCTGGGGGGGATGAAACCACTGTGCATATCTCCCTTTCATTTGACAAAGGGGATGAATTCTATGAGCGTTCTCTGTGTAAAACTTTTATACTAAGTAAGATGGATTCATTTGGCGTTTTGGTGCCTTTTGAGGGCTTTCCTCGTGGGTGCTGTCAGGTCTATGACTGAGCCCTTCCAGAGCTGAGCTCATTCAGCACCTGTGTTACTCTGCATGGGAGCTGTTGTCCCATTTCTGAGCCTTTGCTGGGGGAGATCAGAGCTGCTGACCCAGCGGGATAGGGTGGTGGGTTACCTCAGAGGGCAGGTAGGCAGGCTCAGTGGTATGATTAGCCCTAGGGATGTGAACACGTTAACCGATGAGCCTGTATCAGAGGTAGCAGCGAGTGTGTGTGTGTGGGGAGGCTTCTTGAGAACTGGTACGTGCAGGAAGCTGGCTTAAAAATCTGGCTCCCCCTGAGCATCGGCTCCGGCCTGCGGCCCTTCTCCCCCATGTTATTGCCTCTGATACAGAGGCAGCAGCAAGTGACGGTGGGAGGTGGCTCCACAGGAGCCGCATCTCCCTGCATGTAAATGTGTAATGGCTGAATTTTTGAGCAGTTACATATTTACTTGAATAAACGTACTTTAACATCCCTTATTAGCACACCGAGTGACAGTCTCAATGGTACTTCTGTGATCCAACTTATCGGAGAGAGATGCAGAGGGCACAAGTGTTGGAGAAAGGGGAAGATGAGATGGGGAAGGAATGTAGAGAGGCGTGAAACGGGGAGGGATTAGAGAAGCCAGGTGTCCTGTTTTGGACTGGAACCCCTGGTCCCAGACTTACAGACATCAATTCCAGGCCCCAGGACATAAATCAGCGGGGCCCTGCCCCCCTCCCTTGGCCAGGCCAGAGGCACCCCCCCCAAAAAAGTCACAAGCACCTCTCTTCCCCACCAGAAGAGCCCTAGGCTGGCCCAGCCCTGTCTCCCACCTGATTGGAGAAGCTCCAGGACAATCATATTGGACCTTCCCTCCCCAGATCCAACATGCCTGCTGGGGAAAAGCCACAGTAGTGCCTCTTGATTCAGAAACAAGCAGTCCTGTGGCATCTTTGCATCAAAAGACACTTTTGCTTTCTGCAAGCAGAGCTGCAGCAACCTCCAGGAGCTTCTGGACCCCTTCAGATTGCCCAGAGCCCTGGACAATTGCCCCCATTCCTCTGTCGGCAGGTCTACCTGGTTCCAAAGTACCACTGACTGAGCTATTGAATGTCCAGTTTGTGGTGCTGCAGGTGCCCTGCTAGCTTCTGTGCATCCCGCAAGGAAGCAGCTGTGCTGCATGTACGACTCCTAGCATTAGAAGCTACTGGGGGAGTCCGTGTGCTGCCCCACTCACACCTCCCATTGGCTGTCAGGGCAAGGGAGGAACTATTCCCAGGAAGTGTGGTGAGCAGAGGTGGCCAGTGATCCAGCTGCCCAGGGAGGTACCCCTGCCCTTCCCCATTTGCCCCCATCCCTCGCTGTGACAGTTCCCTCAGCACAGTGCTCCAGGCAGCACAGCCAAGGGGCAGGGAGCAGGAAGGATCTGAGTCGTGGGGCTGATCAAAGGAATGGGAACAGGGGTGTCCTGGGGGTGAGTAATAAGGGGGTTGGATAGTGGGCGGGGGTCCTGAGGGCAGGGCAGGGAGAAGAGGGATACCAGGAGGTGGGGAGCAGAGGAGACTGGGTGGGGGTTCTGGGGAGCTAAGCAATTGCTCAACTGGCAATGTCTGGCTGTCTGGGGAGGCACAGCCACCCCCAACCTTCCCCACTCAGCCCTCTGTACCCAATGTGGCTCTTGAGCCAAAATGTTTGCCCACACCTGAAGTAGCAGCACTCAAGCACTCAGCAAGCTTGCCCCATCCCAACCCCCACTGCACCCACGTTCTCACTGCATCCCTCCCTGCCCCCCATACGCCTCACTGCATCCTTCCCCATCCCAGAGAATAACCAGCAGCACCGAAGGGGTTAAGGAGCCTTTGGGTCCAGCTAGCCGTGCCTTGTTATTTCTGCAGCCCTGCCTCTGGAGGGCCGAGAAAAAGGAGAAAGCCAAAGGAGATGTGCTGTGTCCTACTGGAATGCAGAGGAGAGGGGGCTCTGTCGACTTTCTCCTGTCAGCTCCCAGTGTCCCTCTCTCCCCCACGTCCCTCTGCCAGTGATGCTGGGGGAGAGAAGCAAGAGCTAGACTCTTCATTCTCTCTGTCCCCTCTAGGAGTCTGGGATAGGGCTCTCCCAGCTGCTTCAGGATGATAGGATCCAAAGCCAGGCACAAAACTGGCTGGAGCGTGGTGCCCTTCAAGGCCCAGGCTTATTACTGAACCAGGAAAGGAAGAGCTCTCATTCCCTGCTCTGACTTGGCATCCCCAAGGGAAACACTCCTCACTCACTGCCCCTGCCGCCCCTCGGAGCTGGCTGCTAAACTTAAAGTTAGAACCCTGGGGGTCACTTACTAGAGGTCAGATTCAGGGAGGGCTCTGGTGAATGGGAGCAGGCTGTGCTGCACATTATAGCTCTGGCTCCCTCCTGGGACATTCTGGCCCTGGTCCAGAAGCTGACAATGCTGTAGGGAAGGAAGGCAGGTCAGGGTCACTGGGCAGATGCACGTGCTGTACAAATGAGCCACTTCCCATCCCTTGGGGCTGGGACATTGTGCTCAGGTTGGAATGCCTGACTCAGGGATTGCAGAGCTTTCAAAGGGGGTTGAAGCACCTGGTGCTACTGTGCTTGTGAACATTGTCCCAATCAAGAGAGTCACAAGTCATCACCTGTAGGATACCCGGACAGTGCGTGTACCTTGCAGGTGACAACTTGTCCCTGTCTCTCTTGCTTGGGAAGGCATTCACATGCACAACAGCACTGGGCAGAGGATGTGCACATAACCTTAATTCTGCTGTTTCTAACACTTACAGGCCTTGGCTACACACAGTTCTTTGTTAAAGAACTGTTTTGAGTAGGGGTGTGACGGGGCAAGGGCGCCCCGCACTGAGATGACCCGCCCGACCGCGTACGTGGTGGTTCTCGAGGGTCAGGCTGGGAGCCCCGAGCGGGGCGCGCCACGAACAGCCGCCCGTGCGGCCCCTGCACGCCCCGCCAACTGCTGTGTCAGCTGTTCGGCAGCGGCCTTCTGGCTAGAAATGCCGGAGGATCTCAGGGAGGCAGCCAGGCGGATGACGTCATTCTGCTACTCTGGCCGCCGACGGGAGATGTCACCACGCCACGCCGGGTGGGGCCGCGGCGGCGGAGCAGATCCAGGGGATTTAAACTCCGCCGGCAGGGAAGGAGGGGGAAGCAGGCCGCGAATGGCCTCCTTCCCCGGGGCCATTAGGTGGAGGGGCCCGAAGCCGAAGGGGTAAGCCTTGCTCAGCAGGGTGAACCGGAGTGGGGAGAGGAAGCAGTCCAGGGCTTCAAAGTAGGAATAAGAGATCCTCCGGAAAAGGGCTTTTTTCCGGAGGATCAGGGCCAGTGTAGACGCTCTTTTCCGGCTTTTCTAAAAGCCGGAAAAAAGCGGCGGACATTTTTATTTAAATGCCGTGGGGGATATTTAAATCCCCTGCGGATTTCCCTATTACGATCTGAAAAATTAGCATGCCCCTTCCGGAAAAGGGGCCAATGTAGACGAGCCCTTAGATTGAAATAAAACAGAGTCAGGCTATTGTTAAAGGGAAAGGAGAGCTTGCCTCTCCCCAGGACAAATGGCACTCAGATACTTGGCCTTCTGATACCATTGAGATGGGCACCAAACAAAAGTTCTAACTAAACAGCTCCCATAATCCATGTAGATCATGATGGGGAACCTTTTTTGGGTTGGGGGGGGGCACTGACCCACAAAAAAATCAGTTGAGGGCCGCACACAAGTAAGAAGAAGGAAAAAAACAAAACCAAACCCACATCTTGGAGGAAGGAAGGGGCTGCATGCAGCTCTGCGCACTGCAGGGAAATGCCCCCTGCAGGCACCATTCCACTGCTCCCATTGGCGAGGAATTTCAGCCAATATTAGTGACAGAGGGGCAATGTCTGCAAGAGGCATTTCCTGCAGTGGAATGCAAGATCTATCCTGCCCCTTTCCTGACGCCCCCTTCCCAAAAGCCCTGCCCTGCCATCCCCTCCTCTCTGTTACTCGCTCCCCTCTGTTACTCGCTCACTTTTACTGCTCTGCAGCAGGGTTTGGGGTTCAACAGTGAATATGGGGTGCAGGAGAGGGTATGGGATGCTAGCTAGTCTACGCATTTGGGGTACAGGAGGGGTTCAGGGTACAGGAGGGAGTATGGAATGCTGGCTCTGAGAGGGGGTTCAGGGTTGAGGTGGGATTTTGGGATGCTAGTTCTGGGAGTGGGCTCAGAGCTAGGGCTTGGGATGCAGATGGGGATTTAGGGTGCTGGCTCTGGAATGGGGCTCATGGCTGGGGATTGCTCTGGTAGAGGAGTCAGGGCCAAGGATGTAGGAGGGGGTGCTGGCTCTGGGAGGTTGGTCAGGTCTGGAGCAGGGCGCTGATGCGCAGGAGGGGATTCAGGATGCATCGGTGGTATGGATGCTGGCTCTGGAGTGGGGTGCAGGAGAGGGTGCACTTCAGCCCTAAGCTTTGTGAATTGTGTCAGCAGAGGTGCACGAGGGTGTCTTCTTACCATAGGGATTGTCAGCTGTCTGGTGGCAGTTAGCTGCTATAAAAATATGAAAAATAAGCATATTTCAGAAAGATTCTTACATTCAGATCCATAAAATGAACATTTCATTTCATTTTGACAAGTGGCAAGCAACCAAAAAGCTATTGTGCTTTGAAGGTACTGGAAATATGAAGGGGAATATATGAAATATGGCACATTAACTCAAATAAAAGCTAAAGTGTATTTAAAAAAGCAAATCAAGGCAACATTTATCCAATTAAATGCATTGGTAGAAACTCCACATACACATTTGAAAATGTTAACATACATTTCATAAATCACATTCAATTTCCAAATGGTTTCAGAAGAAGTCTCTGGGGATAGCTAATGGCCTGATCCTATTTCTGCTGAAGTCAATGGGAATTTTGCTGTGAACCACAATGAGAGGAGGATCCAAGCCTAAGCACTTTTCAGAAAAAGAACTTTCTTTTCAGTTAGCCCTACTAAAGTAAGTATAGGTCATAGCAATGAAAAGCCAAACCAGCTGAAGGAGAGATCCTATTCAATTGTGATAATTCCTTTTTCATTTACATTGATTAGCTTGATAGCTCAGTCTCTTGTTAATTAGCCTGTGGTTTTGTAGTAATGTTACTTTATGCCTGAAGATAGTTCCATGCGATATGTTTTGCTTAATTGTTTGTGAATACCAGAACTTAATAAAGTTCTTGGGGTAGAGGGTAGTAAGTGCTGTAATGAATTAATGCATTAAACTTTTATCCTGTGATAGAATCTGGATTATGTCAGAATTTAAAATGTGTTTGTTTGGTCATCTCATTTTATCTTTCTTGACAGACATTTCTTCACATGTGGAAACAGAATTGTTAAAATCAATCTGTTTGGAGATCAAATCTTGAAGTTAATTGAAAGAGCAGTCCCTGGCCCTGTAAAACATGCTTCTGTTGGTTTGAAGGATCTGAAAAGTATCCTGAACTATCATGACAAAACAAAACAAAGCCCCCAATTCAGCAAGTACTTAGGCATATGAATAGTCACCTTGAGGTCAGATGCATACTTTAGTACCTTACTTTGAGTCAAGGCTTCCAAAGATGGCCTTGAAAGCATAAATATAGACTGTGGTAAATGGATCTCTAAGGTTGAAAGGAATGAGCAGCTCTATATAAAAAATTCCACTCTATAGAAAAAATAAGGGGAGATCTAAAGAAAACGCCTTCTTTCATGTTCCTCGACACGGTTTTTGGGCCAGTTCCTGGTCATTGGCAGGAGTGGTGCAAAAAGAGTAAAAAACTACCTTACCAGGGCAGCTGGGGATTTTTCTAACAGGGGAATGCATGGGTGACGTACAGCCAGCATAGTTTTCTCTATATCATCTGCATTCTGCCCCTCTCTCTCTTCCCACATTCAAAGAATGCTCAAGCAAGCCAGGGGCAGGAGGGGATGGAATGGGGTGTTTTTGGAGCATATTACACTGTCAAAACTCAATAGTGAGCTGTCTGCATGCATGGGACAACTGTAATCAGCCTGCTGCTCTAAGTTATAGTGGAGGCCATCTTGGCTCTTACCTCATGGGAGCCAAAATGTGGCTTGGAGCATTCTGCTCCCCTCTCTATCCATTTTCTCAGGTTCTGTGCTGCGCTCAGTTTAGTCAAACATAGAAATATGGTTCTTATGTAAAATGGATCCATATAAATTTACGGATTTGAAAAATCATCTTACCTAACCCTTGAAAGGCTTAGGTTGGCCTGGTGCGTAATGATGCAATAACGATGGGCGGCAATTGGTAACTTCTTGGAGGGGGCAAAACCTTGTCTTGTATACACACCTAAAGTGGTGAGTCAGGGTTTTGTTTAAAAAAGAACAGAACCAAAGTTAGCTTTGTTCCCCTGACAGAAGTATGGGGGGCTGCAACAAGCCGGGATTCAGGTGTATTGCAGTCGTTGCTGATTATGTGATAATGAAAGTAAAAATGCTTGAGGGACTGTTAACACTAAAGAATAATTCTGCAGACTATCTTACTTACAGGATATACATAATATTGCTAAATATGCTTTTAAGAGTCTCTTAGAACCAGTATGAATTCTTTATAGTAGTGAATATCCAAACAGTTAATTATAGTAGTACCATTTCTGTTCCTCACCTCTTTATCTCTGTCTTGCACTATTATTTTCTATTGCTGTTGGCTATACAGCATCAGGACTGGCAGCACTGAAGTGTGAACACAATGCCAGCATTGCATTCAGCACAAGAATAGAAAGGCAGATGGCAGAACGTGCTATTTATAGCTAGAGCCAATCTGCCTGAGGTGAGTGATGCTGAAATGGTTATCAGGAATATTTTCAACTATTAAAGGGATAAGAATAAAAAACAGATACAAATCCAGCGTTCCTGGACTTGGGGGCTTTGCTGGGGTGGTAAAGTGATTCAAAGTAGTGATTACCTATTTCATAACTGGAAAAATCACATTTTTTCCTCTTGCTTCCTCCACCTGCCAATCCCCCACAAACCTTTCAAATGCAAGCTTCATTTCAGCTTTGTAGCACTATTCATGACTGAGCTTGAGGAATTTATTGTTCTGTTGAAGTATGGCTGCCATAGCAACTTAGGCACACTGTATTTTAATTGCCAGGCACTGTGTAGATTTATGAGAATAACTAATAAAAATAGTATTGGGGATGATTTCAGTGGTGCTACTGGTATATTTCTCTTTCCTGCTGGGTCTTTCACTCCTGTTAGTTTGGGTTGAATAGAGGGACAAGCTTTTTCATTCTTAGTTTTAATTGTTCTGTTATGAGGAATCATCCATATGTCTTCACCTTGCTAAACATTGTTTTCATATAAAAACGTAGACCTTGATTTTTAAACCCTTGTAAATCCGGAGCATGCTTTTCTACGTTTTCAAATTCTGACTTGTATGTACTGTACACGTTGAGTTTCTTCTTTGAGTCTCATATCTATTGGTGCTTCACCATGGGTGTATGTGCGTCCTTGTGCTTCTGATCGGAGATCTTTAAATGCAGCATTCTTTCAGTCTGCATGTGTGCTCTTCCCTCTTTGTGCTGCCTCAAAACTAATTAGTGCTGTGTGGGTGAACCACCCTCAGAAATCATTGGTTGCATATACACATCTGGCATTGTGCATGTGCTATCAGATGCATGCCCTTTTGAAAATCTGGCCCAGAAAGTAGTGTGAAAAAGAGGAATTGATTAGTATTAATGTTTTAATTATCTAGGGATTATACCAACAAATATACATTATCTTCCGTTTGTTTCTTATATTTTTATTTCATAGAAACATTGTCTCATTGAAAGAGCAGATTCCTATGGAACTGTGGACAAAATCATCTTCTGCATGTAAATTTACCTAGGGAAGGAAATGGAGAAGTAATGGCTAAATAGGGGGTCTACGAGTCTCTGTGTGTGCACCTGGGAGAATATCTTGGGGAAGAAAGCAGAGCTCATTCACCAGCACTACTTAGTGCTCTGGAAAGGATGTGTGAATGCTGCCCCTTAATATCTGATGTCAGTAATATAATGTGTGGGGGGCAATTCATCTGTCCACTTCCCCAATCCATTTAACCATTTCCCAGTGAGACCATGGAGCAATATTGCTTGCATTATAAGCCTCTCATTTAGTAGTAAGTCCATTTCTGTCACCAGGACATTGTGCAAGACAACCATGTTTTGATAGGATGGAACAGAATCAGTTTTCCCCCGTTAATTGCTCAGAATGGTGGCACATTGTATTATATGTAATCTATAGACTATAGACTAACAAGCCCTTGCATAAACCGATTTGCTCATTTTGTCTGATTTGACAGTTGAAGACTGGAGAATTTCAAAAAATTTCCCTTTCTTCTTGGATTAATCATTTTTACCTGAGAGTGGAGAGCACACTGTGATGGGTTGAATCACAGAATATTTCACCTACCCTTGGAGTTTGTCCCCTGGTGTGCTGATCATGTCACTGATGCCCCGCCTTTCTGCACTCTGGGGCTCCCCACCACTCTGTCCTGCTGGGCCAGATCTTCTGGTCTCCCCCAGACAAAGCATAGAGGTGGGATTATTGCCCCCTGTAGAACTGACACAAAACCAGTTCATCTTCAGAATGGCCCAGGTATAAGAGCTCAGCACCCAGCAAACCAATTCCCAAGAGGGACCAAAACCCCAAATAAATCTGTCTTACTCTGTGTAAAAATTTTACAGAGAGAAAGCTCATAAGGTCTGCCCACTTTATCATTTGAAAGAGAGATATGCACAGTGGCTGCTACCCCCATTTGGTGGGAAAGGATAGCATTTGATGGGGCGGGGCGGGGCAGGTGGTTCAGTGCAGCTCACATTTACTTGCAGGCACTGCCCCCTACAACTCCCATTGGCCAGGAATCGCTGGCAATGGGAGCTGAGGGGGATGGAGCCTGCAGATGAGGGCAGTGCTGGGACAGAGCTTTCTGGTGTGGTGCTTGTTGCGGTGATACAGCTCCGGTGGGGTATGTAGGAGGAGGAACAGCAGCACACTGACCTGTCTCCCCACCTCCCTAGCCAAGCAGAGACACCTGGAACACAGCATACAGGGCTTTAGTGGTTGCAGCCCAGGGCCACAGGTCCTGGCTAAGGGGGCTCCCAGCTACAGTCCATATAGCTCCTTTCTTAATCCAGTCCTGATTGATGGCTATATATGTAAATTAGATTAATTAGCCAGAACAGTGACCATGGTACTGGCTGGATTAGTTTAATTCTTTGTTACTGATTATTTTTTAAACTATGTTAACTTGCAAAATTGTTGTTTATTTTCTTTTTTTAAAATCTGTTCCTCTTAAGTGTTAATGCTTTGTAAATGCGTCTTCATGACTTCATTATTAAGCAAGAAAAGCCGTCTCTAATATCATTTAAAAAAAATTAGTGTAATTCATTATTCTGTATCTCTTAGGTGTTTAAGGATAGTGCATCTATTACCCTACATTCATCTGTTTAGCTAAAGTGCAGCTTTTGCAAGGCCCTCATATTTGTCAAACTGGTAGGAAATCAAGAATTCATTCTGTTCATTACAGTTGTGTGTGTCAAGTTCAATTTCATTAGTTTTGATTAGGACCAAGTTTCTGAAATCTGTCCTAACTGTCCTGTACTACTTTTATATAAAAGATGTTAGATTTGAAATAAGCTGCAGTTTTTCACAATACATTGGCCTTTATTTTGTGTGATAAAGCACAAAATTAACTTGACCCAATTTAAGTCAGTTTTTGAGGTTTTTTATTTTTGGCCTCAGTTCACTTGTAACACAGTCTTTGTGTCAGATTCTTACCTCATGTGTATGTGATTACAATTTACATTTTTTTCTTCTTTTAAATAAATAACTCAGGCTTGTGGGACTCAGCGTAATATGGAACAGGTTTGAGGAACACATAAATACCCTGTGAAGATTAAAATATTTCTAACGTGGCAGAGATACTTTTTTACAAAATATTTCCTTAGTGAACCAAATAATGAAGTACAAGTTATTAGTAAGAGCTGAAAACAAAAATATTTGCTGATTTTAAGTAGCAGCTACTGTATGAGAATCTATTTTAAGAACAAAAAAAACCCATGCAAACCATCTGGTTTCGATCACGGGTCCCAGAGTTGCCGAATACATTAGCTAATAAATGTAGTACACCACTGGCAATTATTTTTAGAAATCATGAAGAATTGGAGAGCTACAAGAGGACTGGAAAACATCAAATGTTTCTAAAATATAGCACTAAGTCTAACGTTAATACTTATTACATTGGAGAAAAATATTGAGAGAACAATTTGTAATAGAGATATACAAAAATTAAAGTAGTGGACCTATGAATGATAATGAACTGTGTGAGTTCATAATTCATGCCAGATAAAACAGACCTATTTATTATTTATAGAATGCTATCCATTGATAGGGTGCTTCACAAGCAGTAAGTTGTTGGCATTTACATTACAATCTGAATGGTAAAACTAGCGGATAAAGGGATGTAAAGTATCTGGATTCCAATAAAAATTTAATATAAATTGTCTCAAAATTCTACATAAAATATATGCAAATTGTCCTATAGCTTTGATATGAGCACTGTGACAGAGACTGAAAACTGACATAACCAAATGATAACGGTAAACAGCAATGTTACAGGAGAATCTTAATGCTCTAGGAAGTTGTCAGATGTTATCCAGTGTGCAATATATTCTCCCCTCAAAGTTACTGCTACACTAAGGCCCCTGCATAAGGGAAAACTGTGCTGCAGGAGGCTGAGATCTTTTCAATGAGATTTCAGGGGGTAGTAACATGATCTTTAAAGGTGTGGTTGCAGCGATACTTTTGGAAGTTACCAAAGGGTTCTGGGATGAATCACTGACATCTGCTCACAGCGGGAGAGAGTTCTGCCTGCACCCACACTGGGAACCAGTCCGCAGCCACTGGTTGCTTTGCAACGCAGGTGCTCTACTCCTGGCTCCAAGAGCCCTGCTCTTTTTTTGTGCAAGATAGAGATTTACACACTCCACTGTGTTACACTCAAGTGCCCACTTCCCTATCGTCTAGTCCCCTGTAATGTGTATTGGTCCTATGTTTCCATGGAAACAGCAGCACAGTTCACTGGTTTCACATCAGTACAACACTCTCCTTAGCACAAGGCACTTAGGTTTATAGTAAAACCAATTAACATTTATTTAACCAAGCTTGAGATAAGGAGTCAAAATAAAGGATTTGAAAAGATGAGAGTAGTGGTAAAGGAAACCATAAAATGCAGTCGCTAGTCTATACTTATTAACAGTTTACTTACCAGGAGAAGAAAGCATTTCTCACTCCTTGAACTTGTCCCAATTATAAAGTTGGGATTCAGGGATGGCGACGACACCAAATCCCCACACAGAGGGTCCTCTTCTGTAATGGATAACCACATGGGACAATTAGACGACACCAAATCCCCACACAGAGGGTCCTCTTCTGTAATGGATAACCACATGGGACAATTATCTGCTTGCATACAATCCTACGCTATTGTCTCAGGAGTAGGTGAGTGAGGGTCAGTAGCCTACAATATATCAGAAGTCAGACTAGATGATCATGATGGGCCCTTCTGACCTTAGAATCTTTGAGAATCTGTAATCTGTAGTCAGACACTCAGATACCATAGAGCATGCTCTGAGGAGAAAGCTGGGATATACAGTTTAACACATTCAAAATCTCCTTCAGCAAACAAGGCCACTCCACTAGAGGAATGCATTGCATCATAGAATGGCCACCCAGATACCCCAAGAGAATCTGCTTGGGTGCTGAGCTTGGTGGGTTGGGGACTCTCAGTTTTAAATCTGTGGGACACTGGGATTCTGGGCTCTCAGCTTTTGCCCCACAGAATTCTGAGGATCCAGGCTGTTGGCTTGAGCCCCAAAGGGTCCTAGGGCTAAGGGCTTACAGCTTTAGCCCAGTGGGGTGGGGGGCTTTCAGCTCCTGCTCCATGGAGTTGGGGGGGGGGGAGATGAGGGATTTAGCCCCATGGGCTACTGGGGCTCCAGTTTCTCAGCTTTAGCCTTGCAGGGTGCCAGGAATGTGGATTCTCAGTTTTGGAGCTCTGGGTTCCCAGCTTCTACTTTGTGGTGCATTTGGGCTCAGGGCTCTCTGTTTTAGTTCTTGGGGCACTAGAGCTTGGGGCTCCAGGTTCTCAAGTTTAGCCATGTGGAGTGCTAGGACTTGTGACTCATGGAACCCCTGTAATGGCTCACAGACCTTTGATGGGCCACAAAGGCCAGGTTGAGAACTGGTGATACAGAATGTGATCATTATGTGCAGCTACATTTTCAGAAGTGGCTGATACTTTGGATGTCTCTGATTTTTGGAGCTCAACTTTGGTACACCTTGGGCTGACCTATGGAGATATTGAGCACCTGCAGCTACCATTGAGTTCAGCTGGGATTGTCGGTACTCAGCAATTCTGAACATCAAAGCTAAGCTGGCTCATAAGTACAAGAGCTGTAACTGCGGCTTTCCCTCACGTGGGAGGTTGTCCCTTTCCTCTTGTACAACCATGTAGGGGCCGACTGTAATATAACACACAAGCATAATGGAGAGCATTAAAAAAAATTAATTCCCTAAGAATTAACAGTAAGGCTAACAATGTACACCCTGCAATTGCAATTGTCTGTGTAAAAAATAAATCCACACCACAAGCCCAGCAATTGGAAGAAATCTGATAAGGCAGTGTGAAAAATATAACTTAAAATGATTAAAATATAGTGAAAATATTGTTTAAATCACTTTAATTTGTCAGCCCTTTTGATTCTTTCAGCATATTCTGTGTTGAATACAGACATTTTTTCCAGTGACTTCAGGATGTAACATTTGCATTTTTTAATCAGTTATCAGACTTGTATAGTTTCATGAACATAGAATTCTTTATGATCCAGAAAGGATGCATCTGGCTCACAACTTTACTATGTGACCACTGAAGTGTTAATAACATCAGGGAATATTAACTTGAACTGTAGTTTCTGTAAACATTTTGTGTCCTTACTTCACTCCAGACCTTTCAACTACCACTTATTTTTTTCGGTTGCAAGTCTCCTATCAGTTTATCAATTATTGACGGGATCTGCTCTTGCACCATTTGCTCATAATGAATAATTCCAAAGGCAGAAAAAACCACTGTAAATTTAATGTATTTTCATTTTATAATGTTTTATATTGCCTTTTCTTAGGCTGTGTCTAGACTACTTCCCTCTTTCGACAGAGGGATATAAATTAGACACTTCAAAATTGCAAATGAAGTGGGGATTTAAATATCCCATGCTTCATTTACATAATTGCGTAATGGTGCTCTTTTGAAAAAGCGCCATTTCAAAAGTAAAACTGTGGTCTAGTTGTGGTTTTATCGAAAATGGCAGGCTTTTTCAAAAAATCCGGTTCTCTGAGGGTGCTGGACCAGGGAGGACCAACGTGTATATACAGTATATTTCTTCTTTGAAACTGTGATGTATGACTGATACCTACGATAACTAGGAATGAAAAATTTTGTGATTCCCAAATAGAAAAATATTGTACCTTTATGTCCCTCAGGCACTTTATTTCCTTCCGTTTTTTATTGTTTTTCTTTCAGACAACGATGTTGTGTGTTGCAGAGGCTGGATCAGGGGGAATATAAAATGAGTGTTTGACTAGGGGTAAAAATCATCTTCCAAAAATGATATGTCTATGAAAATCAAGTAAAGAGAAACAACTTTATGACAGCATGGCTTCTTTGCCTTTTAAATAAAGATTTGCTTATTTACTTGCAGTGTAAAGGGCATTGTTACCCCCTTGAGAGTTTAATTAAAACCTGGAACACTGACTAATTATATGGCAGGCCTGGGATTAGGGACCAGACTATCCAATTACTTATCTTTTCTTTGCAGATAGAGAGTTTGAATCATGACTGTGTGGAGCTGGATTCTACTTCTGCTCTTGAGAACTCAGCCCCCAAAATGAACCGTTCTTGGTTTGGGAGGGGAGTGTTTAGGGCAGCTAAGCAATGTACTGAACTAACACGTCTCCTGGACAATGTCACTTGGAATTTTGTGTACTTGTATGGAATGCCAGCCACAGCTAACAACTGCGTTTCTTGGGGAAGGTGGTAGCATGGGGAGCCTCTTAGTTTTATTACCATCTCTTTTGCCCTCCTGAGTCATGGTGGTTAATGCAAACATCACATGCCCTCTCCCGGGGATGATTTTTTTCACTCCTTTGCTCCATTTGTGAATCAGCTGAAGAAACAGCAGCATGTATGTCTCATTCTCCAGTAGTTTGAAATGTAAATGAATGTTGTACCATATTTGATATTTCTAATGCTGTCTGGAATTTCAGTCCAGGAGAATTTTTTCTTAGTGTAAAGGGCTAATCATTTTAAATTTTCCATAGTTGGCACAGCTTCTTAGGTTGGTCAACACTTTTATCTGGCTTTTGTTACTGCTTGCTTTGAAGCTGTGAATTTTGTCCCCAGGAAAACTATGAAGGTAATTTGAAACCCTTCCTTCAAGCTGAACTTTTATGGTCTGTCTGTTTTTTCTATGATAAAAAGCAAAAGTGAATTAAAAATAGATTTTAAACCTAAACTACTGAATAAGCTGCTATCACAGTGCATATTTTAATAAAACCAAACTACACAGTCACTTAACAGGATTTGATAAATTAGGTAAAATCTTCCTTAATAACAACTCTCTGTCCTGGAATATGATGCATTTATTGTTGGAGTTCTTGGTCTCGTTTAATTTGTTACATAAGTGTCATTAGGAAAGGGATAACCCCTGGAGGACATGGTATTTTGATAGTAGTCTATGGTCCTATGCAGAAATCCAGGTACAGTACTTCATTCAGTACCATCAGGCCTAGGAGAGAATACTGTTTCACTTTGTGTAGGCTGTAATCGTTTCAACCATTTAGAAAGGAAAGTACTGACTCAATTGTTCTTTATATACCATTTGTATTGACTATAAAGTGATGAGAGACATCTTGCATCCTTGGGTGGCATTTGATATATGGCAGCTATGTGGAGACATTAAAGAAGGTGTCAGTAGATTTTGATAAAGGGATCTATAGGAAAAAAGGAGGCAGTTCTACATTAATAAAGCAATGTGGTCTTGTAGCTGGGTTTCCCAACCTATGGGTTGGGACCCAAATATGGGTCGCCATTTCATTTAAAAAGGGTCGCTAAGTGTCTCCCAAGGTTTCTCTGCCCTCCCTCCTCCCCCTGTTTTTGAATTGCCTTCGGTCACCAAGTCTTCCTGAATTATCAAAATGGGTCCCCACCTGGAAAAGGTTGGGAACGGCTGAGGATAGTACTGAGTCGGCACAGGAGCACTCTCTTGTGTTTTATTCCTGTTTTTTTTCCTGCTGACCCCCTTTATGGCCTTGGACAAGTCACATCAGTGTTGTATGCCTGAGTTTCCTCACCTGTAAAATGAAGACAATACTTAGAATAATGATAGAAATGTAGCCGTGTTAGTCTGGAGTAGCTGAAGCAAAATGCAGGACAATGTAGCACTTTAAAGACTAACAAGATGGTTTATTAGATGATGAGCTTTCGTGGGCCAGACCCACTTCCTCAGATCAAATAGTGGAAGAAAATAGTCACAACCATTATCCATTGGTATATATGGTTGTGACTATTTTCTTCCACTATTTGATCTGAGGAAGTGGGTCTGGCCCACGAAAGCTCATCATCTAATAAACCATCTTGTTAGTCTTTAAAGTGCTACATTGTCCTGCATTTTGCTTCAGACAATACTTAGCATACTTAACTCGCAGGGGTATTGTTGGGCTTAATCGTTGTTTATCAAGAGCTTTGTATGGAAAGCAGCATAAAAGGGTCTACCACTAACCACAGCTACTAGTAGTATTCATTATGGAGTGGTAGCTTATAAAATTATCTTTGATACACAAATGTCAGTTATTTTAAAAAATATTTTTCATGTTTTCAAGTAGAGGAGCTGTGAATGTATTAAATCCAAAAGCATTTTTTCCTTTCTGATATTTGTCATGTAGAGGGGAACGACAGAATCTGAGAATGAGCAATCCCAGGTGTTTTCCTGACATAGATTTTTGTGTTGCCTATAAATAGCAATCCATGTTTATATTTACTGATTCTTCCCAGATAGAGCTGCCATGGAAAACTTTGTTCTGCTTTCTATTTAAAATCAAATCTGTCTGTATATAATATTTTCAATGTTTTCCTTCCTTTATTTTGCGTATTGAAGGTCATTTATGTGCAGAATATTCATCTGCCTCGTTATCCTTACTAGAAGTCATTTATCTATGACATTATACTTAACTGCTTCTCTTCAGGTTCAAATAGAATGCCCAGCACCACTTCTTAAATAAATATGCATTGTTGCTGCCCATTTTTTGATAGGAGTATAGTTCTGATGCCAATTGGCAGACCAATTATTTGAAAACCATGGACCATGAAAATTATTTGGACCATGGATATGTAAACATTTCTCTTTTGCAAGAGATCTACTTCAAATGCCATAATCAGGACTGTGGGTAAGGAGGAAGTTCCCACCTTCTGAAGATCATGGCTTATGCAAAAAGCCCTGTCAAAAAATAGTAATTTTACTGCTCTTTAATTCCAAGCTGCCATTTCTTTTTAAAATAAATTGTAATGCTGTTCTTTGAATCTGGCATCAGGTGATATGTGCAAGCGAGGCAGACCCCACTACCTTAGCTGGAGACTGGTGATTAGCTCTCATGATATTCCCAACATTTGCTGGATATCTTCCTTAACTCAGTAAGGCCAGGTCTTACAAGTTTAGTGGAGAACACAACAGGATGTGTGGGAGAGGGAAAAAAAGTGTAGTGAGCACAAGAAAATACCATTTTTTCCCCTCTGGTGAGGTCCACCTAAAATAAGAATGATCACCTTTATAGAAAGAAAGGCAGGAGGCCTTTATGAAGGAATTAGTTTGGGGAGGAGAGGAGAGAGAAATGGGAAACAAGGCTGGAAAGTATACCATCAGAAAATTTCCACCACTCTAGATATAATTCTCATAAAGAATATTAAAGAAACAGAGATTTGCCACATGTTTTATAGAAGGAACCTGAGGACTCATGTGCTGTGGTAATTTTGCCAGCAGGTAACGGGTATGCCAGTAGAGATTTATGTTTCTATAGCTAGCTCCCAGAGATTCTAATACTTGCAGAGAGAGGGAGTTAAGGGATTGGTGAATCTTCCATTTAAATATCAACATTGTAAGCGTAACCAAGGGTAACAAACAAGTATGTGACTGAAATTTGCTGATACTATTTGGTTTGTTTCTGAAAGAACATATTGAATCTATCAGTAGCACAGCTTAGCGTAAAACTTTGCTCTTTGGACCTGGTGCTGGTGAGGACCTTGTAGGGGAGCCCTGAGCATCATCGTTTTACAGAGATCATTCTAAATGCATCAATAAGAAGTGTACCCTGGTTGCTCTTCAGATGTATTGTACTTGATTATGAATCCAGTGTAAGATATCTATGGAAGGGAAAATTTATCAGTATCCCAGAGACAGAGTGACTCCATAGAGGAGTGTTAATCATCCCCACCTTTGCTCAAATTGGTGGCAGAATTTGAAGACAATACTCTGAGGGGCTCATCACATGAATGCTCAGAGTTCTTGTGAAACTATATTCACTAAAAAAACTACAGTTACTGGCAAGTGACCTTTATTTTTTACAGTATGTGGTGTAAGTGACCTTGAGTAAATTCTGTGAGTAAGATTAATACTGTGCTCTAGTTGGGGCGTGAAATAATTCCTTGAAATATAGATATGTATTTTCAGCATTAGTATGTAACCTAGCACAGAATGTTTAGTTCTATTGTGTTGTGCTAGGGAAATAATCCATTTGTTTTGCTTATTGTTAAGCAAGGTTAAATTTTGTTTGGCCTTGGGATGATATATCTAGTCACACAGCACAATTGTAATTGCAACTAGCAGCTGAAAGATGGTCTCTATGGCAACATGTCTTTTTATACCAACCTTGATTCCTCTGCACTTCATTCAGTATCATCTAGCTTTTAGTTTCTTAAACATTTTTGCTCAGATTACATAAACTCTGTTTTTGCACAGACCATGTTAGGAAGGACACTTCAAGTTGTTTATCAACCTTTATTTCATGCCAGGCTGGTAGTTGGATGAGAGCATCAGTGCACGTCAGAGTGGGGAAACCTAGTTCCTAGGTTTGGATCCCAGATTGTTAGAGCTCAGGTGTATCTCAGAGTTCATGTGCCTGGACCACAAAAGTGCAAATGACTATGTATTGTTTGCTGAACAAATGCTTTCTACAGGCCAATCATTTGTTGCAAAAAGTTGGCTCTGTAGATAGTATATTCCCTTATCTCGAGGACTTAACTGACAATGACTGCTTTGGGGTATCTTTATTTAAATTATTATTCATTATTAATCTGTGTTGGCTGTGGTACTACCTAAGTAGCAGTGAATATCAGGACTCTATCCTGCAAGGCGCAGTACAATCACAAAGTAAAAGACAGTCCCTACTTCAAAGAATTTACAATTTAAGAGGATGAGACAAATGAAATCTTTAGCTGGTTGTTCCTTTTCCCCTAAAACCACTTTGATGTGGGGAGAGAGAAGTAATGTGAGTCATAGTGCCCTCAGGAAAGGAGTTTTCCTGCACAAGTCTGAATCTTAGAAATCCTAGAGGGAAACTATGTGCCTAGATGGAACCCATTTTCCTCCCTACCTCCAGAGGTGCCCCTGAAGACTCAGTAGAAAATGTGTTAAATAGCAGATTCTGTCCTGGCACAAGTGCATGCAGTGCCACTGATGTCAGAGTTTTTGTAATATGGGCATGATCTTTTGGCATCAGACTAGAGGGTTATGTCTCAGAATTCACCAAGTAGTCTTAGACTGATATAATAAACATGTGAAAATGTTAATGTAATGAGGTAAAGATAAGTGTCTCTTGCTTCAGACCAGTCCGTTTAACAGTTCTTATAGGGGACAGATTTTAGGCCTTATGAAGTTGGAAGGGCTGCTATTAATCTACGGGAGAAATATTTTATTTGTTTCAAAACTATTAGAATTATAAACTATTGTTAGCTATGTTGTAATAACAATGGTTACCCTGTACTTATTTATCCCAGTGTAATACTTTAAAAAAATGTACATGTTCTATAGCTGAGCTTTTGTTGTAAGGTTACATTTTCAGCACAAGAGTTGTTAATTTTGGGAATTACTTGCCTGGTTGCTAACTTCCACACTGAAATTGACTCAGCAACATATAAACAAAAAACAATATGATGGTAAAATATTCTTAGTGTACAGCTGCAAGACTTTAAAATTTAAATAGTGAAAGAGTCTATTTTAACAGTACAAGAAGATAATTTGGAATTAGTCAAAGAAATGATTAACCAATAAGCCTAGGCTTATCGATTAATTCTATTTATTTACTCTCCCCACCCCCCACTACCTTTGATGCAGAGGTAGCAAGGGGTGGGGAAGCCGGTGTTGTTAAGCCGGCTCCCCACGAGTACCAGATCCTGTGGAGCCACCTGCTCACCCACACCTCTGTGCTGCTGCCTCTGATACAGAGGCAGCAGAAGGTGGCAGGTGCCTCCCCGGGAGTAGGGCTGGTACCACACTGGCTGCTGCCCCTGGGGACTATTGAATAGTTGTGTAACCATTAAAATTTGATGTCAATCAAAATCTAACATCCCTATTTGAAAT
Source organism: Pelodiscus sinensis (assembly GCF_049634645.1). Lineage (NCBI taxonomy): Eukaryota > Metazoa > Chordata > Testudines > Trionychidae > Pelodiscus > Pelodiscus sinensis. The sequence goes on along the minus strand of NC_134719.1, from coordinate 61,967,492 downwards.
CATGGCATTTGAAACAAGTACAAATTATTGCATGTATGAAAAAATGCTAAACGACTAGTTTTAGTTTCTGGGGACTTTTATGCCACATCTGTACTTACACACTGGAGATAGATCTTCTGGAGTTTGCTTTAGTGGGTCTGATCAATCGAACACTGAGGGTTCCCCGGTAGGTGCCAGTACTTTTCGCAGTCGTGAGGAGTAAGAGAAGCTGATAGGTGCGTTTACTCCCATCAACCTCCCACTGTGAAAGAAGGCACCGAGGTCAGGTTAAAGGACGTCAACTCCAGCTGCATTATTTACATTGCTGGAGTTGTGTACATTAAGCCGACCTTCTGGTCTTACACATCTCTCCCAACATATTTATTCCATGCTTAAGGCAAAACTGTTCAATGCTGATAACACAGAAGACCAGATTTCCAAACAGTGTTAGACATAGGAACAATGCAAGACAAATGTTTTAGCATTTGGGGCCAGTATGTGCTGTGGGTTAGGCAACTTACAGTCTGGTTACTGTTGACTGGGATCCAACCCCTGCTTCAGACTAGAACCCACACCCGACCCCCAAGCTCCCTCCTAGAGACTACACCCACTCTTACACCCCAGTCACCTGTCCCAGACTTATCCCAGAGCTTTGTAGAGCTCTGTTCCTCACCCTCTCCTGCACCCAAACTCCCTACCATAGTCTGACCTCTCACCCCCTGCCATACATCAGTCCCCTGTTTCAGCCTGGTGAAAGTGATTGGGAGAGCAAGCAATGGAGGGAGAGGAATTGAGTGAGTGAGGGGCAGGGCATCAGAGAAGGGATAGGATGGGTCATGGCCTCAGGGAAGGGGCAGGACATGAGGCAATTCAAGGTTCTTAGGGTTGGCAACTCTAACAGGAGGGCATGTAGGAAGCAGTAGACATGCAGAAAGAGCATGCCTAGCAGCACAGCTGACAGCTTGTTGAACACCATCCAGCGCAGGCAGAGCACTGCCCAAATGACAGGTGGACCACATCTGTGTAAGCATAATGTGAATGCATGGGGCCCGGTTGACTGTTCTGCCCTGAGCCCCAGAAACATTGTTAGAATCCCTGGCTATGAGAGACTCTTTACCTAACACAGCTCTATCCCGCTCAAGGGCCATGTGTTTCGTATTCCCTGTAATCCTGCACATCTGCAATGGGTAGTGGAACTGCATCGGTTACATTGCTAGAGCATGCATCACATCCATGGTGGAAGAGGCAGGGTTTTTCTCATAGTGAATTGTGGAGTGGAGATTATGGATCCTTAAGAAAACAGCTGTTGTTTCTTTACTTCATCTTGAATAGTCATCACTGAGTACACAATCTGTTACAGTGAAATAAGTAAATAGGGCTCTTCCCTGAAAGTCTTGTTCTGAGTAGAGCAGGTCTATCCTCCCTAACTGCCTTTACCATGTGGATGTGGGAGCTGTTTTTTGGAATTTGACCCAAACCAACCTGATATTGGAGAGCCTTCATGTGATTCATTTCCTAAAGACTCAAGATGAATAGTGGTAGAGATGTAGCCGTGTTAGTCTGGGGTAGCTGAAGCAAATTGCAGGACAATGTAGCACTTTAAAGACTAACAAGATGGTTTATTAGATGATGAGCTTTCGTGGGCCAGACCCACTTCCTCAGATCAAATAATGGAAGAAAACAGTGACTGTTTTCTTCCATTATTTGATCTGAGGAAGTGGGTCTGGCCCACGAAAGCTCATCATCTAATAAACCATCTTGTTAGTCTTTAAAGTGCTACATTGTCCTGCATTTTGCTAAAGACTCAAGGCATTGCACCTCCCCAGCCTTGTGCACACTCCTCAGTGTGGCCCTCTAGAGAATTATATTTTCAGACCACAACAGTAATATTGAAACAGCGTTGTTTTCTTGTGCTCTTACTCTTTAATTCTATTGCTTTAAATTTATAACAAGTGTTAGAATTTACCAATGCGTTCTGTGTAACAAAGCAACAAACCAAGTATGACTGATTTTCTGCTTAGACTGGTATTAGCAATACAGAGACTGATAGGAAGCCATCTATTTTACCCGCAGGTTGCCTCGTTAATTCTAGCAGGAGAACAGCCTAGATAGACAAAGAAATTATTACTGTGGGTTTGGCTGCCACTGGAAAATCAGTTGTCACTTTTAAAAAACCTCTCAGCACTTTTCAAAGTGATATAATTCAGTGCTCTCTGGCCATTAGTGTTGTCTGGGATGTAGGTACTGCTCTGTTCTCAGAAAAGAGATGTTAAGAGGCTCTTAGAACTATGGATAAAGTCTTAACCTGGCATCTAGGTCCCTACTCTGCAATAATAATAATCCTTTGACCTTTCCAGTGTAACCTTCTCAACTTGGATACATATCATCTCATGTGGAACATCATCTGACCTAAGTTAGAGTATAAAGCAGAGATGAGAAAACTACAGCCCACGAGCCACACCGGCAACTCAGACCCTTTAATCCTAACCTAATGCTGTCGCCAGGAAGTGGGGTTGGGAGCGTGCCCTGCTCTGGTGTTCCAGCCTGGGACTAGGGTTGGGGGTTTGCCTTGACCTGTTCCGCATGGCTCCCAGAAGCAGGGGCAGGCAGAGGGCTCTGCATACTGCCCCTGCCTCAACCACTGGCTGAGAATTGTGGTCAGTAGGAGCAGTGGGGCAGTGCCTATGTATAGGGCAGCATATAGAGTTATATGGCCCTGTCTCCACATGAGAACAGGGGGGAACAGGCTGCTGTTTCCAGGACCTGCTTCAAGTAAGCACTACCCAGATCCTGCACTTGAGCCCCCTGCCCTAGTCCTGATCCTCCTCCCACCCTTTAACCCCTCCTTCCCATCCTGGAGCACCCTCCTGCAATCCAAACCCCTTGTACCGGATTGGGCCCTCCTGTCCCAGATTAAGCCATTCCCTTTAGGGGTTCTGTCTCTCCCCCCCCCCCCCCCAACGGGGCTCGACCTCGCTTTCCAGCCCACCGTGCCACCTTGGGTGTTTTTAATCCCCTAAACCGCGTTCCACACACACGCCAACTCTGCCGAGGGGAGTGAGCAGGACCTGGGCCCGCCCTCTCTCCAGGTCCCAACCCAGGGCCCTGAAGTGGGGAGTTCCTTCCCCCCCAACCTGGCTGACGGGGCTGTCCACCACAACTTGTCAGCCCACAGGCTCCACTTGCCCACCCTGGGTTGTTTCCTCACCCTCCTACGGCCTCACCCTGGTGCAGACCCGTCCCTGAGTGGCTCACTGGGTCCGAATGGCCCCACCTCACTGCCTCCAGCTGTCTGCCCCCTCTCTGGGCTTGCTGTGCCCTTCTTACGGGGCTACCCGTCTTCCGCCGGCCAATCCCCATTCATCCCTGTTCCATGGGGCTGCCCCATACTTCCGGGACTGGCCCCTTGCCATCCCGACATCAGCCCCGCCAGCTGCGCATGCGTCCGTGTCTTCTGGGTCCGCGGATGCCGTGGTTCTCATGCCGTGCCAGTGGGAACCCGGCCTTCCCCCGGGTCAGTCCTCTCGGGGGTCTCCCTGCTAGTGCAGGATTTCCTCACCCCGTCACACCCCTCATTGCCAGCCCAATACCAGAGTCTGTACTGAGATGTGGTTCTCAGGCCCCAAATTTTTCCCATCCATCTTTATAAAGCCTTGGGCAAGCCTACCAAGTATTATGTGAGTAAAATAATTTGTACTTACAAAATTAGATTCAAGAGAAGTGCAGACTCCACAGTAGCTAAAACTAATTTATCTGTATATTGCAACATTCTTTGATACCTTTTAAGTTTTTAAAAATAGAAAGGTTGTTAAATATTTATTTCTTTGATTTAACAAGTTAAGCCATAGCAGCCTGAGGCAAAAAGGTCAAACACATGATTGTAAAAAATTATATGATAAATACAACATGAGCATTGGTCAGCCAGATATCCCATCACACCTGATAACCAGATGAAAACAAGCTAACGCCCTTTGGAAGCGCAGTGCTCATTATCACCAGGATGAGCCATATTGCTCACAAACTAATTTTCCAACACTAAGAGCAATTAAATACAAGTAGTGAGCAATAATATTTGGGAGCAGCAGCATTCAGCTGCCCAAAACAACTCTGAGGAGGAAAAGGTGAAATTTAAGTACATCAGCATGTAGTGATACAGATTTTAAGGTTTTGGAAAAATATGATTGTATAGCATATCTAGTGATAGATTCTATAGGGCTCAGAAAGGACAAGGTCATTCTTTGATTTCATAACTATATGTGGCTCTTCTAGGGCTCTGTTGCCTTTTCAGAATAACAGAGTACAACCAATCTTATTTGTGATGCAGTCTATTTTATCTTGGTTCAGACTGCAGGTAGGATGCTTGATTTATAGCTTCGGTGAGTGAATGAAAGCAAAATCAGTCTGGTGTCTCTCTTCTGTCTTTTTTGTCACTATGATTTATCTCGTTCCATTTCCTCTGTATGTCTTCCTTCCTCTGTCATCTTTCTGACCATGTTCTGTTGATCCATTCCCATCCCTTTTATGCTATTCCTCTTTCCTTATCTTTTGTCTTTAGTTCTTTTCCTATCTGCCATCATTTTCCTCTGTTGTTGTCTATTTTTGTCTGTACCATATATTGTTGAGTATCTTGTAGATTCCTATTCTGTAGTAACATCGGTCAGACTGTCATAATCACATGTATACAGTATTCAAAATCAAGACTTAACCACAGTTTAGACCAGGGCTACTCAACACGTGGCCTTTGCAGCCTTCAAGGTGGTTTGGGTTTATGCGGGACTCAGCACACAGCCCACAGGTGGGATCCTTGGAACATGGCCTCCACTGGGAACATGCTGCACAACGGTGAGGCATCCACCAGGCGGGGTAAGCTGATGGGCTGGCTGGAACAGACAGGTACAGGATGTCGGCGTTTCTAGCCCCCAGGGAGGAGGTGCCAGGAGCACCGGGGCATTGTGGGAAAAGCTTTATATTCATGCCTGTCAGTGTGAAAGAAACTATTTGAATATATTTACATATATATTTGCATGTATATGCAACCACACATAAGTTGTGGCCCTTGGCATGTGCTGTGAGTATCATTGTGGCCCCCGGGGCTTCAAAAGTTGAGTAACCCTGGGTTAGACTCTTTTAGGTGCAATGTAGGTATACTTATAGAAGAGGAACAAAACTGACATGGTAAAAAATGTCATAGGTAAAGCTATACACGTATAGGAACTCTGTCACGATATAACTAGGTGGTGGTCTTCGTTAAACAACATAGTACATGCAACAGTGCCATAATTATGACAGATGTCATACATGTAACACAGGTTAATTGATTCTGCTTTATGACAATTTGTTTTTGTTATTGGTAATTTTTTGTGAGAACACCAGAATTGTCAAACGTTTCTTCTTCCCAGCTAGGTCTACTGACCCTTTCATGATGTGCATGATTACCTTTTTGATTTGTCAGACATGATTACAAAGCCTGTTTCTAGTTAGCATTGTGTCATCTCAAAAATCTTTCTTGAGCACTTTTATATGCCTGGAATTAAAAAGGACATTGAAGCCGAAATGTAATGTGGCAACTGGTTGGCCAGAACAGGCAGAGAAGGAGCTGTTTTTAGTTCACCAGGTATTTGTCAGATAAGTATTGTGTTGTCCAGTCCTTCTAGAACAGGTTTGGTTTGGTTTGGAAATTAGTGAAATTCTGTTGATAAAAGGGACACCATCTTGAAAACGAATCAGTTATGCCAGTTGAATTAAATGTAGTCTCAGATGCTACACTTACCCCTATAATCACATTTTCCTGTGTAAAAAAACATAACAAAACAAGCTGTTCCCTGTTGTGGTATGAAAGACCTACAGAAATAGTGATTTATCTGTCTATAGACAAAATAGTAAAACTGACTATGGAAAAATGCCAAGTGCACCAAATAAACAAATTTATAAAAACATGCAGAATGGTCTTTCTGTCATAGCAATAGTATTCTAGTAACAATTTAAGTTAAAAATAAATTAGACAAAGCTGTTTTGAATTGATGGTGACCCTTTAAACATATTGTAAGAAAACGAACTCTGTTCAACTCCAGATCTCTGTTTTTAATTTGTTTACTAATGTATCTTTACTTTGACTGTTGTATATTAATCTGTGATGTAAGAAAATATGTGACGGGCAGTATGTTATTAAATTAATAAAAGTGGCTCTGTAGCTTTGAAAGCAGGCTCTGTCTTCTGATATTTTTCCAACAATAACTTCTATGTGAAGGATTAGCATCATTTTTTAAGGTTTGTTATTATTTTAGAGTATAACTGTCTCATTTCTCCATGCCTGAGGGCACATACTGAATGTAGTTCACTGTATTTTCTGATAATGAAAGTAGCAGTTTTCATGCATTTCATGGTTATTCTTTGCTTCTGATGAGGCAGGAGATCAGCAGTTTTCTAACTGTGCTGCTGACTGACATGATTGTTCAAGGGCACTAAGAAAAAGGGTATTGTCAGTTAATTTATAAATTTGCATATTTTAAACAAATTCTGGGTTATTTTAGTCATGGCAGAGCAATCATATATTCAAGAAGTATGTTTATCCACCAGGTATTGTTTTGAAAATGTCATTCAGTGAGAGGCAATTGTGAAATGACAATACTATCTGTCTAATGAGAGAGCCTCCTCACTTAACTAGAACAATTAGAATAAATTAAGTTAATAAATTAAATAGCTGGGAAGGAAACAGAAAAGAAGAACCTACGATGAAGGAAAGGAGAAGAGCAAAAGGCTTCTTGACGTCTGTTAGAAATCTCGCTGTGCCCATCTAATTTAGGTGGGAAGTGCCTAGATATGATGATAATAATGCATGCTATTGAAAAAGATGGATTGAAATCAGTGATTAAAAACAGATTTTTTAAATTCAACAACATATTTTTTCAAAAAAAGGCTGTTTTACATTAAATTTTACATTATAAGAACTTATGCTCACACATAAACTTACTCTTTTTTTCCCTTGTATTTATCCCATCAGATGGGGTCCACTGTACCAGTCTTCTCCCTCCGAAATGCTCAATGCCATATCCTCTATCAAAACTTATAACAAGTTTTCCTTTATGACATCCCACCACTTTTCTTGGGTTGAACTCTTGTCTTTTTATAAGTTTAGTTCTAAGACTAGAAAAATCAAAGTTGAGAAACCAGTTAGGTGTTGAAAACACAGGGAAACTTGTTTTCACCTTCTGATTTGTGAATCCAATTGGGTATGAGAGGGTCTGATCATCTAGTTCTAAAATCTTGAAAGACATGGTGACCAGAAACAAGCAGTTCATTTTGCAACCTATAGACAATGCTACTTTTGTTTAATAAATCAGTTTCAATATTTGCATATTTTGATACACTTTTTTTTCTGTATAAAGCACAATTACAGCAGGTATTTTTAAACTAATAAAAACAACATACAATGCTATTTTATGCATGTGTAATTGAATTCCAATTTCCTTCCAAATACAGATTAACACAAATCATTAATGTGGTGTCAAAAGTCATAGTTGTAAATTATTGGATGCCATATAATTTTATTTTTGAAATTACTAAAAATAATAGTTTAGAAAAACAATAAATGGTAGGCCAGCTCTACTTAACTGTTTCTCAGACCACCAGCTCAGGAATATAGTTTTCACTCTTTAATCTTTTACATGTCTGAGGGAACATTGTGATTAAGTCCAAGTAAAATGATCACGGTTATTAACCATGACTACGTTGTTATTAAAAAAGGGAAAGAGAACATTAGGCAAAGCCACACAAATGATTGAACACAAACAATAAACTGATTACTTTTGGTTCAATCTCTTCTGAATTGCCTTTTGGACACCTTGCCCTTGATAAGTTAAGACTAAAGTACATTCTTCTCCAAAATTATTGTGAATTCAGTTTTGTTATCTTATTAGATACATTAATTTTACTATACAATTTTAAGGGCAATGAAGCCTAAATGTTAAAAATGTAAATAGTTTATAGCTGGGCAAAGGAATCTTTACTAAGTCCTATTGAATCAAAGGAGATATTTTAATTAGTTACTTAGAAGAAGCTATTTAAGGAGCTGTCTTAGGCCAGTCACAAATATCAAGAATCTTAAATCCAGTTACATTTCACTATTTCTCTGTTTACCAATAGTTAGCCCCCATCTCCTCTCCAGGAATACACCATCTAGCTGGTTAGTGATTTTAAAAAGAAACTTAGTTTTTTAGGTTACAGCAGCATTTCCATGTTCTAACAAATAATTTTAAACATTTTAAATCCAATCTCTAGGCTGTGTTTTAATTTCCTTTCACCAATCCATTCTGAAATCTTGGGAAGATTTTTCTAGCATTGGTTTCTTCTTGTGTCTTCTCTGTTTTTCTGAGTTGTTTTGACAGTGTGCTTTTTGGAGACCTCTATTTGAGCTGGGTAGCAAGTGTGTGTGAAGGCTATTCACTTAAGAATTCTTATACTCATCTTTATATTTTCATGAAATTATGTGGAAACATATCACTTTCAGGCTTGTTAGTCTCAGAATTGGTTCTTGTCTCCCTTTCATTGCTATCATGCCTTCAGGGTTGTCTTATATGACACTTTTAGTTCCTAAATATGTAGTCTGTATAATGAATATGTAACATTTCTTTAATTACCTTTATTCTTCTTGTGGCAAAAATGATCCAGAAACATTTTGAAGTTAGTTTTAACTTTTTCTTTTTATTCAGTCCAGTTTCTGATATATTCTTTCAATTTTACTGGCATTTATAAGGAAATGAAACTGTTTTCAGAATATCCAAACACTCTTGGCTATATGAAAGCTTATTGATCTCACATCAGTCTTTTTTAACTTAAATAATTCTTACAAAATCTTTGGCTTAAATAGGTAAAAGTTGTTGACTTTGGAGAGATGGCTTTGGATTCTTGTCTTCCAGAATTACTTGCATGCCAGTAATTAATTGCTTTTCCATTGCTATAAATATGCTATAAATAAATAGCTTTTTAAACTAGTTTAGTGAGGTCATTAGATTCCATGTTGGTACATAAAACATCTTACTATTTACAGAGTGGTGACAGTAGGAGGTATGTTAGGAGCTTTCCATTTAGCTAACATATTGCAAGTATACAAGTGTCATTTGATAGATTTTTTTAAAAATGAGTGTACAATTTTGGTTTGATAAAGATAGTAGTACTGATATTTAGACTTCTGTAAGGTATTTGACTTGACATTGTAATTAAAAACACTAGAAAAATACAAAATTAACATGACTTAGAGTAAATGGATTAAAAGCTGGCTAACATTGTAAATGGGGGTTATCATCAAATGGTGTTTCTGGTGGAGTCCTGCAAAAATTGGTTCTTCACCCTTTGTTGTTTAACATTTTTATTAAAAATCTGGAAGAAAATAAAATCATCACTCATAAAATCATAGAAGTGAAAGGAACCTCAAAGAGGTCATTGAGTCCAATTCCCTCACGGCAGGACCAAGCACTGTCTAGATCATCCTTGACAGGTGTCTGTTTAACCTGGTCTTAAATATCTCCAGTGATGGAGATTCCACAACCTCCTTAGGCAATTTATTCCAGTGTTTAACCACCCTGACACAATACTCCAATTGAGGCCTAATCAGCACAGAGTGGAGCAGAAGAATGACAACTTGTGTCTTGCTCACAACACTCCTGTTAATGCATCCCAGAATCATGTTTGCTTTTTTTGCAACAGTGTCACACTGTTGTTTCATGACTCTTGTTGTCAACTATGATCCCTAAATCCCTTTTAGCAGTACTCCTTCCTAGACAGACACTTCCCATTCTGAAACTGATTGTTCCTTCCTAAGTGGAGCACTTTGCATTTGTCCTTATTAAACTTCATCCTGTTTAAATTTCAGACCATTTCTCTAGTTTGTCCAGATCATTTTGAATTATGACCCTATCCTCCAAAGCAGTTGCAACCCCTCCCAGCTTGGTATCATCTGCAAACTTAATAATAGTATTTTCTATGTCATCATCTAAATCATTGATGAAGATATGGAACAGAACCAGTCCAAAAACAGACCCCTGTGGAACCCCACTTTATGCCCTTCCAGCATGTTTGTGAACCATTAATAACTACTCTCTGTGAACGCTTGTTCAGCCAGTTATGCACCCACCTTATAGTAGCCCCATCTAGGTTGCATTTCCCTAGTTTATTGATAAGAAGTTCATGTGGGACCATGACAAATGCCTTACTAAAGGCATAAATAAATAAAGTTTGCAGATGAAACACCAGTTATGAAAGTGGTAAATAATGGGGAGGGCAAGTCACTGATCACTTGATAAGCTAGATGCAAACAAACAATCTGAATTTTAATATACCAATGTAACCCTTCTGCTGGGTAGGCCTGGCAGTAACCAGGGCTGGGTTCAATATCTTGGGGTCCATCTCACACAAAACCGGCTCAAGCCCCCACCCAGTAATCTGGGAAATTCACACACTCCTGGGTGCCTCTGAGAGGCAATGCTTCCCCACTCGCAAGCACTGAGTCTGAGTGTAGGAAAGAAACATTTAATGAAACAGAGAGAAGTCATACGGCATTAACTTGGGGGAAACACCACAAACAGAGTTCATAACCCAAACATGAACTAAGCCCCCCCCAGCCAAGAATCACCTGAAGTGTCCGACACCCCAAAAGTCTCTGTCCCTGGTCCGTGCCACCCAGAGTCCCAAAGTTCACCCACAGGATTTCACTTCCCAACCTGGGTAGAAATGGGGGCGGCTGGATAGATAGGGGACACCTTACAACACTCTGCCACGCTCCACCAGCTGTCTCGTCCCACACCACCGGACGCTCCGCTGGTTGCCTGCCGCCGCTAGTCGCCACTCCTCATCTACTGCTGCTCCACACCACGCCGCTGGTCACCGTGCCACGCTGCTGGTTGCCGCTCCATGCCACTGGTCATCACTCCTCACCTGCCACCGCTCCATGCCACGTTACGCCACCAGCCAGTGATTCCCACCAGCCACTCTGCTAGTTGCCGCCACTCCACTGGCTGCAATGGGTCTGGCTCTCAACCAAATCAGCAATTTCAGCTCTCCATGATTTCAACTCTCTAGCCACCAGCTGGACTGGCAAAGGAGTCCAGCTTCCACTGGACTAGCAAAAGAAAAGACTCCTCAGGGAGTCTGCTTTAGGTTTGTCCTTAAAACAAAGGGGGAAAGGGGCAGGTTGGGCCAGTCTTATAGCTCACACATGGTAGGTGTGAAGCAGGCTGACTCCAGCCCTTTAACCCTTCCCCCCCAGCTCAGTTCGCTCAACTCTGGAAGGGGGGAGGCTTGTTCCTCCGAGACCTCTTACCATGATGGTGGTGTCTCTCCTGCAAGCACTGGTGGCATGTTTTACAGTTCCCACATTTAGGGGTAGCATGATTAGTGACCCCCACAATAGTCCCAAATTATTTACAATTCTCCACATTCCATTCCAACACTGACCCTCCATCAGCCCTGGCTGAATGGGATTTACATAGCCACACCTCGGATTCTCTCCTGAGCTGTATTTACATATCAACAGTTAACAGTTAATTACCTTGCAGAGCTAAACAATTGTAGTGGGCACACCCACCCCTCCTTTTAGCTGGCTGATAGCAAGCAGCAGTTCAGCCCCTGTTTACACCAAATGCAAATGTATATATCTAGGAACATGGAAAGAAGTCTGTATCTATAATAGGATAGGGGATTCTGTCCTGAGAAGCAGTGGTTGCGGTGGATTATCAGTTGAATATGAGCTCTCAGTGCAATGCTGTGGCCAAATACACATTTTATATTTGGACTCTTAAAAATTGGAATCTTAAGTCAGAGGAAAGAGATTATTTTACTTTTGTATTTGGCATTGGCGTTTGACTATTTTTCTAATTCTGATGTCACCAATTCAATAAAGATATTGATAAACTGGAGAAGGTTCGCAGAGAGCCACGAGAATGACTGAAGGATTAGAAAATATGCCATGTAGTGATAGAATCAAAGCATTCAATCTATTTTGCTTAATAAAGAGAAGGTTAAAGGGTGACTTACCCTTTATCACAATCTATGAGTACATACATGAGGACCAAATATTTAATAATGGACTCTTAAATCTAGCAAAGAATGATATGACCATATGATCCAGTAGTTGAAAAATGAAGCCAGACCATTTCAGCCTGGAGATAAAGCAAACATTCTTAATAGTGGTTTGGACTAGATGACTTTGGCATCTCTTCTTACCCTATGGTTCTATGATTGTATGAACTTGTAGGAGCTTACCAAAGGCCATGATGGACTCTCCTTTATGGACAGCGTTTACATCAAGATTGGATATTTTTTGTAAAAGACTATTTTGGGGGAGCTCTGAGTCCTGTTATACAGGAGTTCTGAATAGATAATCACAATAGTCCATTCTAGCCAGGAAATTTATGAATTTATTGAATTTCACATTTTAGAAGTATGCCAGTGTTTAAAACATCTCTGACTGCGCATTTATCTCTAAAGTTGTTAAGAACACAAGGAAGTTTATAACAATATTATTAATATCATTTTTGCATTAGTCTTCAGATCTCTCCCCCACACTTTTTCACCTCACATGAATAAACAAGGAATGAGTCATTCACTAGATTGTAATGGAATAAACATGTGGAGCATGTGTATAATTCTAGGGCATGCTTCTGGTGAGCAAAAATTCCCAAATTATGTCAACCAACCAGAATAACCTTTTTTCAGGAAAAGAACTAAAAAGTACAAATGCAAAACAAGATTGAAATTGGTAATTTTAAACCAATGTTTCATGATTACTGATTAAGATTATGATTAAAGTTGATGATTTAAATCACTTTGATTTACATCAAGCCACCCTCTGTAGCAAACTGACAGATACAGTTTGAAAGGAACTTAAGGAAAAGTGTCTGTTTTTCCCCTGTCTTGCCTTACCACAATTTGGTCATTATTAGGACTTCCGGGGTATTTTCTGGGCCACAGGTGGCTGCTTTCTAGCGCTAATGTTAGTTAGCGATACAGAGATGTTGAGTATTGATAATTTAAGAATTATGTTCTATGCCTTTATAATGGCCTCAGTCTAACAAATCAAAATTATTTAAAAACATTAATTACTTTCCCTGTGAGCATGATCATCCCAATTTAAGAAATAAGGGAATTGATGTACAGACGTTTAGAATTCACCAGTCAGCCTATGTAGGGCTTCAACAGGTTATGACAGAACCAGGACTAGAAGGCATATTCTCTGACTCCCCTTTCTATCCCTTAATCCCAAGACTGCCTTTCATCTCCTGGGATACATGTTCTCTCATAGAGAAAAGAAAAGACCAGTTTTGGAATTGGCTGGCAAGTGATGTTGAAAGAACGTTACAGCAAAATTCTATCAGCCTTAGCAGCTGTAGTCTTATATTTCTTCTAAAGCCAATTGCATTGATAAGTAATGCAAACAGCTGCTAAACTAACAGAGAAATTATCAGGCCACCACTGAGACTGGATTTTCTTCTATAAAATGCAAAGATGATGGACTCCAAATAATTCTTCCCTTTTTCTGTAAGATTTCCAGCTTTTCCCCTTTCAATGTACCTTTTTGTCACTGTACACAGCTTACTCAAACCTATAATGAGATTGTTGATCCTTAACCACTCTGGAGAAGAGTGGATTCAAGAGAGTAGAACATGCTGCAGAATAACTAGTCTATTTCCAAATGAGGGGACTGAAAAAGCAATGCTGTGATGACAGATATTGACCCGTGTCAAAGTCAGACAGGACTCACAGATTTGTCAGACTGCTCTTTTTATTAGCAAAGCCGCTCTGCTAAATGCACCCAGAAAATGTGAGTACCATACAAGATTAAAACTCCTTGATTTATACAGTCAAAAGAAAGCCAAGTTAACAAGATTAAAAGAGAGGCAAAACTTCACATGATTAGTATGAGGCTAGTCAAGTATCTTCATTTCCACATCAAACACACAGCAATCTCCTGTCTATATCTCCCTGGTTATCTCAATTGCTTTCTGCCTAACATCTAATGTTTCCTTTTCCTGTTACCCCAGGTATACCTGGCTAGCACTTTGATCTGCATACCTACAAACAACATTAACATAATTTCCTCTTTCCTGTTCAGAGACAAACAGTGTTCCTTCAACTTATTCAATTATTACAGTATAATTCATCTTTCTCTTACAATATAATTCTTTCTACTTTCACACCCGGAATATATTTGGAGTATCAAAATGCTTGCTGGACTGTATGGCTCTCATTAGAGTGTTGGCAGGTGAACTTCTGGATATTCTTATTGGTTGGAATAAGAACAGCCGGTCAACTGAAAATACTGTGGTAGAGTTTCTGCTTGGATTATGAGGAAAATTGTAGTTGTCCTAGAAAGGCAGAAACAAAAGAGGCTCATGTCTCCTTTTGATAAGGATTACTATATGCAGATAAACAGCTATAAGCTTTAAAGTCTCCGAGGGGTAGACGTGTTAGTCTGTAACTAAAAATTAAAAAAAACCTTAAAAAAACAACAACGAATGGTCCTATAGCATCTTAGAGACTAACTAAAAATATAGATAGCTTTCATGGGTACAACCCATTTCTTAAGATGAACAGAGCCAGAGGTCCAGGGGTGCAAATATGTAGCAGAAAAAGAGGGGAGGGGAGAGGGAAAAAACCTGTCAAAGTATCTGTGCTAAATGAGGCTAATAGAGTGGGCTGTAAGTTCCTGATACTTAGCTTTTGATGTCATTTGAGGGTTGAATATAACAGCCCATCCAAGATCTATAAGCTTGGGATACATTTTAAAATCAGTCTATCAGCAACTCTTTCAGTCTGTGTAAAGCTTAAAGGAAGCTGTTCCATGACAAAACCCAGAAACACTGAAGACATGAGCTTAATAGACTTATAAAGTGAAAATGCTGTAACATCAAATATTAATATTTTGCTAGCAGCAGACAGTACAAATGTTAGCTGCTGCCTTGCATTTGAAGGCCTATTAAATTGAATTTTATTAGAGCCATTTCTCAGACCTGTAGTCGCTCAGCTTGCAAGTGAAAAATCAGATCAGCAGTTCCTTGAAACCTTAAACTTTTACACTTGTCTTCTCACCTCCAAAACTAGGTTTCATTTCAGAACACATATAAACATGCAGAAACACAGCCAGTTGAATAGCCTCTCAATCTGTTGGCTAGTATGGTTTTTTCTTTAAATCCTCTCACTTTAATAAAAGTTTGACCTTAACCTCTCTTTTATATGACTGACATTGTCTTCTGAAGCAATAAAAATACTTTGCCCTTGTATAGGGTCTTCTAGTGGAGCTCTCAAAATGTCATAAAACTTGGTAAGCTTTGCAACATCACTAATTTATAGATCCAGAAAGTGAGGATGCAAAGGAAGTATGGGCCCAAGTTTGTCACCTTTGCCATACTCTGCAATTAAAATCAATACTCTGCAATAATCTGATATCAGTGGAGTAAGGTACTGTTTATTGTGAAAAAGCTTCAGTGGGGTAGCTGAGTTAGTCTGTAACAGGAAATATTTAAAAAACAACAATAGACTAGTAGCACCTTAAAGATTAACAAAACATGTAGATGGTATCATGAGCTTTTGTGGGTGCTGCCCACTTCTTTCAGATGACCGGAGTTTTTCCTGTTTATTGTGAGTTTAGGTAGCTAGTTGGATATGAAGTGATTTGCCCCGATTGGCACAATGAGTCAATTGCACAGTCAGGAATATTCTGACTCAATCCAGTGCTTTAACCACAAGAGACTTCCTCAGATTCCTTGAAATCTCATTTCCTCTATATTCTTTAGTCTGATGAAGAAGACCAAAGCCAAGGACATAATAGAAAAAGTAGCAGGCAAAAGGCAAATCAGGAACTTAAAAAAATTAATTTCATGAAAGCGCTAATAAATCCGTGGAATAAGTTTTCAGTCACTTATTCAAGAGTAGCTACTTAGATTTGTTTCTGGACTAGAGAAACAATGAGATTGAGAAGGCTGGTGGAATTAAGAACAGTGTAAATAGTATAAGCAAGCACGTTGAGTCAGATGGCCTTTACTGAGGCCTTAAATGTTTTCCATATACTGAATCAGACTTTTTTAGTTAATAACCATGTTATTTTTTTTAATATTCAAAGCTGCCCAAAATCATCTCCTCACATTAATTATAGAAGATTAAAAGACGTGTTTACTGAATTTCAGTGTGACCCAAATAAAACACAGGGCAAGACAAAAAGGAAAATAATTTTCTGTCATCTCTTCTCCATATACAGTGATCACACTGAGGTCATGTGCAATTAAAAAAGAACCAAAATTGGCTTGAGTTCTGTTCGGATCTTGGAAGCTTCTCTTTTATCAGTGGAAACTGGCTGAATAGGATATATTCTCTCACTCAGTTTGTCTGTCACCAGGGGTGACTGGTGAGGAAATAACGTGGGGAATAGGGCACTGGCCATGTGACCCATGTGATTCCTTTCCATGCTACTCTGGGAAGGGCTGGGACAACCCCCCTCCTTGATGTGGCTTGGGCCTAACGGGGGGCCCAGGCACTGGTAGCCATGGGGGGAAAAGGAACAACATGGCTCCATTTTTCTAGTGCCTGCCTATGTCATTGCACTTTCTGCCAGTGAGAGTGAGGAATAGTTTTGCCCCTCCCCCAGTGATGCAATCAGGAGCCAGGGAAGGGAAGCCGTGTAGCTTCACTTTTCCCTGCCACTGCTGTTGACTGTGTGGGGCCCCAATCCCTGCTGCAGGTGCCAGGGCCCCCAGGCTGCCCAGAGGCTCTGGCCTCTTTTCCTTCCCTTTCACGGCATTGGGGGGGGGACATAGCCTCTTGCCCTTCTTCCTCCCCACATATCACCAGTGACTCTCATAGATTATTTCTGGCATTCGCTAAAGTGTGTGTGTGTGGGGGGGGGGGGGGGGGGGGGGGTTTGCAAGCATGATTTTTATTATTTTTTTAAGTTTTCACATATACCCTCTGTCTCTAGTGCAGTCACTTTAACTTTTTAGTAATATTTGCTGATCCTTTACTAAGTAAAATCATCAGCTTGAGAAATCAAATCAATACCTTCTTATGGAATGAAGCAATCTCAACTCCCAACTAATGGAAGCAGCATGAAAGCAAAATATAAAATATTTAGCAAGAGGCACTACAGTAATACAAATAAATACGTGCAGGATTGTTTTCTGTTTATTTTTTATAATTATATTTCTTATGGTTTCCAGTAACAGCCGTTCAGGATCTCACTGCCACTTGAAGGAAACTAGAAATAGAAAAGAGCCTTTTTCACATTTAGGGTTGCCAGATGGTTTCGACAGAAATACTGGACACACTTGACGTTACATCACAATCTACATTACATCTTATTTAGAAAATACTGGACAGTTCTATTTTCTCAATTTGTCTCATGAACAGAAAGCTCAAAATCTGGACTGTCCAGTTCAAAACTGGACACCATGGTCTGGGATTTTAGTCTGCACACCATGGTCTGGGTATTTTCCAAAGGCCAGATATCGCCAGCCCCGCCACCCCCGCCACCCCCTTTTTTTTTCAGCCCACATCTCCAATTCCCCTAAGCCAGAGGCAGAAACACTGTGTAATATACAGGATCTTGTCTTCTGCATGGAACTTCAGGAGATTCTGATAAGCTTTTAATGACCTCTTTATATGTATAGTACAGGTTGGACCTCTCTAATGCAGGACTCTGATCTGGTAGCACTATGGATATTCTGGGTCCACGGAGCCCCTGGAGTCCGGTGGTAAGAGAGCTGGTGGCCGGCAGTCCTACTGGGGTGGGAACCCATCTGGGTCAGCTGCAAAGGGGCTGGCAACCCTTCTGGGGCCGGGAATAGCTGGGCTAGTGGCAGGGGAGTCGGGAGCCCTGCCAGGATGGCAGCAGGAGAGTTGGGAACACAGCTGGGCTGGTTACAGGGATCCCAACCAGGCTGGGAGTGCAGCTGGGCCAGCAGCCCAGCCCAGCATGAGTGCTGCTAGGCTGGCAACAGCGGGGCTGAGGGCCAGGGGCCAGCAGGGAGCCTAGCAGCTGGGGGAAACCCCTAAGGCCGGCAGCAGAGGGACTCCATTGACCTCCTGTGGTCCTGGCAAACTCTCTGGTTCGGGACTGGTCTAGTCTCAGAATGCTGGCCTAGGGAGGTCCAACCTGTGCTCCATCTCAGTGGGGCAAGCTGGTCATTGAGCACTCAGGGATTTAATTTAATGTCATGAAGTAAAATGGGCCTTTGAGTTAATTTTTTTTTAATATCTGAGTGGATTGACACAAGCTACAAAGAAGACAAGTGTCAGTATGTGGCAGAAAAAAAGAGAGCATGCATAATAGAGAGGAAAAAGGGAAAGAATGAAGAAAAACTCAGGGAGAGTAAAGGTTGTGGATTTTTTAAAATAAATATTGCATTATTAATGCTTTTATCAGATCTAATCTCATAATGTTTACAGGAAACAAATTTATTTTAGTAAGATGGTGACCTGTTAGCCTTTTAGGTGGGTGGTTACTTTTATCTGTGTCTGACCTGGTGTTACCTGACCCCTTTGAACTCTGCATATCACTTTCTTTTTTTCTGTAAAAATGGGCAGTCATGAAACAGTATCTACATATGTATTTCATTGTTTTAAACTATTAGTATTATCATTTTGTATTTTGCAATGTTCTTTGGGACACATGAATTCCCAGACTAGATAGACCCAGAGTCCATCTGGTCTGCTATCCTGTCTAAGCACCAGAAAAATGCACCAGAGAAAACTTGAGGAAACCCCCATCAGAGGCCAAGATGAGGGATAAGGGAGGTTTCAGAATAGTGCCTTATTTCAAAATTAATTTCGAAATAAGCTATTTGAAAATAACATTGAAATAAACTATGCAATCTGCTTAGCTCAAATTGCATAGCTTATTTTGAGGTATGGGTGCTGTGTAGATGCCCTCTAAGAGAGCCTCAAGAGAACTGATTGTACACACTGAAAGGGCAGGAGAGAGACATAGCTTACAGTAATTTAGAAAGATACCCTCAGTGGACTTTTTTGAAATTCAGCCTTTGAATGTGGTCTGGTCTACAACATAAATCCCATCTATCACAGAAGAGCAATGTATTTCCAGATATGTAGTAAAAGCATAATTGTATATGATATCTTGGCAATACTGTAGTTTTCCATAGGCCAGAAGAGCCCATTAGATTATCTAGTCTGACCCGTATATTATAAAAAACAACAAATGGTCTGATAGCACTTTATAGACTAACAAAACATGTAGATGGTATCATGAGCTTTCGTGGGCAAAGCCCACTTTTTCAGATCATTTCATCTGAAGAAGTGGGCTGTGCCCACAAAAGCTCATGATACCATCTACATGTTTTGTTAGTCTATAAAGTGCTACCAGACCATTTGTTGTTTTTTTCTGTACAGACTAACTGGCTACCTCCTGAAGCTTCTGTATATTATAGGCTCTTATATTTCACCTAGTTACCCTTGTACCAAGTCCACTTTTATTTAGTTACAGCATAATTTATATTTGGCTAAAGCATATTTTCCAAAAAAGCATCTGTTGTTGAGCTGAAGACATCAAGCAATGGATATCAATTGCTTTCTTTGGGGGTTTTCTAATTGGTTAATCACTCTCTCACTGTTTAAAAAAAAAATTTGGATCTAATTTGAATGTCAGTTTTACTGTGGACCAAACCAAATCCAAACTTCCTCCATCTGAAAATAATTAATCTCCTTAACAGCAAGCTGTTAGAATACTTAGAAGCCAAGATTTTTTGAATGACTGGTAATTTTGGGTTCCTAAACTAATAGTCTTTTCGAGACCACATTTTCAGAGGAAAGATGCTCATCACTTTAAATGTATTCTGTTTCAGTTTGGGTGCCCACAAACAGAGGCATGAAAATGGAGACATTGTTGTTTTTGAAAATCATGGACAGAAAAAAGGCTGAGACAGTGGAAGACAGTTGGACGAAATAAGATTTCTACTGTCTTGAAAAAAGAGGAATTGATAATTCACAATACTTTAATGGTCAGAGATTGGTCTAGGATACACAATTCATAGTCAGTTTGAATTATCAGAATTTTAGGCTATTCAGGTCTGAAGTTTTGTTTTGGGCTGATTTCTAGCAAGACTATTATATTTTAATGCCAGTACAAGCTATGTAGCAGGTAATACATTTGAGACTAAGATAGTGTATTAGAGAATTAAATTGACCAATATATTCAGTGGGCTAACCTAACCATTCTCTTCATCTAAGTATCTTGATATTTAACTCTGCTAAAAGCCTCCCAGGAATACCCCCTTCTGCTTTTTCTCAGTTTTTGTCTCCCTTTTAATTAGTGCTGGTTGATCCGTGCATTTTATACTCTCAGATGAATAAAAGCTGATGATAATTGAAAGATTGTCTATTTATGGAAAGGAGCAGAACTGAACTGCACAAATCTTACAAAATCTCTTCTTTCATTCAGTATGCAAAACTGCAATGTGTGACATACAAATTCTAATGTGAGCTATTTGAAAAGGAAAAGAATATTGAATTTTAAAAATAATAGTTCATAGGAACTGTGGGATTGTATGGGATTATATACATGCTGGGTCAATTTTATATGCTTTTATATCAAATATGGAGAATGAGGAGAGGACCGTGAGTGAGAGAACGGGTACACAGGATTATGTGTTGTGAAGTTTTATTGATGTATGAGTTTGGGAAAGCCATATTAGTCACAAGTGGCAGACATGTTGTCATCCCAAACCATTGCTAACAAAACTCCGTGTCTTCATGTATTGTGTGTGTGGCACATTTTAAAAATGTTTTAGGGAATTTTAACAAAATATGTTGAGATTATTTTTCATATTCCTGATCCTGTAAATTAGATGTCTTAGCTAATTTTGCTCAACTTTGTGGCGCTCAGAGGGAGCCATAAAAATTTCTCAATATGTCCTAAAGTAGCTTTTGTAATAGCTAAAATGTCCACTTGAAGAATCAATGTGTCTGGACCTTCTAGCTGCTATTCTTCATACATTCTGTCTTTCTTCCTTCTAGTTGACCTACAGTCGCATCTTCTTCCCTAGTCAACATTCCCTATCTGCTGGCTCACAGTCAACATTCCTCCTTATCCAGTCTCTTCTCTTTGCCATCCTGCTTCTTTGTCACAGTTTGTTTGCACAGCCTGGCCCAGTCTCCCTTCTCCCCCGGCAGTTTTACCAACTCTTCATAAAATCTGGTTCCCTTCCCTCTTCCTCCCTCAGTGGTTCTTAGTCTTCTAACCCAGCCTTCATCTGATCCCAGTCTCTTCCTCCCAGTCCCTATTTCCTTCCCTGCCTCCTGTTCCAGTCTCCTTGCCCAGGCGGTCACTGTCTCTTCTGATGTTAGACCAACTGATATAATGGTTCCTTCTGGCCTTAAAACCAATAAGTCCTTTCCCCCCATTCAGGTACCAGTTTGAATCTCCTTGCCTTGGCAGTCACTGTTTTCCCTTTCCCAACTCACCCCACTTTCTCCACCCCAAATCTCAAAGCCAGTTGCATCTCCCTCCATCTTACAATTTCTTGTGCCACTTTGATAGCTATTTCCCTCCTCCTCTCGTTTCAGGTCCACCTCTTATCCCCTCTGCATTTGAGTCATTGCGAGCACAGGCGAGGAATCCTGCCTGCTATCAGTTCTGATGCGTAGGTTTGCAGCAGCCCATTAACAGCAATTGGAGGGAAAGTTCTGCTTAAGATCAGGCTGGAGCATGCTCAGTGCAGATGGACTCTTCAGTGCTTTTATTTGCAAAATTCTAGCAAGTTTCTGTTCAACATGTGAAAACTGTGATTTTTTTTCAAAGACTTGGCCAAATTTTGGCAGTTTGTCCACAGGGTTGGCAAAAGTCACACCTGCCAAATTTAAGTCCCTGATGCGAAGCGTGGGGGGCTTGCAGCTTTTCAAATAAAAGTTCACCAAAATTCTTTAACCTGGGCAAAACCATACCCCCCCCCCAACCTCATTCTCAGAAACAGCTGAACCGTTTTGGCTGACTTTTTTTAACAGCTGGAGGCAGGGACATAGCATGGGCAATTTCAGCCCAGACAGTTAGTTTGGTAAAGTTATAAGCAACTGAAAACAAGGACTTATAATGGGATATAGCAGGCAAGCTTAATAATAAAACACCTATAATAATAACAATAATAATACATAAAAAGTCAGCTCTAAGAGGCCTAGCACAGAACTCACAGCCCCATAAGAGCAGAGGAGGAAGGTACTAACATGGTATTGTCTTTCTTGGACCTGCACTGGTTTGAGGGTTGGGAAACCCCAGATGTAACTAGTAAGCCCTGAAAGCCTGTCAGACGTTGCAGCAGCCTTGTGGGGCTGCCCTGCAGGCTGCTGTATTAATCAGAATGTCCACGGTGTTGCATTTTGTGACTCCAGCACATCCTATATTCCAAAGCTTGTAAGCTAGGGTCTCTCTGGCTGTCCTCAACAGTGTCTGCACCAGGGTCATTCTCTCCATAACAGATCCAGGACTTTTAGGGCCTCTTTATGCCATTGCTACCCTTTTTTCTGGCATAAATGGGCTGGAGCAGATTTGAAGATCTTACTCGTGGTATTTATCCATTTTAATTTATCATAAGACTCTGCAGTTTATCATATGGATATTGCCACTGTATGTGTGGAGTGTGCAGTTATAGCTCACATATACATCTTGCCTGGGAGGAAGAGTGATCCTATGGAGAGGGTACCAGATGGTAAATTAAGAGTCTTGAGCTTCTATTTCCAGCTCTACCATTGACATATAAAGTGTAAACAAGTCACAAATCTGAGATGTGTAGGTAGATAATTCATTACCTCTGAATGAAGCTGTTGATTGAACTGAGGTGCTAAGCCACATCAGAATCTCTTATGTGTAAGTGCTAAGAGTATCTCCTCTTTGGTTTAATGTTTCCGTTATGTAAATTGGGCTACAGACCCATTTTTATTGTATGGTAACTAAACAACAAAACCACATAACCCCGAACCTCCATATTGTTTGTACTAGACCACTGTCCTCACTGTATGTTCTTATGGTGTTTTTTTGATGAGGTAAATGTCCTGTGTTCACATTAGTGAGTTCTTGAATATAGTTACACTAATTTTTTAAAATTTTCTGTGGTCCATTTTGCTTTAGTCGGTGTGTGTTAATTTTTGTGGAGTCTGGAGGCTGCCTATTACACCCCATCCTCTGATTCATCTTCTTGCTAAGTCTTAGACCAGTGGTCCACAAACTGTGGGGCAACCCCCCAGAACATTTAGAGGAGGTATGTGGCAGGGCCTAAGCCAGCCCCCTCCAGGGTGTGGGAAAGGAGCCCCATTTTGCCCCCAGCTCAGCTCCAGCCACAGCACTACTCAGCCCCAGGCCAGCTTTGCCCCTCATTTCCCTCTCCTTCCCCAGGCCAGCTCTGCCTCTAGCCCCAGTTCCTCTTGCATCTCCAGTTCCCCCGCCCTGTTTTCAGCCCAGCTCCTCTACTGAGTAAGCCTTGGCTGTGCAGTAATAGAGGGAGGTGAAGACAGATTTCATTACTGGTGTGTGTGTGTGTGTGTGGGGGGGGGTACAATAGAAGAAGTTGGGCACCATTATTTTAGCCTCTCTCCCCTGAAGGCTATGTTTTGTAGTGCAGCGCTGGGACCTTATTCCTAACATAATTTATTTATCTTCCTTTCCTGCTTCAGTATTCACATAATTTAAAAATGATTGATTAAACTTGCAGAGAAAAATGTGCCTTCCATTCCCAGAGTGCTGAAGGTAACCAAAAATCAGATCTGCTAATGTAAGTATGATTAGAGTATACTCCAAGTGGACCCACCAGCAGTACTTCAGAATAGACCTATTGGTGAGGTTCCCATGGATCCCAAATATGGAAGTAATTTAAATAGCTGTAATTATAAAAAACTAGTTTTATACACTAAGGCTTGTATTTTAAAGCAAGTTTGCTGTGTAGCGGGTGTATGAAAATAGTCTTTCCCTCAATCATTCTTCTGCATGGGCAGCACAGAAACCATTGAAATATAATCAAGATGATCAGAACTCTTGTACTTCATGCTATGGCACCTGAATTTCTTCTTTCTCTTCCTCATAAGAAAGTAACTGATTTCAGAATGATAACCCCCTTCCCCAAGTATGCAACTTACTATAGCCATAGACTGCTTTAAATCCCAGATCTTTGCAGTATAGTTAGTGTGAAACTGAATTGTAAACTTAACTCAGGTGAACTGGAAAGTTTAATGAGGTGCATCTTATACAGTTTACAAGGTAGCCCTTTGCTGACCTTCAAAGCAGACTGTAAAATGGCTTTTTTGAGGGGTGAGCTACAGGTTTATTGCATTTCAGACTCCTGGCTTCTTTTGAGAGTTTTCCCTCCATAAGGAAAGGATGCGATTTTGAGACTTTTTACAGCCAAAAAATTCCCGTCCCCAGAAGAACTATGTTGTTAAATCTCATGTACCTAATTAAATGTTCTGTTCTCAATAAAATGGTGTCAGGGAGTTGGGGGGAGAGGAAGAAAGCTTAAAATCTCTTCCAGATAGAAGAGCATCTAAAGAACAGGTTTGACAGCTTTCCTGTAACTTACTTTAAAATATCTCTGTGCTTGTCTTTTATAAGTACATGCTGAAGAATGAATGGGGTATTAATATGGAAAAACAGCTTGTTCTTTAGAAAGATACTCATATGAAGTGCGTATGGGAGTGGGTGGGTGTTAATTTAGGTTGGTATGTAGGAGAGGCAGCTGAAAGGGAATTTAAAGCAATCTATGGCACATTCTGGATATTTAATCACACTATCATATTGTTAGGCAATATCTTCCTTTCACTCTTGTTTACTATTTACATGATGTTTAAATGTTTTGGTTATGTGTTAGAACTGTCACTATGTCAGAACCAATAAAGAAAAGAAAAATAGATTCCCTGACCGCATTCTTGAGACAATTTGGGTTGTAGTTCCATTTGGAAAATCACTAGAAAATATTGTAGTAGAGCAAATGACACACGAGATACATTGTATTCAATCTTGTGCCCTCTGAGAGAACTTTGATCTAACGAATATTCTGTATTTTAATTTTAGTCGGCTGAATTGCCCTCTCCAGAGTAAAAGCCATAGAAGTGGGCATTAATGCCACAAAAATCTTTTTCTAGAGATTCCCTCCCATTATTACATTGGGAATGCAGGTCAATGAGCCCTGTGGAACTGACTGTGAGGCCTGCCTAGAAATATCCCAAATGTTGACTAGTAATAGAGAGGTAGCCGTGTTAGTCTCATCTTGCTAAAACAAAAGGAAAAACTATGTAGCACTTTAAAAACTAACAAGATGGTTTATTAGGTGATGAGCTTTCGTGGGCCAGACCCACTTTCTCAGATCAAATTGTGGAAGAGAATTGGCATGACCAGGGCTCGCCAGCCGCGCTGTCCAGCGATCTGCGCATGCACAGATCGCCTAAACCTGGCTCTTCCAGGTTGTAATCTACTCGCCACGGGCGAGTAGATTACATAGATTGTCGAGCCCTGGGCATGACCATATATGCCAAAGGAATACAATGAAAAAAGTGAACACATTATAAAACTGACAAATCAGATTTAGTACAGAAGGTGGGGTGAGGGAGAAGGAGGGAGGAAATAGCTATTTATGAGTCAATGAGAGGCTAATCAGGGGTGATAAGTGAGGAAGCTATCTTTGTAATGATTAAGGTAGTTAGCATCTTTGTTAAGGCCCATTCGTAAAGTGTCAAATTTAAGCATGAATGAAAGTTCTGAAGTTTCCCTCTGTAATCTGGTGTTAAAGTCTCTTTGAAGTAAGATGCATGTAGTGAGGTAGTTAAGACTATGTCCAGGTAGGCTTAAATGAAAAGCAACTGGTTTTTCCTTGTGAAGATGTCTGATATCTGATTTGTGGGCATTAATTCTTTGGCAAAGTATCTGAGAAGTCTATCCAATATGCATAGCAGAAGGCTATATGTTGGCCCATGATGGCATAAATTATATTTCTGGATGAACAGGAATATGTGTTCTTGATCATATAACTGACATAGTTAGGTCCAGTGATGGTGTCACCAGAGTAAATATGTGGACAAAGTTGGCAACGGGGTTTGTTGCAAGGGAAAGTTCCAGGGCTGGTAGTAATGTGGTATATCCTGTGGTTGTTGGTAAGAATCTTCCTGAGGTTAGGTGAATGTCTATAGAAGATGAGTCTGTCCCCCAGAGCCTCTCAGAGTGTAGTATCCTGTTCCAGTATAGGTTGTAAGTTACTGATAATGCATTGGAGGGGTTTAAGTTGGGGGCTATAGGTGATGACAAGTGGTGTTCTATTGTTGGTTTTCTTGGGCCTATCTTGAAGCTGTACCCATGGCTGTTCCCATAGCCATGGGTATTCAGAAACCATCTACTTCAAGATAGGCCCAAGAAAACCAACAATAGGACACTAGTGAGTGGCTCCAAGTTGACTTACAGTGGTCCCCAACCTTTCGTGGCTGCCGGGTGTCCGGGGGTGGGGCCGCTCACGTGCCGGGCGTCCGGGGGTGGGGCCGCTTATGCACCATGCTTCCGGGGTGTGGTCATGTATGCGCCGCACTCCCGGGGCTGGGGGCCACTCACGCGCCCTGAGCCCAGGGCCTGCACCGTGCATGTGCCGCATGCCCGGGGCAGGAGCCGCCCACGCGCCCTGGGTCGGCACTGCACATGTGCCACGCACCCTGAGCCCAGGGCCGGCACCATGCATGTGCTGCGCGCCCAGGGCAGGGGCCGCCCATGCACCCGGGGCCGGCAGCATGCATGTGCCGTGGGCGGGACCAGCCCAGATGTTTTGGCGGGTGCACATAAATGCCCCGGCAGGCGCCATGGCGCCTGCGGGCACCGCATTGGGGACCACTGACTTACATCATCATACAGTCAATAAGGTGGTTTCCTATTTATAATGAACAATTTTATCTTTATTATGAGTTTCCAATTTGCCTTGACTATAGGGTAGCCCTGAAATGGACGTTATGACTCCAAGTCACAATCTTCCTCATGGCCGTCCTGCTGTTCTGAGGAGGGAATGAATTCAATCGGTTCTATACTGAATGCAGCATATGCTCCCTGATGTGCTGGTTTAGCTTCTGCATGTGTTGAGGGAGGTAGGGTCTTGGCGCTGCCAAGCATGGGGAGGGAACGTAACAACAGCAAAGACCGCTTTCCTTCCTGCTTTGCTGTCCATGTTATGAGTAGCCAGCACCTGGGTGCAACGGAGCACTGTGGGCTCCTTTTACCCCCTGTGTATCACCATGCTAGCAAAGCCATAATTTGGCCTAATATTTGACATGCTTTTAGCATTTTTTTTTAATACGGAGGTGCTGTCTTCTTTCTAAGTGGACAGCGAGATCAGAATAGCTTTTGTATCATCCTGGAGTTTTCCTTTAACATTTGCTTTGTGGTTTTCTTTGAAATAGACCAAGGATTCACTGTTGTTTAATGTAGAAATACAATGTAAGACACTTGCTTGAGTATAAGAAAATAAAGATATTTTCAGGGGAAACTTTTAAAATGTTGAGATGCATTCAGTAAATGTCTTCCTCATTATACAAATGTGAGATTTGATTGCTACAATAATTACAATAGTGATCTAAATTACTATGTGATCTGTTACCGTAAGACTGCATACTGTTATACTGAATATTGTTTATTCACTAGCCAGAAAAGGATAAGCAGCTCTTGTCAATGAGCTATTTTAGAGAAAATGTTCTACCTCTTGACCTAAACTTCCATTAAAAGAATTACACAACTGTGTAACAAGATGTATAGACACAGACTGAGTGAGAGAGAAGAGCAGGCCTACAGTTTGTTTAGACCTGTGATATCCAACCAGTTCTGAAGCAGTAGCCACTATAGTGGCCACTGCTGTAGCGCACTAGCTACACTCAACCGGTCAAATAGCCACATGTAGCTAGTGTGTTGACATCACAGGTTTAGAGACTTTGTCCTATACAGACATACCATTATTAGGGGCTTTGTCTTATTCACACAGCTATTATACCCCCACCCACCTTTCAAAAAAGTTTCCTGTTTTTTCATACTTGCTCTCTGGTCACCCTAACTCAGTCATGGATAAGAGCTTATTCCCTCGCGTGGTTGGAGAGCTATAACTAGGAAAACGCTCATTTAAAGAAGGGGATTAGACATTTAGCTAGCCATCCCCACCAGACTAAATTAAGGAACTGTGTTTATTAACTGTGGTTTTGTTGCTCTGGTGTTATGCATGGTCAGTTGTTCTCTTTAATTGCTTCACATTGCATAGATAGCTCAGTGATAGGTACCTTCGGAATACTTAGCATAGATTAGCCAGCAAGATGCTTTTTTATAAGATATGGAATAGATAAAAGTCCCTGCACTGAACAGTTTTACAGTTAAACAAAGGCAAAACATCTGCTCAGACAATTGAGGATTAGGAATTGTTGCTGACCAGTCTGATAAGAGAAGGAATCATGGGAAAAGTGGGCTTTAAGGAGGGGTTTCAAAAAAGAGAAGAGAAAAGATGGTGTTTGATGGGGAAGGTAGAGCTGGGAGGAAGGAGTGAATCTCAGAGTAGGGAAGAAGAGGAGAAGCAGTTGGGATTTGTACGATCATAAAAGGGAACGAGAGCAGAGATGAACGGGGAACTAAAATAGAATGTGTCTTTAAAGGAATTTTGATCTTGTCAGTGTCACTGCTCAGTCCCGTAGTGTTAGAAGCCAGTTTAAGCGTAGACTGCATTTACACAAAGTTACACCTGTGGCTGTCTTTTCAGCTGCACAGCTAGATAGACAGGCTCCTTTTGTGTTCCCCTAATCCTTCAAAAGGTCGGGCACTTTTCCAGTTCCCAGGTGCAGGTTATAGCTGTCTGAAAGATGTTTTAACATGCACCAGCTGCTAATGGTCCCAACAGGCTATTACTATTTCACGGGATTGCTGTAGAGATCCAGCCATATCTCTATAGTGGCAGCTGTATGGTGGGATGGCTTGGGTCTCTTCTGAAGCTCTGAAATGGCAGGGTTAAATAGAGGAGATTTTCTGGCAAATAAATTAGGGATGCTTTTTGCTGATGGCCCAGTTTAGACAGAGAATTAGAAGCCTCTGTAAAGTGAATGCAAGTGTTTTATTTTCATAGTAAATATACCTTAAAGGAACCCTCCAATGTTTCATTCTGTGCAACATGTCTGGGTCCCATGAGATTTTACCTGCAAGGTTGCAAAAAAATAGAAAAGATTTCTATACGACTATATCTACACAGCAAAGATATTTCAAAATAACAGCCCTTATTTTGAAATAACTTTCATAGCGTCTACACAGCCAAACCGCTATTTCGAAATAAATTCGAAATAGCGGAGTGCTTATTTTGAATTTCGTAAACCTCATTCTACAAGGAATAACGCAAAATTCAAAATAGTTATTTTGAAATAAGTGCTGTGTAGACACGTATTTAGAAATAGGAGGCCTCCAGCCTTCCCAGGGTGCCCTGGTGGCCACTCCAGCCTCAACCAAGAACACTTCTCTCCCTCCCCAGAGCCCTTACATGGGTAGACTCTGGCCACAGTGCCTGTGCTAGCTCCAAGCCTGCCAGCCCAGAGCCAGTAGCCACTGCCCCTGACCCAGTGGCCCCAAAACATGAGCCAGCAAGCCACTGGCAGCCAGGCCTCCACCGCTCCCCGGGAACAGTCTGCCAGCTCTCTGGAGCCTCTAGGGCCCAAAGAAGGTGGGAGCCTTCCTGGTCCAGGGTGGAGATCATGGACCGTATTCAGGTTTGGGGGGGATACCCCCAACGTCCATGATCTCTGCACTAGAGGGAGGAACGCGGCTGTCTATGGCAGGATAGCTGCCAGCCTGGCCACCAAAGGCCACATGTGAACCCAGGAGCAGGTTTGCATGACAATCAGGTTGGTCCGGCGAGACCCCCAACCCTGAGCCCTGAGCTTCCCCTCCCCCTTCTTCCCTTTGCCTCCCCCTTCCAGCTCCCTCCTCCCAGGTTTCCGCCTCTCCTCTCTGTCAGCCGACGGGGTCAGGGCAGTGTGTGTGTGTGTGTGTGTGTGTGTGTGTGTGTGTGTTTCCGATAAAAGGTTTAACGTTCGTGTCTTTACTGCTAGGACTGGGGTCCCGTCGCAGAGGGTGGCCAGCAGGCCAACAGACGCCCCGTTATATAGGAAGAGCTTATTACACCTTAGATTTTAGCTGCTAGAACACAGGGGTTCCTTCGCAGCGGGCAGCCAAGGAAAGGCTGAAAAGGTGCCCCAACGGATCTTGTCACCTGAGAGTGACACAGATCCAAACGCCCAAGCTCTCCTTATGTCTGTCCCTTTATGACCGGCTGAAGTTCTTTTAAATTGTGCTTGGTTCTGTTACAGCAACTGAAGGAGTCAGGTTAAAGCTTAAACAGTTACAGGTTTATTAAAGAAGCTTATAAATCATATGGTTACAATGGCTATTGCTCTATTTCTTAAATGCTAGCAAATATATATATATATATATAGGTCTTAAAAATGATTACAGGAAAAAGGTAAAGACAGAAAATAGAAATAATGGTACCAAGTGGCAGCTTAATCTTTAAAGAGCTCTAACACTATGTATATATATACTTAAACAAAGGACCACATCCAGGTACAATTTTTACCCCTTTCTGTGCCTCTCGACTCCAGCGTGTCAGGCCAGGGCCGGTCTCTCAATTCCTAGGAAAGACGAATACGAGGTGGGCGTCCCCTCTGGAACCTCGGGAGATCAAAGACCTAACCCGACCAGCAGATAGATGGTAGATTGACACTCAGAGAAAATGTGCTGCTGGACCCATCTATATACCCCTGGGGGCCCGTATCCTCTTTCTTATCTAAGATGCCAAATTGTACTGGTCCGTTTTGTGGCGCCAGTTCTTACAAGCAAGTTTCAAATTAATTTACACTTGCAAGAGAGATAACTAAATTGTGCGTACTAGACATTTTTTTACTGGGCAAGAGATTCCTCCCCCGCGGACGGCTGTGTGTTCGTATCAATATGGGTTTGAGTCAAGGACACTCCTTGGCAGCCTCTTGGTCAGCAATTGGCATATCTCTGTTTACAGCCATTCACGGTCACGGCAGCCTGGGCCTTCTGTTCTGTGTGCCCTGTATGCTCCAGGCAAGCAAAAATGGATGTTACAAGGGGGGTTCCTGTCTGGCTACACTCTCCCACCCTCTCTTTTCCGCTCTCCTGCCTCCTTTCCCCAGTCTCACCAGAGTTTCATTCCCCCCCCCCCCCCCCCCCAGTTTTGTTAAATAAAAAGAGTTTGTCTTCATGAAAATACGTGTAGTGTATTTGACATCGGGGGGTGGGGGGGGATAGGGAGCAGTAAGTGAAAGAACGTGAGGGAAGAAGGAGGCACAAGCCCCCAATGGGGCAGATCAGGGAGGCTTTTAGTGCTCCTCATGGTGGAAGCTTTCCCACAGGGCCTCCTGGATACTGATAGCCCCCAATGGATCTCCTGGATGGCAGCCTGCAGAAAGTGCAGCCAGGCTCACAGCAACGTGTCCACAAGAAGCACTAGAGTGCCCGGGGCAGCTCTGGCTCCATGTGGCAGAGCGCTGTGTTGTCCCGAGTGAGGGCAAGCAGAGCATGCAGAGGCAAAATGCTTTGCTGTCCCTCATCGAGGTAGACAAGCAATCAGGGAAAGGTGAGAACCGGCTGTCCGAGGGGGGGCGGGGAGCTTTAAGCACAGACCTCAGATAGCCTCAGGCAGCAGCCCCACACAATAAGTCCTGACCTGGTGCCCTGCTGGAACTGGTTCCGGACAGCCTTAAATGCCATTCAGAGTCCATTCAGTGTGGATGCACTATTTTGAAATAGCAAAATGCTATTTTGAAATGCATTTTGTGTGTAGATGCGCAATTTCGAAATAAGCTATTTCAAAATAACATTGTAGTGTAGACATACCCTACTAGATCAGGACATGCTACTCCACCCCCTGTCTCCAGGGAAACAGGTTAATGCTAAGGTGACTGATAGAAGGAGGCTTAGGTTCTTCTGTTGTGGTAGCTATAAAATGAATGCTTGTGTAGCAGTCCTTGGTTCAGAGATGCCAACGTTCCCTAATTTTCCACAGTTCTCCCGATTTTTTGCATGTAATTACGAAATTACTAATTCAGATGTAAATCTTCTAATTTCGCAAGTGCGTGTGTCACTCCCCACCTTCGTGATCCAAAAAAGACAGCACATAGTTCTGTGGCTCCAGGAAGAGCATTCTTCTCCACTTCCCCTGTGGCAATGGGCAGGCTGCAGGAGGTAAAGGTAAACTACCATGATTTTGAAAGGGTTTGGTGCTGCTGGATTCACCACCAAAGCTCCAGGCCAGGTGCTGCATTCTGCCTGCCCTTTATGAGCTCTTGTGGACTGTGTTCGAACCCTCTGGGCACCTGGAGCACAACATGCAGCCTGTGGCTTGGGCAATGAGTACAGCCTCCCAAACCCCTCCGAAGTCACCACAACTTGCCTCCTATCAGACGCTCACAGTCTGCAGGATAGATGAAGCCAGAGGGGCAAGAGAAGTTTATGGTGACAAAAGAAAGAGGGTAATAGAAGAATGAGAAGATGAGGAGGCTCATCCCAGGCAGTAGGTCCAGGCCTGGGACTGGTCAATGCAGTTAAGAGCCCTGGTGGCATTGGAAAGCAGCTTACCAAGGGCTGTTTCTCCCTTTCTCCCTATTTTGGGAGTAGGAGTCAGGGTCTCCCTCCAGCTCCTAGGCATAGACAAGAAGCAGAGGGAAGAGAAAGGTCCAAGCAAGCTCCCTCATTCTGCCCTAATGTTTGTGAGCATTCCTAAACGTCTCAGAACCAGGTTGTCATCTCGGCTTGGTATATGCTAGGAGAATTTTTTCAGGATTCATTGGCAATAATTTGGATGTTTTTTGACAGTCGCCCAGCTTCCCAAGCAGTCTGCTTCCTTTTGCACACAAATAGATCTAATTACTAGCCAACATGAAAATGCAGCTGAATTAAAGAGGTATAGATAGCAAGGGAAAGTATGGACTTGCTTGACAGTTAATCCTTTTGCTGCTTTGAAAGAGAGAGGATAAATATTTGTGTGTGGTCATTATGGATTCTAGTAAAAAAAACCTAGAATGTATTTTTTTTTCTTGAGATCATTAAATGGTAAATTTTAAGTATTTTCAAATAGTCAGGTTCAAACTACTAGTTTTAATTTGTAATTAGCACTGTTTTGCTGTTGGTTGATAAGTTTTGAAGAAATGCATCTCAAAAGTGGCTCAAGGCAGCTGATTCTGTTTTCTTGATATTCAGAAGGACATAGTGTGCAACATTTTCAGGAAAAAAAGCAACTACAGTTACATGACTAACATTTTCCTTAAAGTGCTACCAAAGTTTAAGCTTTTTGGATCCTAAGGCTGGAGGAAGAAAACTTGCCACGTTGCTCTTACTAAAATAGCTGTCAATTGGTTATTTGAGTTGAGGCTTTTTTAAATACATTTTTGGGAGACAAGTCAGAAAAGCAGTTTTCTGATGTATCCATGTTGACTGCAGATAGAATTTTACACTCTGCATATTATACATACTGCAACTGTGCTAATAGTATTATTTTTTCTTTCATAGGACTCTGCCCAGGAGAGTGTCATTACCCGAGACATTCATCGAACATTTCCAGCCCATGACTATTTCAAGGACACAGGAGGAGACGGGCAGGAATCACTATACAAGATCTGTAAGGTATGGTCAGTTTTCTCAATAAAAAAAATGGTTTGAGATTTTGCAGTGATTTTTAATTCTTTCTTATAGCTTTGGTCTGGTTCAGATCAGTGCTCAGTAAAATCCTAAAACTTTATTTGGATTACAGATGTAATTTCAGTGTTCCTCTGGATTAAACCTACTCAAGTGGTTCTTGTAACTTCATATTCTGTATCTTCTCAAGAGAGTCTGGGGAGATGATATGCTTTGCTGATGAGCAGTACCATCTCACGGGTCTGTGGTAACTCTTAATGCCAGGCAACACAGGTTTATGGAAAATAGATCTTGTCGTACTAGTTTAATACCTTTGTTATGAGATCACAATTTTGGTTCTTTAAGGCATTTGACTTGGTACCACAAAACATTATATTTAAAAAACTATATCAATTCACAAAAAACACCAAAATACCTCAAATGGATTAACTAAGGCAGAGTGTTAGGTTCAAAAGTGTTTTCAGTGGAGTCCTGAAGTGATTGGTTCTTACTCCTATGCTGTTTAATGTTTTTGTCAATGATCTGGAAGTTTGCAGATGACACAAACATTAAATAGGTAAATAATAAAGAGGACGGGTCACTGATTCTGTGATCTGGATTTCTTGGTAAAGTGGGAGCATGCAAATATGCATTTCAGTATGGTCAGATTCATACATCTAAGAAAAAAGACTGCAGACCATGCTTACAGGATGTGGTTTTTTCCCCCCTGGGAAGCAGCAACTCTGACAAGATTTGGTAATCACGATGGATAATCAGATAAACATGAGCTCCCAGCGTGACACTGTGACCAAAGGACTAGTGTGATACTTAGGTGCATAATTGGAAAGAATGAGGAGGAGTATAGCGCACAGTCAATCTGTGGAACTCCTTGCCAGAGGATGTGGTGAAGGCTAGGACTTTAACAGGGTTCAAAAAAGCCCTACAGGATCTCTTGTACATTTCAAAAGAGGAATGCAGTACTCTGCGTGCAGCCCGGGTCCAGCGGGAAGTTCCTCTGACTCTGGGCTCCATGAGGGCACTTCTGCTTTGAAACATATAAGAGCCAAGGCAGCGTTTCAAAGGGGCAGCACCGTGCTTAGCCTGGGATCAGCTGTGCAGTGCTGAAGGAGGGAAAACAACAGAATAAAGATAATGGACTTCACAAAAGCAAACTTTAACAAACTCAGAGAATGGGTGGGTGAGATCCTGTGAGAAGCAAGTTTAAGGGAAAAAAATTAAGGACAGTTGGCAGTTTTTCAAAAAGATGTGATTAAAGGCACAAAAGCAAATTATATCTATGCATAAGAAAGATAGGATGTATTGGAAGTAGTTACCATGGCTTACCCAAGAGATCTTCAGTGACCTGAAACTCATATAAGAATCATACAAAATGTGGAAACTAGGTCAAATTACAAAGCATGAGCATTAAAAAAATATAAGTATGTAGAGACAAAATTAGAAAGGCTGAGGCACAAAACAAGATTAAACTAGCTAGGATATAAGTGATAACAAGAAAGCATTTTACAAATATATGGGAAGTAAGGAGGCCAGAGACAGAGCACACTCATTATTAAATGAAGAGAGAAAGACAATAATAAAAAATGCAGCAGTGTCTGAAATTTTAAATGCCTTTTTGTTTCAGTTTTCATAAAAAATATAGAAGTGAGGAGATGATTAACATAGAGAAGAACAGTGTAAATGAGGTAGGATCAGAAATTAAAATAGGAAAAGAACAAGTTGGGAATTACTGTGAGGAGTTCAATGTTTTCTTGTCTGCAGAGCCTGATAAAATACATCTGACTAAAGGAACTGACTGAAGAAGTTTCTGAGCCATTAGAAAATATCTTTGAGAACTGTTGGAGGATGGGAGAGATACCCAAGGAATGAAAAAGGGCAAATATAATACCCATCTATTAAAAGGGGAATAAGGAAACTCCAGGAATTGTAGACTAGTCAGCTTAACTTTGGTACCCAGAAAGATAATGGAGCAAATTATTACATAAGCAATTTGTAAGGACCTAGAAGATAAGGGAATAAGTAATAGTCAACATAATAGTCAACATCATGTGAAACCAACAGGGATAGGGGAAAGCATAGATGTCATAAATCTTGACTTTAGTAAGGCTTTTGATACTATCTCGCATGGCCTTCACATAAATAAACTAGAGAAATATAGCCTATACCAGGCCTGGGCAAAATATGGCCCACGGGCTGGATGCAGCCCACTAAGCCACCGGATCTGGCCCATGGAGGCAGTGGGGAGCCGCAGGCAGACTCCCTTGCTTGCCCTGCAATCCCGCACGCTGTTCAGAAATGCAGCTATGAGGCACTTTCTCTTTCAGTCCGGAGAGAAGGAGGGAAGATTCAGAGGCTACTCCTGCCCTCAGCATAATCCCATTGGCTGGTTTCTGGACAGACACATGGCCAAGCAGGCAAAAACATTTTAAGTTTTGTAAGCCTTTAGCTCTGCAGGCAGGCAGCCTGGTAAGTCTCCTGGTGAGAACCTGGATCTGGGTCTATTCAGAATGGTGTAGAAAATGCACTTACAAAGTGTGCAGATGATTCCAAGCTGGGAGGAGGTGCAAACTTGCAAGTGCTTTGGAAGAGAGGATTAAAATTTAAAATTATCTTGACAAACTGGAGAATTAAATAGATGAAATTCATTAGGGACAAATGCAATATACAATGTTTCAGAAGGAATAATGAATTGCAGAAACTCAAAATGGAAATGACTTCTAGGAAGGACTACTCCAGGAAAGAATCTGGGGGTCATAGTGGATCAAAAGCTAAATGAGAATCAATGTTGTAATACTGTTGCAAAAAAAAAAATGAACTTCATTCTGGGATGTTTTAGGAGGAGTGTTATAAGCAAGACACAAGAAGTAATTCTTCCTCTCTTCTCAGCTCTGGTTAGGTCTCCACTGGAGTATTATGTTCAGTTCTGGGCAGACTTCAGGACAAACTGGAGAAAGTAGAGCAGCAAAAATGATTAAAGGTCTAGAAAACATGACCTAGGAGGAAAGATTTTTTTTTAAAAAAAAGGCATTCACTGGGGCAGACCAAACTATTCAAGGAGGGCACTACACCAAGGTTTAAGAGGCATCCTTCCATTGCTCGGAGAAGCCCTGCCAGTCAGGGAGGAGCCAAAGTTAGCAATCCAGAGGAAGGCAGTCTGAAAAAGAAGCAGGCTCCTGCCAGGCCCCTGGAGCAGGAATCCGTATGAGCAAGAGCCTTAGTTACTGGGGGAGAATACAAGGGTCATTAGCTCTGGCATTCTGTAGGTAGAAAAGAGGGCAAACGTACTGTCACATCTCCCAGTAGTCAGAGGAAGGGAAGATCCCTGGCTGATCAGGAGGAATAAGGGCCACTATTGCCAGCAACTTCCAGCTTTTGGGTGAGTGTAGTATCCTGTACTGCTGCTTCTGTGATAGGGAAGAGCCTGGCATCTCTGCTTCTTCCAAGCTGGAGGAAGCATAGGGCTCGCCCACCCTCTTGTGCCTCTCCTCCCCCATTTCTTCTGGGAGCACAATAACTGTCAGCAGTCAAGTTGAAAAACTAGGAGCAAAAGCACTGGTGAGGAGATGATAAAAAAATGGATTAGGAATTGGACAGGTGGGATGAATGAGTTTATGAGAGAGTATTTAGATTAATAGATTTTAAGGCTAGACTCTCAGTAATCCTAGAATCATAGTAATTTAGGACTGAAAGAGACCCCGATAAATCATCCAGTACCATTCCCAAATGGAGGCAGGACTAAGTATTATCAAGGCCATCCCTGACAAGTGATTGTCTAACTCAGTGGTTCCCAAACTTTTTGGTATCATGCCCCCTTTCTGATTTTTGAGAAACCCTCACGCCCGCCTCCCAAAAAAATAACAGCAAAACTTGGGGTGGGATTGACAGGGGTGTGTGGCTGGGTCCCCTCACGCCCCCCTGGAATTTCTTCACGCCCCCCAGTGTGAGAACCCATGGTCTAACCTGTTCTTGAAAACCTCCAATTACATAGATTCTACATAACAACCTCCCTAGGTAATTTGTTTCAATGCTTAACTACCTTATATTTACGAAATGTTTCCTGATGTCTAACCTAAATCTTCCATGTTGCAATTTAAACTCATTACTACTTGTTCTATTCTCAGTGGCTTATAACAACCGTCAAAGTACTTGAAGGCTGTCTTCTCAGTCAGTCCTCAGTATTCCCTTTTGTAATGAGTTAATCTCAATAATAGGCTAGCTATTCATGCTGCAAAAGCTTGTGTGGAGTTACTGAGGATTCTGGGGGGGGAAATGAGAAAGTGAGCCTAGTGTGCTGGTTGTGCTGTGGCCTGCTTCAGGTGCACCTGCCAGGCATGGCCACTTTATCATATATGGTGAAGAACATGGGCAGGCATCAGTGCCTGGAAGAGGAAAATCGAGGCTGGGGGGCTGCTGAGACTTTAGAAGGGTGCCCAGGAGGCAGCCACTCGATGATAGTACTATCAGGGCAAGAAAAAGTAATTTGAAAAAACCAAACCTCAGAATTCAGTCTGATAGCATCACATGTCTGCAAGCTCGGGCCTTGGGAATGTGTCTATTGTGCCTATATCTAATCTGGTCCTGAGTTTGCTACATAGTACAAGAGCCTTGTCAAGTTTTAGAAGAACTGTTTATAAAAATTAATGAACTTTCTTATAAGAGAAATGTGATTTCATGAAAATCTTCAGTGCTGAGAGCAATGGCTTTGCAGCTTTGTATTAGAGAGAGTCTTTTAACGGATACTGTGCACTCCTGCTGCTCTCCTAATGTGAAAACAGGAGATATTTGAAGAATGCTGCTGTTTAATAGGGCTAGGAAAGGTCTCTGTATTCTAAAATAGGAGAGTAGAAAGCTGAAGATAAGAGAGTTTCTCTGTGCTCCTGTGAAATGAGAAATGATCTGAGCCATCAGATAAGAAGGAAGACTTAAAAGCTCACTGCCATGTTTTAATGGGTCTGTCAGTTCTTGTTTCTTCTCTTAATCTCTTCAGAATAGAAGGAAATCAGGAAAGTTTGAAGCTTTTTCAGTTGCAGCATAGTTGTGTGATGAAATTAAAACTCTAAAAAGGAATTTGTATGGCTGAAGATGGTGATGACTGATGAGAAAAGAACAAATATTTTCTTTAAAAAGGTTTTTATTTCTTGCAGTTTTGTAAATTTTATGAAAATTAAAGGTTATTTTTGAAGAATTCATTCTGTGTGTCAGAGTATAATGGAATAGTGCTGGTGACCTACTTCTAGTTAAAGACACTATGATATTGAGATGCGGAGCAATGGGCAGAAATAGTCTTCTCAGCTATTTTGGTTTGGTGCATCTGCAGTGCACAATTTAATTTGAGACATGTCTTGTTTTCTCATTTTCTGATTAAAGCAGCTCCTATATGATGGAGAAGCAACTGCTGTGACTTTAATAGGAAAAATAACATATGTTGCAGAGAAATCAATATTCCAGTTTGCCTAGGTTAATAATCCTATTGTACAAAGAACAAAACACAAATAAATTTAGCACTCACCTGTTTCTGCAGACATGGCTGTGTTTTACTTCAGAGGCTCAGAGTGAGTGTCAGTGTTTCCATTAAGAACTGGGGCACTGAAAAAGCCCCCAAGTCATTTATGACATGGCACCTTTCATTACTGGACACTTTGTCTCTTTTTGCTCATCTGGTTTGTAGTTTGTTCTTAATCCTAATTATGCTTGTGGAAATGGGGATGAATTATTGAGCACATCAATTGGTTTACAATGGAATAACATAATCCCACTGCAGCGATTGTCTGAGTCACTGTGTTTTTGGTCCTCAGAAAGCTATTTTTCTGGAGCAGTTAGTAACGATCATGCCCAATGTACTTTCCTTCGGACTCTCTTAGCTATAGGAGATAATGTATTGGAAACACTTTATTGATTTATGCTATCATTATGACACGACTTTTATACTGTGATGTTCCTAGTTTGATTGTTTGCTCTTTGGCTTATCCTTCAGTGTGGCAAAGCTGCTCTGTAACGCTAGTCAGATAATTTCTTCTTTGTTTATCCATCTAACCTCTTTCCCGATTCACTCCATTACAGTGTCCTTTCCTTCAGTGCTCTCTTCCTGTGACCAGGGTTCCCTGTAAAATATGCCCTTGTGTGGCCACTCAGGGGAGATTCAGATGCCGCCCAGTGGATTAGCAGAGTGGCCACAGCTAGATTTTTTTGTATCTGCTGGTGGTGCACATTCACACACGCTTCAGTGCATATAAAAAAATTCTATGCGCAAATGGAAAAAATCTGCATCTACATGGAAAAGATTAGAGGGAACATTGTCCGTGATCCTAAATATTCCTGTACTCACACCTGTTGCATTAATATTTGGACAGAATATGCCTTGGGAGGTATTATGTAAAAGCTAATAACATGATCGTTCTTAGTATCTTGTCAGATGCATGCTTTAATATTCAATATGAAGTTACAGATTCCCTTTTTGTGCTGTTACTAGAACATGTTTATCTCAATATTTCTATTCACCATAAACAAAACCATCAAATTAAACTGGTAAGGGTCGTCCTGATCCTGCACTTGAAAAACAAGAGACAGAGAGACACAGAAGACTGAATCCCGAGGATCCCTTCCTGACTTGTAAGACGGAAACAGTCCTTTTGGGTATATAAGAGAGAAAGAGAGAGTCTTTCTCCTTCACCTCAGGAGACAAAGGAACCGGGCAATCTGATCACTGTATAAGTCCTGGTGAATAAAAATTGGAAAGGAGATTGGGTCAGAGAAACCATCTTGAACAAAGGCTGTATTGTTTTAGATATATGTTTTCACTGTTTGCTTGTAACCATCTCTATCTTTATCCTTTTTGCTTGGCATTACTTAATCCATGCTCTTATGTTAACAAACCTATTTTGCTTTCGCTATGAATCATCAGAGCTGTATAAGATCTGTAAAGTGGGTGCTTCTAGAAAGCTAACAGATTGCAATGTGTTACCGTGTCTTGTAAAGGCAGAAAATGGAACATTTTCTCTGTGATGGTGCAGGAAGAGGGACTGGTCCCTGCAGTAGGATGATTTGGGGGCCAAATCAGAGCTAGAATGGTACTAAAGTCAGCCTGTCAGGAATAGTAAAGCCAGTGTGAGGCTTGTGTCCTTCTGGCAGGCCGTTGGGGTCAGGGCTCTGGACCGAAGCCGCACAGCCACAAGACACTCAGGTGGCTGCAAGGTAATTGGTGACTGCAGGGCTGGTCTTAAGGAAAATGGTGCCCCGGGTGAAATTTATTTTGGCATCCCTAGTGCCCACAGGCACTGCCCCTTTTGGCCTTGGCTCCCACGGGCTCCCTGGGCTTCCTCTCCCCGCCATTGACTGCAGGAAGGGCTGCAGAAGGAGGAATTGTGAGCCCAACCATATTCCCCTCCACTGTGTCCCTGGGAAGAGGACCCAGAGGTTGGCCGCCTTGCTCCGGACGGGTGAGCCTTGCAGTCTTGGCCTCTCCATTAGGCTGTCGGCTGCGGATAGAATTTCCCACCTCATGAGGAAGAGGGGGGACCAATGCTGGACTGTTGGCTCTGCAGGAGCAAGCCTTGCTTCCTGCACCTCCCTGCCAGGATGCTGGTTCTTGCAGGAATGATACTCCTCTCTTCCTGTTCTGTGTGGCTCCAGCCTGGGCTCAGCTGCACTCACCCCTGCTCCGGCAGCCTGGGCCTGCCAGCTTGCAGGTGTCTCTCCCCACACACACCTACCAGAGTGCCCTGGGTGTTTTCCCATATAAGGGCATCAGTGAACCCCCAAACCTCACATTTGCAACATTCTTATCTTCCCTGCCCCCCCCAGTATTCCCCATAAGTTACAGTATGAAACGTGAAACTACACTGTCTCCTTAAAAGCCTCCCCACAGCTACTCGGGAACAAATCCACACAGAAACACCTTCTGACCCCCGACCAGGATTGTTCTATCTGCTTCCCAAGATCCATAAACCTGGGCACCCCAGACGTCCCATCATCTCTGGTATTGGCACGCTCACTACTGGTCTATCCAGCTATGTAGACTCTCTTCTCAAACCCTTCACAACCAACACTCCCAGCTATCTCCGAGACACTACTGACTTCCTAAGGAAACTACAAAACATGGATAACCTCCCCAATAACACCATCCTTGCCACCATGGATGTAGAAGCTCTATATACCAACATCCCACATGAAGACGGATTACAAGCAATTAGAAACACTATCCCAGAGGACACCACTGCCAACCTGATAGCAGACCTATGTAACTTTGTTCTCACCCACAATTATTTCCAGTTTGAGAACAACTTATACCTCCAGATCAGCGGCACAGCCATGGGTACACGCATGGCCCCGCAGTATGCTAACATCTTTATGGCTGACCTAGAACAACGTTTCCTCAACTCCCGTCCACTTTCACCCCTTCTCTACCTACGGTACATCGATGACATCTTTATGATCTGGACGCATAGCCAAGAAACACTGGAGATATTCCACAGAGATTTCAACAACCTACACCCCACCATCAACCTCAGCCTGGACCATTCTACACGAGAGATCCACTTCCTGGACACCACAGTACAAATCAGCAATGGAAAATTAGACACCACTCTCTACAGAAAACTCATACAGTTACCTACATGCTTCCAGCTCCCATCCAGAACACACCATACGATCCATCGTCTATAGCCAAGCCCTTTGATACAACCGCATCTGCTCTAATCCCACTGACAGAGACCAGAAGCTTCAGGATCTCTACCAAGCATTTATAAACCTCAACTACCCACCCGGAGAAATAAAAAAGCAAATTGAAAGAGCCAGACGAATATCTAGAAACCATCTACTTCAAGACAGACCGAAGAAAACCAACAATAGAACACCACTTGTCATCACCTACAACCCCCAACTTAAACCTGTCCAACACATTATCAATAAACTATAGCCTATACTGGAACAAGATACCATACTCCAAGAGGCTCTGGGAGACAGACCCATAGTCTCCTATTGACAACCACCTAACCTCAAGATGATTCTTACCAACAACCACAGGACATACCACACTAATACCAACCCTGGTACCTTCCCTTGCAACAAACCCCGTTGCCAGCTTTGTCCACATATTCATTCTGCTGATACCATTATTGGACCTAACCAAGTGAGTTATAAGATCAAGAACACACATTCCTGCGCATCCAGAAATATAATCTATGCTATCATGTGCCGAAAGTGTCTGTCTGCTATGTACATTGGACAAACATCTCAGACACTTCGCCAAAGGATTCATGCCCACAAAACAGATATCAGACAAGATCACAAAGAAAAAACAGTTTCTTGCCATTTCAACCAGAAAGGACACTCTCTCAATGACTTAACCACCTGCATTCTGCTACAAAGACCTTTTACATCTGCACTTGAAAGGGAATCCTCTGAACTGTCATTCATGTTAAAATTCGACACTCTCCGGAAAGGAATGAACAAAGACTCTAACTATCTTACCCATTACCAAGATAGCTTCCCCAATTATCACCTCTAATACCATTAGCTCACAGACATCTAACTCTCCCCACCTCTAATATAATTAATTCACAGACACTTAACTTCCTTCCTCCCCCCCCCCCCCCGCATCTCCCTCCTGTTCTGAAATGTGATTTGTCCTTTTCATGTGTGTTCATTTTTTTTAAATTGTATCCTTTGGTATATATGGTTGTGACTATTTTCTTCCACTACTTGATCTGAGGAAGTGGGTCTGGCCCACGAAAGCTCATCATCTAATAAACCATCTTGTTAGTCTTTAAAGTGCTACATAGTCCTGCATTTTGCTTCAGTATGAAACATTGTTACTTGTCTTTCCTGCCCCCCAGAGTTCCCCATATGTTACAATATGAAAAGTTATCTTCATCTACTGCCTCTCTGTTGCTAGTCAGTGGGCAGGCCCGACTCCTATTACAACCTGTTATGCCAGCACCTGGAGGAGCTTAAAGCATAAACAGTATCTATTTAAAGACTTTTTTCAATGTAATTTTAGAGTTTTTTACTTATAGGGTTGAAAAGCAATTTTGTAACATTCTCCTCTTCAATGTATGTATTAATAAGGCCCTCCCTCTGTGCATCAGCTAGGAAGGAGTAATGCTGGTCTCACATATGAATTTTCTGCTGAGATTGCATCAGATGGTCAGGTTTGTGAAGCTACACAGTACTGGAAAGAAAATAAATGATTTATTGTGCTAAGAGGCCTGCCTAAAGAGATGGTAAATTTTCTTCATTCTCCAGTTCTCCAATTGTCGCTATAGCTCTGCATGAGGCTTATTGTGTGAAACTGAAATGCCTTGCAGTGGCTACTTCATAAATGGAGTAAATAATTCAGTAATCATAACTCTATGTAAACACAGTGGGATGGGAGGGAGTATATATGATACAGCTAAGATGTCCCAGCTTGTTAGATAAAATAGTGGAATAATACTGTTACTTTGCAGCATAGACATACAAGTAGCTGTTCAACTGATGTGGAGGCAGAGCTGGAAATAACGGTGCAACAAAAATTATTAAGAGACCAAACAGGAAGTGAATAATCTTCTAGCCTCTTAGCTCTATATGTTGTTAAATGAGAGCTCCGGATTCAAGCTCAGGTGCAGTCTTGGGAGTCACAGTGCCCCAGAGGTGATACTCTAAGACTCCAGCAGACTGTGTTACAGCATGCACAGTCTGCTTGAATACCCTAGCCATGGGGGACAGAGCAGTGTCGCTTTGTTCTGTGCAATATGCTTTCTCTTGCAACCCAATTATAAGAGCAACAGCCAGATTCTTGCTGTGGGCAGAGCAAAAGGAAGAAGAGAGGTAGATTATATGAGAGTCAGAAAAGGCAGTTCGGAGCTAAGAAAGGTGAAAACCCTACAGCTCCCACTTTGA
Source organism: Pelodiscus sinensis (assembly GCF_049634645.1). Classification (NCBI taxonomy): domain Eukaryota; kingdom Metazoa; phylum Chordata; order Testudines; family Trionychidae; genus Pelodiscus; species Pelodiscus sinensis. The sequence continues at coordinate 61,922,956 of NC_134719.1, read as the reverse complement.
CACAGCTTTAGTTCTGCCTGTGCATAAAGAAATGACAAAGAGCTCAGATTCTTATATAAGACCCTCCGCTGCACATTAAAAAAGAAACTTAATTCAAAATCAGCTCCTGGAAGGATAGAGTCATTGAAGTACAGCGCATATCTGTTAGCACAAGTATACTCTAAAGGCAATTCTATTAGACTAAAACTCTGGTAATATAAAGGCTTAATTCCTTCAACACACATTGTTGGCATATCTCTCAGACCATCCTTAGAAATGTGGTATTGCCACAAAAATAAGTACAGGCAGTCCCCGAGTTACGCAGATCCGACTTATGTCGGATCCGCAGTTACGAACGGGGTTTTTCTTGCCCCAGAGGACGGGAGCGGCGGGACGCCCAGATGCGGCTCAGGCCCGTCGCTCGCGTCCTCCGGGGCGAGAAAAGCTGCTCCTTGTCTCCCTGGTCTGCTGGGTGGGGAAGCAGACCAGGGAGACGCTGAGCAAAGCCGCGGAGCACGCTGGCAGCGGGACAGCCCAGACGCGCCGTGGCTGTCCCGCTGCCCGCGTGCTCCGCGGCTTTGCTCCGCGTCTCCCTGGTCTGCTGGTCTGCTGGAGACCAGCAGACCAGGGAGACGCGGAGCAAAGCCGCGGAGGACCCGGGCGGTGGGACTGCGGTGGGTCTCGGTCTGCCGCCCGCGTCTCCCTGGTCTGCTGTGGCGGGGGGGGGGTGGCGCGCAGCTAGTGCCCCGCCCCCCCCCTCCCAGCAGACCAGGCTAACTCCTGACCTGATGCTCTGCTGTACCTGGTTCCAGCCAGCCTTAAATGTGATTCAGTGTCCACTCAGTGTGGACGCGCTATTTCAAAATAGCAAAAAGCAATTTCTAAATGGATTTTGTGCATAGACGCATTATTTCAAAGTAAGCTATTAAGAAATAACGCTGTAGTGTAGACATACCCTTAGAGACTAACAAAATATATAGATAGTATCGTGGGCTTTTGTGGGCAGAACCTCCTTCTTCAGATGATAGGCGCAGAAGGGAAACAACCCTCAAATTTAAAGCAGAAAAAGAAGGGAGAGGGGTAGAAAAAAAAACCCCAGTCAATTATAGTGCCTATGCTAAATGAGGCTAATAGCGTGGGCCGTAAGTGTCCCATACTTAGCTTTTGATGTCATTTGGGTTTTAAATTAGCGGCCCATCCAGTTCATGTCTTTGTTCTATCTCTAAAAGATAGTGTGAAATTTGCATATGAAGGCCAGTTCCAGAGGTAGTTGGTTCCTGAAATTACTGTGTAAAAGAATAGCTACTTTAAATCCATTATTGACTGCCCAGGCGTTAGTGGCATCATTCACTAATAGCAGCAGAATCACAGAAATCTGAGAGTTGCAGTTCAGGCCAGAAGTATTTCTATTCACCTTTGAAATGTATATATTTCTAATTTTAAAATCTAGTTAATTATACTAATGGTTAAGATCGCAATCAATTTTCAATGACTGTTTTTTTAAAAAGACTATTTCTGTTGACCCTAGATTTCTGCATTCTTCTGTTTGGGTCACTAGAGTACGCTATGTCACTAGTGCTATTTTAGGAGGTTGTGTTGATCCCAGCAGGTGCGATTGATGTTATGATAACTTGAAAATCCCTTACAAGTTGCCGAAGACAGATAGCTGTTATAAAGAAGCTATTGATCGTGTAGATGTGGCTCGGTTTCTGTTTGTTATTCATTAGTTGAACAAGATAAGATGTAAGTCTCTACTGGCAGTCTGGTCAGAAGTCTGGTGTTTTAATTTGAAAAATCCTGTGTCATTGTGGGGGGAAGGGAAAGTATAGGAATCTCTCTTCACTTAGGACAGTAAGCATAGATTTCTGAGTAGCAGTCCAAGAAGAATACTAGCATAAAGGTTAGCTAAATTGTCCCAGGTCATTCAGGGACATGTCCTGTTTCTAGTCAAACAAATGGTAAAATTCCCATTGACTTCATTGAGAGCATGACTTTGTCTGAAAAAATAACCTAGGTGCTCCTAAATGAGGTTGCCTTGAAAACTACTGTGGATGGTCTTGTTAGATATTTAACATTGTGATAGTCCCTATAGGTAGCACCCTTATTGTTGAGGGTAAATTGATGAAGTAAAGCTTTTAGTGATGCTTTGCAATGAAAAATGTTACAGATTACTGAAAAAAAAAAGAACAAAACCAAACTTTGTATGTTGAAATGAGCCTTTAGCTATGATTTTTGAAAAATCATGGCAGACAGGGGAGATTCCAGAAGACTGGAAAAGGGCAAATATTGTGCCCATCTATAAAAAGGGGAATAAGAACAACCCAGGAAACTACAGACCGGTCAGTTTAACGTCTGTCCCAGGGAAGATAATGGAGCAGGTAATTAAGGAAATCATATGCAAACACTTGGAAGGTAATAAAGTGATAGGGAATAGCTAGCATGGGTTTGTGAAGAACAAGTCATGCCAAACTAATCTGATAGCTTTCTTTGATAGGATAACGAGCCTTGTGGATAAGGGAGAAGCGGTGGATGTCATATACCTAGACTTTAGTAAGGCATTTGATACGGCCTCGCATGATATTCTTATTGATAAACTAGGCAAATATAACTTAAATAGGGCCACGATAAGGTGGGTGCATAATTGGCTGGATAACCGTAGTCAGAGAGTAGTTGTTAATGGTGCTAAATCCTGCTGGAAAGGGATAACAAGTGGAGTTCCGCAAGGGTCTGTTTTGGGACCCGTACTGTTCAATATCTTCATCAATGATGTAGATACTGGGATAGAGAGTACACTTATTAAGTTTGCAGGTGATACCAAACTGGGTGGGGTTGCAACTTCTTTGGAGGATAGGGACATAATTCAAAATGACCTTAGCAAGTTAGAGAAATGGTCAGAGGTAAACAGGATGAGTTTTAATAAAGAGAAATGCAAAGTGTTCCACTTAGGAAGGAACAATCAGTTCCATACATACAAGATGGGAAGCGACTGTCTAGGAAGGAGCATGGTGGAAAGGGATCTAGGGGTCATAGTGGACCACAAGTTGAATATGAGTCAACAGTGTGATGCTGTTGCAAAAAAAGCAAATATGATTCTAGGTTGTATCAACAGGTGTGTTGTAAGCAAAACTCGTGAAGTCATTCTGCCGCTCTACTCTGCACTAGTTAGGCCTCAGCTGGAGTACTGTGTCCAGTTCTGGGCGCCACATTTCAAGAAAGATGTGGAGAAATTGGAAAGGGTACAGAGAAGAGCAACAAGAATGATTAAAGGTTTAGAGAACATGACCTATGAAGCCAGGCTTCATGAACTGGGCTTGTTTAGTTTGGAAAAAAGAAGATTAAGGGGGGACATGATAGCGGTTTTCAAATATCTAAAAGGGTGTCACAAGGAGGAAGGAGAAAATTTGTTCCTCTTGGTTACTGAGGACAGGACAAGGAGTAATGGGCTTAAAGTGCAGCAGGGGAGGTTTAGATTGGACATTAGGAAAAAATTCCTAACTGTCAGGGTGGTCAAATATTGGAATAAATTGCCAAGGGAGGTGGTGGAATCTCCCTCTCTGGAGATATTTAAGAACAGGTTAGATAGACATCTGTCAGGGATGGTGTAGACGGAGCTTGGTCCTGCCTTGAGGGCGGGGGGCTGGACTCGATGACCTCTCGAGGTCCCTTCCAGTCCTATTATTCTATGATTCTATGAAATATACCAAACACAAGGCTTGAAAAATCCACTCACCTTGCGTGAGTATGAAACTTTCCTGGGTGGATGCTGTTGATTTCTTCAGAATCAAATATTTTAAAAAAAATCTCTAGCCCTCTTGATTGTGGCCTTGGGACCTAGCAGCACAAGTCTCACCCTGACAAGAAGGCTAGGGTAATTCTCCAATCCTGCTTTAATATGACTGCCTGTCTTTTCTTTGATTAATCGCTAGGCAGGTGCTTCAAATGTTTTTAATCTTTTCCATGCTATTTATATGTGCTGTGAACTTGTGGTCTTGATATCTTGTGGCAGTGGGTTTCAAGGGTGTATATTAAAATATTTTAAAAGGGCTCAATATTAATGTGAATAAGAACATTAAGCAGTTACATAAGATAAGATTTGAAATATTACAAGGGATGTAAATCCTTATGCTTCAGAGCATAATCCAACCTCTAACTTCCTGAGGTTAGGCAGAAACTCCCTCGATGGGCATGTTACTCCATAATTACCCATTTGTGGTTTTTTGCACCTTCCTCTGCAGCATCTGGTAGGATACTGAAATAGAGGAAACATTAGTCTGATCTGTTATCACAGTTTCTATGTTTCTATCTACAAGTTCTCTACCATGAAATGAAATTTTTATGATGAAAAAGGAGCATGTACCTCAAGAATACTTACTATAGAATGTCCCAGGACTTTCTATCTATAATTAATTGATGTAGAACATACTTGTTTTAAAATCTCTTTGAGCTAGTTAGCTGTTGCTATTTTCAGACCAATTATCTGTTATGTAACTAATTGCCCACCACAGATAGAATTCTGTGTAATGTCTGTCATTTGTTATTAATTTTGTGTTACTGTTTAGATAATTTTTTTAAAACGTAAAACAATAATAGCAATGTTTTTTCCTCAAAGTGTGAAAAAATTAGTGAATGTTGGAAATAAATTATTGGCTATTTCTTTGGGTGTTTGCTACTGAAGAGCACTGCCCTTTAAAAGGAAGATATGAAGCAATTTTTGAAAGGACTAAATAAATAAGGAATGAAGGCCCACAAACTGATAGAGGTATGGGAACTCAGATGAAAAAAATATTCCTTTATTGCTTTTTCTTAATTAACACTATTTTTTAAACCAGTCCTGGCATTGGTTAGGACATGTCCAGCATCCATTCCATTTTAACTCTTAATTAAAAACATTTTATATTGATTCAGTGCTTGGGGTTAGTAGACCAGGAGACTGATTTTAATTAAATACTTAACAAAATCTACATCTATTTACAAGAATGATAGATCAAGCCACTTAGGCACCATGGAGTTCTCCTACCTAGTAACCTCTAGCTAAATTTGTCTAAATTAGTAATCAGGTTTCAGTTTTAGTATTAAGCTGTTTATTTGAATCTGTTTCCTTAGCTAATTGAGGATATTAATCTCATTATATTTGAGCAGATGATAAAAAGAATAGATCTGAGTTGTTGTCTGTGTTCTGGTTACTCCATGTTTAATACAACCAAAAGTTTAGTAAGATAAAATGATATTATCTGTGGATCACAACTAGTTTCCAGACAGGGAGGCTATAAATGCAGTAGGAAATATGAATACATGAGATTCCCTAGTCAGGACACTTGTGGGCTCCTTTTAAGAAATACATTTAATGAACACTGTTTACAGACACTTTCTAGAATTGTTACTCAGACTCTACAGAGGACTTCGGAGCTACTTCTGCTTTAGCACCTGGCAATTAAAGCAAAAAAAGGGATAGCTTAGAGACTCTGTTTGCTTTGCAACTCCCATTTATGTCTGTTACAGCCTTGCCTGGCAGAAATCATTAATAATTATTTTAGGGTTGTTGGCCAAAGAAGTTAACTGTCAACTAGGACAAGTTTCTCTCAGCTTTTGAGAGCGGCCAATAACCCATCCACTGAGATATTGTGAGATAGACCCAGATGGTTGTGATTTCATATGCCACAATATATAAATGAAACTGGAGAGCCCTGATTTGGAAGATTTTATACATGATATTTAAAGGCAATTATTTCTTTGCTTTGTAGCTGGTTGCTTCAGATGAGTAAGAGTAAGCATGGTTGTTTTTCAGACCACATTGATATTTTAAGAATCTGTCACCCAGCCTAGGGCTATGACCGTGAGAAACATACTAGTGAATGTGACACATTACATTGTGGGCAGTAGTGATGAAATTTCTGAAATGAGGAATACTGTATTAGTTCCCCCTTTGTTACCAACACAGCACCTTTATTTGCTGCTGTATACGTTGTTAACACTCAGAGTCTGCCTCAGATTGTGCAGTTATTACTAGCCTCAGTGCCAAAATGGAGACAGTTAATCCAACAAATATTTTGCAGGAAAAATGCTTTGTTAGAAATCTGTTACTCTCACTCTAGTATAGGAGGTGGCCATGCATTTCATGAGTGAAATATGGACCAGCACTAAAAAAATCTTATATGTATTTTAATGCTCTTAGAGCGTCCTCCAGCATTACTGGAAGCACTGCAACAAGACCCCAATGAATATGCAACACATGAAAGTTTTATGTGTGCGGTCTTGCTCTAAAAATATGCTAAAGGAATTTGAAACAGAAGTGAAAGTGGCTTTCTTCCCAGATACTGAGGAAAGGATTCATTGCCACTGACTCACTTAATGATGGCAGCTTCACAAATACCATGAAAGTTCGGAATAGGGATGTAAACTCCTGTTTCATCAGTTAACTGGTTAAACATTATGTTTAACTAATTAACTGTTTAAATAGGGGCAGGCGGGGCTACTCCAGCTGGGATGGAGCTCCCCACTCCCCACTGTGCTGGACTGGGCTCACTGTGGACAGGAACTGCTGTGGCCAGGCGGGAGCACTCCCTGCCCGTGTCAGTTAACTGTAACCAGGAAACCGGTTAACCATTCACATCCCTAGTTCAGAAGGGCTCCAGAAAAACACAATACTGAATTTGATTTCTGTGATCAGAAACATTGTGAGTTATGTTAGTAATTCTCCCAGCATTGTGAACATCTGTACAAAGGGAAGGGAAAGGTTGCCTAAAAGGTCACATCTGATCGAAGATATGACTACCTCTGTATTTCTGCCTTTCATGTGTTACCACACCTTTCAAAAAGCTGACTACACTATCCTATTTGCACACTATCCAGTGTATCCCCAGCTAGTAAAATTTGCAGCATTGTCTCATCTGAGACTTAGGCCTCGTCTCCACTACACTGAGGATCAACCCTGCAGCGATTGATTTATTGTGTCTGATTAGATGCGATAAATCAATCTAGAACTCTCTCTCGTTGACACTGGCGAGGATGAGAGGAGTAGCCAGTTCCACGAGGATGAGAGGAGTAGTCAGTGTTGATGGGAGAGCAGCCCCCGAAGACCTTATCTCACACAAGATGCAGTGGTAAGTACATCTACTTTAGCTATGCTGTTTGCATAGCTGAAGTCATGTGGATTAGATCAGTGGCAGGGGTTAGCTTAAACTAGGCCTTAGAAACAAAACACTTACACAAGCTCCCAATTCAAACTACTATCTCGCAGGATCAGATATTTGGTTGGGCATGGAGATGGTTTTGTGATTCACATTTGTGGCAGCTGAGACATACATAGCCTGTGTTGATGGCTCTTGCTATTTGTGTCATATTAAAATAAAATGTATTATTTGGAACTCAGCTATGTCTGTTTTATTTTGTGAAGTAATATCATGTTTCTGGGTGTTCAAAATGTACTATCTTCCAAAGAGGAAAAAATCGCCCTAAAAACACTTTCAGAAGAGGCAAAGTGCAAAAAGTTATCAGAGAATCAGACACAGATGGTGAAAAATTCTTTTTTATTAACCTTTTGTTTATCCTGCACTTTGCCTGTGTAGAAGATCGTTTGTGTACAGAAGTAGTGCATCACTTACATTGAGGATTTAATGAGTATATGTGTGGATTTGTTTTAGAATTACAAATACAGTACTTATTTTACGTGTTTGGGAGATGCAACAACAAAATCAAAGCAACATTTGGTACATTAGTCAGACATATGGATCACGGGATGAATAGTGCTATTATAAAACTATGTTGCATCTCATTAAGTGTACCGTCAGGAATACAGGCAACATGAAACTTCCATGTGAATTGTATCCAGTTCTGGGGCCCCCAGTATAGAAAGGATGTGGACACATTGGAGAGGGTCCAACGGAGGGCGACCAAAATGGTTCGGGGGCTGGAGCGCATGACCTATGAGGAGAGAATGAGGGATTTGGGTTTATTTAGCCTGCAGAAGAGAAGAGTGAGGGGGGATTTGATAGCAGCCTTCAGCTTCCTGAAGGGAGGTTCCAAAGAGGATGGAGAGAGGCTGTTCTCAGTAGTGATGGATGGCAAAACAAGGAACAATTGTCTCAAGTTACAGTGGGGGAGGTCTAGGTTGGATATTAGGAAAAACTATTTCACTAGGAGGGTGGTGAAGCACTGGGATGGGTTACCTAGGGAGGTGGTGGACTCTCCATCCCTAGAAGTTTTTAAATCTCAGCTTGACAAAGCCCTGGATGGGTTGATTTAGTTGGCATTGGTTCTGCCTTGGGTGGGGGGCTGGACTTCCAGCTCTTTGATTCTATGAATTACATCATGAGGTTTCTCATGGTACCCGATTGTTCATAACATATCTGTAGAATCTATGGCTGAAGAGCTTGATTTCTTCACAGTGAGTATGAGGGCTGTTTGCTGTTCTCTGATTCAGGAATGCCTATCTCCAGCGGAAGTTAGAGCTCCACAGATGCAGTGCTAATCTCATGATTGGCATATGATCTCTCAGGAACTTTACACCAGGGGAGGATAAGATGAAGGAATTTTTCTGCAGTTTCAGCTTTTTTTAAAGTAGTCTCTAGCTGTTATGGTTGAGAGGAAAGTACTTAAACATGCGCTAAAATGCAACTGATGTAATGTCTTCCTGAGCTTTCAGAGAGCTTGAAATAAAAGCTTTGAGGCCTGAATAGAACCATTAATTTCAGGGGGTCCTAATTCAGATGTCAGTGATAGTTTTTTCCCCTATGTTAACTGTTTTACTACTTTTTAAAACGTGGGAAAGGAGGGGAGGTAGGTGGTATTATTAAGATCTACAAAATAAAAATATAAGGACTTATATCAAATTGTATTTTAAATCCATTTAATTAAAATTCTAAAATATTAATAGACTTTTAACAATGCCAGGATGGCTTGGAAGGAGGTGCAGTTAGTTACATTTCCTTGAAAGGAAGCTTTCAAATGTTTGGAAAACATTGTTTTAAGCCTCATTCCTATAATGTCACTAGAAATACTCCATGGAATTACAACCTTGTTAGAGCCAGCTGAGTATTATGATTTCTTTTCTGAAAATTAATGAGGCAGGGAAAACTGTCTTATGGTGAAAATTTAAGTTTAAACTTACTCTTGGTGGTTTTCTTCTAAACATTCTCAAGTCCCCATGTACCTTTGGCTTTTTTTAAAGGTAACTGTTCTAATTCTCCTCACATCAGTTTTACACTGATTTAACTCTATTTCAGTGGAATTACTACTGATTCAGACTTGTTTAAGTGGGAGTAGAACAAGACCCAACATTCTCATGCAGTGAAAGCAGTACCTTTGCAAATAGACAGTGTTGATAGAGGACAAAGAATAGTGTAAAGTATACATGTTTTATTTGATGCACATTAAGCCTTCACCAAAGTGGTTACAATTCCATGCACTTTAGTGCTTCCAGATCCAGAATATGCCATGATCTGAATACTGTATTATGAGACAAGAGCTGCATGAATTTTAAATATTTAATAAAGTAAAACTTTATTTTTTTCTAGGCATACTCAGTCTATGATGAAGAAATTGGCTATTGTCAGGGACAGTCCTTCCTTGCTGCAGTGTTGCTGCTACATGTAAGTAAATTATAAAATGAAGGTTCTGACATGGTGAAAATGAAGCAGTTTTAAAAATTTTAGTTCTATAACTTGGGGTCAGTCAAACATTCACCAGTGCTAGATTTCTGTTCATTTTTCCTTCCCTGGGGAATCCTTTTTGCCTGGAGAGAATACATGTGCCTTATACCTTTACATATGTGTGGTTCTACTCAAGGAACAACTAAAATATGAAATTGCAGAGCTACTAACCATGGTAGGTAACAGGGGCAGATGAGGATTTTGTGGGGCACAGGACAGCACAATTTCGCGGGGCCCCCCTTTTGACACGGCGCATGCGCGGGGCTTCTTGAAGCGCAGGGCCCGGGGCAGCCGCCCTGCTCGCCCTGCCGTATATCCACCCCTGGTAGGTAACCTATTGCTTAAATCAGCTACAGTACCAGATGACTGGGGAATGCTAATGTAAATCCACTTTTTAAAAAAGGCTGCAAAGGCAATCCCAGCAATTACAGACCGGCAAGCTTAAATACAGTGCCAGGCAAATTGGTTGAAACTATAGTAAAGAACCTAGTTTTCAAACACATAGATGAACATGATATATTGGGGAAGAGTCAACACAACTTTCGTAAAGGGAAATCATGCCTCATCAATCCATTGGAATTCTTTGACAGTGTCAACAAGCATGAGGACAAGGGGGATGTTGATATAGTAGCATACTTGAACTTTCACAATATTCCTCTCCAAAGCCTCTGAAGCAAGATAAACTGTCATGGGATAAGAGGAAAGATCCTCTCATGGCTCAGTGACTGGTACAAAAATAGGAAACATTGGCTAGGAATAAATGGCCAGTTTTTATAATGGAAAGCAATATATGTAAATAAATAAAATATAAATAGCAGGGATCCCCTAGGAATCTCGGACCCATACTGTTCAACATATTCATAAATGATCTGGAAAGAGGGATGAAAAATTAGGTAGCAAAGTTTGTAGATAATACTAAATTACTTAAGCTCATTAAGTCCAAAGCTGGCAATGAAGAGTTACAAAGGTTATCTGGACATGCCACAGGATCTCACTAAACCATGTGTCTTTGCCACTAAATAATTGAAATTCATTGTTGATTAATGTACAGTGATGCTTATTGCCAAACATCCCAACTAGACCTCCAATAAAAATGAGGGGGTCTAGCTAGCTGTTACTACTCAAGAAAGATCTTGGATATCTCTCTGTTAACATCTGCTCAATGTGCAGCGGCAGTGCAAAAGGTAAAAGAATATTAATTAAGAAATGGATTGACAAAAATAAAATTTCATAATACCACAATATATATCCATGGTATATCCATCCCTTGAATACTTTGTGCAGTTTAGGCCACCCCATCTCAAAAAAGATACATTAGAATTGGAAAAGGTGCAGAGAAGGAAAAATAAAAGTGATTAGGGGCATGGAACATAAAACTATGCATACTGGATCAGAGCAAAGATCCATCTAGCTCAGAATTCTGTCTTCCGACACAGTAGCCAATACCAGATGCTTCAGAGGGCATGAACAGAACAGGTAATCATCAAGTAATCCATCCCATTCCCAGGTTCTGGGAAACAGAGGCTAGAGACACCATCCCTGCCTATCCTGGCTAATCACTATTGATGGACCTATCCTCCATGAATGTATCTAATTCTTTTTCGAACCCTGTTATAGTCTTGGCCTTCACAACATCCTCTGGCAAAAATTGTACATTGTGAGAAAAAAAATGTTCTTTTGTTTGTTTTAATCCTGCTGCCTATTAATTTCATTTGGTGATTCCTAGTTCTGGCCTTATGAGAAGGAGTACATAATGCTTCCTTATTGACTTTCTCTACACCAGTCATGATTTTATAGACATCTATCCTATCCATCCTTAGTCATCTCTTTTCCAAGCTGTAAAGTCCCAGTCTTATTAATTGCTTCTCTTATGGAAGCTGTTCCATACACTTAATCATTTTTGTTGCCCTTTTCTGCACCTTTTCCAATTCTAATATATCTTTTTTGAGATGGAGCAATCATAACTGCATGCAGTGTTCAAGATGTGAGCATACCATGGATTTATATAGAGGCAATACGATATTTTGATATTCTCTGTCTTATTATCTATTTCTTTCTCAATGATTCATAACATTCTGTTTGCTTTTTTGACTGTTGCTGCATATTGAGTGGGTATTTTCAGAGATCTATCAATAATGACTCCAAGATTTTTGTCGGGTGGTAATAGCTAATATAGGCACAATCACTTTATATGTATAGTTAGGATTATGTTTTCCAATGTGCATTACTTTGCATTTATCAACATGGAATTTATCTACCAAGTAAAGTAAGATTTTTTTTTTGTAACTCTTTACAATCAACTTTGGACTTAATGATTTTGAATAATTTTGTATCCTCTGCAAATTTACAAAATGCAAAAATGCATTACTTTGCATTTATCAATATTGAATTTTTTCTTCCCTTTCTTGCCTACTCACCCAGTTTTGTAAGATCTTTTTGTAGCTCTTTGCAGTCTGCTTTGGATGTGACTATCTTGAGTAGTTTTGTATCATCAGCAAATTTTACCACCTCATTGTTTCAGAGGGCATGAACAATTTTTTCTGATCTATAGGATTGGGTCCCAATACAGATCTCTTGGGGGACACCACTATTTACCTCTCTCCATTCTGAAAACTAACCATTTATTCCTCCTACCTTTTGTTTCCTGTCTTTTAACCAATTACCAATCCATTATTGAACCTTCCCTCTTTATCCCATGGATTAAGAGGTTACTTTGCTTAAGAGCACTTGGTGAGTACCTTGTTACAGGTTTTCTGAAACTCTAAATACATTATATCCACTGAATCGCCCTTGTCCACATGCTTGTTACCCTCAAAAAGTTTAGTAGATTGGTCAGACATAATTTCCTTTTACAAAAACCATGTTGATACTTTACCCAGGGCCATTCCTAAGGTGACAGTAGGCTTTGAGCAACTCACGCCTAAGAACTCTAGATGTGGGACTCAGGGCAACCACCCCACTACAAGCCCCACCCCCACATTGATTCTGCTCTGCCCCTATCTGCCTGTTGCACCCCTTGCTTGGAGCCCTCTCCCCCAAACAGTACCAGCCACAGGACAACTGGGGGACCTGCCTCAGGGCAACAGCAGTGATTGGGCCACCACACTCACCACTGAGGTAGCGACCTGGAAGCCTGCTCCTCTCTGCCCACTTCCTAGCTCACTGCACTGCACTTCATAGGCCATAGTGTATGCTCCTTTCTGTTTTCTTCACTAGGATTGAACTGCCGTTTGTTAGAGGATGCTTTTTATTGTCTTACTTTTTTGGGGGGAGGGCGAGGGTGTTCTCTTACAATGTTTTTAAGACTGTCCATCTTAGAAGAGAGACAATTAAGGGGACATGTGGTGGTGGTCCAAAGGGTGTGGTGAAAGTGAATAAGGAAGTATTATTTATCCCTTCACCCCATACAAAACTGAGATCATCCAATTAAATTAATAGGCAGTATTCAAGATATGAGCATACCATGGATTTATATAGAGGCAAAATGATATTTTTCAGTCTAAAACAAAGAAAAAGAAGTATTTCTTCAAACCATGAAGAAGTACAAGTGTTTCTGCAACATGTAGTAAAGCTGCAGAACTGTCTGTCAGGATATGATGTGAAGGCCAAACTTACGACTATGGGGTCAAAAAAGAATTAGATTCCTGGAAGGTAGGTCCATCAGTTCTCATTAGCCAAGAAACCCTGGGATGCAACCTCATGTTCCGAGTGTCCAAAAGCCTCTGGCTAGCAGAAGCTTGGACTGGGATGACAGGGAATGGATCCTTGATCTGTTCTTTTAATTCCCTCTGAAGGTTCTGGCACCAGCCACTGTCAAAAGACAGGATACTGGTCTAGCTACGTGACCATTCACCCAGTATAGCTATTCTTATGTTCTTAACAATCCATTATGTCAGGAATAATTAGGTTTTGTTATCATAGAAGCTATTATGTATTTTGCAGAAGTCCATTTTTATTTGATGGTAAAGGGTACCTTTTTGAATAATCTACATTGTGTGCCAAATCCTGACATTTTTAATGGATTTTCATTTCATTTTTAATGTCTTCATCAGGCCAATTCTCACTGATGGTGTTGGGAGCTTGTCTGAGGCTGGGATTCTCATCTCAGTGGAGCATAAGTACCATTGATTTTCAATAGGTCTTGTGCTCCCAAGTTGCTTGAGCAGTTTTGAATTTTATGAGCAAAAACTAAATAAAGGATTTGACCCATTCAGTGAAAGATATAGTTGGCATTCTTGACTGTTAATTTATATTGTCATCTTTCACTTCCAAGATATTACAACAGTTTAAAAATATGAGATATTTATAGGCTGCTAAACAAATTTATTGCTACATCTATGGCGTGAAGAAATGGGATATTGGAAAGAGTATTTAAAAAAAAAAAGCCATGTTATGCTTTTGTTGATAATGTCACATTAATCACTATCGGAATTTATTTTAATTTAGAGTGTGGTTATTTACAAGACCCTTAAATATTTATTTCTCACACTCGCAGCCCAAAAGGAAAAAAGTTACTAAGTAAGATATCTACAAGAAAAAGATTGTTACAGGCAGCTATTACACCTAGAAAATTTAAGTCGCTGATACCCCATAAGAGTAGTGGAGAGAAATGATGGTCTGTTCATAGACACAGTTGAAACTAGAACCACATTATCACTTTCCCTCCTCCCCACATATTCCAAAATCAAACATTCCATCACTTATTTTACGTGTCATTTCTTACCCAACAGTATACTTTATTTTTTTTTAAAGTTTGGTTTGGATAAGATAAGCTATTTGTAGAGATGCAAGTGTTCAAAAAATGAATAAGCTCCAAATTCTAAATATGATTAATTTTCATTTGACTCCCCTTATCTCCAAAAGTGTGATGCTAGGTTAGCATTACTCTGGAGAATTGCCTTTGAATTAAGATTATAATACTGTATTTAAAGAAGGTGCTGAAGAAAGACGCTAATATTGTTTCTAATGAGTATAGATGGGGCCTAACTAATGTCTTCCTCAAGGAGAATAAATTACTCCCCTAAATTGTTTGTTTTTGTTTGTTTGTTTTTAATCTAACAGATCTGTTTGAATAACTTCATTTTTTTTCTGGTGTGCTGGCAGTTCAGGTTTTTTATCATTTATTTTAGATTGACTCAAAACAAATTTTTTCAAAAACTGTGATGAAATAAAAAGGAAGGGGAAATAGTTTCAGATCAAACAAAACATGTAAATTGACTTGAAACAAAATCCTTGTTTTTTATTTCAATCTTTTTAATATTCTAAAAATAAAATTAAGGAAATTTCAAATTAAAAGTATTTTTGAATTTAAGAAATTTAAACATTTAGATTTTTTTCAGAATCTCCTATAGTACTTTAGCAAAGGGAATTTTAATTTTACAGCTATGGTATTTCAAATCTCTGCATCGTCATTCGAAGTGTCTTTGTGCATTTTCCCCTGCAGATGCCAGAGGAGCAGGCCTTTTGTGTGCTGGTGAAGATCATGTATAACTACGGCTTACGAGACCTCTACAAAAATAACTTTGAAGATCTTCACTGCAAATTTTACCAGCTGGAAAAACTAATGCAGGTAGGATGAGGATCAAGAACTCTTGTCCTTTCTTACATGGTAATGTTGTGTTGGGAAGAGGAAAGCTCTTCTCCTATAGCTGTGGTTCTCAACTTGTGGTCCATGGACCACTGGAGATCCATGGTGACTTTTTCGGCGGTCCACAGGAACATTGTCCAAAGTCACACGGCGTGAGCAGGCACCGCTGTTAGGCTGTTTTATGCTGTGTTCACAAGCATGCGACTTGTCATTCATAGCATCACCTGCAGGAGGAATTCTTGGATCTGAAAAATGGTTTTGTGGCTCAAGACGTGTACCAGCAGTCTACCATAGAGAAATTTTGGGCCAGCGTGACCGGGAGTTACCCAAATCTGTCAGCGCACAGAGTCAGATTTCTTTTGCCATTTGCATCAACTTATACATGCGAGACTGGATTTTCGTGTTTGTTGCACGTTAAGTCCAAACAGAGGAATTGGCTTGCAGTGGAAAGCGATATTCTTTGTGCATTATCAAGTACTGCTCCAAACACTGAAAAGTTTGTCAGTGAGAAGAGAATCCAAAAATCTGTTAGTAAGAAATCAATTTCAAACTAAAATGTTCGTTGTCTGCTCTTTTTTATCATGTCTTAAAAAGGAGGTGGTCCATGAAAAATTTTTGATTTGCCTGCTGGTCCGTGGACTGAAACAAGTTAAGAACCACTGTCCTATAGCTTTAGAAACATACAACTCTCTCCTTTCAGAAGCATATTGAACAGAATTCTTGGATCCTAAGAGCCCTGATATGAGGGACGTATAAAATCTGAAGCCAGTTGTTGCAGATCTATCTGTCTCTATTTTCTTTTGGCTTTCTTATACTTATTCTTGTTAACTTTTTAGATTCAAATAACATATTTGTGTTTCTCTCTTCCCTTCTCTTTTTATTTTTTTAAATTAATGTGATTACAGTAGAACTTCTGAGTTCTCTCAGAGCATATTATTTTAGTATAGTACCATTGTCTGAGTTTGATTGACTTGCATTATGAGTTAAAATATTTTACAAGCTGGGACAGTTCTATGAATATCAAAAATAAACACAACACAGGACATTTTGCAGGTCATGGGTCATTTGACTGTGATTTGATACGCATCTAGTTTTTCTCACATTTTATTTTTCGCATTAAAAGCAATTTAACTCTGAATAAACGATTGCAAGTTTTATTTGATGTCACTTGACTAATTAAGTATTATTAATAGTCCACTAAAATTTGACCTGTAGTACAGTCACAATAATGGAGCTTGCTGTTGGAATCAGTTAGCCAGAGTAAAAATACAGCTGTTGTGCAAACTTCCCTTTCTGAGATTTAAAAACTAAAATACAATGGCTGGGTGCTTTTCAGATAAAGTGTTATGTGGTGCTACATAAAAAAAAAATTTGTTCTCCATATGGATTTTTCATATTTATACCAAACAGCATCAATGGACTTTATCGAGTAAGTGTATCTTTAATGACCAATGTATATAATCTAGAATTGGCATTACTACATACCTGGTGGTCGTATATATTATATTCCTGGCATGTGGAACTTGTCTTGTTATCTAATTGTTAATATTTTTTTTTTTTGCTGATCTTTCATGATCCCTGAGGAAGATATACATTTCCTGCTCCAACATCCATAATTTAATTTTTTCCCCAGACGAAAGCAATCATAATAAAAGCATTAATGTGTTTTTAATAGCTAGTTTCACACACGGTATACATGGTAAAACTACTCTACCGTTCCATAATTAATATCATATAATTTCTCTCTCTAATCCCATGACAGATTATTGGTTTGTTTTTGCTTTGAATAGCTAGCATGCTAGAATCTGTGATGGATAACACAGAGAAAAAGCCACCAAAAATGAGGGTGAAATCCTGTCCCCACTGAAGTTTGTAGCGGAACTCCCATAGGAGCTTTAATGGAGTCAAGATTTTACTTTGCTCTTTTCTCTAACCTCCAGTAATCTTGCTGGCAGTGTTTCTGAAGCTGGAGAATTGCAGGATGACATTTCCCTTTTTTTGTTTTCTTATTCTAGGAGCAGCTACCTGATTTATATAGCCATTTCTCAGTTCTGAACCTGGAAGCTCATATGTATGCATCCCAGTGGTTTCTCACCCTCTTTACTGCCAAATTCCCACTCTGCATGGTCTTCCACATCATTGATTTACTACTCTGTGAGGTAAAATGATACTGTCCTGGAATCAGAGGAAATGCTTTTTGTCTAAAAAATGTTAATAATGTTCCTTTTTTTACTGCATCTTGTGGGAAAATTTAGTCATGCGTTGCTCAGTTTCTATCCGATTAATTTCTAAATGAAT
Organism: Pelodiscus sinensis; assembly: GCF_049634645.1. Lineage (NCBI taxonomy): Eukaryota > Metazoa > Chordata > Testudines > Trionychidae > Pelodiscus > Pelodiscus sinensis. The sequence goes on along the minus strand of NC_134719.1, from coordinate 61,905,445 downwards.
GCTGAATGTGTTAAGCAGAAGACACTCACAAAGGCCCTTGCTCTTTATAAATATGGTTTTGTACTAACTGCAAGTGTTTAATTTTTTCAGGATGGATTTAATAAGTATAGGTTCAGTTAGTTAACCATTTGCTTTTTAAAATGGATGATTCATCCAGTTTAACAAATCTGTCTTCTGGCAGCCAAGAGTACTGTGGTAGATTGTTCCCCTAGATCAGAGCCTCCAAAGATAGTGTGACTATTACACATAGTTTCTGATAACCTGCTATTTCACAAAGAGTGGGAGATTACCAGAGAGTGCTAGTACATTAAACTCTTAGGTCTGACAGACAGAAAATAACCAAGCACTGCCTTACTCCAGAGAACAGCGCTGCAGTTTCTTGGGGGGACGTCTACACTATCAACTTAACTTGACCTGTATTAGGTCAGTTTACAGCCACCACAGTTATTACAGCAGTGGTTCATGTTCACACTGCCCTTCTGCTGTGGATGGTATGCATCTTCTCCAGGAGCGCTTCCACCGACTTAAGAAGGGGGCAGTGTGGGGGGCTGAGAGCTAGGGCTCTCAGCACTGTGTGCACCTCCCCACTGATAGCCCACTCCCTGCTGGGAGCCTGGCAGCCCCTTCCCCACTGGGGCTGGGGCAGCCATACCTGGCTTCTTGGCTCCCTGCTGGCAGCTGGGTTGATCCCCCTCTTTCCCCCTTGGCTCCCTGCTGGGAATAGGGCAGCCGCACCCGAATTGCTTGGCTCTCCGCCAGGAACAAGCCAGCTGTACCCGGCTTCTCGGTTCCCCACTGGGAACGTGCCAGCTTCACCAGGCTTCTCAGCTCCTTGCTCCCCACTGGGGGTACAGGTGCCAACCAGATTCCAGGCGCTGAGCTGCCAGCCAGCTGCAGCCATGCTTCCAGTGAGGAGAGTGAGCAGAGAGCCTGTGGGGGGGGCGGGCTCTGGAGTGGGGCCAGGGATGAGGGATTTGCAGTGCAGGAGGAGGCTCCAGGCTGGGATGGAACTGAGGGGTTCAGAGTAGGGGAAGGCGCTTCAAGCTGCAACATGGTTTTGGGGTGTGGGAAAGGGTGTGGGCTCTGGGCTGAGATATGGGGTTGCGGTGCGGGGGGTCGGTGAGGGCTCCAGCTTGGAGTGTAGGCTCTGGGGTGGGACTGGAGATGAGGAGTTTGGGTGCAAGAGGATGCTCCCTCTCCCCAGCTCTCAGCCAATGGGAGCTGCAGAGCCAGCACCAGGCGCAGGGTATACAGCCCCTGGCTGTCCCTACATATAGGAGCTGCAGTAGGGACATACTTCTGCTTCCGGGATACGCACAGAACCACTGCAGGTAGGGAGCCAGACCCCTCCCCAGTAATCCCCAAGCCTGCATCCCTTGGAGGAAGGGGCGCAATGGTGGGTGTGGGGGAGAACAGGCAGTGGCAGGAAGGTGAGGGGCTTGGGGGATGGGTATGGAGACACACAGCCTGGGCCGCTGGGACTCTTGGGATGGTTTGCAAAAATGCTTGGGCCATAGATGGCCCGCAGGCTGTGAGTTTGAGACCCCTACTTTAAAGCTAAAACTGCTTAATTTATGATAGCTAAACAAATAACTCTGACTTCCAGAAAAAATGCAGCCTAAAAGTACTTGGGATCCAGATAATTTTAGAGAAGATAATGGTCAACAATGGTATTAGGTTTGTTCTATAGTTAAAGCAAAAGTGTGTCTGGTCCTCAACGGAGAAGGAAAACAAAATCTAAGGGCAGATGGAGCTTGAGAGAAAAGAGAACTAGGACTGCGGTCATATTGTAAAGCTATGTCTATGTCTCCAACCAGCTTCCAAGAAGAGCTATGCAGCACAGCATTGTCTGCATTGAATAGCTCTTTCTTTTATTTCTTAAAATACAGCAAATCTGTAATTCCAGCACCTGGAAGGATAAAAAAGGTACAACCGTTAACAGTGGAAAATGTCCATCTAAAAAAAAAACCCTTTGAAGTGAGCTTTTTTGTTGGTTTTTTGTATGGGTTTGCAGCCTTTTCATTAACTTGTCTTTGTCATAAATACAAATGAATTTTGAATGACTTTTTACTTCCTTCCTGGCTGAGCTTTCTCTCTGTCTCTATCCTGCCTGTAATTGACAAAATATTTACATCCTAAGTAACTTTTTCAAACAGGAAAAGATGTCTGAAGGAAGAAAAATGGGTAACAAAGTGCTGAATACATGGCCCAGACTAGTCATTCACAATGAGACTCTGGTCCCTGTTAAAATTATGCCAATTATGGTATGGATTAACAGACAGGGATCATTTCAGATGGGGTTTGTCATATTTAATTTATCTGTGATTGGAGGGGGAAGAACATTGATAATTGAAAGGGGTTTTTTAAATGCTCATTCCAGAAAGAAAAAGCATTTATTGGTGACAGCAGCATCTCATAATGAGCAAGTATGCTTCATGCCACTGAAAGTCTCATGGAAGAAGTCATTAATGAACCCTAACATGTGGAGAATATAAGAATTTGGGAAGATGGAGGATAGGAAAGAGGAGAATGGCAAACCAATGATATAGTGATAGATAATGATCAGGATTTTTTTAGCTTTATATTAGAGTTTGTGCCTATATAGAAAAGATCTTTTCATCATTCTCTTACATGTAGCTTGATGGAGATAATTACAGGCAGTCCCCGGGTTACGTACAAGATAGGGACTGTAGGTTTGTTCTTAAATTGAATTTGTATGTAAGTCGGAACTGGTACATATTGTAGGGGAAACTCTAGCCAAACATTTCTCCAGAGCTCAGTTTTATTCTCCCACACCTCACTTCCCTCAGTCCTTTATTCTCAAGCTGAGGTGTCTGCTGAGAAAAGCTGCTCCGTGTCTCCCTGGCCTGCTGGGGGGGGCGCTAGCTTCGCGTCTCTCTGGTCTGCTGGGGGGAAGCTAGTGCGGGGTTGCCTCACCCCGTTTGTAAGTAGGGATCCGATGTAAGTCGGATCCATGTAACCCAGGGACTGCCTGTACTTCCTTGTTAGAACTCATAACAGCCTGGAACTTGCCATGCAAGATCACAGCAAATGTTGGGAGAATCTCAAATGGCTAGGTTTGAATATGTGCTCAAACGCTTAGGTGTATATCCAAACCACTGCCTTTTTTGATCATTCCCACCCTATCATCCTCCTTGTAATCTTCACTCATCAACCCTCCTATCTTATCTTATTGTGATGTACATAAATTGATTTAGAAATGCTAGAAATCATATTTAATAGACCAAGGATCTTATCTTATCTTACTCTTTTTATTTCTATTTGACAAATTACTTTCTTGCAAAGTATCTTGTGCCACACACTCAGTACTTTCACAACCCTGAAATCTTGGTCCATGTATGTATATATGCTTAATGTATATTTACATAATTGTATTGGATTCCAATGGATTGACATTTTGTTTATATAAGTCTAATTACGTATTTATTAGAGTGCAAAAAAAAATCCTGACAAGTAAATTATATGCAGTTATAACCTTTCATGAAATTTTCTGTTAAAGGAAAAGAGGATGAGTCGTGATACATGCTGTATTGTCAAAAGCCAGGAAGTTCAAAGCTAAAACTGTCACTCTACTATTAACTTTGAATTTCCTGACACTTGTTGGTTTCTGTCACAATTGTAATGATAACATGAAATTTTTTGTTTAGTTTTTGATTACAGAAGGTCATTTCTGTGCAAAACATTGAGGATGCTGAACTGCATAAGGATTACATTTCTCTCCTTTTAAAGGGTATATATTACATGTTGGTACAAATCTTGTGGGGCTTGGTGTGTGTTTTGTAGTTTAAGTCATACCACAAAGGGTCAGTTGTCGCAAACATGAATGGATGAATGAGCTGCCCTTTTGGGATCGATATTTCTGATGAATGAGAAGAAATGAGTTACTGGGAATTCAACCTGTTGTTTGTAAATTACATGTATTAATGTATTAAAGATTATAATTATAGTAGTCAGAAACTGGAAAATCTGAGTCAGAGAGGTGAAGCTAACTTTCCCAAGGTCACACAGAGACATAGTGGTAGAGCTGGGAATAGAACTAAGATCTTGTGACTCCTTGCCTTAAATTATAACTCTGGACTGTTCTCCTACCATAAATATTCAACACAGAACCTGGGTAAAATAATGTTCAGAATCAGCCTTGGTAGATTTGTATAAAATTATAAAGACTGTTGAGATTTGTGTGTGAATAAATCTGAGAAGATGTTATTTAAAGTTAGTGAGTGCACATGGATAGAGTTAAATTATGGAGCTGTATTGTATAGCTATGTTTCTTGTAGAGCACTGTGTTTCATAATGAAATAGTTAAAGTCTCATAGGGAGTATAGATATTGGCATAGAAAATTTGATTTTTCCAGTGCAGTGTCTTGCTGGTAAAGGAAGTGCTGGGAAACACTAAGCAGAATGGTATAGCTCAGACCAATAAGGCTGGTTGGCTCGACACATTAGTTCTGCCTCTAGTCCTACAAGTCATAATAGCTTGTTATTTTTTATCTATTGTTGTCAAACTCTGCAATAATTCCATCAACAAAGCCACTTTGAAAAAGAACAGATTAATATTCAACCTGTTAAACTTCCTCAGGATTTGGATCTGGAACAAACTCATTTCCTCCCCAGATCTACAGTGGAGTAAAAATGAATTTTAAAAATAGTGTACAATATTTTATCTTACCAAGGTTTTGTTGACAAAAAAGCTGGAACTTTTCAGAATTAGCTATATTGTCTATCAAACCTATAATTACATATGTCAGCATTTCCATTATGCATGTTTTAATACAGCTTCTTAAATGGCAGAAATGGCTTTCTAAAAATAAACCCTATTTTAGAGCTGTAACAATTCAGTCTTAAAAACTGGCTTTAAATCAAAATTCAGTGCAGAAAGTTTCAGCTGGAAAATGTATCATTGCAACATTGCATGCCATTCAGCAGGACTATATGGTAGCACAGATGTGTGTTACATTCTGTTCCCTTCACTCCTGCAAGTCAAAATCTTTATTTTAAATCAAAAGGGTATTTTAAATCAAAAGTGGTCCCCACATTTTTCTTTAGTCTTCCTCATCTCTCTGAGATCCTGTGGTAATATTTTCTTTCACTGGGTATGAGTTTCTTCTGTGCCCACCAACATTATTCCTTAATTTACTTAAGAGGTTATTCTACAGGGCCTAGGTAGGTTGTTAGCAGCACTCAAGGGGTACGTCTACACAGCGGTGCTATTTCGGGATAACGTCCATTATCCCGAAATAGAATTCTGCACTGTCTACAGAGAAGCCTGTTACTTCAAAATACATTCGAAATAATGTGCTTCTTATTCCGGCTTCCTGTAAACCGCCTAGCACGAGGATTAAGGAAGATGCTGGAATAGCAATTTATTTCAAAATTTAGCACTGTGTGGACAGCACCAAATTTCTAAATAAGCTATTGCAAAATAAGCTACGCAATTTGCATAGCTCAAATTGCGTAGCTTATTTCAAGGTATGGGCTACTGTGTAGACATATCCAAGCTTAGGTACTAAAGGCTCAAATTGGAACCTATATGTCTAGCAAGGAAATCCTGATCTACTGGATCCACTATTTGCTAGTTTGAAAAAAAACCCCTGTAAATGAATTAATGAATCCACTCTCAAAACTGGTGAAATTAATTGCTACTCGTAGTCCATTTACTAGTTGACAGGATTCCATATCACATTCCATCTCTTTTCACAGACATTATTTGATGCTGCTCTTTGCAGTCTCACAGGTAAAGTATTCAATAGGCATAGTGTCTGTAATGTGGATAATTAGAGGGCTTTCATCTAAAAAGTTTTCAATCCATCATCTTTGCCCAATGTTTAAAGATAATTGAAGATTACAAATTCTTTTTTTAAAAAGTCATTACAGCTGCGTAATGTGTCTTAAAATATTAAAATGCTAGGACTTTGTATCAGGACTACATACCTGCTACATAAAAGATGTGTGTTTGTGTACATATATTTATATGTGGCAAATAAAAATAAATCAACATGATTATGAATGCTACTGAATAAGGATGGATCTGCTACTGTGGTGATGTATGCTGTGTAACAAATTATATAGATTTTTATGTAGTCAGTTTTAGATTAGATTATACAGCTGGTGGTCCTCTTTCATGTTCTCTCCCCTCCCACAACATTAAGGCAATGGAGTTTTCTGTCTGAAATTTCTTGTTTTCATGAGTTTAGATTAGACACTTAGATTTATTTTAAACACAAACAGAATATATCTTGTGGTTACTACTTTACCCCATGGGGGTAAGGGAGAGAATTTCTAGTACTGGAACAGAAAAATAAATGAGAACAGTTCAGCAATGGGTGTAGTGTATGGCTGAATGAACCAGCAAAGTTTTTGTTTTAAATGGTTAAGATTAGAATCATGAAGCACTTAAAACTGGTTTCAAACAAATGCTCACAAAACAGAGGAAGAATAAATAGCTTAACTAAATGAATATAAAACTGCAGCCATGCACATCAGCAATGGAGTTGCAGTCTCTTTCATTGCCACTGGATCATCAGAAAACAGACCATAATTATCCACCTTTAAAGCCATATAGAAAAAAAAAATCTAAGCTTGGGTCTATGAAGGGACTACTTAATGGAGGACACCCAGAAGGACATGATGTGGCCCACAAGATTTGATACAGCCTCTTCTGTTGCCACCCAGCTAGTCTTGTGTGCATCTGTAATTTATGTTTCTTCTATCATAGCTCATACATGAAGTTTATTTCAAAAGGAATGTATAGTTTCAGGCTAAAGCTGGTGACAAAATATGAGCAAAGCAAGAAATGTCACGCAGAGCAATCTGCATCTCAGGATAATTTGTGAGCAGAAGCTGCTCTTGTCTGTGGCCAGCTCAGGTTGAGTGGAGCTCCATTTTGTACTCTGGTTCCAGCTGTAGCATGCCCAGCAGTAGTAGGCGGGCATGATTTCCGTAGCCCACAGAATGTGGTCAGCCACTTCTGTGGGATAGATATGCACCATCAAAATATGGCAGAAAATTTAGCAAATTTCAGTGTCCTGTGCTGATTGTGGTAGGACAGAGACATCCAGCACATAATTTAAAAACTTAAGAAACAGGAAATAGTCTTGTAGCACCTTAAAGACTAACAAAACATGAGCTTTTGTGGGCACAACCCACTTCTTCAGATGAATGCAGTTATTAAAGGTCCAGTTTCTAAATAAATGGGGGGGGGGGGGGGGGAGGAGAGAAGGAAAAAAAGAGGAAAGAGTCCATTAGTGTGTCCATGCTACAGGAAATTGATAAAGAAGGTGCAAATTGTTCTTAAGTACCCATTGTTTTATGTCAGTAGGATGTGGAACGTGCTGGGCCATCCAGCCAATGTCTTTATTCAGACCTTTGTGATAGGAATCAAACCTGTAAATTAAGTTAAATTCTAAGGCTTCCCTGAGGAGTTGGCTTGTGGAATTGGCCTGAACCAACACTGTGACTTTGAGATCCATTAATGAGTGCTCGAGCAAGTTAAAATGTTCCCCAACAGATTTCTGTGTTACCTTTTCAGATATCTGATTTGTGCCCATTAAATTCTTTCTTCTTCGAGTGCTTGCTCATGTCTATTCCACTTAGGTGTGCGCACGCCACATGCACGGATTATTGGAGTTTTCCCTTAGTGGTACCAGTTGGGCCAGCAGGGGAGCCCCCTGGAGAGGTGCTGCTATCTCAGTGCATATATACCCCTATTGACTCTCCACCTCCTCAGTTCCTTCTTAATGCCCATGATGGTTGTTGAAGCTCCTTTCTCCCTTGTTTGCAAGCGTGTTCCCAGCGGTATCCGCAAGCCTTTTTGAGTAATTAGCACCTAGTTGAATTTCTTTATTCTTTCCAAGTTACTTTCCCTGTTAAGTGCCAGTTTAGATAGAATTAGATAAATTCGTTTGGGTTGGTGCTCGCCTGTTGTGTCCCCTTCCTTCCCAGTCCATGGGGCATGCCAAGGCCTCCCAGCTTTAAGCCCTTTGTTGACTGTTCTAGGCCTATGCCCTGTGGTGACCCGTATGATTTGTGCCTGAAGTTTTTGAGTGAGCCCCATGTCCTGGTTAACTGCAGAATCAGCTGTAGTTTTAAGCCCCAGACCCAGCACGAGAGGGACTCGCGCTTGAAGATACGCATGATGGATTCAGAGCTTCGTCCAGCACTGTCGACAGACATGGCACTGGATTCCTACAGCGCATAGCCCTCAATGTGGGATACACCAAGGTCTTCAGGAGCCTTGTCAGTGTCGAGGTGTCCTGTGGCACGGCACTGGTTGCAATCTCCAGTGCCACACAAGAAGAGGAGGACAGAGAGGGGCAGGTCTGCGCCCCGGCATCCGCCTGCGATGTGCCCCCAGTCAGGGCATCCTGTTGTGCCCGCACTGGCGGTGAGGTCTGCCCCTATTGGGTTGGAGTGTGGCCAGTTGAGTGTGACCAGGGGCCACGGTTCAGTGGAGGAGCTGGTTCTGGTTGAAAGGCCTTCCAGAGTGCCAGGCCTGACCTGGGCCTGTGCCTTGCCCACAGCACCAGACCTGGGTAGACCTGCACTGTCCTCCACACTAGCGCCCCATGCGGTGCTGCTCTTCCCGGCGCTCACGTCTATGCCGGCACCAACAGATCCTTTGGTACTGGTGACCTTACTCTCTCAGGAGTCCAGAGAGAGCTCGGCATTTAGCACACTCATCCTGGTGGTCCATGTTACAGCACTGGAGCACCTGCCACTAGTGTGGCACCGAGGCAAGCCAGCATTCAAGATTCATCACTGGGAGAGGCACCGATCCCCGGGTCCAGCCTCAGTTCCTCCTTGGTCAGAATCTGACTACTCGTTGGATTCTGACATGGAGTCGATGTGGCCCAGGGCATTGCTCTCCTGCTCCCAGCTCCACTAGGACTCTTGGCACTGATCCTGGTCCCGATGTCGCTCTCAGTCCCGGCGCCATTCCAGGTCTCAGCACTGATCCAGGTCCCGGTGCCGCTGTTACTCCTGGCACTGTGAGCGTCATGACAGCCATTCACAAACTTGGCCTCCGTAGTGGCAGCATTCAGACCAGTGGCTGTTTTGGACCCGTGGGCATACCACCAGGCCCAAGGGAGTGCTCCCTCCACAGCGGGATCCTCATGTTTGGGGATCTGGGCCCCATCCTCAGCCACTCCATTGCTTAGTGCCCTGGCACCACAGGCCTCGGCAGTGTGGGGTGAATCCCCCGAGCCTCTGTTGGTTGGGGGCGGGGACCAAGGGCTGTCGAGATAGTCTGTTCCTTCTCAGGTGTCAGAGTGTCTGCATGAACTGGAGGACTCGACTGCACGTGAGTACACATTGTCCTCCCCTGACGAGGCCCTAGGGTTGGCCTCTTCGTCAGTGCCGGCCATGGACTCCCGGACTCATCAAGAGCTCCTCCGGAGACTGGCCTAGAGCCTCGGGGTCCAGCTCAAAGGGGCCTCTGAGGACTCCGATCCAATGGTTGACATGCTCAACACAGAGATGCTGTCTCATGTGGCCTTGCCTTTGAACAAGACCACTGATGGCCATGGAGAGGAAGTGTTTGGAGCAGGTCCAGGCAGTTCTCCTGGGAAGCCATAAGCCTTCCACTCAGTTCTCTTACCTGGCAAAGTGGTAACACTTTGTTATCTAGTCTGATGGCAAGGGGTTCTCTCCTATGGAGGCCCTGTGCCTGCTATCTTGGATTACCTCCTAGGACTCAGGGTCCAGGGTCTGAATCCTTCCTTAGTATGGGTGCACCTAGCAGCTGTGTCAGCCTTTCATTCAGGCTCAGGTGGCAGGACTGTTTTTGCAATTCCCATGGTCCACCACTTTCTTAAGAGGTTGGATAGGGTCTGTCCCCAGGTGCACGAGCCCTTGCCCTGTTGGGACCTAAATTTGGTTCTCACAAGGCTCATGGGCCCCTCCTTTGAGCTGTTGGCGACGTGCTTCCTTCTGTACCTTTCCTGGAAGGCATCCTTCCTGGTGGCCATTACTTCAGCCAGGTGAGTGTCGGAACTGAGGGCCCTACGTGTGGACCCCCCGTTCACTGTCTTTTTCAAAGATAAGGTCAGGCTGTGTCCCCACCCTGCCTTTTTGCCCAAGGTAGTTTCTTACTACCATGTCCACCAAGACATTTTTCTTCCTGTTTTTTACCCTAAGCTCCACAGCTCTTGGACAGAACAGGCTCTGCACAAGCTTGATGTGAGATGTGCTCTAGCTTTAGAGAGGCCCAGGCTCTTCCGTAAGTCCCCTCAATTGTTTGTATTTATAGTGGACAGGATGTAAGGCCAGCCAGTGTCAGCCCAGCATGTCTCATCCTGGATCACAGCTTGTATCAAAGCATGCTACGAGCTGGTGCAGGTTCCAGATCCACCCATCACAGCTCATTTCATGAGAGCCCAAGCATCTTCCTTGGCTTCCGCAGCCCAGGTGCCCATCATAGAGATTTGCAGGGCAGCTACCTGGTTGTCAGTGCACACTTTTGCAAACCACTGTGCCATTACGCAGCACGCCAGGGAGGATGCTGCCGTAAATAGAGCTGTGTTGCAGTCTCTCTCTCAGTAGGCTTGTCCCCTGCACCTCTTGAGGTTTAGCTTTGGAGTCACCTAAGTGGAATGGACATGAGCAAGCCCTCGAAGAAGAAAAAATGGTTACTTATTACATAACTGTTCTTCGAGATGTGTTGCTAATGTCCATTGCACATCCCACCCGCCTCCCCTGCATTGGAGCGTTTGGAGCGGTTCAGTAAGAAGAAACTGAGGGGGTGGAAGGCCAGTGGGGGTATATATGCACCAATATAGTGGCGCCACTCCAGGGGGCTCCCCTGCTGGCCCGACAGGTACCGCTAAGGGAAGACTCTCCGACAGTCCTTGCACGCAGTGCGCACACCTAAGTAGAATGGACATGAGCAACACATCTTGAAGAACAACAGTTACGAAGTAAATAACTGTTTTTTTCCCATAGAGACTGTCCAGTTTGGCCAATATATATGGCAGAGGGGTATTTGCTAGCATAGATCACATTAGTAGATGTGCAGTTAAATGGGCCTCTGATGTGGTGGTTTATGTGGTTAGGTTCTGTGATGGTATCACTTGTATAGGTGTGTGGACAGAGTTGGCACCAGGGCTGATTGCTGGGGTGGGTTCCTGGATGATTATGATGGAGGTGTGTTGCGTGGTTACTGGAAAGATTTGTTTGAGGTTAGAGGGTTGTCTGTAGGCTAGGATTAGCCTGTCCCCCAAGGTCTGTGAGGGCGTGGGGTAATTTTCCAGAATAGGTTGTAGATTGTTGATAATGCATTGGAGAGGTTTAAGTTGTGGGCTGTAGGTGATAAGTGGTGTTCTGTTGTTTTCTTTTCTTGGCCTGTCTTGAAGTAGTTGTCTGGGTACTGTAACTTTAAAAAAATTCTTTGATTCTAAATCAACTGGGTGGGTCTCAATTCTTTGTTCACATCTCAGAATTCATCTTTGTATGGCTTCCATGCTATTCTGCTGGAAATCGTTGCTATTCCATTGAGCAGTCTCATGGGATCTTGGGAACATTTCTTATGTATTTTCTTTATTTTTGTGGAGCACTATGCAGTTTTTCCTTTGTTTTCTTTACAGCAGCTTTGAACCATGGAGTGCATTATCAGAACATGCTTTTATTCTCTGTCTCCAAAATTTTACGAGAGTGTGGCATACTACAGCCACAAAATTTTACACTAAGGGCTTTTAAGCCACTTTCTATCTAATCTCCCCGTGGACAATTCTTCTAGGAGTACAGTACATTTATGTTATTCCTGCCTAATATTTGCTGCCATCTACTGCTTGTGGATAGAAGCAGATTCTAGTCATTCCAAGCAGTACAAAAATCAAACCCACAATTTCAAAAAGAAATATTAGAAATAGAGGAATGGCATTATATTAACCATTGTTGTATGCACTGTTGTTGTTTCCAGGTAGGTCCTAGATATGAGTGAGATGACTTAGGTGAGAAAATCTCTTTTACTGGATCAACTTCTGTTAGGGTTGCCAAATGGTTTCAACAAAAATACCGGACACACTTGACATTACATCTTAGTTAGAAAATACTGGACATTTATATTTTCTCATTTATATTTTTTGAATTTGTTTCCCGAACAAAGAGCTCAAATACTGGACTGTCCAGCTCAAAATCAGACACCTGGCAACCCTAACTTCTATCATCTGAGACAGAGGCGCTTACACATAAATCTTCTTCAGGTCTGAGAAAATAACTAAGTTACACCAGGAGTTAGTTTCCCAGACCTGAAGAAGAGCTCTGTGTAAGGTAAAAAAACTTGTGTCTCACCAACAGAAATAGGTCCAATAAAACGTATTACCTCACCCCCTCATCTCTATTATATTAACCAGTCCAACAGGATCAGCTGCTTTCTTTTTTTGAAGAATATCGCTACTGAAATGTACTATATTTCTTACTCTAAATATGGGGAAATAATGTCAGCCTTCCCGATCTGAGTGTAGTCACCTAGTTCACAACATCCTTTACTTTGACACTTGAGATTTACTGGGGTGCTTGCATTTCAGCCCTCATATTTGTGGCTAGTAATCTTATACACTCATTTAATTGTATCATCTGTTGTTGTGATTAATTCATATGTAATCAGTGTGTGATGAACAGATTTAGGTTGTAAGTATAGAAATAAGTAGATAGGATAGTATTATAGGGATAGAAGGTCAACAAGTATTCATAAGTGACTAGTTATATTAGCAAAGTAAGGCTGTAATATAAAATAAGGCTGAGGCCTGCAAGGTTTTAACTTATCCACATTAGGTCATGGGGAGGTGACCCAAGAGTAGCCCTGTTTCAGAAAAGTTACAAGATTATTGTAAAATACAAAGTCCAGCAATATTCATGGTCCGACATGGTTTTAGTTAGCCGGATGTTCACTCTTCATGTTTGTGGTCAAGTTTCCTGCTGTCTCATAAAGTTTGTTTACGGCCACTAGTCCTGGCTCTCAGTGTTCTGTGCTGTTATTTAGCTCTAATTTACCCATAAATGTCTTCAAAGAGCCCAGTAAGCAGTGGCTTTGTTAATGCTGCTAGACAATATTGACCTCCTGTGGTATGGCAAATTCTCTGGTTCAGCACTGGTCAAGTCCCAAGGGCGCAGGTCTAGAGAATTTCTTCCTGTATATGTTAATAGGTGATGTTTGGGAAAATACAGCACAAGGAACCCAGAAATATCACGATACCCAGTTGTAACACTCCAGCAATCCTAGATTACCACGGGGACTAATTGTCATAAATGGTAATGAAAATAAGTGGTACTAAGAGGATAGTCTCTAAAAAGCATGGCATCCCAAATTTTATAAGTATGGAAGTCCAGATAAGGAAAAAAGGGATGGAACCCTGAAGCATATGTATAAGCAGGGCTCCACAATCTATGTAATCTACTTGCCTGTGGCAAGTAGATTACATCCCAGAAGAGCCGGATTTGGGCAATCTGTGCATGCGCAGAGCGCTGGACAGCACGGCTGGCGAGCAGGGCTCACCGCAGCTTGGCGAGCCCTGTGTATAAGGTTATAGGCATGAGTGTCACAGAATAAAAGGACTGAATGGGGGCGGGGAGAGAATGACTCAGGAGACCATCTACAGGTGACCACTTGTTGAAAAATTGACCCATCTTCATTGGTACCCTTGGGGATATGAGTATGAGACCTTTGATGCTGGTACTTTCCCATCTCACTTAGGTATCTGTAACTGTGACATTAATTATATGTATAGTAAGGTTTTTAACAAAGAAGTGAAGATTAATAACTCATGAATGTCTTTGTGATCAGTGCTTTCATTCCTCATGTGCCCCTAGAGTCTCCTGTCCTAGTGATATTTCCAGTAGTGATTCTCACCCAGCTAATTCCATCAATATAGCCTTCGGGGACCACAAACCTATGGCATGAATTACTATGGTTTAAAATACCATTGGTAATATCAGCCCCTTGACAATATAAAGGTATTGGAGGCAGCCGCTTGGGAAGACCTTATCAGTAGGGGGCCCTCAACTTTGGAATCCATTTGATCATTGTATTTTAATGTAATTGTTAAATGCACCTAGAAGCTATGGTGAAAGCTATATAAACTGGATTAAAGAGATAGGAGCAGGTCCTCTGAGTGTGCCAAGTGCAAAACTCAACATGCATTGTTTTATATACCGTACCTGCCGTCACAGTAATGTCTTCCTGTCCTTTGGAAGAGAGAAAATATGGTACAGCCATGACTTTCGGAATGGGGAATGTACAGATTTTAATGACATTCATTGTACCATCACTTTGAGATCCTTCCTATGCAGTGAATGTAAATAAAAAGAAAATCTGTATTGGGCCCCTGTGGGTTAGTGGCTTAGGCATAAATCTGGAATCCCAGGTTCTTTTTCTTATTTTGCAACTGACTCAAATATATTTAGACAAGTCACATATTGGGAAGAACTCACCACTCACAATTAGGGCAAGATTTTCAGATGAGCTCAGTTCCTAGTTAGGCACTATGCTTTCAAAAGAGCAAGAAGTTAGATGCTGAGGTTTTTTTGAAAATTTGCCCAAAAGTGCCATAATGTCCGGGGGCTGAGCACTTTTGAAAATCCATCCCCAGTTGTGTGTATTGGGCACTTAAAAATCTGGCCCTTAAGGCTTGGCTCTGTTCTGAAAGTGATTGATACTGTTTTTCTATCTCTTGTTATCTACCAAGTGATCCAATTTACTTGCCTATTTAATCTAGTCAGTTGAATCTAATTTAGATTCTTATACTCTTCCCATTGCTGTGGCATCTGAATGAATTACCAATACAGCAAAACCCTGTTTATTGTTCTAATTGGGACTGTGGCAAAATAGGATTATGAAAGCTTGGCTAATCCAGAGAATAGGAAAGTGTGAGTCTGTAATGACATCTAGCGGCCACAGATTCATTCACTTTCTTCTGGGCCCGTGCTGGATGGTTCTGAGAGCTGCTAATGGATGGGATCTACCCTATATTATAACAGAGACATGAAGATTTCAGTATTTTCCTTTCTCTTTCTCCTTACTATAAGAACTCCATTTTTATTATCATTGTGTTTTCATAATAGATGATTTTGGTGGGGCTATAGAAAAAGACTAGCTTGAAGAAGTAAGTTATGCCTTCTACTCTGAAGACATTGTGGTTTATGGTCATTTTGATTTATTTCGGAAGTGAATTACATATTTGAGGAATAGTTACTAAGCGAGCTGTTTCTGTTGCCTGCCCCAGGCTTACTCTGTAACAGAATTACAAATACAAAAAATTTTCAAGCTGCCAGCTCTGGAAAATCACCCTGGAATGGGAGAGTCAAATAGGATTCTTGTTGATTATCAAAAGAGTAACAAATATTTTGCGATTGAAATTTAGGAATTCTGTTAATGATAGATGTGCCAAAACAAACTCTCTCCATGACTTCTCCCCAACAGCAATAAATAATGCTAACAAATTATTATAATCAGTAAAGCAAGCAGCTAGGACTCTGACTACACAAAAAGAACAGATAGATTTTTTGAGTAAGAAGGTGCTCTCTTTTTATATAGTCACTTTTCAGAGTTGGATTTAACCTCAGTATCCCTGTTTTACTGATGAGACTTCCAAGGTACAAATGGGTACGTTTACACTTGCTCCGTAGTTTGAGCTAGGGATGCAAATGTAGGTGACCGAAATTGCTAATGAGAGGGGATTTAAATAGCCCATGCTTTATTAGCATGATCTCGCCGGCATGTTACTCCACTCAACAGCTGGTGACCGAAATTGCTAATGAGAGGGGATTAAAATATCCCATGCTTTATTAGCATGATCTCGCCGCCGCGTTACTCCACTCAACAGCTGATTTGAACCAGGAAGTGCATGCCGGGACGCGTTAGTTTTAACCAAACCCCTCAAAAAATAAGGAGTAACGTTAGTTTGAACCAAGGGGTTTGGTTCGAACTAACACATCCCGGCACTCATTTCCTGGTTCGAATCAGCTCTTGAGCAGAATAACGCACCGGTGAGATCATGCTAATGAAGTGTGGGATAATTAAATCCCTGCTTCATTAGCAATTTCAGTCGCCTACATTTGCATCCCTAGCTCGAACTAGGGAGCAAGTGTAGACATTCCCGATGTGATTATCAAACTATGAAAAGAGACAGCCTTTCTGCAGGGCTCTTGAGAAACAGAATTGTAAAGTTTAAAAAAAGTTTCCATTTGAACTCTCATTTGCAGTCTTAATCTTAGCACATACACATGCATTCTTTCAGCTGAAACTGCATATTTTACAATTTTGATTAAATCTGATGTGTCTGGTTTGTTGTTTGGAATGAAAAAATCCCTAAGAAATCAGCTTTTCCACTTATTTTGAACTCGAGTCAGTAATGGTTTGGTTTTCAAACTTTTAGAACTAAGGGTCAGATCATATGTGCATGTGCAGAAGGGCCATGTACCTCGCACAGAAGTGCTAGCTGGGCGATGCAGTAGTCTCTCCATGGTGTAAGAACCTGAGCTGCAAAGTGGGCCAGGAAAGGGAATAAGATCTCTTCATGCTTCTTCATCCCACCACCCTTGAGGGGAATTGCTCAGAAAGTTATTACTTTACAGTATTAATACTGCATCCCTCTGACTTTTGTATGCAACCATGTAGAAGGTACCTGAGGGGATGAGAGGGGAGATTCAAAGCAAGTGAAGAGTCTGTGGAATCACAGGTTCCTTGAATCCATGCCCTCCCACACAAGACTTTTATAAAGGCACCTATACTTTGTCAGCTAAGGCGCTGAATTCCGGAGGCTTAGGGATTGAAATCCCTGTTTGTTTCAGAGCAGTCACCTTCCCAGAATTTTGAGAGAACAATACAGAGGAAGTGTTGCAACGCCACTGTGGCCTGGTTTCTTGCTCTTGCTGTGAGTTTTCTCATTTTAGAATTATCTGAGCCTAGTTTCTGCCCCAAGCCTCACTGAGGATGAATTGGTTTAACTTGTGAGAAGAAAATGTTTAAACTGACAGAGCCATCCTTGAGCCCAGTGAACTGAGCAGGAGTAAAGGTGGTCAACAACTGTTCAGCCAACAACAGGAATTTTAGATTCTCCCTCATATCAGCAAGCTCCTCTCTTTGAAATAACTTGCACAGATGGCATGTGCCTTGGGTTTTGATCAAGTCGAGGAAAATATATATATATATTTTACAAAACTGCAGCCATTTACAACTGAAGCAAAAATAGAAAAATAATCCCTGTGTTTCATCAATTATATTGTTTACAATCCATGTTAAATTTGTTTCAAGAATACTATTCATTAGCCTATATTTTATCAACATCACATCCTAACAAGCCCATACATCTGTTCAGCAGCCTCCTCGCTTCTGTTCATTTCCTTATCTTCAGCTGTGCACAATGTGTCGATGAGATTTCTTTTCTGTCACTGGTTTCATTCAGACCACCCCAGGGACTTTAAGGACTTTAAAGTTGTACTTTGTAAGAGTATGTTGTCATATAGGAAACTCAGGATAGAATATGTGGGGTGGGGAAATATCAGTTTCTCAGGTGAAAAAGCCCATTGTGTAGGGCTTTGTGAAGAAATAAGCTCATGAGCTTCCCCTTCCCTGACTCTTACCCAAACTTTTTTTTTTGGCCAGAGGGATGGGAGTTCCCCATTTTAGTACAGGTTCATTCTCCAAAATGCATGGAATCCTGACAGTTTCTTGTTTGTGCAAATCACTATTCATTATG
This sequence comes from Pelodiscus sinensis, assembly GCF_049634645.1. Classification (NCBI taxonomy): domain Eukaryota; kingdom Metazoa; phylum Chordata; order Testudines; family Trionychidae; genus Pelodiscus; species Pelodiscus sinensis. The sequence goes on along the minus strand of NC_134719.1, from coordinate 61,887,731 downwards.
ACAGCAGTTGTGACTTTGAACCAAGTGACTTATAAAATACAGAGCACTGTTCTGTCTGGAATCAGGCTGAGAGATTATGGAATGGCAATATTGGGAGTTTGACTGTTGCCATCAGTGCTTTACCTGTTGTATGAATTTCAGTTAATATGGTTGACAATCCATCACTTTTTGAGTACAAATAAAATTGCTTTTGGTATATACTGCAACTGCTGGTATCACCCATGGAGAAGGATTGTTCAACTAAATGCTCCTCTGGTTTCAATGCTGCTCCAATTCTGACCTCTGGTGAAGGGCATGAGATCTGTTGCCATAGCATAGGGATTAAATGTAGAGTTACCAAACAACTTGTCAGCTATTGTATTTGTATACATTTTATTGTGGCAGCAGCAAGGAGCCCCAGTGTGCACCGTGACCCCATTATGCTCAGCATGACAGACCTCTGTCTCACAGAGTTTACATTCTAAGAAAACTTTCTAAAAGGTTCTGCAGCTTTTGATGAAGTCTGGTTTGTTCAAGACATGACAAACTCCACATTTTTACATTTATATCAAAGATATAGAGCATCTCATTTAGGGAGAGGCTTGGAGGACTTTTTATCATAGAATCCACCAATTTCTCCAGGAGGAGGCTCCTTCTACCTCCTCCAACCAGCACCATTTTTCTAAAGAGCAGAACCGCTGGCTCCGTAGCCCTCCCTATGCTATTTAGCTTAGGGGATTGCATGCTGTCGCTCTTAAATTTGCTCTGTCTGGATTTTCCTAACAGAATCCTCACCCATAAATGACACAGCATGCCTGGAAACCCCTAGCAGCATGTGAGTTGGTTTCCCAAGAGTGGTAGGCAATTTGATATACAGCTGCTCTCCGAGTTACGAACGAGTTACAGACCAACACTTGGTCCATAACTCGAACTGTTCGTAACTCGGATCCCATAGAGTTACATGGCGACTGCGCTGTTTGTAAGCGCGGATTGCAGTTCGTAACTCGGATCCGCATTTACGACCACTTTGGTCATAAGTGTGGATGGTCGTAAGTGGAGGTGGACGTAAGTCGGGGAGCGGCTGTATCTCTAACAGGGAAGCTTTAAACAGCTGGATAGAGTTTGACGGCAAATTGTTGGAGGTGAAATGTGATGGAGGGGAATTCACACCAGCATTTTTGAAGCTGAAAAAATATTTAGTTCAAGGGATGGGCAAAAGGGCTTTTAGTCTTGCAAAACCAATTCACTTATCCTTAATTAATACAAATATGTGAGATTACCTCAGAAACTCTATTATGATATTGTTAAAATAAATTACAATGTGCGATTAGCAAGGAACCAACTGAAATCTTGTTATTGCACAATGGGAGATATTAAGGAAATCCTGTGATAATCCCGTAACAATGTGTATTATAAGGGCAGCCTTATTCTTGGCAAGTCTGTTGGAACTCTTTCATATGTTAAATCTGAGTGAGGCACTATATTGGGTTTTAAAAAAAAGTAAACTAATAGTGATAAATACAAAGGAAAGTCAAAATAATACAGTAAATGTGGAGTTTATAGAATACAGTATCTACCGGACTCAAAGCCCTATCTCAAAGCCCTGAATGAAGTTAAATGGAACTACATTTGGCAAAGTAGTCACAGATAGCAGAACCTGTTCTGTTGACAGAAGGAATATTTGATCCTGCATAATATAGCTGTACTCTACTCTTTGCCCTAGTCTACACTTGCAAGTTGTACTGAAATAACTGTATCGGTGAGGAGTGTCATATTTTTACAGCTATCGTTATACTGGGACAAGCCTTCATGTGGATGCAGTTATACAGGTATAAAGGTGCCTTGCCATGCTTTACTGGTATAAGAACTTTTGTACCGCCATAGCTGCAGCCTCACGAGAGTGGTTGTAGAGCTTTAACTGTACTGGTTAAGCATTACAGCTTTTATGACTGTAGTAAGAAAAAGGCTCAAAATCTTTATCCTTGTCCTAGAACAGCACCAGATGAAGGCAGAGTTGGCCTGTTTAAGGTTCTGTTAGAAAGGACAGGTGGGAATACTGGTACCTTTAATTTAGCTCCAGCGAGCCTAACAGTTGCATCACTGTCTTCTCTCGGGATCTGAAATCAGTGGAGCATCACTAGTTTATCATTATTTCCTTCACTATCTGTATTTGTGTCTATTGAGCTATATGTTTGCAGTCTAGTGAAAATGGCAAGCACAGTAGTGCCAACCTTCCAGGATTGTCCTGGAGTCTCCATGAGCTAAAGATTAGTCTTTAATTAAAGATTAAGTCTTGTGAGCAAAGCTCCAGGGTTACATTGAGCCAAAATTGATAATGTATAGCTGCCTGATGTCTGCATTTGAGTTGATATAAGAAAATGTGTGTGTTTACCACTTGGGATTTTTGTGGGTGCTTAATACAGAAGATTTTGGATACAAGCTGCTGTCTTTGGACTGGCAAAAATTATATTCACTAGAATATTTGGTTCTGTTGGCTTTGAAGAAACAGACTGTCCCAATGGTCTGCTGCTGTTAGTATTTTGTACTGCTCCATGAGAGACCAGGTTTGACTGATACTCAGCCAAAGAACAGAGGGCTGCCCAAAACCTCCTGTCTGACCAGTCAGAAAGCAAAATTGCTGGACTTCAAAGAGTCTCGGTACCTATCTGCTAAAAGTTTGGAAGCTGCATCATGGAGCCTTAAGAGTGGGGTGCGAAGTGGGAGGGAATTGGGAGAATCTGAAGATTTGGACAAAAACCCTGCAAATCTCCCTGGTAATAAATGTGGGAACTAAGGGAAAATTAAAGCCTGGTACAGTGGGACTGCTTCAGCTCATTTTTTTTCTTCTTCCCCTTTTCAGGGTCTGAACATAATCTTCCACGTAGCCTTGGCACTCCTAAAGGTAAGAAATTAATTTTAACCCTTTTGTTAAATATTCACTGTATCACAGGTTTGCTTAATTGAAGATGTCAAATCATCTGATAACACCACCTTGAAAGGCAATAGTGGTTGGTCTCTCAGAGTTAACATGGAGGAAAACAAATATATTGTAAAGGGTCAGGTTGGGGGAGAGTGGTCCTTAAAAATGTGAGCTTTGTTGTTTGTATTAACAAGGGCATCATTTATGAAGACTAGGGAATAGTAACACCCAGCCAAAGTTTGAACCCCTGGATTTCATACTTGAGGTCTGCCTAAAGCCCATGCCCTTAACTGCAACAGAGTTTGAGTTGCTTGCAGCTTTGCCTTTGGGGAGGGAGTTTGTTATAAAAAGAGGGAGGCAGGTGATTAAGAATAACAAAGGCTGGGCATTCAAGTAATTGAAGGATCATTAGATCATCATGAAAACATTGCCAGGTACTCCAACTAAAAAATATGGGTAAAAAAGAATAGGAATAAGTATTGTGCTGCTGGGATTTGCATTTGGACCACTGCTGTTAAACCTATAAATGTTCTTGAAAAAGGGGGTAAACAGTGACTAATCCAAAGCTGACTGCAAAGAGTTATAGAGGGATCTCACAAAACCAGGTGATTGGGCAACAGAAGGGCAGATGGAATTTGGTGTTGATAAATGCCGAGTAATGCACATGGAAAAATATAATCCTAGCTATAGATACAAAAATGACAGGGTCTAAAATAGCTGTTACTAGTCAAGAAAGAGATCTTAGAATCCTTGTGGATAGTTCCCTGAAAACATCTGTTCAATGTGCAGTGGCAGTCTAAAAACTAAAAAGCTAACAGAATATTGGCAGTCGTTAGGAAATCAATAGATAGTAAGACAAAATACCATATTGCCTCTATATAAAGTCATTGTATGCCCACATCTTGAATGCTGTATGCAGATCTGGTCACCCCATCTAAAAAAGATTATTGTATTTGGAAAAGGTACAGAAAGCGCAAGAGAAATGATTACGGGGTAAAGAACAGCTTCCATATGAGGAGTGATTAACAAGACTTGGGCTTTTCATCTTAGAAAAGAAATGACTAACGGGTGAGGGGATATGTTACAGGTCTAGAAAATCATGAATGGTGTGGAAAAATAGAATAAGGAAATGTTATCCATTCCTTCACTAACATTACACAAGACGCTGACCCAATTACATTTCTGGGCAGCAAATTTACAACAAACAAAATAGTGACAGACAATGGATCATGATGATTGCTTTTTCTGCTTTGTCCTTCTGAAACACCTGGCACTGGCCACTGTTGGAAGACAGAATACAGGGCTTGATGGACCATTGGTCTGACCCAGCATGGCCATTCTGATACTTTTATATAGAGCTGAAGTGTACTACCTGCTGCTGTAACCCAGTAAACCCCACACCCCTTCCACAGCTGAGTTAGAGCTAAGGATTCCTGACGGGGTGGGTCTCTCTCCACAAATTTAGTAACAAAGTAAGAATATATATTACAATTTTAAGGCTAACCAGTGTCCCTTAAGTGTCTTGCCACTAGAAGTCAGATTATGCTAGTTAGAGCTGAGCGGGTCTAATATTGATTTAATTTTCTTTCTTTTATGTAGGAATTAGATAGAGTGCTTCTGTCAGCTAACTGCTAAGCTGACTGCCAAAAAAAGTAGAGTTTTCCAGTGCCTTAGTAGCCCCTGGATAGAGATGATGCATGTGTGGCATGCACGCTGTGAAAACTGAGTTTCATTTTGTCAAGAAGGATTGTGGGAGAGAGTTGGAGCACTAGCAGCAACTGAGTAGGCTGCTAGCTTGCCTCTACAAGACAGGGCCACTAGGGTTTTGCCTCTGTCTTTGGTCATGCCAGCTAACTTGAGTTACTAGTATGGTAGTACATTAGACAGGAGTTTTTGAGTGTGAATGGGAGTCAGATTAATAGGGTTTCTTGAACTATAACATGAATCAGCTTCCCAGTAAAGACAAGCCCTCCAAGAGGAAAAGTGATTTTTATCAAGAGTGTTGAATACTTTTTTGTTTTGATTTTGTTACTGCTTGTTTAACACTGACTATGCCTAATGAACAAGTAATAGGAACGTTTCCTTTTTCAAAGATTCAGCATCCCATTATAGCAATGAAGGGCTGAGAGAGTTCCTAATCCACTTCTTTGGGTTTTCTAAGGGGGACCGTCAACAAGGAAGATATGTGAGACTTCAAACATGAAAGTCAAGCACAATGATCCAAGGATTCCAGTAGATTTGTTTTGAAGTCAACAGTTCTTACATGTTTTCCCCAAATACCTCATAATTCCCAGTGTCACCAGGAAGAGCAAGTGGGACAAAGTGTTATTGATAGCCCAAAACTGGACTGAACAGCTCTGGTTCTTGGATCTCATGGATCTAGAGTTGGACCTTGAAGTCTCAGGGTATGTCTACACTACAGCGCTAATTTGAACTAACTTAGTTCGAATTAGTTAATTCGAACTAAGCTAATTCGAATTAGCGCATCTAGACCTAAAAACTAGTTCGAATTAGCATTTTGCTAATTCGAACTAGCATGTCCACATTGAGTGGACCCTGAACAGAGGTTAAGGATGGCCGGAAGCAGTGCCGCCAGGGCATCAGAGTAGGACTTAGAGTGTGGAGCTGCTGTCTCAGGCTAGCCGAGGGCTGTGCTTAAAGGGACCCGACCCCCACCCCGGACAGACAGTTCTCAGGGGTGCCCCGCTTGCAAAGCAGTCCTGGCTTGGAGTGCCCTGAGAGCCCACACTCGGAACATCACAGCACTCGGCCATCAGCCCGGCTGCACTTGCCGCAGGCTGCCATCTGGGGGGAGGGGACAATCGGGGGGCTGCAGGAGAACTTCCACCCCGAGCAGCCCACAGAGCCAGCCCAGTCCTCCCCATCGGGGGCTCGTACCCAATTCCTCCCTCACCTCCTTCCACTTACCCCTCCCTAGCCCCCCTTCCTGATGTACAAAATAAAGGACACGTGTGGTCAAAAATAGAATCTCTCTTTATTGAACAAAACTGGGGGAGACTGGGAAGAGGAGGTGGGAGAGGGGAAGAGAGAGGCTGGGAGAGGGGAGGGCAACTACAATGATCAGGGGTTTGGAACAGGTCCCATATGAAGAGAGGCTAAAGAGACTGGGACTTTTCAGCTTAGAGAAGAGGAGACGGAGGGGGGATATGATAGAGGTCTCTAAAAGTATGAGTGGTGTGGAGAGGGTGCATAAAGAAAAGTTCTTCATTAGTTCCCATAATAGAAGGACTAGAGGACACCAAAGGAAAGGAATGGGTAGCAGGCTTCAAACTAGTAACAGAAAGTTATTCTTCACAAAGCAAATAGTCAACCTGTGGAACTCCTTGCTGCAGGAGGCTGTGAAGGCTAGAACTATAACAGAGTTTAAAGAGAAGTTAGATCAATTCATGGAGGTTGGGTCCATGGAGTGCTATTAGCCAGGGGGTAGGAATGGTGTCCCTGCCCAAAGTTTGTGGAAGGCTGGAGAGGGATGGCACGAGACAAATGGCTTGGTCACTGTCTTTGGTCCATCCCCTCCAGGGTTCCTAGTGTTGGCTGCTGTCGGCAGACAGGCTACTGGAGTAGATGGACCTTTGGTTTGACCCAGTACGGCCATTCTAAGTTCAGGGCTCAGGGTTGGGGGTCTCAGTGGACCACCTTGATTTTCATGCAAACCTGCTCCTGGGTGGCCAGGCTGGCAGCTATCCTGCCCTAGACGGCCACTTTCCTGTGCCTAGTGCGGAGGTCGTGGACGAGGTCCATGATGTCTGCACTAGACCAGGTGGGTGCCCACCTCTTGCGGTCCTGGGCAGGCTCCCGAGAGCCGCCAGCATGGTCCCGGGAAGAGGCGGAGGGCTGGGGGGCATCGGGTGGCTGGCTTGAGCCGTGCCAGGTGCAGGGTCTGCTGGCTGGGTGCTGGCAGGCTTGCACCTGGCACGGGCACCGTAGCCAGCCCGTGCCCCTTTAAGGGCTCCGGGGCCAGGAGGGGAGCATACGAGTTTCCCTGGTGGTGCCCAGAGTGGCCACCAGGGAAAGCTGGGGAGGGCTAGCCTCCCAGTAGTTCGAATTAAGGGGCTACACAGCCTTTAATTCGAACTAGTAAGTTCGAACTAGGCTTAGTCCTCGTGGAATGAGGTTTACCTAGTTCGAACTGAGCACTCCGCTAGTTCGAATTAAGTTCGAGCTAGCGGAGCGCTAGTGTAGCGCCTATCAAAGTTAATTCGAACTAATGTCCGTTAGTTCGAATTAACTTTGCAGTGTAGACATACCCTCACTTCTTAGTTTCCTTATTGCATTCTCTCAGGATTGAAACTGTATGCTTCATATGTAAGTTGCTCAGTCTTGCAAGTTGGCTACTGGCCTGTCAGGAGGTTTCAGTTCTGACTGTTCCACAGATGTTTAGGAGATCATTTCATAGACAGTTACTTGTGCTGAAATAGAATAGGATTCCTGTATGGATTTCCCAGAATTAATGAGTTCCAAATCCTGATAGCCGATCCCTATATCCTTACCCAAAATTTGTTTTACTAAAATAGCCTTTTATTTCCATTTTAATCAGCTTATTACTTTACCTGTCTTCTTCCCTACATCTCATTTGACTCTGAGAGAGATTAGATTATACACTGAGAGCTCTTACTTATTTTCTAGATAAGACAAAGCCAATTAATTAAACTCTTAGACTACTCATAGTTTGTGGAGCTAAAGCTAGGGGCCCATTTATCTCATGATGGTGTCTCTCTAAACTAATTGGATTACATGTACACATGTGCTTCAACCTGGCAGTCATTCCACTATTTGGAGTATTGGAACATACTCTGCTACATCCAAAGCTGTTTCAGTTGCATGCCTCCATGATATTTCTATCTCAGATTCGTGGGTAGACTTCTGGCAGTGTTTTATCACCATCTTGATTAGGATTACGTGACATGGTTTTTAAAACATCGGCTGTCACACGTCTCCAGCAGAAGTACTTCCACCATCGCTATCACTTGTGCAGCTGAGCTGATATTAGCAACGCTAGTAAGTTTCTAGAGAATTTCTCAAGTGTATGCAAGGGCCATTGTGCCATGTTGGGAAAAGGATTGAACCCATAAACATCGATCTTTAGAAAGGCCATGTTATGATTAAGGAGACTTCTTGTTTTAAATAATTAGCGCTAATTATGTGCAACATAAAACACTCATTCTAATTACTTGATTATCTTCCTTGACAACTGAGTCAGTTCTTTATTTGGCTACTCCAGAAAATTAGAAAGGAAAACTTTTAAGAAGGTATTCTGGAATCACTTTAATATAAGCACTTAACAAGCATAAGACCTGCTAAATCGAACACAGAAGGCTCCCCCATCGGCAGCCAGCACTTCTGTGCGGCACTCCCAACGGTCTCCCACTTTGTGGACAGCGGGAAAACTTGAATCAAGGTGCATTGACACTAGCTATGTAATTAATGTATCTGTATTTTAATTCGACCTTCCCATTTAGTGTAGACCTGTCCCCGAGGAACTGGTTCCTTACCACAGCTGGAGCTGGACGCTGCTTCTCACTCAACAGCTCTGGGGTCTTGGCCTAGGTAGACCTCACCCTGGGCCTAAATTAATGGCAACTTTAGGATGTTTTCTCCTCTGTGATCTTTGGGGGTGATTTCTAATTTTAGGAATCATTAATCAACAGGCTATTAAAGAGTCTTTACCCAGTAAATGTCATTTCTTCCTGCATCCATGAGGAACATTCAGGGCAGACCTCCTGTAAATTACCAACCGAATTATAACTCTGCTCCTGAACTGTTTGGTAGCTTAGTAAATGTCATTACTCTACCAGGTGCCTAGATGAAAACTGAGCTGTTGCTAGAGTTTAAAGTAGCAGTGAAGCTCCTCAGACCAATAACCCACTTAGAAGCTTCAGGGAACACATGATAGTCACGGGGATCAGAGATGAATCTGCTTCCGTCCCCCACACACATTCAAAGCAAGGCACGGATGATTAGAAACAATCGGGTTTCGGTTGCCTTTTTCTGAACAACAGCCGCTGGCCAGTGCCATAGACCCCCAGAGCTGATGGAATATTAGTTTGATCCGGAACAGGAAACAGAATGTTGAAGGAATAAACAGTCCTCCTCTTTGCTGTGTGAACAAGCGGAGAATTTTCTTCTCAGCAGTACCTGTTGGGTCATCTGTGGAACCCCCTGGCATGGCCCCTTCCTGGTGCAGTATATAGGACACTGCCGACTCCCATCCCACCCCACCCTCTCTGTTCCTTCTTACACCTAGAGATGGTTGCTGGAAATTCCTCATGCTTTTGATGTGTAAGCACTTTCTTGGTATCACTGTTTGTTAGTTGTTCAGTTAGTTTAGAGCAGGGGTGGCCAACAAGTTAGAAACTAAGAGCCAAAACAGCTATGGATAGAGTGCAAAGAGCCACGTATTATATATTTATTTTTATCTATCTATCTAGATAGGTATAGTACACAAAATATAGTGATAAAAATAATGTTACAGGACATTTCGGACAAGAGCCCTTCCTCAGCTGTGTTAACAGAGTGCTGTGTTGATAAGTTATTATTTCAAATTTTTGTTCCAGAAGGTGCTTAAAACATAACATTCATTCCAAAGGGTTCCAAAGTTCCAAGACTGGGTGGAACTGAGGGAATGACAAAATACATTTGTTGATATCTTAATGAGAGCAAGTTGCAACTCTGAAAATGTTGTCAATATACCTCAGGAGGAGATTGGGTTTGTTGCCAGAAAACTGTTGAAAAAACATCTTCTCTACAAATCCCACAAATAGACAGGCATAAGAAGGTCCCATTATAGTCCCTGTACTAACACCTCTTACTTGAGAGTAGAAGTTTGAATTAAAAGTGAAGCAATTTAATGTAAGCACAGGCGCAGCCAGTCTTAAAAGAATATCAGTAGACAGGGCTGGCTTTAGGAAGTGCGGGGCCCAATTCGAACAGTTTTGGCGGGACCTCCCCACCCAGGATTTTTTTTTGAGCGAAAAAAAAAACAACCTTCACTGCAAACCACAACCACACGCAAATATCACATCAGAAGTAGATCTGATCAAAATGTGTATCAATATAGTTGAACATTTTTTTTTAAAAGCCATCCTTTATTATGCAAAATTTTACACAAAATTAAATCAGTTGCCTTAAGTGTAGGTCAAATATTTTCAATTGCAAACTATCTAATCTTTTCAATAAAATTTAAAGTTTGATTTTAAAAAAGTTACCAGAGAGCGTTGCAGTTTTCTGTTATATTGTTTTACTTTTTAAATAGCAAAAATGGAGTCTTTGTTAAGAAAGTGTCAGTTCTGTGGTCAAATTCCAGTCCTTAGTGATTTCAGCACCAATGATTTCACTAGGTAATATGATACCTCACCACCATTGCCTCCTTTGCACTGCCCTTCAACACATTGCCTGCATATTGAGTCCAAGGTCAGTCTACACAAGATTTTATCAATAATTTTTGCTCAAGCGATCACTAAGACAAGACAAGGACTCTCAATTGAATCGTGTCAGCTCTGCCTTTAAACACTGGATGTAAAGTGTCAGATACAATTGAGGACTCCCAAATAGACTCTACACCACCAGAAATAAAACCTGTTTCCATCTTTTGTGACTTTCAGTTAGATGTGACTCGCTATCCTCTGCGTAGTGTTCAAGTTATGGTAGACCCTAAGCCAGGTCATATTAAGTTCAGGTCTTTTTTCCTTTTAATCATACAACATGGATTACAACATTTCATTCTCCCAGCTCCAAGTCTTAAGTGAATTTCAACCCAAAAGAGCCAAAATTGATCACCTTGACACAGCAAGTGTGTCTACTGGTCTCTGTGGCAAAGTAGGTATGTCTATATAAATAAGTAATAGAGATGTAGCCGTCAACACACATAAAAAGGACAAATCAAATTTCAGAACAAATTTCATTAGCTCACAGACATTTACCTTCCCCTCCTCATCCCCCCTCTGTTCTGAAATTTGATTTGTCCTTTTTATATGTGTTCACTTTTTTTAATCGTATCCCTTTGGTATATATGGTCATGCCAATTTTCTTCCACAATTTGATCTGAGGAAGTGCGTCTGGCCCACAAAAGCTCATCACCTAATAAACCATCTCGTTAGTTTTTAAAGTGCTACATAGTCCTGTTTTTTGTTTCAGCTAGACTAGCCTAACACGGCTACATCTCTATTACTTATTTATATAGACATACCTAATCTACTGAAGGGAGAAACCTTTCTAAATTCACCAATCAAAGAGCAGTATTGCCAACCCAAAAATCACAAGGAAAGCCTACATAAAATTATGAGAATGGTCTACAAATCATAAGATTTTTTTAAAAATAAAACATGTTGGATTTTTATTGGCCTTTTGTTTCTTGAGTATGTAGGGTTCATGTTTTAAAGCTTTCCTCCTTAGCTGTAAGGCCCAGAAGTATAGAGAACTTTTTTTAAATGAAAGCTGAGATTCCTACATAATCAACTGACTCCAGGCCTTTAGAAAAACACCAAATGTTTTGAGGCTCATGGTAAAACAATGGAGGAATTCTTGTGAACCCATGCTTTGCCCACAGTATAAATTAAAGAAACCCACAATATCTTCTCCACTAAACATCCTAATGAGATACTGCAAACAGTAAACTGAATTCAGCAGCTCCTGATATGAACAGGTATCTACCTAGTTTTTCATATTTGAGATGGGTTACCAGGAATCATACATGACAATATGAAATCTTTCCACTCTCAAGTCAGCATATTCACAAAGCACCTATAATTTTGATCCATGCATTTATTGGATAGTGAAAGAGAAAGGAGGGGAATTAGTGTAGATAAATGTTCAAATTAAAAAAAAAAAAAAAAGCCTGAAGGAATTAGGACTGGGCTCCTACATCTCACGTTCAGAACTGACTAGGACACTTATGATCAGATTTCCAAAGGTGTGTACAGATCTTTGAACATCCGAGTTAGCAACTGTCTCTTTAGGAGCTTAATTACCTTTGAAAATCTGAGCTTAGATTTCCAAGTCCAATTTTCAGAAATGAATTGTCACTCAAGTGCTTTTGAAAATTTTAACTGGGGGCCTAAAGAGACAAAAATAGACAAAAGGCAGGAGATATGGTATTCCTTTTAAAAACGTGTGACATCTATTTTAAACTAAATTTTATATTATTTTTCTCCCAGGGGCAACTGACCCCTCCGGCCCCCTCACTACGTCACTGCCGCCCCTCCTGCAGATCTATCATCTTATGCATGTGAAGATCTGAGAGAGCCATTCCATGAATCTGCAGTTAGTGTCTGTGGCGCCTGCTTCTGGGTAGTGTCTCAATGCTGCCACATTCACCTCGAAAGAGGGAGCTTCCCCAAGCAGGCTCTTGCTGCAGATCCCCAAGGCATCCACAAGTCCAGTCTCCTTTGAATGAGCCCACTTCCCCAGGGCTCATTGATCTTGGATCTGGCTTCCATCCCCTCTCCAACCCTAACAACTGCCCAGAGGTGCTCACCTTCCGCCTTATACATTCCCACCTCATTCACCCCACAGGGACAGTCTGTGCCTCACTTGTCCTAGGGACTATTCTACCAAGATGTAATACAAAGTTTCCATGTAAAAGGACTCACTACAAAGCTAAAAACTTCAATGAGAGAATGATTAATACAGAGATGGGTCTACATCTGCTGCAGGGAGATACCTCTACCTGCCTACACCCCTCTCTCCCAGAGTCTACAGCCCCATTGCAAAGCGGGGGAGTGGAAGGAAAGAGGCTGAGGCCCATCAACGGGACTGAAGCAGTCATGAGCAAGCCATGCCTAGGAGCCATTCTCCTGTCCATTGCTGGTGCAGTGTTGCTTCAGGCACGCTGAAATGCATTCATCCCTAGGGTGGGCTGGACAGCTGTTTAACACCTGAATAAGGTTTCAGGAAGGGGGGCAGTGCGGGCTGCCTTCCTGTAGAGCCCCCATCAGAACTACTGTGCCCTCCTGGCTTAGGAAAAGAATAAACAGGAGGATTGGAAATTAACCCACCCAGTCTCACGTCCCCGAGGCAGGGAATGAGCCATCTACATTAGGCCCCAGCTGGAGTATCATGTCCAGTTCTGGGCACCACATTTCAGGAAACGTGGAGAAACTGGAGAAAGTCCAGAGAAGATCAACACAAATGATGAAAGGTCTAGAAAACATGAGATATGAGTCAAGGCTGAAGAAAGTAGGCTTGTTTACCTTTGAAAAGAGAAGATCTAGAAGGGACCAGGTGCAGGGGCGCGGGGCCTGATTCTACCGAATCGGTCGAATCGGCCTAAGGCCGGCCCTTTCAGTAGATGGGTTCTTAACAGTTTGATCAGCGAGGAAAAATAAACCACAATGTTATTTCTTGCCTTGCATATTACAGTTTTTGACTCAGACTTTTGGCAATCCTTGCTTTCAACAATCCTCTTCAGATTGGGCCTATATTTGGTTGAGGCCACTCGATGTAATTCCCTCACGTGTGTGTCAGTTAGAATAGATAGATGCTTCGATATCACTTTTCAATGTAGAAAAAACTGACTCAGAAAGGTATGTTGACCCAAATATTGACAATAGTCTGAGCGCAGCCTGTTTAGTATTGGGGTATTTTTTCATTGGTACAGTTTTCCAGAACTCAAGTGTGTTTTCCTTTAGAAAAGACTTCAATCTATCGTCCTCTGACAGTTCAGTCATCTCAATCTGAGAAGCTGCTTCGTCTGTGATTAACGGAGCTTTCAAACAGTCAGCCTCGCAGTGAAAAGGTCGACCAGGAATATAATCTGTGGCCTTTTCAATTGTAGATCATAGAATCTTTCCAAGAAACTATCTTGAAGTTTTTCGATCAATGTTGCATACCGTGCTGTGTTTTTTTTCAAGGCTTCAGCTGCTTGTTGATCCGTATTTAACAATGAAGGAAAATGTGTTAGTTCCCACCTTTGAAGTTGAGCCTTGAACAGCTTTAGTTTGTTGACAAATGCAAATACACTTTGCATCAGGTCAGGCAGCATCTTTAATTTCCCTTGTAGGTCCAGGTTGAGTCTGTCCAGATGACACAGCATGTCCACCAGAAATGCCAAATCTAAACCCAATGCGGATCTGAGAGCTCAGGATATTCCTTATGCTTCTCTTCCATGAACAGTGTCACAGCATCCAAAAGTTCACAAAATGAAACAGCACTTTGTCTTTTGAAAGACACCTTACAGTACAGTGCAGTGACAGGTCTCCTGGAAGACCTTGGTCGAGCTCAGCAATGAGATTCTTGAATTGTCTGTGGTTAAGAGCATGTGTGCGAATATAATTGACAATTTCTAGCACGGGTTTCATTACGTGGTCTAAATTCAGGTTTTGAGACACCAGTTGCTCCTAATGGATGATGCAGTGAAACGTCCAGAACTCAGGGAACCTGTAGTCAGCTCTGCATAGCCCCACAAGTCCATTCATAGATCCGATCATAGACGGTGCCCCATCCATTGCTGTTGCTGCAAGTTGCGGTAAAGGCAGATTTGTTTTTGCAAACACTTCCATCAATGTTTCTTTCACATCAGTGCCACAGGTTCTTTCTTTTAACGGTACAATATCCAGGAGTTCTTCGTTGATTACACAATCCTCCGACACCGTCCATACAAATATTGCCAATTAAGATTTGTCCTGTACATCACAAGACTCGTCCAGTGCAATATTGAGGTACTCGCATTTCTGAAGATCTGAATATAAATGTGATTCAAGTGCATCATTTGTCAGATATTCTGTGTTCAATTGTGTGGCGTGAGTGTTTAAAGTCTGAAACCATTCTTTTCTGATTGTCGCTTTCTGGAGACAAGATGGAAACAACACCTACAAGGTATTTTTTTAACAAACTCGTCTTTGTTGTAATGGAAGGTGTGCTTTGTGGTGGCTGAAGCCCTGAGAGCCCCTACCCCGCTGGTCAAAAGTCCTGATGCAGGGCAGGAGCCCAGACCTCCCCCCAACGAAGTCTGGCACTTGTGGCTTGGCCACCTGGATGTATAGCATCCACAGAGTAGTCTCAATTATATTTCTGTCCTGTTGGTGGCAGTATTATACAATTGCTTATTGGTTAGGTACTTAATTTTGTACCTGTAGCGGAAGCATTGTTAATAAGTTGAGCTCATCAATGTAAACAATTTCTTTGCTTTCTCCTCCCATTTCTCAAGTGGGAGACAGACTAAGGCACAGCAACATAAAATGAATATTCATGTTTAAATGGCTGATACACTGTTAATGAAGGGCAGTTACTTTAGAGCACTTTCACAAGCAATTTACTATCTTGACATTTTCATAAAAAGGATGCTCATTAAGATTATAGGTTTAGAATCGTAAAAGGAAAATGCTTTCCCATTCCAGTATATGGCACACATT
Organism: Pelodiscus sinensis; assembly: GCF_049634645.1. Classification (NCBI taxonomy): domain Eukaryota; kingdom Metazoa; phylum Chordata; order Testudines; family Trionychidae; genus Pelodiscus; species Pelodiscus sinensis. Next base: position 61,872,464 of record NC_134719.1, on the reverse strand, counting down.
CAAGTGCCTTTTATCTCCCTACAGCCAGCTTCCTTGTTGTGGATTGCAAATTAAACATTAAAACATTGCATCTCTTAGGAAACCTCTTCCATTAAAGGTGTCATTGACATCCCATTTTAGACAACTATAGAATGCAGTTTTAGCCATGGCAAGCCTGTTCATTCCCATTCAGAAGCTCTTAATTGAGTAAGCTGCAAGCGTAAAGCAAGGTTCACAATGGAATTTACATTTTTGATTAATTGCTTTCAAACTTATGTAGCTATATCCCATAATTTGACATCTAAGCAAGTGCTCTCTTGTTTATGGTTTAGCAAACATCGGCATAACACAGAGCGACTCAGGAAAGTCCGTTTTTTAAATCAGATTTGTAGGTTCTACATATTATGTATTGTTTCCTTACTTTAATCTTCCCGCTCTCATTTTATTACCTGGACAATTAAATGCACACTTTTCAATTCCGTTTTGAGGGCTAGCAAAATGAGGCAAGTATAAAAATATATAATCCTACTGAAGCAAAAATGTAAATTACAGCACAATGTGTGCACAGTGTGCAATAACTTAAAGTGTAAGGAAACATGAATTCTTGGACATGCACATTTTCATTATGGGAATGAGCTACTTTCAGGCTGTGGTCTAGACCAACATTTTATCCACTATTCATAAAAATCCTCCAGACCCAAGCTATTGGACAAGTGCAATGATCTAGGCAACTGCTAAGAACATATTGGATGGTTGCTAACAGATCAAGGCCCATCCTTTGGTCCATAAAAAGACTGTTCAAATGTACCGGGGTTGGAAATCTTTTTAATATATTTTGTTATCTAGAACATCTTAAAAGTTAGTGATAGGGAGTACTTCATACAGCTAACTGGTGGGGTTGGGCAGACACAGAGATTCCCCATTTCCAAAAATAAATGAAAACTAGAATGAAAAGGGTGGCTTATTTGATATAATTATTCTACCTTATCTCCTCTTTCCCTTTTCTGTCCTTTGCTACCATCACTCATCAGATCAACCTGTTAGGGGTAGCTTGCTCTCGGGCACTGAAAGTTACCACTCCTCATAGGGCCATCCCAACCGATGTACCTCTTAAAGGCAAAATTTATGTGGGAGACAAGTGATGCATAAGGCTTACACTGGCCCTGTGCATTAGGGGAGATTTGCTCCATAGTGAACTTCCTGCCAGTAGTGTAGGGAGCCTTTTTTGTTCTGCCCTCATGCCACCATATCAGATCCTAAGTGGACACTTATACCTACCCAATCCCAAATGTTGGTCATCTCTCATCTCCTGGGCAGGACCAGGATTTTAAAAATCAAGGGTAAGATTTTGTTTTCTGCCTCTCCAGGCTTGTCTTCACTACAATGGTAAGCTCAAGGTAGTACACTTGAGTTACTGCATTTGGGACAGCATCCCTTGAGAGCAACCAACTTCAACATAGCACTGCAGAGTAGGGATGTGAATGGGTAACCTTATTGGGTGATGCTTACCGGTAACTGGTTAACCAGCACCTGAGAGCAAGAGCCAGCTGGGCCCACTGCACCATAGGCCAGGACTAGCAGCCCTGTCAAACCCACAGTCACGGCCAGCAGTCCCTCAGGGCTGGCAGCTAGGAGCCAGCAGCCCTGTGAGGCCAGCAGCTGGGAGCTCTGCAGGGCTAGCAACCTGGAGCTGGCAGCCCTGCAGGGTTTGGCAATCAACAGCGCCATGAAGCCGGTGGGGCCAGGAGTTTGGCTGCCCTCTCCCCTTTGTAACCTCACCCACTCAGGATCCAGTTAACGGATTAAACAGGATTTTATATCCCTACAGCAGAGCAAGCCAGAATGGCCATACTACCCTTTGCCTTCATTGTCAGCCACTCCTTCTGTGCCAGGGTTTGTTGTGAAGACCTCTCAGGACAACATAAACTGCCTTGCACCAAGCCTGCACTAGGAGGAAATCTCTCCAGACTGGATGCAGGCAGGGCTCTTACGGACCTTAATTGCTTGTTACCAATAAAGTTATTGCAAATCCTGCATTAGTAGATATGAAATCTGCTAGTCAATTATAGTAGTTATGTATTTTTAATTTCTGTTGTTTTAAACGATTTCTGGTCGAACCTCTACCATGTTTTTTTGCAATATCCTATCACTTGCCGGTTGATATATTTGGCCTGGGGCATGGGTGGCCTAGTAATCACTAGTACAGAGAAGGGCGTTGGAAGGTTGGGGGGAGGAGAGGACTGGATTGGACTGATAAGTTGTCTGACTGAGTTTCCCTCATGGTTTATTTACAGTAGACATTGATTTCTTGGAACTCTAACAGCAGGACTACAGGGACATCAGGGAAGCAAAGGCAGAGGCCAAGGAGGCATTTTGTATCTCTTGGCTAACTCAGTCAACCCCAAATGTTAAGATATGTCTCATCAGCCCTAAAAAATCTTGAGATTTTAAAATATATGTCCGTGGTATCTGAGTGTGAGCCTGTAGGAAGATGTAAGTAAGACTTAGAACTCCCTATTCTTAAACTCTGAACACCGTCAAATACTTAGAGTGAAGAACAGCAGTCTAGATAATACTCCTGCCTTGAGTGTAGGGGACTAGACTGGAAGACCTCGAGATCATTTTCAATAATATACTTATATGATTCTGTGAATGCAACAGAACTAAAATGTCCCTCCTCAACTGTCAGCCCTAATCTCCCAAAATCCACAACCTCATCTAAAACCTCCTGAACTTCATTCTGCCACAGATTCCTTCCCATATGTATGTTTATTGTGATTTATATACTAGTACCATTGGGGCACCTTGACACATTTTCAGATACAGCGATATGTCTGAGAGATGGCTTTATACCATACTGTAAAGATCAACAAATGTGGGCTATTTTGATCCATACTGGGGAGTGAATTCCAAAGTTCAGGAACCCCCACACAGAACGCTCTGCCAGCAGCTCCTTAAAAGCTAAAGGGAGCTCTGCGTCATGCATCTCGGCTGAGCTCCACTGGGAGACTGTCACATGGGCAGAGAAAAAGTCTTTTGGAGAGGAAAGCTTAGACCATTTAGGGATTTCTGGGTCAGAACCAATACCTTAGAGTCCACTGAGAAGCTCATGTACAGCTTATGGAGATACAGAGAACTAGTGCTGGGTGCTGACCAACTGCAAGACAAACAGCTCAATTTGCAGGCTTTGCTTTCAGTTGCACCAGCCTGGATTGTGGAGGTGGCACTTTAAAGAGCGTGTTGCAGTAGTCTAATGGCAGTTCTATGGTCTGTACCAGAGAGAGAGGGCTGGAACTTCCTGACAAGAGATGGAAATAAGATGTCCTGCTCACATGGGCTATAAGTCTGCAGCAGCTGGGAGTTTAATAGGCCACCAGATTGTAGCCAAATAGCAGGTCCACTCTCAATCGGAGGGCTTAAGATAATTGTTGCCATATCTTCCATTGTTAATTCTCCCTGCCTGCTAATAGCACTGTAGTCCGGGTTCTCATTCGTGTGCCAGTTACAAAAGGTTCTGCTTAGTAGTGTCCTAGTTGATGACAACTTTCTGTTAATAGAACCATTCTGCCTGAAACTGATACTGTACAATGGGCTCCAATGTTAACTGCTCTGGATACTGGTAACAGGCATGCGGGTATTCACAGCTTGGCTGTGCAAAGCCCCAGTTCCTGGCAGGTTTGTGGGGCTGCGTGGAAGTACTGGACCATGCAGAGCCTAGGCCCCAGGGTAGGCTGCAGGCAGATGCCCAGATGCTGAGGTTTTCCCATAGGATTATACAGTACCTCTCCCTGCATTCTTCAGGTTGCATTCCACCCTGGCATGGACTCCACTCATGCCAGCACTCCTGCTCCCCATGGAATGCCCCAGGTGCACGCAGGATTGTGAGGCCGCAGCCAAGGAAGGAGGAGCTAACTTGTGACAAACCCAGGCCCATAGTGCCAGGGCATGATACAGACTAGAGACTGCAGGGAGAGGTTCTGTGTAGCCCAGATGCTTCCTTCCCTGGCTGCAGCCCCCCCTCTCCCCCACACACCTTCCAGATCACAAGCCCTAGACTCTACCCCTTGTATCAAACCCATAACTTGTTAGGTGAGTTGGTGTTAGAGCATGCCTCTTTGTAGCAACACTGTCACTCTTGATTTAAACATTTCAAGGAATGAGGAATGCACCGCATCCCTTGGGAAGCTGAGCAGTGGTTAATTATTCTCACTGCTAAAAAATCACACCTTATTTTCAGTCTGAAATTGCCTCGCTTTAGCTCCCAGCAGTTGGATCTCATTATTTCTTTGCCTGCTAGAGTGAAAAGACATATTTGTATTCACTTCACAAGCATATTTGTTCTTCATACATAAAAAGAAACAAGGTTTATCCAAAATAAAAACTGTCTATAAGAAAAATAAAAGAACACAATAGCTGAGTTGACAGTCTACTAAAATTAGCTCGAGGTCTGTGGATCAGAGGGCAGGTCTTTCCAAAATTGACAAATGCGGAATGGAATTGTTCTGCCTCCTGTTGATTCCACTGACTAACCAGGCCTCTCTCACCAGCCACTCCACCCTCTCTGCTTCTAGATAGTTCTGTAAGTTCTTTATCATTTCCCAGGAGGCATAATGAGAAACTGTATCTTCTCATTGCTGCCCCTATAAAAACGTTTTTCAAGTAAATCTGTCATTTTGAAACCTTTGATTATGATCCTGGTTTTATAATCTAGCAAACAAAAGTCTGTCAAGATGGGTTGTTCAGACTGGAAATTAGGCATAAATTTTTAAAAGTGAGGGGAATTAACCCTTGGGTCAACTTACTAAGAGGAATGGGGGATTCTTCATCATGGGCAATTTTTAAACCAGGTTTGGATGTTTTACTAAAAGATCTGCTCCTCTTCAAACTGGAATTATTTCAGTGAAGTCCTATGGCCTGCAGTGTACAGGGGGACCCTTCTGGCCTTGGAATCCATGAATCTATTCACAGATTGACACACTTCCACATTCATTATGTTCATATAAATATTTAAAAATTGCAAAACCAAAATTGGAATCTCCTCTCCCATACGTTGTTTTGTTTTCTTGAGTGGAACCCCTCAGTTTTTTCCCAATCCAGTTAAGGCATAGCTTCTCGCTAGCCCCCACAATGGGCCTCTCCCTCATTGTGTAGAAGTAAGAAGAATCTTGGTAATGACACACGAGACCTTTAGTGCACTGAAACAATGATACATGGCACTCATTGGAACCATGTTACTAAGGAGTCATATGTTTTCCTGCTTGGGCCTTAAGCAAATCAGGACTGCCTCATGATGAACATGGAAAGTCAGTCAATAAATCTGTTAATGTGGATGTCTCATCATTAGTCCTTAATTAGTATTTAAGTAAACTGTGAATGTCGTAACTGGTCAGAAGTCAGATCTACAAGGACCAAAGATCTCAGGATTCTATAAAATCAGAGTTTTCACCACAGTTTTCTCTGTAATCTTAACTCAAATGGAAGATCACAGGTGGTCAGATTGCCTGTTGCAAATAAAGATTTTTTGTGCAAAGGACATACACAATTACTTTTTAGGGGTGCATCTACACTGCACCCATAGGGATACGCAATTTGAGCTATGTAAATGGGGTATCTTATTTCAATCTAATTTCAAAATAGCTTATTTTGAAATTTGGTTCTGTCTACACAGCACCAAATTTCAAAATAAAGCACTATTCCGAAACATTCCTTAACCCTCGTGAGGGTTACACAGATGCCAGAACAGCATGCCCGTTATTTCTAAATCTATTTCGAAATAACTGGCGCATTTAAAGACGTGGAATAGCTATTTCGGGATACTTCTGGTATCCAAAATAGTGCTGCTCTCTAGACATAGCCTAAGAGTGCTAGGAAAATCTACCAATCATGGACTAGCTATTTTCCAACCAGCCTCCACACGCCAGATGCAAGGGGTAGATCAAAGTACTCCCTGTACATCCCAAGCCTCATTGGGCATCACTAACGTTAACTATGTCAGAAATGAGCAAGCCTCCATGCCTCTAAAATTCTGTTCTCAAAATAGCCCAGTCCAAACACGAATGATGTGCTGTGTGAAATATTTCCTTGTAGTATGATGTACTCACATCAACTGCCAAGGGAAGTTTGCTTGGGTTGAATAGGCTATCCACTACCAGAGCAAATCTGTAAGTGCTGTGGATGAGTCGATGAATGTTGGACAGTCAGCCATAGTTAGCTCATAGCTGCTGCTGCTCCAGCTATTTTCCCATGCACTTCATCTGTCCCAGTGAACCAAGATGACAAATGAAGATAATGTTATTTTGCTGATACCTTTCCCATAAAGTTATTTGTCAGTCCAAGAAAATGTGTTCATGTTCGAATGGAGTTCTGTATAGAAGGAATATTAGCCTGAATTGCATCAACTTCACTTTAGTATTTCTCATTTCTGTTGCAGTTTATCCAGACTTGTCTTAATAAGTCAAATCTTCTTCACACTTAGACTACACATATGAGAGCATTCTGATTCTGATTTTGATTTGGTGGCCCAGTGTTGTGGAATTTCACTTTTTAATAATGTTTTGGCTAGTAGCTCTGCTGAAGGTGGTTGTACTGAATATAGGAAGCCCAGAGACAAATGCTTTTTGCACATTCATCTGTATTTGCACAAATACAGCGCCTTGTATAATTTTCAAGGATCTATTTGTAGAGTTAGAAAAGATCTAAAATTGCCATCTTTCTATAAAATAGATACAGAATTGCACTGTCTGCTTAGGCCGGGGTATTATTTTAGTTTTCAGTCTAGTGTGTGAATTGTTCCAAAGATATGCTCGGTTGTATAGTACATTTTCTAATTGAATGATTTAAAAACACAGGCTCACAAATTCATGCTTTCTTAAGCACACTCCTAATGAGCTGAAGCAGAACCTGGTATAGAGGTACCTCTGTGTGTGTATATAACATCATAGCATTTCTCTCCACAGATTTGCAGTTCTTTTGTGTCATATTTTATATGTTTGTAGAAATTCTGTTCCATCAGTGCAAATTTTCTCCATGTTCAGAAATGCCTCCTGAAATCATACTACCTGAAACTGTAAGGCCTCCTGCACAAACAGAGGCTGTGCCATTCCAGCTTCTCAGAATCCTAGTGCTGTGCTGTCTCTATCAGTAGTCCATCAGTGCGTGCTGGCATCTCTTGCTGTTCCGTGCAATAATCCAGAAGGGACTGGAGTGTTTTGCCCTGCCCACATATATGTGCGCAGCCTTGAATCTGTGTGTTTTGAAAGCAGACATGGATAAGATGTGTGTGTGTGTATTAGTTGGCAGTCTGATTTCTTCTGAGCATCATCAAATGGCAAGAGAATGTAATTCCTGTATCTGTGAGTTCAGGATTCAAGAGCAGAAACTGTCTGACTAACATTGATCTAAGGTAGACTGGGAGGGGGAGCTTATTGGTTCAGCAGCTCACTATTGGCTTCTTATTACAGCATTCTCCCCCGAGACACACTCTGCATGCTCATTCACCTACCTCCTTCTCTCCCCTCCCCCTCCTTTCCTACCCCTTATTACTGATTCACAGCAAGAGGCGGCAGCAGCAGCCACGCGATTGTCACGAATCAGGGATTGCAATGAGCTCATCCTTTTCTCTTTGCAGCTTCATAACTGCCCTGGTTTTATTGCTCTTATTGCTGCTCCTGTCTGCTCACACTCACATTCACAGATGCACTGGGCCCTGCTAGCTGTCCTTTGCTTTCTCCATCAGAGCTTTCCTGCTCACATTCTCTGCCATTTTCCTGCTTTTTCAGATATATTTAGATGCGTGTGTCCTTTGGTGGTTTTTTTTTTAATCTACTTTGGATTCCTGCTAAGCCAGCACGGTGGATCATATTCTTCTTTGATTCATAGCAAGATGCTTTGCTCTTTCTAGACATTAGCTAACATTGCTGCAGGCGGAAGTGTGAATCTATTTGGGAGACCTGAGGCTATCTCTTATAATACTGCAGTTTTTCAAATTGTGACCAAGAGACGGTGCTTCTCATTCTGGATACTTACTGCTTATTGCTCATGGAAGAAGGGGTACCGTACACAACCCCAGCTGCCAAGCTCCCACCACCCGTCAAAAAGTCACAGGACATGCATGACGAGAGGAGCAAGCTGGTAAATGAGTATGCATGTCGTGTGCTGGAACTTCTGGGGATGGGGCATCGCCTGTTTGTGCCTCGGCTGCTCGCGGTGAGATCACATTTTCTTGAAATTAATTCATAGCTTATCTGCCATCCTCCTTTCCCCTCCCTCTGCCTCCGAAGATCCTCTGCGCTCTTGAGATACATGAGGATTCCCCCATTTTTTCCCTGCTTTACCCAGCTACCTAAGCAGCACAGAATCCTGCTTCCTGTCGTTCTAGCCAAGGAAGACTGGATGGATATTCCCTTCTGATCACATCAGTGCCACTCCTTAACTGGGGTGAGGGGTGTAATAGTTGGGGCTGCATTAGAGAGGTGTGAATGTTTTTGTGCTTTATTTCATGGTGATTGTTAGTGCAGTTGTGCTACTCGTTCCCAAATACTAATGTGGAATGCATTGGTGTTTAGCGTTCGGAATTATTAGCGGTTGATGCCAAAGGTTAATTTCAGACATGCAGACAATTTCATCCATAATTTGAAGCAGTAACACTGTATGTTTGCTTACTTCCAACATTTCTGTGCTTGATTGTAAAAATCCAGCTGGCAAGGTGTAAAATGTCTAAATTATCTCTGAGAAGGAAATGGTTAAAGATGCTCTTATCTGCTGGAGCACCTGAGCTGTGTGTCTGTGAAATGGCCTGAAGCTAGTATGGCTTGTTATGATACAGACACGTCTGATCTGGTTATCATTTGTACAGGAGCACAAGAACAAAGCCAAACCTACACAATCATTTTAGGTAAAGACTCTGAAAATCAGTAGCCAGTCCTATCAGTTTGCTTCCATGAGTCTGTGACTAACCCAGGCTACAGTTCTGTAGTAGCAAAGCAGTTATCTAATATCAGTGTTTCATAGCTGAACAGAAGTATTCTAACTAATCTTGTTATTGTGTGCTGGGAAGAGTTCTTTAACTGAACCCAGACAGTTTTATAACAGGGAATTGGTTTTCTAGATGATTTCTTTACTAATCCTCTTCTGTTCTAACTAATCCTGTACTGTTCCTAGAATGACCTAAACTTGTTTTTTTTTTTACAGTTTTTACAAACCTTTTCTTGATCTCTATGTTCTCCAGTAGACCCAAATAAGTGACAATCCATTCCTTATAAGATGTTTGAGGCATACAAAGTTTGCCAAGATACTCTTTCATCTGCATTGTGAGACATTAGATCAAACCCCAAGTAGTTTCAATTATTTGAAAAGTGATGACAAATTTGAAGAACATAATTTGGTGAGAGAATGGATTTAGTGCTCATCATAGACAAAAGATGATAATAGGTTTGAATCAATCAAACTATCAGCATTATACAAGCTTTCCCCTGGAACACTCCTAATGCGCCCAAATTCTGGGCTGCATGCAGAATGTATTCCATTAAGGAGTTATGTGAAAAATATCTGCAGCAATTACATCAGCCTTATACAATTCTACTTACCCATCTGTGTCAAGTATACTTGTTGAAAGGTAGTTGAAACGGCATTATTTTCGTTTTGGATTTCCCTTTATTATCACCATGGTTAGATTGAGTGTGTCTAGTCTTTAATTTTGTGTTTGGGCCTATACATTTTTGTGATTCTTTTGTATATTTGACTTACAGTGCCTTTTGGAAGTCTGTATGTACACACAGCTGCACTGGAGAGATTTTGAGAGTGTTCAATTATAGAGTTATTATCAGTGCACTTGTGGATGTCAGTCCATTGCGTGTTAGACTTAGGCCAGGTCTACACTAACACTTTTGCTGGTATTGTTGTCTAGCATTATGATTCTTTTTTAAAGACATTTATATATTTGTTTTCTTCCAGAAAACAGTGTAAGCTATACTTGCAAATGCTCTTTTGCCAGTATAAATTGCATATGCACTAGAAGAATATACTGACAGATCATTTTCTAACATGGACAAGGCCTTGGTTTTCAAAGAGTTTACTCACTACACCAGTAGAAAGTACGGTAGTTCAATTTTATCTTGTTGGAGTGGGACCATAGCTAATACTTATAGGGCAGCATGATGGGGAATCAGGTCACATACAGCACTGCGGACTTTGTGCTACCAATGCAAAAGGAATGGATTCAAAGCTTTAAAAAAATAAGTAGATAATCCTTGATTTTAGATTTCCAGATTTAGAATATGTGAGAGGGTAAATAGGAAACAAACATCGTCTGACCTATTTGTCTTAGTAGAGTACATTTATACTGTGCAAGATCAGTAATAATAATAATGCATCTTCCAGAAAAAGGCAAATATTATTATCCTCATTCTACAAATGACGAAACTGCATAGGATAAGAATATTTTGCATAAAAAACAGCTATAATAGTAGGGAACTTAGTAATGAATTAGGGAGAATGGGGTCTGATTCTCTGCTGCCACGCACTATGGAAAGACATTGATTTCTTGTCAAAGAGGGTGTAAAATGCTACCAGTTTGATTTGGTGTTTTACACTGTGTACAGACAGGAGCAAAGGATTATACAAGATACAAGACAGTGAAGAATCAAGTGCAGAGAGCACAGTGTGAATGACCCTAAATCTCATATGCCTTGTCACTTCCTAGGTGACAATTAGAGTCATCGTTGATATTGACATTACTGAAGTAGGCTGGAAATTTCTACAAAGCAGGACAGAGCAATTACGTTTAAGGAAAAAAAACAAGTCAGAGTTCCATTTTCCACTTTGCATGCATCTGCAAAAGTGGTTTTCACACACACAAGTTTATTCCCAAATAAATGTTAGTCTTTAAGGTGCCACAGGACTCCTAGTTGATTTTCCAATTTGCACATTCTTAACTATTTTGAGGAACTTCATTGTGACAATTGTGCACTCGCAGAAAAAAGTAATCAAGGTGCTTATGTTATACTGCCCATAATTTCAAAGCAGTGGTCTTTCTCTTCTCCTGTTTCATGCTTATGATTTTCCAAAACTGTACCTTTTCAGTGCAAAGTGCTTTTTCTGCATTTCAGCAAAATCCTTTGAAGGGCTTTTACATATCTCCAAAAACAGACCTTTATCCATAAAAAAAACAAAGAAACAAATTTACCCACTCTTTAAAAGACACAGTTATGATGAAATAGGCTGAAGTTTGAAACTTCAACTTATTATGGCAATGGAGATCTTTGATCTCTAGTATTTTTGTTTGGCTTGAAAGAAAAATGAGTTTAATAAAAACAACTATTTGAGAGTTGCTTATGAAGTATTTAGTTGTGTCCTTAAAAATAGGGAATTCAGCTGGACTTGATGGTTTAACAAGCTTACAAACTTTTTTGGTAAAAGGAGGTGAGTTGACTGCAGAACAAGTGGATTGACCTCAGAGCAAGAAGTTAACAGATAATTGCATGCTGAATGGCGCCACAATTCTTCCTTGATCCATCATTAAGGTTGCTATGTTACAATCTCAAAAAGTCAAAAAATGGAAGAAAAACTTCTTTTTCTTTGTTTTAAGCCTGCTGCCTATTAATTTCATTGGGTGACTCTCATTTCTTACATTATGTGAACAAGTAAATAACTTTTCCTTATTCACTTTTTCCACACCAGTCATGATTTTATAGATCTCTATCATATCCCTCCTTAGTCTCCTCTTTTCTAAACTGAAAAGTCCCAGTATTTTTAATGTGTCTTCATATGGGACCTATTCCAAACCCCCTAATCATTTTTGTTGCCCTTTTCGGAACCTTTTTCAATGCCAGTATATCTTTTTTGAGATGAGGCGACCACATCTGTACGCAGTGTTCAAGATGTGGATGTACCATGGTTTTATATAGAGGCAATAAGTCTCTGTCTTATTCTCTATCCCTTTTTTAATGATTCCTAACATGCTGTTTGCTTTTTTGACTGCTGCTGCACATTGAGTGGATGTTTTCAGGGAATTATCCACAATGACTCCAAGATCTCTCTCTTGAGTAGTTATAGCTAAATTAGTTCCCATCATATTGTATGTATATTTGAAGATTGATACTTTGGTGCCTGTTTTCAAATAGTGCTTTCTCTTCTTTGCTATTCCTGCACCGTATAAAGACATACTGGGACAGTTGTAATGTGTATTTAATTGAGTTGATATAACAGATTTAGAGGGCACCTGTATGGAGCTGTGGGCGCAATATATTAGTTAAAAAGTACAAATAGAATACAGACAGCAAAAGTGAACAGATTAACCAAGGCCAATTCAAACCAAAAAGTCACCTAATGTTCTCATGTTCCTTCACTAATGATCCCAGTGGCCTCATATACTATGAACAGATGAGTAACCAAATAGATCCCTGTGGAACCCTACAAGAGAGTGTTTGCAACAGAACACGTGCTCTCTGGAATAACACACAAAAAGGATCAGTGCTATTCAAGCTACTCCAGCTGCTCCTTAAGGGGTCATGAACCTGTCAGCTGTACCTTACAAAGTTTGCCAACACATCCAAAAGAATCAGCAGGGAAATTTAATCTTCTGTCATTTGGAGGAGATCGTTAGTCAACTCACCCTGTATAACTTATATCACATACATGGACCTAAAGCCTGACTCAAGAAATCCAAGGCTCCAAAAATGGTCTCAGTTCTACTACCAGAACCTTCTCCATGTCATTTCCCCAAATGGGAAATAAATACAGGTCAGTGACTGGGAAGACTGTCAGTATTCAAGTGGCTTTCTTCAGATGCCACCCTTCATGTGCTCAGCTACTCAAGAGATTAGTGGACCATGAAAAAGCCCCCTGTTTCTTCCTGCCACTTGAACAAATTAGATACACAATTTTAAGTAATTTTAAAGTTTTTTTTTCTGATTTGTGCACTGTATGCTCTCACTATGAAAAATGGTTTCCCATACAAAAAGGAAGAAAAATGTAAACACCTGCACAATCTTGAGTATCATTTAAAAACCGTGTTAAACTTAACTAGAGTGTTCCTTTTGGATCCCTCCTTCCATCTGTATTGGACCCAGCTGCTTCTGCACTTTCAAGAGGGCTATTGTATGTGGCTAACTTTGGGTCACGTCCTATGCTCTGCTGTTTCTGGTACATGATTTTAGTGCATGCAGCTTTGTTATTGAAATATAATTTAAGACATTTCTGAAAATATTTGTGTGTTTTTTAAAATTAGGTTTAATTATTAATATGTAAATGAGCCAGTCCTACAATAAGAATATCCAGGTTCACAAGGCATATAGCGCTCTTCCATATATGAAAGGATCAGGATCATTTTCTCCAATTAGATTTTCACAGATTTTAAGGCCAGAAGAGGGATCATTAGAACATCTAGTCTGATCTCCTACATAGTACAGGCTATAGAACTTGATCCAGTTATGCCTGTATTGAGCCCAATCACTTGCATATGACTAAGGCATATATTCCACTGGTGAGGCTACATTTGAGAAATGGAGTTGTTCACTTTGGGGATTTGTGCACACACATACGCATTGCATATGTGCAGCCCTCACCTGTGTGCAAACATAGTGCACTTGTACACATGGGAGCTGGGTCTTCACACTTGAAAATGTTAGCTATGGTCCTTTCTATTCTCTCAAATGCTGCAGTTAACCTTATTAAATTTTATCCACATTTTTTATTAAGGTGTGAGTAGAAGAAATAAATACTAACCTCTATGATATTGTTGGGTTTTTTTATTTCTTTGCCTTTTTATTAATGATTACTTTTTAAATACTCTTGAAACCCACATTTTGGACTCTCAGCTTACATAGCTTGTCTGAACATACACATCCTGAATGTTTAATAAATTTTTAAAAGTGAGGTATTTGTAAAGGCATAAAATGTAGAACTTAATAAATGTAAGGATGAACGTGTCTTTTCCATCCTGTAGTTCATATTACCTTGTCAGCAGCACTTCTGGATTTCTGTTGAGTCTTCATCTCCTCCCTTTTCCAAGGGTTGGCTATGGTTGTGGCTCAATACCATTGTGATAGCCATTAAATTGAAAACTATAGAGGTGGGCTATAATGCTTTTTCTGGCACATTTCTACATATGAATTTAGTGTCACATTAATTATTTGATGATACCTTTTTTATCTTAGAAGCACTTTTACTTCTTGGCTGTGTCTACACTGGCATGAATTTCCGGAACTGCTTAAAACGGAATACTATTCCGTTTTCAGTTTTTCCGGAAAAGGAGCGTCTACATTGGCAGGATGCTTTTCCGGAAAAGCCCCTTTTCGCCATTTTCGTGATCGGGGCTTTTTTCCGGAAAAGACTACTGGGCTGTCTACACTGGCCCTTTTCCGGAACAGTGTTCCGGAATAAGGACTTATGCCCGAGCGGGAGCAGAATAGTTTTTCCGGAATAGTGGCTGATTTTGTACAGTAGAGCGTCGTTGCTTTTCCGGAAATTCAAGGGCCAGTGTAGACAGCTCGCAGCTTATTCCGGAAAAGCGGCTGATTTTCCGGAATAAGTGGCCCAGTGTAGACACAGCCCTTCTGATCATCTCTGTAGCTATATACAGTATCTTTCTAGTCGGGCGTTACAAAAATCAGCAACAATCTAAGATGCGCAAACCATCTCAAAAACACCATAATTCTCCTCCTTTTTCTGTCCCTGAGTTCCATCTTGACATGCTTTGTTGTAGTCACTCTCTCAATCTCCAGATACACAAAAAAGTACACCAGTTTGTTAAAGGCCTCTTATCATTCTACTTTGCCTGGGTTTTTTCTGGATGTGTGCTTGACTTTTATTTCATCTTATGGAGGTGTAGGTTAGAGAACTGTTGTCCTAGAGAATGGTTTTTGAGCTATTGTGAGCACTGGTTGTTTGGAATAAATTTAGCAGATGATAAATCCAGTGATAAAGCAAGTATGGATGTTCTCTGTGTTTATAATAGTCCTTGTCTGTATTTCATTGCAGACCTCAAAAGAGGACCTTTTACAGGCAGATTTTGAAGGAGCTTTAAAATTCTTCAGAGTTCAACTGCCAAAGAGGTACAGAGCAGAAGAGAATGCTAGAAGACTGATGGAACAGGCCTGCAACATTAAGGTAAGAATGATCGACACTATCTCTAAGTCAGCCAAAGTACATGCAGAGAAAGAGGTAGCAGAACATGGAAGTAGACGTGAAATTCTTACTCTTTCTATATTTAACAAGGTAATTTCTCAATCTTCTTTGAATAGAGCAACTAATTAGAATAGAAAAATGGATTTATAGTTGGAAAGTAAAAGTAGAGATTTTTTAAATTAGTTAATTTGTAAATAGAGAAAGGACTAAAAAGCTGGATGGTATTGTCAGAAGCACACATCCCCATTTGTCAGTTTTGGTTACCAAGTGTCTACTCTTCGGGGCTATTCATCTCCTAAGTATTGTTTTGTAATGTAAATAATTCAGAGAATAATACAATCTCTTCAAGTTTATTCTTACCAAGACAGTGGTCCTCTATCCAATTGGTACCCTATCCAAAACCTTATTTGCAACAAAGGGCTTCTTAGGAGCTCTGTGGTAGAGTACCATTCTGGTACTGAACGATGGGTAACGTGGGGAAATTCTCACAGTTCTTCCATAAGTCTTTGCTAGGGGAAATAATTACTTTATGTGGGCAAAATGCAGGAGGATATAGAGGCGAGGTGTCTCCTCTTTCATCTGGCATTTTTCTGTTGAAACGATTATAGAGGTAGAGCGCTTAACCATTTGGTATCAAATGTTGGTCCTAATCACAGAGGGGTGCTCTTAACTCAAGTCTTGAGGCTTTTCTGTTAATTTGGAATTGTATAAGTAATGCTCAGCAAAATAGGCTAAGAGGGTATCAGCAGAACGGTGATCTTCCCACTGGGGGAGAAAAATAGAAAATAAAGCTTTTATTTAATCACAGTGCATGATTAAGAACTAATTTATTTATGTTTTTCTAGTTTAATACTTTATTAGATTAATACTTTGCAAGTCGACTAGTACTTAGCTCATGCAAGTGAGAAAGTTGCAGCACCAGATGAATCTAGCCTACAGAAGGCAAATGCTGTGCATTTTTTTCTCCATACTGTGCTGCCAGTGTACCTCAGCCTTCATCTGGAACGGCACTGCTAACCCAATGTATTTCTGCATTTGATTGAAGACTGGCAGTCTTCAATCACATGCCATTCCACTCTAGGTGAGTGCACCCAGAGAATGTTTGCCAGAGATTTTTTTTTTCAGCAGAACCTATGAAGGAGCTCAGGTGAACCTCTCTTTGGTGGCTGCCCCAAGCACTCATCTTACAGGGTACACTGGTTACGAGATGGCTGGAGGCAAGACTTAAATGTGCTGATGGTCAATGGCAAGCCAGTGGCTAGAAGGATTTGAGACTTTGAAGTTGCTTGGAAGTTACATGACAGTGATGAAAAGGAAGTAGTTCTGCCCTCAGCAGACCACAGGTTTTCCAGGCTTTATCTCAATTCTAGAAATTACGAACGGTGACCACTGCCACTCTCTTCTGCGGACTCATCTTCTCCCAATCTAGTGCTTAGTCCAAACAAGTGTTTTGTCATGTTGGCCAAGGATGGACCTGTCCCCAGAGTGCCATCTGCTCCTACAGCTCCTACACCTGACCCCATTTGGCCAGTGTTTACCCCACTTCGTAAGTGCTTTGTCCCACATTATCTCAGTGTGTCTTGAGCATGATGGATTTAGGATTCGCCCACCAGTTTTTCTTTTCCTTCTTCCCAACCCCCTTCTCTTTCTTTTTTCGGGGACCACTCACAAGATCATTTTCTTCCGGAGGTCCAATCTCTTCTTCAAAATGGGGAGGAAGTTACTCTTCTCCTCCCAGAGAGGGGGTTTTAATCCACTATTTTTTTAGTCTGAAAGCAAAGGTGGCCTTGCAGATAAATCTAAGATAGTTAAGTAAGTTTGTGAAGAAAATAAAAATGTGCCTGGTTACTCTAACTTCCATTATTCCTTGGAGCGAGGGGACTGGTATGCTGACCTCAGCTAAAAAGATGCTTACTTCCATCTGATGACCCACCAGAACCACCATAAGATTCTCACATTCTTGGTGAGATTCTCACATGCACTGGGCCTGGACATGTACAATGTATCTTGAAGAGCAGTAATTACAAAAAGGTAGGTAACCATTTCTGTGTCAGATTGGTTGACAATTATGTGCTCTTCAGCGACAAGGTTTATGAAATGAAGATAAGGTTAAGACTAAAATCCCTTTTACCTGTGACCTAAGTCAGGACTTGGACTCCTTCTCTTCAGAGATGAAAGTATGGGAGGGAAAGGCTTCAAAAGTTAAGCTTCAGCTTTGACATACCTGAATTCAGTCAGACCACGATTCAAATCCTGGTTTGAATAAGGAATGTAAAATCCCATTTAATTGGTTAACTGGTTAAACAGATTAAAGATTATATTAATTTACAGTGTCAGAGTTTTGTTATTATTACAACCAATATGATGGGTCCTGTGATTTTAGCTACATATCCTTAATAAGAGGCGTATTTGTTTCAAACTTAGAATGGCTTTCACTCTTTTTGGTAAACTAAATCTATGCAGAGTATGGAATTCTCATTACGTTCATAGTCATGCTGTGTCATTTTTACTTCCAACTAGTTCATTATTCTTTTCAATGATTTTGCATTAAAAGTTTTGTCATTTGTTGTTTTTGTGCTCCTGCAGTTTTTCTAGCTGAGTACCTATTTGTTGGTATGCAGCCAAAGCTATTAAACTATTTTGAGGTTAAAAATTGTTACAAAGTTTGCATCACATAGATGCAAGTCTTAAGCAAATAGAAATTACAAAAAAAACAACAACAACACAGTGCAATATGTTTTCAAATTAATTTTCTTAGAATAGTCAATCCTAGTTTTTAAAAATCTATATCAATAGAGTGCAGTTTTATTTTCTGTATAAGAACATCTTTTATATCTGCTGGGATAGCAATTTGTATCTTTAAATGATTCACAGCATTAATTAGTACAAGATAATATTGTGGTATACATTACAAGAAATAATGGTGTGCAGTGAATAGATGAAAGCAGTCTGCCAGAAGACTGATAATGGAGGGAGAGAGAAATTAGAAGGGATAAGCCAGGGAAAGCAGACATGACCTGTGAAAAGGTGAATGAGATCAAATGAAGCAGACTAAATGGATCTTCTAGATAGCAAGGATTGCAAAAAGTGTGTTCTTTAATGAAAGGTAGCCATGTTGTGTGGAGAAAGGGAAACCAATACTATTTTAGCAAGTGAGAAAGAAATCAAGTCTGAAAAGTGGCAAGAGCATGGCATCTTTTTAAACAGGGAACGGAATCCGGAACTAAGTCCCAAAGTGAATTGGAAGTCAGCTGAGAAGTTTGAGGGTGTGATGCAGACCCAGTTATTTATATGGATGAAAAGGCAGGAAACAGAATTCTGCCCGTATTGACGGTAGCAGGGCAAGATATAGGCACAACTAAATTCAGAAGAGGTGGAATCAAGGCACTGTCCTCCATGTGCTATGCTGCAGGGATATGCACATCCGATAGGGCAGGGCTACTTAACTTTGGAAGTCCAGGGGGCCACAATGATACTCACAGCACATGCCAAGGGCCACAACTTTAGAGTGGTTGCATATATATGCAAATAGCTTCTTTCACACTGATGGCATGAATACAAAGATTAAGGCAAGACTACACAACACACTGGTCCCATTTAATTCAGTTCTACTGATACTAATCAAATGCAATGTTTACCCGATTTCCACCCATATGACAGCACTTTTAATGAGAAATGGCAGTCCAGGAATTTAACTACTAAAACACATATCAACCCGAACCACACCGTAAACCCACACCGCACCACGGGCCGCAAATGAGCCACAGGCCTCATGTTGAGTAGCCCTGCAATAGGTAGTGTTGGATGGAGGGGAAGGACAACTCAAGGTTAAGAATGATGCTGAGTTCATCAATCGCAGAAGCAAATGGGAGGGAAATGGAATTAAATTAAAAGAAAAATGTCAATTTAGATTTAGTGTCACAGGCTGGCAGTGTGTGTGTGAAATACCCCAACCCTGTTAGAAGGAATCTTTCCTGAGAAGAAGGAATTTTAAGTGGGTTTTACTGACTCACTGGAACATGTGTCTCATTAGTTTGCTCAGACATAAGAGAGGTGGGAGGAGATCTGGCAGTCCTGTTATAGAAAACCTAGGATCCGCCAAGCCCAGTGAAAATGTTTCAGCTGAACTTCACTATCTTATCGTTAATTTCTTCTTCGGGAGATTACACAGATGCCTACCACTCTTGTGGCTGGTGTGCCCAGTGTAGGGTTGTCAAACTTTCTCTTAGCAGTACTTTTTGGGAAGCTTGAGCTCCCCTGCTGTTGTACATTTCTGTAGCCCCCCCTCAGTTCATCTTTAGCACCCGTGACCATCACTGGAACTCTGTTCAATGCAGTCTCTCTCTGTCTTTGTAAATATCCTGTATATAGAGAGTTGATCTAGTCTTCAGTATATAGTTAGTAAGTTTTAGATGTACTTAAACAAAAAAGAAAAATAGTTTCAGCTTTGTTGTGACATGCACTTCTTGCTCCAGGACAGTGCCAGTGAGCGACCTGCACAATAGCAGTTGGGGAAAGCACACTTTAAGGGCTGATGCCATATTTTCAGCGTTCGAGCCTACAGCGAAGGAGGACAGGAAGGCTGGGCTGAAATTCCTGCTGATGGAGGTGGTGCTCAGGCCAATATTGGAGCTGTCCTGGTCTGACCCGGTGCCAAGTGCAGCAGCTTCAGTGAGAGACTTGCCTCCAGCTTTCGCAGAATCTCAGCACCTCTGTACCAAGGAAGAAATACAAAACTTCCAGTGAGGCCCCAACAGGGGGAAGGTCTCGGCTGTCTAAGTCTGTTAAAGAGATGAGTATGGTGCACCTGAAGACTAAGCATTCTTCCTCCAAAACAGTGTCTAATTTGGCTCAGTTAGCTCTGGTGCCACATGGAACAATGTTGAATCTGATGCCGGAAGCAGCAACATCAATTTCTTCAGCCCCACAACAAGAGACCCTCTTGGCTGACTACCCCGGAGACAGTTGTGGCAGCAATAAATCTGCTCTGCTTTTTGGTGCTGGTGTCTCCTTCCTTACAGGAATCTAATTCCTTAGCACTGATGCCCCATCCACCCTTGATTCAACATCTGGTATCAAAGGTGCCTGCTTCCAGGACAGATGGGACCTTGGTACCATCCAAGGAAAAGCCTGCAGTTATGGTGGCTTCCTCCATCACCAGGTTCTCAGCACCAGTCATCACACTGACTGGATCAGCCCCACTATGGTCAGAAGAGGGGAAATGTTCGTCATTGGATTGGAGATCAGCTCTTCCATCTCACAGCCCTGAAGCTGGACTCACTGGTTTCGCCAAAGATCTTCTTTGTTGGCCTACCATTGTGACTTTTCAGTAGGACCTGCTTTGGGAATGTGATCACGATAGTGGGGCCCTGTCCTGTATCTGTGGCTGTTTTGGACCCTGAGGGTTCCACCAGCTTCCAGGTATTTCACACACCATGCATACTCACTTCCTTCACCCAGGAGAGTAGAGTCTGCTCAGCAAGTGGCTCAGGTCCTAGAGTCTGATACAGAGCCAGTGTTGAATATCAAGAAGAGGTTCCAAGACCAGCAGCAGCTTGTAGAAGAGATTCTACCATCTACAGTCTGAAGCCGTGTCTTCAGTCCGAGGAAGATTGATGTTGTTATGGAGTTTGATTTAGCAGGTTTAGTAAAGATCCACTAAATGGAACTAAGAAGGTGCCCTGGTTGGTGGCCAGTACTCCTGTTTCTGTGAGGAGTAAAGTCTGCATGGTGAGAGAAAGAGGGGGCAGTAGGAAAAACCTCTATAGTCACTTGCTAGAGAAAATAGTGTTAGCGAGGGCCAACGAGTGTGCTGTGGGACAGTGAAGCCTGGGATCCCATCCTGGATTACAGAATCTGGCAAGAAGCCCAGTGTGGGGAGTAGCCACTGCAAGTGGAGGAAACTCAGGCCAGTAAACCCAGCGGTGGGTCAGGAGACCAGGCAAAACAGGGCCCGAGAACAAGTAGACCATGCCTGCTAAGTGTATGGTCTCTGGACTGGAACTCGGAGCAGTGGACAGAGTAGGATTCCCCTACCAGCCACTGGGACAGTGGTACTGGACTTGGACCAGAGGACTCCCTGACATGGCATGTGGACAGATTGTTCAGTGAGACTTTGACATACAGAAGGGGAGGATTAAATCATGGCTGAATCATGAAGAGGGAGCACCCCAGGTCCCAGAAGCTGCAATGCTGCAACCCATGAAATGGGGCCAGGAACAGGCGAGAGCTAATCCCTGGGCCCAAGCCACAATGAGAAACCCCACACTGAGTGTAATTGTGAGGAGCTTATTTCCTGGTGGCCTAAATATATTGGTTACTGGCAGCTCTTCTGCCTCTACTAACAACATATGCCATCAAGCTTCTCTTCTGCTCCCTCCTCGCTCTCGCATGCAATCTTGTATACAGGGGTTTTCCATCCACACTTCAGAACAAGTGGGGTTCTCCCATTGGGTGGGTAACGAGAGAGGATGGAGTGCTGTTCTCACCACCATACATAAACAGCAGCTGCCAGGTTTGACAAAATTGTGACTTCTTCGTTATGAAACAGTTACCCAGTCTCTTGTCTCTGGGGCATATTAACAAGGTGATCTGTGCATTGTGGGCATAACCTCGGCTTTGCCTTCGGGCAGGCCCATTGTGATACATAGATGATCGTTCCACTAGATGAGCCAAAAAGAAAAAAAACAAAGTGAATAGGAATTGTGCCAAACTTGTTTCAGTCGGAAATTTTTCTTTATATAGCTTAAAACAACATTCATTAATAATGTTGCTATTTAAATGGTTCCAGCTAGGCTTTGAAGCTAAAACCTTCCTGAGATGAATACGTGATAATGTTCACATTTCTGTTGAAACGGCCATTTGGTCTGGAAATAGTTTCCCATTGGACTGGCATAACTAGTAACCATGCACTGATCAGTATGGACAGGAATTTTTGCAATGGGGCCAGCTAAAAATCTTATTTTCCTCCAAGAGGGAAGAAGTCCACCCAGAAACCCAGCAGAAAAGGGATCCTATAGAAAGACTCCTAGGTTGCAAGGGCTGTTCTCTCTCCTGGCTCTGCCAGTGATGCATCACATTAATTTTCTAACATAAGGGGCAGAAAAAATTGCTCATCTATCAATTTATGAAGAAGTCAAATCAAACTGGAGAGAATTATTTTCAGGCCTTTAGAAAGTGCTGCCATGTCATGTGGGATTTCTAATTAAAAGCTGATGTTCGATTCAACGTATTGTCTGGGTGCTGTTATCTCCAGTGTGCAGAACTGCAGTCCTGTCAGCATAATAAGGAGGGCCGTGTGTTTTACTGTGCATTCTATTCTCTACTTGCCCTACATGGTACAGCAGAGTGCAATGAACAGGCCCCTCAGAATGTCCAAGTCTTCCATTTACAGAATCATTTCCGATCCCAAGTCCTTTTGTCCTTTGAGTATCACGGTCGCTGTGCGTGCCTTCTGTGTACCCAGGCCCAGAAATGCTTGTCGGTCTGCAGTTATGTCCTGCATCTTGTCATGTTGCAACCTGAGTGTATAAAGGGTGGTATTGGCCAAACTTCTCTCAGTTCTTTTCTGTCACTGGCCATTTGGGACAGGTTCCTCCTATATCCATTAGTCTTCCAACATCTACTTAATCCATTATCTGTAAATATTGTACATAGTTGTTTGTTTCACTCTTTTGGTAGGTTCAGAGAATAGTGTGCACAGTAGAAAAACATGGTCCTCCTGTCAGTGACAGTGTTCTCTGAGAACTTCCATTCCAAGTGAGCAGCTTTCCTTTACATTCCTTAAGTAGTGTTTCATTTGGTGGTACCTGGTCTGGGAGGCTTCAATGAATAACATATTACACTGGCTACGACATCTCTGAGAGACTAGAAGTCTGGCTGAAAGTTTCGTAGTAGTGGTATAAATATTTTCAGATTCCCCTTGTATCACTGCTGTGGCATTCTCCAGATCTATGTAACTTCTTTGCTTTCTAACGGCTCTGGCTTCTTGTGGTAGGTCTAAACTGCGCCTTCTTAATAACCTGCATATTTAAAAAAGTGCCTTGCTGGAATACAAGTGCAAAAAGCAGGAGGTGGGGCTGTGGAACTGAGACAGAATGTGCTTAGCGGCTGAGGTGTTAAAATATTCAGAAAAGATGTTGCTTAAGTAATCAGCTAGATGGAAGAGTCACAATATTTTTTTCACTTTCTACAGAGGTGTTTCCTTTTAATTGAGAGGCCTCTTTTCCCTTATTCAGTGGTGTCATGGTGTCTGGGTTTCTAGCACTGTTTGAAGTTGAAGTATTTGTCTTGTAGCATTTATTATTATATTCTGGTTTTCTGTACAGTACCTTATGCACCTAGGCAGGGAGAATCTACTTCGATACCAACTCCTGACCATAATATGTAGTGTATTTACTAGGGAATTTATTTCTCTCCACAAGGCTGCTTGCTTCACCTCCACTCCTGCAGCTTTTCCAGGAGCAATGGCCAGTTTTGGAACTTCAGTTCTTTGTCAAGTTATCAAACAAGCAGTTATCAGAAGCAGTGTTTAAATGACTCATTAGAGTTGTTATCTCAAGGTGCGCTGTCCTGTCAGTGCCGGGTGCCACAACATATCCATAAGTGGGGAAAGTGGTTGAAGGTGCAGAGTGATCATGTTTGTGCTCTCCCAACTCACACCCTGCAGAGACTGCTCCAACAATTTTTGCATTCCCTCTCCCTGCTCCAACCCCCGTGATCCCTGGCTGTGCAACAGCAAAATCCATACAACTCTAAAAATATATGAGCAGTTGATAGAAAACAGAAATCCATTGATCTGGTGACCCAGTGACTTGCTTCCCTTTGATTGCAATCATACCCATTGTTCAAGAAACATGTGACACATTTGAATCTTTCATCCTCCCTTTATTTTATGAATGCAAATTTCCTTGACTGTTCTGAAAATGCCCCAACGTATATTCTCTAAAAGCCACCAGAGGATACACCTTAACTTCACAGTGCAAGGCGCAGTGACCATAGGCTGTCACCTTAAGCCACTCAGTTACTGTGGAAAGAAACTGCCTGCAGAGCCCTGGTCTTGCTGCACATGCATGTTTCACTTGTTTAAGTCATCAGTATATCTCTGAGATGGATTCTAAATTTTACTCTTTCTTCAGTATTGTTCCCCTAAAGGGGCAGTGGGTGCCATGCACTAGCTGAGATAAATTTTGAGTTTGGGGAAGGTTAGAACCATTGTGTAAACCCCAGATAAGACACAAAAGAGGGTTTGAAGAACTAGGTGATTTTGTTATATTTTTTAGAGGTGCTATATCTTGGGACACTTTCACAAATAACTCCAAATTTAGACTTCTAACACTACTCTTGACTCCCATGAAGCACAATCTATTTCAAGACAAATGGAGTAAGCATGTGGATTTTTGAGCACTTAGAATAGTTGCTCTCTAAACAATAAGCAAAGCTCAACCGTAACTGAAGCAGAGCTACCGCTCTGCTGTAATTTCAGAAAACCAAAACTAATCAGTACTTTGATTGCCAAATATACGATGTGTCTCTTAGGGCAGATGTGTCTCTTAGGGCAGGTCTTCATTCTAAACGCTGCAATGGGCAGCGGCACCATTAATCCTCTTCTGATAGCGGTGGTAACTACAATGAGGAGAGGAGCCCTGCTGTCGACATAGGGCTGGGTTGGTATAAGCGCATCGCCTGGCTGGGAGGCAGCAGTGGATTTTTTCACACCCCTGAACAACATAGTTATACTAATGTAAATTATAGTATAGAACTGACCTTAGACTTGCTCCATTCTCTTCACCAAGTAACTTGATCCTAGATACCATTAGACACTGCGTGCAATATCTAATACAGTATATTTCTGACTTCCTCTCACTATCTTGTTAAACCCACCTTGGCACCATAAGGAAAGATATATTATCAAGTTGCTAGCTCTGATGCCCTAGCAGTCTGGGTTGGCTGGTGGAGGGGGAGCCGGGGAAGCCCCTTCTTATCACTGCGTGAATAGGTATGTTGGTTATAATACTTGTACAGTTGGGGGCAGGAGCTCTTTCTTTAAGTATGCTAATTTTCCTCTTCTCCCTCTAACTTCACTTCTTCCATTTCCATCCTTAGATTCAAATGCACAGTCCCCATTGCCTTTAGAAGAATCTATGTATGTGCAAAGGCAGAATTTGGCCCTTCTTTGCCTTGTAATATAAAATGAGATTTGGGTTTACTTGCAGTAGCCCTCCAAATACATGGGATAACTCTTGTCGCATATGTGAGTGCAGTTTGGAACAGACAGTATTTGTGTCACTTCAAGTAAAGGACCGAGCACAGAAAATTCTCTGTTAGCTCAGTGCCTGGGATGGTGACCCAGATGGCTGCAATGCCAACCAGGCTGTCATCATTTCCACTTTCTGGCTTTTCAGTTGTGCATTGTGAAAGCAGCGTGTTCTGATGATGTGCAGATGAACAGGCAGGTGCCACCTAGTCCGGAAATGATAATTCAATTCATTTTTGTCTCATATTCTGAGATGACCCAGAACCATCCCTGCACATAGATGTAACACACCTAAATGCTTCTGGGGCCTGATAAATTGCAGAGACAAGTTGGGTGAGGTAATACCATTTATTGGATCAGCTTCTGCTGGTGAAAGAGAAAAGCTTTCAAGCTACACAGTTCATTTCTTTCTGTCATTTGTCCAGGGAAGAGGCATGATGAAAACAAGAAAGACGCTGCATTTTTGACACTGTACTTAGAAACCATTGAAAATCCTTTTCCTTTCCTTCTTCTCTCTTTGGTAACAAAAACCCTTGCATTGTGTGGACTGAAAGGATTCTTTACAGAAACACTATTAATTGCTCAGGGAAGTGTGAGGATGGATGGGGTTTGGGTGACTAGATGCCAAGAGTCCATCTTGTGTTCTGATTACTATTATAAATCTCTCTCCATTGGCCAGTTTTTTTCCCCTCAGGAAGTAGATTAAGGTCCTAATGGCCTATGCAAGCAGGAAACAAGGAACATATTTATTGATTTATTGCTGCATTGAAAGCTCATGTATCTGCCAGTTAGGATTCCTGGCTCCATTGGATAGAATAGAGAGTTTCTTCTTATTTTTTCATTCCTTAAAATCTCCCCCACATTCCAGCGGTTCCTATTGCTTCTGATCCTGATCCGTGATTTCCACATACAGAATTTTTAGTAAGAATAATACTGCTTTGAACGGGTTTAACTGAATGTAGCAAATAGCATTTGATAGGATAACTTGGCTTTTAGCTGGCATTTTATTTATTTTAAGGGACCCCAAAGAATGGTCAAGAATGATGAAGTGATATTCGGAACAAGGTGAGCACAAGTCAGACCAGGTATATACAGGTTTTCATGCTAGATTGTCCTGTATTTCCCTTCACTGATCAAAGTAAATAGTAAAGAGACTATAAATAATGATGTCAAGTATCAGAGGGGTAGCCGTGTTAGTCTGAATCTGCAAAAGCGGCAAGGAGTCCTGTGGCACCTTATAGACTAACCGAAGTGTTGGAGCATAAGCTTTCATGGGCAAAGACCCATGCAACTGATGAAGTGGGTCTTTGCCCACGAAAGCTTATGCTCCAACACTTCGGTTAGTCTATAAGGTGCCACAGGACTCCTAGCTGCTTTTATAAATAATGATGTGCTTTGAGAAGCAAAAAAAGTAGGTAACTTCTGGCTGCACAGAAATGCCAGTACTAAGGGTAGTAAACAATGTAATGCTCTTTATGCTAGTACACAGAGACTTAAAATCAGAGACATATAAACCCTTTTAGCTCTAAAAGTCATTCTGAGACTGTAAAGACCTGTCTGTTGACATTGAAAGAGGAGAGGTTTGTGGCTGCTACAGAAATGTAAATAATTTATACAGAATGTACGATAGGAAAAGATTGGATTTTTTTCGTGAGTGTTGGCATAATAGTAAATTACTTACAATACAGTACAGTTTGATAAATACATGTAATTTTATCAGTATTGTTCATTCCCTAGAGTTCAGAGATTGGCCTAAAAATGAGATTTGGGAGTTAAAAGGAAGAAATAATGGTTTTGTATATTTTCTGGTTTTGAACTCCCCCAGCCACGCCAATGTGTGTGAGAATTACACGTTGAAAATTCAGTTGTCAGTAGTCTTCCCTGTAAGCTGTGCATTTGTGTGGAGAGATGCCATCTAACTAATAAGCAAAGCCCAAACTGCTCGGTATTTTGTTTCTACTGGTGGTACACATTCCCACATAAACATTTTTCTGCACATGGATGGAAAAGATTAGAGGGAACATTGACTATCAGTACATACAAAATTACGGTTGCCACTTGTCCAGGCTTTCCTAGGATCGCCTTTTTGAGAGAGCTGTCCTGAAAAATCTGTGAGGTGCTCAGAACATGCTGCCAGCTCTTCAGTTTTATGGACTCAAGGGCCTCTGGATTTTCGTGGGTTTTTGCATCTCAGAGATACTAAATATGCACACACACAGATTCAGCCCCCGGCTCCCCAAGGGCCCTGTTACCTCCTTCCCCCACTCCAATCCATTGCCCAGAATCTCCCTGGTTCCCCACCAGAGGCTTCTGCACACACTCCTGCTCCCTGGCTGGCTCCAGCCTGCAGAGCAGGGGCTTCACCCTGGGCTCCTACCTGCATTAACTTCCGCTCCCTCTGTTGTAGTGAGGATGACAGTGCTGTTGCCAAGCTCACAGGAAGGGCTGTCTCTGCTGTACTGCACCTGCTCCAGGGCTGAGCCCCTCAGAAGGCACCGCAGTGCCTATGCACTGCAGGCAGCTACTCCGCCTGCCTGCAGCACGATGCACGAGTGACACAGCAACCCCTAGTTGGGGACCAGGGGACTGAAACTGGCAGACCAGAAGGGCTGAGTGGGAGGTTGGGAAGAAATGGGAGCACAAAGAAGTATAAATAATAATGGAGGGGCATCCATGAGGGGCTTTGGCAATTCATAAAATGATTAAATTATGAACTCAAAAGGATCCATATTTTCCTTCTCTTATCTCACCTCCTCCACTCTGGCTGTTATAACAGCCACAATCACCAGTTTGTCTGTTCCTACCACAGATGTCTTTCTGATTTCTTATGCAGAGAAAATCTTCCCTGAACTTAAAAGTAAGGTGACTACCATTACCTCCTTCAGCATCCATTTCTACCAGAAAGCAGCCAAAATATAATGGGGGAGGCTGGAAGGGTTTATAGATATGTAAACTATATGCTAGCTGTCAGGATAGAAAAGTGTGTGTGCGCGTAACAATTGCCCATTAGTCAGCCCAAGCTGTTAGCTAATATTGGTGTCATGCATGTTGTTTCCATTAGGAGGAGAAAGTGAAGATAGTCCGGGGTTGCTGTTGTTTTTTTTTTTTTTTTTTTTTTTTTTTTTTTTTTTTTTTTGGTGCAATGCTGTTTCTTTACAAAGAATGAACACAAAATGTTTCCCTGAACACAGTAGCAATAAACAATAACAGGCAGTTTCCTGGCTCACAATTTCCAAGCTTGCCTTTGCTGCCAGCACTCTGCCCAGAAAAAAACCACCCTCTTTCTCTTGGCTTCCTTCCAGGGCCACGCTCTCACTGCTTCTTTCTCTGTCTCTTGGCTTTCTGGTTCCTTTCGTGCGCACACACGCAGGCTCCCTGATCAGAGTCCTAGCCTCTGAGTTTGCAATCAGTCCCAAGGCAGATTTAGTTAGTCTTGCTCAGACCTTCCTCTGCAATATAGTACCTTGGGCAGGAATTGTTATTATTTCAAGCTATCTTACTTCATAAAGCAGCTTTATTGTCTTCCACTTGGCCTGACTGAAAGGTGGCGAGCAAGCCCATCAGCTTCAATGAGGTTTGGGATTGCCCATAGATCAGACACATGTTATATGTTTGTAGCAGCCACAAACAATCTAGTGTGAATATAAACATTGATGGTTTCCTTCTCTACTCTTCGTGTGCTGCTCATTTACTTAGCTTGCAGGGTACAGACTAGGTATGTAAAATCCCATTTAATTGGTAAATTGGTTAAATGTGATGGTTAACCAGTTAACTCATTAAAGGGAGTGGGCAGGTGGGGATTTCCCCTCCTTTCCCCCCCCCCCCCCCCCGCCATGGCCAGGCTGGAGAGCCTCACCCCTCCTCGCTGCAGGCAGGGGCTTCAGCTTGGCCAGAGCAGCCCCTGCCTGCAGTGCACTAGGGCCTGCCATGGACAGAGGCTGCTCCGGTCAGGCTACAGTGCCGTGCCCTGTTCATGGTGGCCCCATGGGGCTGGAGCAGTCGGCAGTGGGCGGGGAGCTGCTCCAGTCCCCACCAGTTAACTGACATCACTTAGCTTCACCTGTTGAGGACTGTGTCTGCTTTGTTCGGTGCCCGGCACAGCAACTGCAATATAAATAATAGTGAGTGGGTGGGGAGCTTGCTGAACAATGTTCAGGGTACGCGGGATGTGGGTAGGTTTATATGTCCTTGTGACAAGAGCATAAGAAACGGCAAGACAGAGATGTCTTTCTATAGAAGGGATGTGTCCATTTGGGATGGAATTTCTGGAAGGGAATCTGGTCCCCTTGGAAAAGACGTGTCATGAGGTTGAAGTCTCACTTTATAACAGCAGCAGTCTACTCTGGCATAGTGCGCTGCCTATGTGTGCTTCAGAGGAACAAAACATTGGAAAATGCACCCCACAGAATCATTTTCAGGGTTTGGAAATAAAATGCTGTGCATGGGCAGCGGTATGGTGGGGCAGTGTGCTGGGAGTCACTGGGTCCAGCCACGGAGTCAGGACTGAGGATGGCTGAACAGTGTTCGGGTAAAGGGAAAACCTCTCCCTGTATTCCCTGGTTCTTATTACTGAAAAGAGAATTGCCTCAGGTCAGTCAGTCACATTGTCTAGAGTGACCAGCTGTCCTATTTTTAAAGGGACAGTCCTGTATTTAAGCCCTCCTGCAGGTATTCCAACTTTTTCTTAAAAACAGGCAAATTGTCCTGTATTTTCTGTCTCCTCCCATCAGTACTGGCAGTAGTGGCAGGTCCTGCTGTTGGCTGAATCCCCGCTTGCCAGCAGCCCGCTTACTGAGGCGATGGGGGTCCTGAGGACAATAATGGGGGTAGATGTGCACAGCTGGTGATTGGGCAAAGCTGCAACATGTGGGGCTGCCTTCTGGTTTGTCAGCAAGCACAGCTCCTGCTGTGTGCCGGCTCTCAGCCAGCGGAGCCCTGCCCCAATCACATTTCCAACTGTCACTGGCTGCTTGGTGCACTGGCTAGTGAGTGTGGGCAAGCACCAGCCAGTTATGGGTCACCTCTGGTGCCCACCCATTGTCCCATGAGGAATAACGCCAATTTCGAAATTGCTATTTTGAAATAAGCGCAGTGTAGACACTTATTTCAAATAAGGGGGCATCCAGCCCTTCTCAGGGTGCCCTGGTGGCCACTCGGGGCACAACCAAAAAAACTCCTCTTCCTCCTCCCCTCCCCGAAACCGTTAAAGGGGTAGGCTCTGGCCACAGTGCCTGTGCCAGTTCCAAGCCTGCCAGCCCAGAGTCATCAGTCGCTGCACTTCACCCAGTGGCCCCAGCATGAGCCAGGCAGCCAGTGTCAGCCAGCCCTCCACCGCTCCCCAGTACTAGTCTGCCAGGGGCCAGAAAAGGCGGGCGTCTGCCTGGTCCTGTGCGGAGATCAGGGACCTAATTCAGGTTTGGGGGTATGCCTCCAACATCCATGATCTCTGCACTAAACAGAAGAACACAACCATCTACAGGTGGATGGCTGCCAGCCAGGCCACCAAAGGCCACATGCGAACCCAGGAGCAGGTTCACATGAAAATAAAGAAGCTGCGGCAGGCGTATGCCAGGGCCACAGGGGGCAGCTCCCAACCAAGGGCAGACCCAGACCCCTGCCCCTATTTTGATGTCGTGGACCGCATCCTGGGGGGCAGGACGGTCTGTGTCCCCCAGGTGGTCATCGACCCTGGGGCAGACCCTGCTGCCTCCACAGCTACCGCTTCTCCTCCCACTCCTTCTCCCCCCCCCCCCCGCTTCTTCCTCCCCACACCCCCAGGGACGCCGAGGCCCCCGCACCCATGGTGCGTGGAGACAGTTGGGCCGGCGAGACCCTCAACTCTGAGCCCTGAGCTTCTCCTCCCCCTTCCTCCCCCTGCCAGCTCCCTCCTCCCAGGTTTCCCCCTCCCCTCTCTCTACCTCCTCCCCTCTCCCACCTTCTTTCCCCAGTCTCACCTCAGTTTCATTCTCCCCCACCCCAGATTTGTTCAATAAAGAGGCTTTGTTGTAATGAACACGTGTCTTTTATTGTACATCAGGAAGGGGGGTAGGAAGGGGTAAGTGGAAGGACGTGAGGGAGGAATGAGGCACAAGCCCCCAGTGGGGCACACCAGGAGACTGTTAACTGCCTGCAGAACATGCTGCCAGGCTCGCAGCAACATGTCCAGGAGAAGCACCAGAGTGCCCAGGGACGGCTCCAGCTCCATGTTGCAGAGTGCTGTGCTGGCCTCAGTGAGGGGAACCAGAGCACGCATGGAAAAAAATGCTTTGCTGTCCCTCAGTGAGGTAGGCAAGCAAGCAGGGAAACCTTAGAACTGGCTGTCTGGGAGGAGGGGGGGGTCCCATTAAGCACAGGTCTCAGCCTCAGGCAGCAGCCACACAAGGTAACTCCTGACCTGATGCCCTGCCAGAACCGGTTCCAGCCGGCCTTAAATGCGATTCAGTGTCCTATCAGTGTGGACGCGCTATTTTGAAATAGCAAAACGCTATTTTGAAATGCATTTTGTGTGTAGATGCGTTATTTCAAAATATCTTATAAGATCTTAAATAAGATATTTTGAAATAATGCTGTAGTGTAGACATACCCTAACATTTATTTGGGCATCTGCTTTTGTGGACAAAACCCCACTTCATCAGATGCATCACACTTGGGCTACGTCTACACTTCGAAGTAGGAATAAGAGATCCTCCGGAATAGGGCTTTATTCCGGAGGATCGGGCCAGTCTAGACGCTTTTTTCCGGCTTATCTACAAGCCGGAAAAAAGCGGCGGACATCTTTATTTAAATCCCGCGGGGGATATTTAAATCCCCTGCGGATTTCCCTATTCTGAAGTTTAAAATTAGCATGCCCCTTTCGGAAAAGGGGCCAGTGTAGACGTAGCCTTGGAGAGGAAGATGATGCCTATCTATCTGTGTGAGTTTTTTCACAAAGTTGAGGGATTTCCATTCATATGCTAAATTCTGTGCCTTGCATGGTAACAAGTCTCAGAGGGGTCGCCGTGTTGGTCTGTAGCTGCAAAACCAGCAAGGAGTCCTGTGGCATCTTAAAGATTAACAGGTTTATTTGAGCACTTGACAAAGTGAGTTTTTGCCTACAAAAGCTTACGCCCAAATTGAACACAAGCAATTTCACCAGTGTCTCGTATTCAGCATAGGGAAATAGGGTCACCCTAACGATGTCCAATTGATACAGCTGCCAGTACTTTGCAGTTCTGCCAGACATTTAACTTTCACAATATACATTACAAATATTAATGAATTAAGTCTCATAACACCCCTGGAAGATGAAATATTATTATCCACATCTTGCAGAGAGGGAAACTGAAGGGCTGTGTCTACACTGGCATGAATTTCTGGAAATGCTTAAAACAGAATAGTTTTTGTTATAAGTATTTCCGGAAAAAGAGCGTCTACATTGGCAGGCTGCTTTTCCGGAAAAGCCCCTTTTCCAGAAAAGCATCTGTGGCCAATGTAGATGCGCTTTTCCGGAAAAGAGCCCCGATCGTCATTTTCGCGATCGGGGCTTTTTTCCGGAAAAGACTACTGGGCTGTCTACACTGGCCCTTTTCCGGAACAGTGTTCCGGAATAAGGACTTATGCCCGAGCGGGAGCAACGTAGCTTTTCCGGAATAGCGGCTGATTTTGTACAGTAGAGCGTCGTTGCTTTTCCGGAAATTCAAGGGCCAGTGTAGACAGCTCGCAGCTTATTCCGGAAAAGCGGCTGATTTTCCGGAATAAGTGGCCCAGTGTAGACATAGCCAAGCAGACAGAAGTAACCTGTTTCAAATCACAGTGGATCAGTCAGTAGCATTTGCAGTAGCACTGCTGCAAGTAGAACACAAGTGTCTTGACATAATCTGCTGCTCTAGCTGCAAGACCACACCGCTACCAATTAATTACTGTAAGCATACCTCACTTTTCTGGCTTGTATGCCCAAGGAATCTCATGACAGATTATGCAGTCTCCAGCTCAGTTTCTTTCCTGTGAGATCAGATAGACCCCTTTGGTAGGTTCTCTTACTTGTCTCATTAAAGAGATGGTTGCCATTTGTCCCGTCTACCTCACCAGTGAGCCTCAGTTGCCTTCCTTCTGTCAGATCCCAGACAAACTAGAAAGTGAAACAGTGGAAATGCAGAGAGTTATGACCATCAGAGTTATGAGCTGACCATTACACACATCCTTGGGAACCAGAAGTACGCAGTCAGGCAGCAGGAGAATCAAATGAAAACAAATAAATAAAAAACTACTAGAAAAATAAAAGGGACGTTTTTAAAAAATAGACAGGTGAGAAAACTGTTTCTGTGCTTGATTCATTTAAATTAAGATGGTTTAAAACAGCATTTTTCTTCTGCGTAGTAAAGTTTCAGAGCTCTGTTGTCAGTGTTCCTTTGCAAACCTTTGAAAGTACAACCATACTTGTTTTGTTCAGTGTTATAAACATTTCAGTGTTACAAACAGCCTCTCTTCCTGAGGATCTACTTTATTGCCACTCAGGCGTCAAGATTTCAGCTCTCCAAGACACACACATTTCTCACCTGAATTCCCTGAACTGAGCCCTGAACATCTTGTGCACTCTCATATCCACACACAGCTGTGTGTTGTTGGCTTTACTTTACAAATAGTTGAAATGGAGTCAGTAGGGTGTAGTGTTTCAACAATGCTCCACATGGGTTTCAATGTGGGGTGGCACGTGACAATTAGAGACATACAGTCAAAGGGTTTTTTTCTGTAGTGAAGCAGGTTCTCTCTGGGTCCGTGGGTGGCCCATTTCATGATACAAATGGCTTCTCTGGTAGTGTGTTGTTGTTTTGTGAAGGTGATTTTAAGTGTGCTGCGGCAGTGGTTCTCAGACTTCAGGTCACGACTCAGCACTGGGTCACGTAATGTAAATCATTGAGTCACCTTGCTTAGCACTCAGGGTTCCTGTCAATCACAACCCACACTTTTGAAAACCACTGCTAGTCCCTACTTGATCTGACACTGTGCGCCCCAGAAGCAGCCAGCAAGTCCAGTTCCTAGGCAAGTCTGTGAGCTGCCCCCTCGCCAAGCACTGGCTCCACACTTCCATTGGCCAGGAATTGGCAAGTGGGAACTGGAAGGGGAGGTGCATACAGAGAGCCACACGGAGCTGTTTGCATGCCTCCACCTAGGAACAGAAACTGTTGCTGGTTACTTCCGGGGCACGGACCAGTCCAGCAGGGAGCCTGCCTCTGCGCCCCGCTGCACCATTGACTGGGAGCTGTCGGTGGTAAATTCATGCGCCAACCCCCCTGCCCTAGTCCTAAGCTCCCTTCTACACCACGAACCCTTCATTCACAGCCCCAAAACCTCACCCCCAGCCTAGAGCCCTGATCCCCTCTTGCATCCCAATCCCTTGCCTCAGCCCAGAGCCCCCTCCCGCATCCCAAACTCTCATCCCCAGCTCCCAGTGGGGTCATGAGCATCAACAATTTTCTTCGCCAGGAAAAGTTTGAAAACCACTGTGCTAGGGTATGTAGCCCCCAGTTTTTCTGCTAGGAAAATATTCTATGGTATCTGAGTGCTCTGGTGGAGATAACGGAATCCTTGGTATGTGTGGGGTGATTACTGAATCGACAGTGGTAGGCGTTGTCATCACTCAGTTTCCTGTATATAGTGGTCTATAGGATTCCACTGATGAAGCTGATCACGGTGTCGAGTAATTGATGCTGGTGCTGGTGTGTTCTAGAGAGTGTGATGTGTGGGTAACCCTCGTTGAAGTTGTGGAGGAGATGTATGGGGTGCTTAGGTCATTTGCCCAGAGAATGAAAATGTCCTCAGTGTATTTATGTTACATGTGGCATACAGTGATCTGTCATTAATACCAGCAGGGGGGTAGTCTAAGGTGATGGAGTTTGTCATTCAAGGTAGTTTAATAAATAGTAAGCACATTAGGTGACTATAACAGACATCATTTTAAAACTGATTACATTATTTACTTGCTACTCATTCCTTGGAATTTATCAGTACCAGTCCAGAGCAAAGCCTCTTTGCAATATCATTTAAGGTCCCTAACACTCAGGAGACACCCATCTCATCTGATTAACAAGGTGATGCTTTTCTCCCTTTTGCTATTGAAATGACACATCCCCAATTTTATATTAAATTTGTCTTTTTCTGAAAAGCTGCTAATTTCATGCTGCTTTAGTCTTGCTGTGCAATGCCTGTTACTTAGCAACCGACAAAATAACAAATTGGCCTATATCTAGCTACTTGCTTGGAGCTTATTATTTATTTGTTTATAGTTTTTGGCCACCAGAGCTGAACGGATTTGTCCTTAGCTTGGATAAAAGACTCTAAGCCTCTGTGTTTGAACATCGAGCAGTCCTGTGACAGTTTAGAGACTTAACAAATGCATTAGGTCAAATGTATGAGCTTTTGTGGGTAAAATTTGGATATCTGTTTGTCTTCTTTCTCACAGCATCATTTGTCACCTTTTTCATCCTTTTGTTCCTGTCCCTCATATTAACAAACCTTGCCATATTTGTGGAGCAAGAGATTCTCTCCCAAAGATGCTGAGTATGAATTTTAGGAGCATAGCCTGCCACAGACTGGGACGGTGTCTCATTCAACAAGAGAGAGCAGCCTGGAATCTGTTCAGTCTCAGCAATTCTTGATAGAGGAAAAGAGGGGATGGGAACAAAGATGGCTTTAAGCCACATTTGTGCTTCCTTTATTCTTTGACTGCCCTATCTTATGCTCAGCTGCACGTGGTGTAGTTCCATCAGACAATGAGTGCAATAGTGTTTGTCGTGCCCCTTTCTCCCTGGCCATACCCTCGACACTAGATTCCCCTTTTGCCAAAGGTATTTCTCCAATGGTGAGGTCACTTTATAGCCATGATGTCCAAAATGCTAGCCACTAGCTACATGTGGCTATTTGGCCGGTTGAGTATGGCTAGTTCACTATAACTGGTGGGACACTACGGCTTTATAGCAACAGAGCACCATAAAGCATTGTAACATAACAGAGCAAGAATCATGGTACCCCTGATTATGGAATCACAGTTGTTAGGTTGCTGTAGCTATTTCATACAAGAACTACATTTCTATAGTATAAAGGCTCCAAACGCTGTATGAGTACCATCATAAGTGGCAGTTTTTGCACCACACCTGTAGGTTCTTCTTTGGGTGATGTCCCCCTGGGTGCTCCACGTAAGGTGTAGGGATGTTCCAGAACCATGGAGCGGAGCTTTTATAGCAATTGGCTGCAGGCCACGCATGCACAAAGGGGGCCTCGTGCTGTGCTCAGTTTGGCGTCCTGCACTTGCGGTCCACCTCCCCCCCTTCAGTTCCTCTTCTGCCGTCCTCGGGCATGAGTGGAGTTCTTCATCCTCCTCAGCTTCTCCTCGGCGGTCGGGGGTGTATGTGTGTGTGTTAAAAACCTTTTGGTTTTCCTTCCCTTACTTCTCCTTTGCATTTTCAACGCCATGCTTCATCCTGTTTATCAAAAAAAAAAAAAAGTTTTTTCCTGTCAGCCTTTCACGGACTCGCTGTTTATCCCGGCGCCTGCCCCTCAGGCAGCTGGCAGCTGTGCTGTTCCCTCCCTAATTCAAAAAAAAAAAAAGAAAAGGAGGAATTTAATAATACAATAACTGAAAACCACAATAATTACCACAGTTTTTACCAATACGGGGCAATAATTAACATCCAACATAACGCTCGCTCTTACCACCCTTACCGTCGGTGTAGTGCTGGGATCATCTGGCTTTAAAAAACTGTCATTCGTGCCAGGAGCTGATGCCTGTCTCGGACAAACATGCGGACTGCATCCACTGCCTTGGGGAAGCACATGTTCCCCCAAAACGTGAGTTCTGCCACTCCCTCACAGTGAGAGTGAGAAAAGATAGGGAGCCAGAGTGCTCTCAGGCCTCTCTACCGGCAGGCACAGCCTTCAAGAAAGAGAGCCACCTCACCATCTTTCTATGAGCCAGCTAAGAAGGGGCCATCCCTCTCAAAGTCTCTGTCCCCAACTCCATCCTCCTGCGTGCCCGGAGGAGACAAGATGATCACCCCCAGCACCAGGGAACCAAGTGCTCGAACTGGCACCGTGACCTCCATGTCACACTCAGCCTTGGTGCTGAAGAGAGCATCATCGGCACCAGAAAGCTCTCACCAGTGTTCCCACACGCCGGTGCCAGCACTATTGAGGGATGTAGCACCAAGATCCATGCTGCCCCCAGACAAGCAGCCTTCCCACAAGGGACTGCCTTTGAACAGAAGCCCCTCACTACCCAACTTGATGCTGCCCCCCCATGGAGGCACCAGCATGGACACAGGATAAGGCAGTCACAGATGACAGGCGAAGCTTCCCTTCTACCACCGTCTTCAAGGCTTTCTCCACGATATGCTAGGTCTCCTGTACTCACAGAGCATGCTGTCTTTAATCAGGGGAACCAATACAGTGTTTTTCATCACAGCACTCATCCCCTTCTACCTCTCACCATCTTTACTACTACCATGATAGACCACCATATCTTCCTTGGTACTCAGAGTGGCCGTACCCACCACCCCATTACCCACCTCACTGGTCACCACAGAACCACTGGGACCCGTGAAAAAGATACTCTGCCGCATCGTCTACTTCGAGGAGGAGAGTCCTTCTACCCTCCCTGTTTCACACTGTGCCAACCACCGCAGACTGATGAGGAGGAGGGCCAACTCTCTGATGAACATACTAAGTTATGGCACACCGAATCGCCTCCCGATAACACTTCTTCATATCTTGAAGAGGTGGTAATACCGAATGATACTCACCTGTCAGACAACCTGAAACATTTCCAGGAGCTGTTTAAGAGGGTGGTGAATCGTGATCCCTATCAATGAGGGAATAATGGAGGTATCCAATGAAATCTAGGGAACCCCCACCTCAGTTCAGCCAACGTGCAAGAGATCTGACAGGAAGTACTTTGTACCACCAAAAGACCTAGAATTCCTTTTCTCGCATCCACAACCAAATTCTCTTGTCGTGGACACTGCTAACCAACGTGCAAAGGCTTCTCGGGCCAGATCAGCATCTAATGACAAGGAACACAAGAAACTAGACCTATTTGGGAAAAAGATCTATTTCTCGGCTACCCTTCAATTAAGAATTGCCAACTATGCAGATTTGCTGGCAAGCCACGACTTTGATGGACAAGTTGATGGAACACCTACCAGAATCCAAAAGACCCATACTCAAATCAGTCATACATGAAGGTCACACTATTGCTTGTACAGGACTCCTTTCCTAGATAGATGTAGCCAACATGGCAGCCAGGGCAACGGCCACAGCCATGGTAATGAAAAGAGCCTCTTGGCTTTTATCAGCGGGAGTACCCAAAGAACTCCAATCCAGGGTAGAAGACCTCCCCTTTGATAAGCTCAAGCTTTTTGTGGCTACTACGGATGAAGTCCTACATAGTAGCAAATACTCCTGCACTACCCTTCGTATGCTTGGCATGTATACCCTGACATATCATCGAAGGCATTATACTCCATACAACAAAAATAGAGACAGCTACTGCAACTGTATCCGGCAAAGTCGGTATGAGTGCAATCACCCTAGACAACATCCTCAGAGGAGACACCCACCTCCAACTCACTCCTCTGGTACCCAGGCAACAAAGCAGCAGGTTTGAGGATTTGGTCGAGGGCCTGCCCAACCTCTCATTTGAACCTTTGCCAACGAGCCAGTACCATCTCTTCACCAACAGACTCCATCCCTTTTTACCGTCAGTGAGACGTTATAACATCAGATCAGTGGGTCTTAGAGATAATTTGCACAGGATACGCCATCCCATTTACATTGCTTCCCCCGCCTGTCCCCCTACCCATCTGCCTCCTGCCCTTCGGAGCAATAGAGAGGGTCCCCCTGGCCTATTGGGGGAGAAGGTTCTATTCCAAGTATTTCCTGACACAGAAGCGTACAAGAGGATGGAGACCCATATTAGATCTCCACAAGCTAAACAAATTTCTGTGGAAACAACGCTTCAAGATGGTAACACTGGCATTGATTATACCGGCTCTGGACAAAGGGGACTGGTTCGCAGCCCTCAGCCTTCAGGAGGCATACTTTCATATCGCCATATACCCATCACACAGACGTTATCTCTGATTTACTGTGGGTGATGACCACTACCAGTGGTCAGAATCCTCCCCTTTGGATTGTCTTTGGACCCCAGGGTCTTCTCAAAGGTCCTGGCTGTAGTCACAGAATATCTACATCAATAGGGTGTCATCATCTTTCCGTACTTAGACAACTGTTTTAGAAAAGGCCGATCTCAGACAGCAACTATCGACATGGTCATCAACACCATACAGATCTTTAGCCATCTGGGCCTCCTAATAAACAAAACCTAACCTTTTGACCCACACAGGGCATAGAGTTCATTGGGACCTGCCTCAATTTGTTGATGGCCAGAGCTTATCTCCTACTGCACCGATTTTCAGCACTATGCGATCTCATCACTGTACTTCTGGCAACTCCTACCATTACCCTTACCTTCCTCCAGGCAATGGGCCACATGTTATGCAGCACGCTCGCCTCCATTTCAGAGCCTTACAACACTGGCTAGCGTCAGTTTACAAGCCTGGACTTCACCTCTTACACAAACAGGTCATGATCCCCAAGAAAGGGACTCACATGATAGACAATTCCCACCAACCTTCTTACAGACCTCTGCCAGTTCCACCAAAGGTGCACTCTACTCATGCAGCTGTGACTTCCACTGCCTTTCTTAGCAACGTAGCACTTAAAGACATTTACTGGGCAGCCACCTGGTCCTCAGAACATAACTTTGCTAAGCACTACGCCATTATGCCACAACTGGTGGCTGATTCAGCACTGGCTACAGCGGTGTTATCTGCAGCATCTAAGCAATGACTCCAATTCCCACCATCCTGTCGATTCTGCTTAGTAGTCACCTTATGTGGAGCACCCATGGGGACATCACCCGAAGAAGAAAAGGGAGTTACTCACCATGTGCAATAATGACTATTCTTTGATGTGTGTGTCCCCGTGTGTGCTCCATGACTCTCCCTTCCTCCCCTCTATTTGGAGTCCTAATTACTCGGATGGGGAAGAGAAACTGAAGGGGGTGGGTGAGCGCCTCGCGCATGTGTGGCCCGCAGACAGCTGCTAAAACAGCTCCACTCCATGCTGTGCCTTTCACTTGCCCCTTT
Source organism: Pelodiscus sinensis (assembly GCF_049634645.1). Taxonomy (NCBI): domain Eukaryota; kingdom Metazoa; phylum Chordata; order Testudines; family Trionychidae; genus Pelodiscus; species Pelodiscus sinensis. The sequence goes on along the minus strand of NC_134719.1, from coordinate 61,831,928 downwards.
TTTGAAAAAGAACAAAGAGAGGTGGATAGATGCTTTTTTGCCTCCCTGTGATTCACTCAAGATTTGGGCCTTAGCACTGTAGGTTCACACACAGTGCAGCATTCCAGCATCAAGGGTTCAGAGGTCTAGATGATCAGAGAGAGGTCTGCATCATTGAAGAATGGTTATAATCTCCTTATTGCTAGCCTGAGATGATGATAGAAACTAGGTCATTATTACTATGCTAGCTAAGAATTGAGGAGCAAGGCAGACCCCAAGAATACAAAGAACGCTAACAAAAAAGGAAGAAATAGTCCTGTAGCACCTTAGAGACCAACAAAAATATTTATATCTGGTATCATGAGCTTTTGTGGGCAAAACCCATTTCCTCAGACAAGAGTGGAGAAAAAAGGGGAATCTTCCCAATTTATAACAGAAGAAAAAAAGAGAGGAGGAAAAAACCACCTGTCAATTGTAATGCCAGTGCTAATGAGACTAATTGAGAGGGCTAGAAGTGTCCCATTCTTAGTTTTTGATGTCAAGTGGGTGTTGAATATAACGCTTATCCAGTTCATGTTTTTGTTCAGTCCAGGAGAGTGTGTTAAATTAGCATATGAAGGCCAGTTCCACAGTTTCTCTCTGTAGTTAGTTCCTGAAATTCCTTTGTAGAAGAATGACTATTTTTAAATCCATTAATGAGTGCCCAAGTAGGTTAAAATGTGCTCCTACAGGTTTTTGTATATTACCATTTCTGATATCCGTCTTGTGTCAGCCATAACCCCTTTGGGCCACTAGGGGGCAGGGGTGGAGAAAGGGAGAGCTATCTACTACATATTGAGAGAAACTTTAAAAAAATGAATAGTGTAACAGCACCTTAAAGACTAACAAAATATGTAGATGGTATCATGAGCTTTAGTGGGTACAACCCACTTCTTCAGATGACTGGAGCATTAAAAGTCCAGATCCAAGAATAAGGGAAGGGGGGGAGGGAGGGAAAGTGTATTAAAATGTTCCAGTTACAAGAAGTTGATGAGAACAATTTGCACCTTCTCTAAGTGCCCATTGTTTAGTTGGTTAAATCATTAAGATATGGAAGGTAGTGTGCTAGCCAGCCAATGTCTTTATTCATACCTCTATGATAGAAATCAGACTTGTAAATGAAGTTAAGTTCCAACCCTTCCCTGTGTATTTGGTTTGTGGAATTGGTCTGAGACAACACTATGACTTTGAGATCCATTAATGAGAGCCTGGGCAGGTTCATGTGTTTTCCAATAGGTTTTTGTATGTTGCATTTTCGGATATCTGATTTGAGTCCATCCAATTCTTTCCTGTAGAGACTGTCCAGTTTGGCCAATACACATGGCTGAGGGGCATTGCTGGTATTTGATAGCATAGATCACGTTAGTGGACGTGCAGTTAAATGAGCCCCTGATGTGGTTGGGTCCAGTGATGAAATCGCTTGTGTAGACAGATATGGCACGAGGGGTGATTCCTGGGTGATTATGATGGAGGTGCGCTGCGTGGTTACTAGAAGGAATTTGTTTGAGGTTAGGGGGTTGTCTGTAGGCGAGGATTGGCCTTTCCCCTAAAGCTTGTGAGAGTGAGGGGTCATTTTCCAGGATAGGTTGTAGATTCTTGATAAAATTATGGAGGGGTTTAAGTTGTGGACTGTAGGTGATGACAAGTGGAATTCTGTTATTTTCTCTTCTTGGACTGTCTTGAAGTAATTCATGTCTGGGTACTCTTCTGGCTCTGTCAATCTATTTTTTCACTTCTCCGGGTGGGTATTTCAGTTTTAAGAATGCTCTATATAGATCCGTTAGGTGTTTGTCTCTGTCTATGGGATTGGAGCAAATCCAGTTGTATTTTAGGGGTTGGCTGTAAACAATAGATAGAGAAATGTGTCTTGGATGGAAGCTAGAGGCATGAAGGTAAGTGTAGTGGTTGGTAGGTTTCCAGTATAAGGTGGTGGAAATGTGTCTGTCATGTAAATTGTATTGTAGTATCAAGGAAGTGGCTCTCTCACGTGGACTGATCAAAGCTGAGGTTGATGGTGGGCTAGAAGTTGTTGAAATCCCTGTGAAATTCTTGAAGGGTTTCTTACCCGTGGGTCCATATGATGAAGATGTCATCAATGTAGTGTAAGTAGAGTAAGGGTGCTAGAGGGCAAGAACTGAGGAAACATTGTTCAAGGTCAGCCATAAAGATGTTGGCATATTGTAGAGCCATGTGGGTACCCATAGCTGTGCTGCTGACTTGAAGATACAAATTGTCTCTAAATCGGAGGTAATTGTGGTTGAGGACAAAGTCACAGAGCTCTGTAACCAGGTGTACAGTGTTGTCATCAGAGATGGTGTTCCTGATAATCCTGTAATCCGTCTTCATGTGGAATGTTGGAGTAAAGAGCATCTATATCCATGGTGGCCAGGATGGTGTTTTCAGGAAGATTACTGATCTTTTGTGGTTTCCTCAGGAAGTCCGCGGTGTCTCGAAGATAGTTAGATGTGCTGGCAGCATAGGGTCTGAGGAAAGAGTCAATATAGCCAGATAATCCTGTTGTAAGTGTGCCAATGCTTAAGATGATGGGTTGTCCAGGATTTCCAGGTTTGTGTATCTTGTGTAGCAGATAGTTTGTTTCTTTGTGTGACTGTTTGTGTGTCTGTTCTCCATTTGGGGGCCATGCACTCCTCTCCTGGCTACAGCCGTTGCACTTATCACTTTGCCCCAAGCTGCTGCAGGGAGACAGGGCTGGAGTAGTCCTCTCTCCCTGGGGCAGCCTGGATACGGAACCCTTTCTCCCGAGCCCCGCTCCAGAGCAATGATTTAAATGAAGAAAAACAAAACTTATTTGAGTTAAGAGCCCAAAGCAATACCAGGTAAATCTTCTAGTTAGTTAGTTCATCAGTCAGTTAAATAAATTAAATAAAGTACACAAACAAACAAATCAATTAATTAATGAAACATTGCCCAGATTATCCTAATTAGGACTTGTTCATACTCTTGCAATACAAGTAATTAGGGCTGTCAAACAATTAAAACATTAATTGCGATTTAAAATTAATTATGCTAATAATAGAATATCTTTATTTAAATATTTTGGATGGTTTGTACATTTTCAAATGTATTGATTTCAGTTACAACACAGAATAGGAAGTGTCCAATGCTCTCTTTATATGTATTTTTATTACAAATATTTGCACTGTAAAAACAAAAGATATAGTATTTTTCAATTCATCTCATACAAGTGATCTCTTTATCATGAAAGTATAATTTACAAATGTAGAATTATGTACAAAAGAATAACTGTGCTCAAAACCAAAAGAAGGTAAAATTTTAGAACCTACAAGGTCAGTCAGTCCTACTTCTTGTTCTGCCAATCGTTCAGACAAGCAAATCTATTTACACTTGCAAGAGATAATGCTCCCTGCTTTTTACTTACAGTGTCACCTGAAAGTGAGAACAGGTGTTTGCATGGCACTTTTGTAGCCAGCATAATAAAATATTTGCATTCCAGATGAGCTAAAGATTCATATGTTCCTCCCTGCTTCAGCCACCATCCAGAGGATGTGTCCATGCTGATGACAGGTTCTGTTCAATAACAATCCAAAGCAGTGCAGACCGACGCATGTCACCAACAGAAAGTTAACTTTTCTTTTTTGATGATTTAGGTTCTGTTGTTTCCACATCTAGAGAAAGCATGTTCTATATCCTTCTTAGATTTTGGAAGGTACTTTAGGTTTTTAAACCTTCGGTCAAGAGCTATCAATATCTTTTGAAATCTCACATTGGTACCTTTTTGTATTTTTTCAGATCTGCAGTGAAAGTGTTCTTAAAACAAAAGTGTTCTGGGTCATCATCCAAGACTACTATAAAATCAGATATATGGTAGAAGGCGGGTAAAACAGAACAAGAGACATACTATTCTCCCACAAGGAGTTCAGTCACAAATTTAATTAATGCATTATTTTTTTAAGAAGTGTCATCAGCAAGGAAGCATGTTGTCCTGGATGATGTCCGAGTTACGAAGGGACGTACAAATGTTTAGCACAGCTGTGGCCAACCCATGGCTTGCGAGCCGCATGCGGCTCTTGCCCCCCAAAAGTGCGGCTCATGAAGCCAGCTCCTGCACCTGCCCCAAATTTCTCTCCCCTCACCCTCCGTCCCCTAGCTTCACTGTGCTTACCGGGTCGGAGCTGCAGGGTTTTAAAAATGGCGCCCAAGATGGCAGCTGTCTTAAAGAGGTAGCCTCCTTTTTAAAAAAAAAAATGTTTTTAATCTTTTTGTTTTTGCTTGACAGTTCTGTTCTGGGGGGCTTTTTTTTTTTTTTTTGCTTGACAATTCTGGTGTGGCTCTTTGCATTTTTTCGCCGCTGTTTTGGCCCTATTTGTTAAATAGGTTGGCCATCCCTGGTTTAGCATATCTGGCATGTAACTACCTTGCACTATCGGCGACAAAAGTGACATGAGAAGACTTGTTCTCACTTGCAGATGACACTGTAAATAATAATCAGGCAGCTTTCTCCCCCATAAATATAAACAAACGTGTCTCTCTGAGTGATTGGCTGAACCAAGAAATAGGACAGAGTGGACTTGTAGGTGCTTTAAAGTTTTCCAGTGTTTGTGTTTGAATGTTTGTGTTTGAATGTAGTTATGTAACAACCTTCCTCCCCTACATCTGTAAGTTGCACTATCAGAGTAGATTATACTACAGTATTTGTATGAAGTGAGTTAACACTGACCACTGACATGGGTCACCTGGCACTGGCCACTGTTGGAAGACAGGATACTGGGCTATATGGATTTTTGTTCTGACCCAGTGTGGCCGTTCTTAAGTTCTTATTGTATATAATTTTTACAGTTAAAATATTTGTAATAAAACTATTAAGTGAGCACTGTACACTTTGTATTCTGTTTTGTAATTGAAACAATACATTTGAAAATGCAGAGAAAAGCACCCAAAATATGTAATACATTTCAAAGATTTTGTGGTACTGTTATTTGGTACTGTTATAAGGGAAGAGACGAAAATGAATTCCAGTATAAAATGTCTGTGCTTTCTCACTGCTGCAGCTTTAAATTCTGTGAGACAGAGAGCTGGAAGCTATCACAGAGCCAGCACTCTGATCACTTAAGCATCAGTTGGCTCCCTGGGCGATGACTGATAGGTTATGTGCACGCTAATTGCTGATTGGGCTGGGAGGCTGGATGAGCTAACTAGTCCATTAACTGAGCTATATAAGAAAGACAGGAAGGAAGTAGCAGCAGGAGAGATGGTGTAACCAAGGCTCATTGAGCCCAAAGCATGCAGAGATCTCAAAGAAGGGAGACCTTGGTCCTGTGGGAAAGGATTAAAAATAGAAAGACTTTATATATAATATTGCTGCATGGCTTGTACTGGTGTTGGTAATGGGAATATAAATTAAAATTACATGAACTTGCCACTCAGTGGACTGAGTCTGAGAGTTCCTGGGGCACCTGAGGATGGGAAGGAGTGCACCTGAGTTAGAAGAGCATGTATTTTCTCTTTCATGATAAGATCAGCAGAAGATTCATCCATATCAGTAATTGTAGTATTATGCAACATATGAAATAGAAGAACAAGTTGCTTCAAAAAAATTATCAGTGTGAAAGTCTACTTTCACAAACATTCTGGAAAGTTCAGTTATTCCATCTGCTGAATCCATCACCCATCCTTCAGGGGATTCCTTCAAATGCCAGTAGAGTTGCTAGGTCTATTTGTAGTCCTCCATACTATTTTGAAGAGCTGCAGCTAGGCACTCCGCTCCAGAACAGCTACTTCAACAGAAGAAATACAAAGTAGTATTCCCATGAAATAACCATAACCTGTTTGGCAGTGCAGATCAAATCCCTCACCCGCTTCACAGCATATTAGAAATCGAGTCATTCTTCCACAAACATAGCAGGAACAATTCTTGAGACAACAGACATTTGTAACCCTTCTAAATATTGTAAGTATACAGAGTACTGGATTTACATTATGCTGACAGTCATATGGGTGACAGCAAAGTAATGTCTCTTTTTTCACATTAATTTTAACATTTACTTGAAAGCACCTCATTTCCCGATCAGCTTCATGTATTAGTTTAAAACAGTGCTGCAACAGAGTAGGGACACATTTTTCAGGGCTTTGTCCTGAGGTCTCAAATAGAGCCTTATGTAAACAGAAAAAGGTTGGTTTTTTCCTTTTTAATTTGAGTGGTAAACACAAACTTGGAATCTTAATAAAACCTGAACCTTCTGCATACAAATGGATGTTAGGCAGGAGCGGTCACATTTTTACAGTTCTTACCCAGCCTAGTAGCTGAAGGGGAGAAGCAAAAGAGCAAACAAGGGTTAAAGGGAATACTCTCAACTTGATACATAGCTAATTTTAAAACCAACATGTTAAAAGTTGTGTCAGCTGCACAACTGCCTCAGAGTCTCCCTGAACATTTTTATGGTTTCACAAACCAAATTTTGTTTTTTTTTAATGTTTTCTAAAGTTTTGTGAAAGACCCAAACAAGCAATTGGGGACTAGTGACGCTGCACAAAGTGTGTTACTGTGTAGTTACAATAATCTTAGGTGTTATTTGTAAGTAAAAATGGTTTGGGAAAAGATATGATGCTTAGGTTGATGTCCCTTTAAAAAATAAGGGAGGGTATCTATCTGAGGCAAATCTGCCCTCTAATATATCTGACAATCCCATTGTAATCTATGTGGGAAGAATTTGGCCTAAAGAATATTTCTGCTTGCGCAAGGCATGCTGAAAATGCAGAGCAGGATTAGAGTTAATCGCTTTATTGGCTTTTAAGACATAGTCCTGTTTTGGGGTGCTGTAAGGAGACACCGCACAGGAGCACAGCTTCTTTAGCAGTACAGAGGGAAGTACTGCTATGGTTTTAAGAGAAAGTCTCTTCTTTCTTATGCCAGCCAGCTCTGTCTCATGGCAAAAGCACTATCCTTGAATAGTCCAAGTGGTACATTTTGACGCAAGGAGAAAGAGGCTCCCTACATTCCCGTCTCTTCTGTGGGCACTTGCTGTATCTGGATACATTTCTTTGTCTTTATTTAGGGTGTGAACACGTCCACTGGCTACATAGACTTAATAGCAGTGATGATATTGTGTCATAGTGCAGATCATATCTTACTTGGATAAAAAACAAATTGGAATTGGAGGAGAAAAGCTGAGGAGTTGCAAACAGGACATGCAAATGTTTGAAAATGCATGGTGTCTCTGATGTTCAAATCTGAGTCAAGAAATATTTCTTTAGCGTGCCAAGAATTGCTTCAATAAACTGTGTAAGATGCTCCCTTCCCTTCCCCCTCACATACTACTCCAAATCCAAAGATAAGACTGTAGTGTCAGATAAAAAAAAAATCTTGAAAAAAATCATAGCTTTTCTACTTGTATTACATTTTATTGAACCAGTGAGTACTAGACACAATTTCCATATTAGGAATCTGGATCAACACAATTCAAGATTGAAAGAACTTGCCTACTGACCCTCGGACAATATAAACCTTTGAGGAGAAACTCTCCTTGCTTCTGATTGTTTTTTCCTCCAGATGTGGACTTTATTCCTTTCATTGAAGAGTGCAATGATAAACCGAGACTTCATGACAAAGGTAACTTGACTCTTAGAGTGTGGTGTTTCTGGTCATTGTGTATATAATTTACCATGGTGTGAAATGTGACAGAGTCTAGATAGTTTCAGAGCCATAATGTTTAAAACTAGAGTAAAATAGTCACAATTAAACAAACAAACCTCCCAACAAGCATGTGAGTTTTTTAGAAGTGAGTTTAATACAGAAATTTCCCCTCGAAAGTTTCTCAGGCATTCACTTTCCAGCGTTCATATCATTTTAATCAAACTAAGGGCTCAGTTGTGGAATATATGGCCACAGATCTGCATGGAGTTGGCAGAGTGCTTCTCAGATTTCCAGGGACAGCACAGCCACTGCATCCACCGTAGTCTCCTCTCCCTGGACCTGGTGAGCTCTTTTGGCGGGAATGGAGGGAATGGGAGCCACTTGCTTGCCTCTCTTAGGAGATTGTCATGACCCTAGCTTTGCAAGCATTGCAGAACTCTTTCACTCTCTGGGTGTGTCTCATAACACAGCTCAAGTTATAATGTTGCTCTTACCCCAACACACACAAATTTCTAGGTTGAATTTAGTGGCCTTTTCAGCTCAAGCTAGCTTATGTTGGTGTCGCTTATGTCACTCAGGGAGTGTTTTTTTCACACACCTGGAGCGATATGAATTGTACTGGCATAAGTGTTAGTGTAGACATTGCTTTAGAAAAGAAATGAAACAGAATATAGGAAATGTAAAATGTTTAAAATCTGGATTTAATTCTGTAGGAAACAAAAGCCATAATGTAAAAGGCTGGGTGAAGCTGAATTGCTGGCAGTCAATATGTATCAAGGTACACATGCCAGAGGGTACTTGGAGGTACTCAACTTATCTCGATCAGTGTTTCTCAGCCTGGGGTTGCAGCCCCCAGGGACTCATGCAACAAGTCGGGGGGGAAGGGGGGAGGAATCATAAATGCAGAGCCCACATTAGGCCATGGCAAGTGGGCAACTAATTGGTCGGGGTTCTATGCCACGGGGGACCTAGTGAAGCTAAGTCACCTGCTTCAGCCACACCACCTGGGGATCAAGCTTCACACAAGGCTCACAAGTGAAACAGACTCAAGTAGCACTCTGAAATGTAGATACAACATTTATATTCCAGTTGATTTATTTTATATTTATATGGTGAAAATTAAACACGTTGGTATTTTTATGTCTGATTTAGCCAGTAAGTAGTTTTTAAGTGAGATGGAACTTAAGGTGGGCAAGACAAATCAGACTCCTGAAAGGAGTCCAGTATTCTGAAAAGGCTGAGAATCACTGGCTTAGAATCAGAGGTACAGTGATTTATCACCTGTTTAAAGACTACATACATTGTAGAAAGCAAACAGGGTGGGTCTGGTTTAGCCAGTTCGCATCTTTCCGCTTTACTTGAAACTTCAGAGAAACACGAAACCTAAAATTCTACATAAAGTTATGAACCTTTTACACTCTGAGCATTAAAAACCATCTCTAAATATGTTAAACAAAAATCAGAATGAACTGTGTGTGCTAGAAAGGAGTGGCTTCAAAATCACTTTATCTTCACTGCCTCAGGGAGCCATCAGCTGGCCTGTTCCCTCCCTTTTGCTTTTGAGGTGTGTGGCAGGGAGGTGAATAGATCAGCCCAGGAAAGAGGGTCCGTGTCAGGCAGATCTTTACTCAGCAGTGGCCACAGTGTTAGCTTTCTGTGTGGCATGGAGATGATTTACAAAAGGCTGGGGGAAGAAAAGAAGGAGTTTCGGTTTTGCAAATTGGCTTCCTTATAATCTATAGAGACGTCTTAAGCAATATTAAGCTTTTTTGTTTTGTTTTTTGTATTTGTTCTTTTTAACTTTAAAATAGGAGTAAAGCAAAGCAAGGGAAATAAATCTCATCTCCCCTCCCATCACCAGTGCATACTGTACATTCAAACACAGCCAGAGCATGGCCATAAAATAAAAAAGAAGCAAAAGTCTGGACCTTTTCTCTAAAACTTGCTACAGATGTACATTGAGGGGGAGAGAATTGCAAAGACACCGGCTTACTGGAAAAGACACTGCCTCAGCAATTCCAATCCTTTTGACCTCTGCTACCACCCAAATAATAATGGTAACTCTCTAAAGTATACTGGATTACTGGTTTAAATGTAAGCAAAATTTTGCCTGCATCCAAGTTAACAGGAAGGCAGTGCATTTGCAAAGTTTGAGGATTTGCATGCATGCATAGTTTACTGCAGGTACTACCCTGACTTGTCATGCAGATGAGATTTTTGCAGATACATCTCAGGCACACAAACACATTTTCTTAAAATGTAGGCTATGTTATCTGACACTTAAAAGTAAAACCTGAAAAGCATTTGCCCAGCAATAGGCAGTTGGCTCAGCATAATTTACAGCTATGAAGTTACATATGACACTCTCAATGAATAATCCCTTAATACTTAATGAACAACGAGAAGTCTTGTGACACCTTATAGACTAACAGATTTATTGGAGTATAAGCTTTCGTGGGCAAAGACCCACTTCGTCAGATACAGCTGACAAAGTGGGTCTTTGCCCACAAAAGCTTATGCTCCAATAAATCTGTTAGTCTATAAGGTGCCACGGGACTTCTTGTTGTTCTTGCAGATTCAGACTAACATGGCTACCCCTCTGATATTTAATACTCAATGTTGGTGTTAAACAAAAAAAAATCCCAGGAGATTCCTAATTTATTATGTTTCTCTTAAAACTTGAATTAATTCATTATTAGAATATGAAACTTTACTGTGGTGCTTGTTTCCAGTTACTTTGTAATGGTTCATATTCCTTCTCAGAGGTATGTCTGCATAGGACTGTATTGATTATCACTTTAACTTACGGTAGTTAACAGCTAAATCAAGGCTGGTCTGGTATTTCCCAGGCTGCAAAAGTTTGCTTTACCTAGGAATCAGCCTCATGAAGAGAGTGGGATTAAACTCTTCACTGGAAGGCCACAGTATTGTCTGGGATTGTCCAGATGTCATCAGCCATTTTAAAGTCCTAACATCTTATTCTGTGGAGTAATTTTACTCCCTCTGCAAATTAAAAGCTAGACTTTTTTTTTGGTCCTCTCGCTTCTTAATTGCCAGTAATCCTCCTGGGGTGAGGGGGAGGGTAGATATTTAATGTGTGATAAACAAGCTTTCTATTCTAATCAGCTGTTTTCCACTTTAATTACTGCATTTGAAACAAATCTTACATTTCATTGCGCAGTGGGGAAGTTACGAAAGGGGGATGATAGTACCATTGTTCATCCTGTATCGGCTGAAAAACTATGCAAAATCGCTTAAACACTGCCAAATGGCACTTCAAGTGCTATACAGACAGCCAAGTTTGAATTTAATTGTCTGAAGTTTGTTATGTTAATGAATCTGGGAAGTTCATGAAATCCAACTTGTGACTTAAGCAAACTCCAAACTGCTCCATAAAAAGAGTAACTTTAGTGAAAAATTAACAAGACTCTAGAGAGGGCCCTTGCTCAGCATACATAACACTTATTGGTGATGCTGGTCCTAGGATATTGGAAAGACAAAATAAAATGAGTGAGATGGATGGTAAAAGAGACGCTTTTGAGCTACACTCTCATATCTCTTTGACCACAGCCACCCACCTTGTTTCGCTAATAATGCTTTTCCGTCATTCAGGGAAAGGTCCCTTGTCATATGGCAGTAAGACATTACTGAAGGTAAGGTGGGGGGGGGGGTGGAATCTCGTCTGTCGAGGAATCAGAAAATTATGCAAAATTCAGTAAAATTCCATTCATATTTTCTTTTCCTCTAAACATGTAAAATATCAGCAAATGTGATTCAAATCAATTATATTAGCTAGTGGAGTCTTGTACTGCTGTCCTAGCCATTTGCTGGCTGGCTAAGATGGCCTTTCCATGACCACCTGATTGAAATACAAATGACACAGGGAAACTGCTTTACCACTTCCTTGATGGCTGCGGCTGCAATACCTGTGTGGTGTTATGCAAACAGCAACATTTGATACAAAAGAGGGGGAGGAACATAGATTTTATGTCGTGTGTCAGATGTTATTCATCCAAGGAGCGCTTAAAAATCTTTCGGTAGAAAAGGCATGTCCCTCTTCCCAATTTCAACAAGCTGATACTCTGAGCCATGTCTTGACAGGCAGACTGGTTGCGTTTGTAATTGTCTTAGTTTATTCGAGTTCTCTTAATGTGACTGAAAAGCCCAGTTAACATACAGGTACTAGCCATGTGGCTCTTCCTGGGCTACAACCCAGTCGTCAACACAGAATTACACAAAGCCTCCATTCTAATGGGGCTTTTCAATCATATCAGCTGTGCTCACATGACTGAGAAATACCCTTTTAAGTCAGCGAACTGTTCTGCTGTAAAATGAGAATAAAATCTAGCCCATGATCTCTGACCATCAAATCACTGGTTAGAAAGATTTAATGATTTGAACTGGGTATTATTTTGCATACCTGCATTCCCCACCCCCTCTTCTGGTTGTAGAATTAAATTGTGCTCTCGCTAACACAGGAATGCTTGTTGTTTTTCTGTGTGCTCACTCCCTGTGTGCATACATGACAGTTCAAATGTAATTTCAGTCCCTGTGTGCAGCCTTTGAACAGCTGCCAGCAAGAAGTGTGGAATTATGGGTAGTTTCTTTCTTCACCTCCTACAACAGGTGTCTTTGTTGTCAGCACACCTCATATGCAGACACTATATGCACACACTGAGTCACCATGACTGAGAGAAATGTGAATGCAGGAAGAGCCGCTTTCATTGCCACCAAATGTTGATACCAAGAAAAGCCTGAAGTCATGAAGCAGAAGAGAACATACCTGAAGAAATTCCCAGTATGAATTACAGCATTTCTGAAAATATATGAAAGATTTTAGAATATAAGGTATGATCTATCTACTGGACTCCTTGGTTAACAGATTGTTTACTGGATATCAGTCTTAATTTTTAATCTGAATTGCCTCTACCGAGGGAAAGAAATACAAGAAATATTACAAACAACTTCATATAAGCAAAGTAGAAATATTCATCTCAAAAGCTGCACTGCAGAGAAATTTCAAGTAAAAATATTTTTCTTTTGCCTGCAAGGGTTAAACATGATCAGAAACTGTCTTAATCTCAAGGATTTTACCTCAAGTGCCGCATTTTTCTTTGCCATAAGCCTATTAGAACACTCTCCTGTTTCCTAGCAATAACGTGTAATTTTTTCCTCTCCTATTTAAGCAAAAGAGATGTTGGTTTTTTATCCTGAACATTACAGCTGTTGCTCAAGTTTCCTATTCAAATGCAAATAGCACCTGATGCTATTTAAATACGTATGTAATCTTTGAAAGATACTTCAGGAAAAACAGGAAAAAGACAAGAGCAAGGTTTATCTTATCCTGTTTGTTCTGGAAAGCAAGCGAATGACAATATGCTACTGGCAATTCGGACTGGAAATCTGTAAGGTCTGCAGCGTCCAGCATTCACTCTGATTTGGGACAAACATCCAACTGAATTCATTTATGTTTCTTGCACAAGTTGGAGTTTTCATCGCTGGAACAAAATGCTACTAGAGGGGGTAAAAATGAAATAGATGTGGGGCTCACTAGAAGCACAGGCTGTATCATTTTAGTGTGCCACCATTTGGCCATTATTACTTTTCCTTGTAAAGCTGAGTTTAAAGGTGTTTTTCTCAGAGGGTATGTTTTGTTTATTTCTTTACATCAATTCAGACTTTTCTGTAGAACTATATTTTCATTTGTTGTTTGATAACTTTCAATTTCTTGATCATTTTCCAAAATATTCTTTCTGTTTGGCAGCTTTTCTTTGTAATATGAATATCTAGGACAAATTATTTGACAAGACTGATTCTCTGGGAAGCAATCAACAATGCTCCCCTAGCACTGTTTGAGACCCTGTCATTTTTGTAATTAAAAGGAGTAGAAGTCCTGAATATTTCATGCTACGGACAATCAAGCCTGGGGGAAAAATATGGATTTCTATTGGCTTCATTTGCATGAAAACTATATATTTCCTTTTTAGAGTACAGATAGTGTAGATAAAATATTCTTGATTTTTTTCATGATATTCTGCATTTTTTAGGTGACTGTTTTATTCTCTGTGTTACAAGAAGAAACTAACATCTGTTAAATCTCCGTTATAGGTGGCACTCTTTTTTGCTTGTAATTCGTTATCATTGCTGTAGAAGACCTTCGTGTGCTTTACTTTTACTATAGGTTTTCCAAAAAACTCTAAATGACACAAACTACCCAAAACTGTGGATAAGAAAGCAACTACTTTTTCAACTATTTCTGAGAATAGACTTATAAACTTGTGAAAAATTCCTTAGAGGGCATACGAGAGGTCACATACACACTCCCTTTCTTTGACTGCAGAATAAGCACAAAGCAAGAATTCAGTAGAAAGTGAAACTCCCCCAACAAGAAGAATCATCTGCCTGTGGATAAACATTGGATTTAAAGAGTGAATCATTGCAAAGAACTTTGGGATGAACAGGTGGGATTAAATAGTTTCCTAGGATTTGAGAAAACTTCAGTAAATTACTTTTCAAGTTCTTTGAGAACTGAAGCAGGTGTTTATAATACACATTTCCTGTGAAGATAAGACACGCAGACACCCCCAACCTCAAGAGGCAAACTACATACATGAGAGCTACTTTGGTTGGTTGGGTTTTTTTCTTGTGACACTCCACCCACTTTAGCTTCTTCAGGTGGGTGTGGGCGACCGTCACCCATACAGAACTGAGATAAGGTTCATTGTTGGATAGTGAACCTGCTGCTGCTGCTGCTGCTGCTGGTAACTAGGAGCTTGCTGACAAAATGATGGAAGAAATCTCGATAGTGGTGGCCTACAATGCCCATGTTTTTAGCCAGCTATATGATGAAGATTTTCTGACCAGCCTGGTGGCAATCAGCAAACCCAAGTCTGTGGTAGGTGTTGCTGTTGTAAGTGTGAACTGTTGTTCAGAGGTTGTTGATCCTTTGACTGTAACATGTGAAAGTTGTACTCCTGCAGGAGAGGAGCTCTTCGCTTGCAAGCAGTACTGTGCTTCTAAAAACTTATTTAGACCTCTCTGAGATTTGTCTACATGTACTGAGAAATAGTATACATAGTAATAATAGTAGTGTGATTTGAAGTAATAATTTCAACTATTCACATTGAGTTAATGGCTTTCTGAGAGACTGAGGTGAAGAGAGGAGGAAATGCTCAGTAAAACTAGTTTCGTGTTGCATATAATCTATAGGTTTTTTGGTGTAATTTTGATATGAAGTTTTGTGGATCACAAGTGTTTTGAGTTCACTGAAAGAAGTAAAAATGAGATTGAAACAAATTCCAAAGTGCCTCAACACTTGTAGGTCTTAGCATGTCAGTTAAAGACTCGTGGTCAGATTCTTAGTTGGTGTAAATCAACATAGTTCCTGTGAATCTGGTCCACATGATGGTTCGTAGATTTCACACTCATTTTATTGTTGTTCTTGTATATCTTAGTTTAAAATCAGCATAAGCATCTATGCAAACATTTTAGATCAAATACAGCAGCAAATTACTGTTCTGAAGCATTTTAGGGACATGTACACTATTCATACACATTATAAGCACAATTTAGCCATGATCCTGCATTGGGATCTGTGAATGCAGATCTGTGTGGATATATGGGTTACCGTTGAGGTTAACAGCTTTATCTTCAGTGCCAAAAGAGGTGCATTTTTTATAGTGAGGTAACTCATGCAGTTGCTATCCTGTTGTAAAATCGTGGTTGAAGCAAGGTACAGGTAGTGTTTACTGTGATGTAATTACGTTGGAGATATAGCGTTGACCTCAGCTATGTCAGGGTAAAAGCTTCCCTGCCCCTTCTCCTTTAGGATTTTCAAAGAGTGCCAAAAGTTGGGCTCCTAATGCTACGTTTTTGGGGGTCAGATTCTGTGGACGACGTCATGGTAGGGTCAACCAGTGATCGAGGATTTATAAAATACAAGCTTGATTTTTTTCAGAAGGGTTGAGTTTAACTATTCATTGACAGATGCATCATTTAAAAGCAGGTTTTTTATCTAAAAGCCTCTGTTTAAACACCCTTTTTGCCACTTTTGATCTTTCTGTTTATTCTATCTGTGTAAGTAACTATTTGAGGGAGAGAATTCGTTTAGGTTACAGTGCTTGGATTCCTCCATATGTGGCCGATCTGTAATCTTCACAAGAGAAAAAAAGTACCATATGTATGTATTTAAAAATATATTACATTCATGACTTTAGCTCTGCACTTCCACCAGTGGAAATGACAATGTATGTGGGCCAGACCTCTCCCTCATTACACCTGATTAAGACTCTAAAGTAAGGATGTTAAGGACTAGTCGACTAGTCCAGTTGACTAGTCGATTCCCCCCATTGCTGCCTCTATCAGATAGAGGCAGCAGGGGATGGGGGGAAGAGGAGGTACTTCAAAGTGGCAGCGCCGCACAGCTGATCCTGGGCTCAGCTGTGCGGCACTGCCACTTTGAAACGCCCCTATGGTGTTTGGCGTTTCAAAACAGCAGCGTGGAGCCTGGGGTCAGCTGGGGACACCCCACCTGATCCCAGCTCCACATGCCACATTTCCGTGGAAATCCCGATCAATCAGTTGACCAGTTAAATGTTAGGTTTACCTAATGTTTAACTGGTTAACCGACTAGGCGGTATCCTTCCCTGGAGTGAGGGCTGTTGCTGCTGCTGCCAGTGCCAGTAGGTTTCCAGTCCTGGGGCTGGGGCTGCTGCCACCACCAGAGGCTCCCAGGCCTGGGGCTGCAGCAGTTGCCACTGCCAGAAGGCTACAGGTCCCGAAGCTGCAGCTGCCACTGGCAGGAGGCTCCCAGCCCTGCTGGGTCATCCCTCCACCTGTGGCAGGCTGCGGGCAGGGGGCTTTCTCTTACCATTGCTGTCAGTTGGCTAGCAGAAGGACTAGAGCAGTTGGTAGTTACGTGCATAGCTATGCTCAGACTCAGTCATGCTGGTGAGTTTCACCAGCCCAAGAATATTTTCCTGAGTGTCTCCCATGCTGAATTGCTTCCATGCTACTGGGCTATTTTTCATGAACATTTAGATAATATTTTCATTGTAAGAAACACTGCATTTGAGTCTCAGCCTACAGGTTAATTATTCGAGAAGTTCCAGTTACATCGGTCTAGCAATTGTGCCCAGGCTTTATGCACATTCAGAAAAGTGCAGACAATAACATCTTATACACAGTTTGGTCTGAATTCTCTGCAACATTTGTTCCCCAGGTCTGATGTGAGTCACTAATGCTGAGTGGTTAGAGGAGAGTTGAAAGCCTTGACTAATTCTAGCACTCTCTATCTGTATGATGAATTAATAGTGTGGTCACTTTTTTTTCCTCATCTGTGAAATGGAAATTGTACCTCACAGTATATTGCAAGTTTTGGATGAAATACACTTTGGAAGGGCAAAGTATTATTAATTATGTATTAGTAGTAGTAGTAGTATTGTTATTATTGTATTACTTACTTTAACATAATAAAAGGCATGTGGTTATCAAGTGTACGGGCTTGGTTCCGAAGCAACCAGATTGTTATATGTGTTTTGGACACTGGGGCAATCCTTAGCAAAGATGAAAACCAGATACTTGACACTTCTGAAGCTGATTAATTTTTAGTCATGTCAGGCTCCACTTTGATACCAGAAGGCAATTGTAGTACATTGTAAGTATTTCTGCTAGTAATGTCAGTCAGTCTGGAAATACACTTAAAGGTCTCATCTTGGATTGAACAGCAGCATATGATTTTGGGATGAAGTTAAATAGAAAATAGTGTTGAATCTGTTTTGGTCACTTATACCAGATAGCAACAAGATTCCGCAGAATAGTTTGTAGGGATTTGACTTTAGAAATGGTTCCAAGTTTATTTGTTTTCTTTTAAATTGTAAGGTAGTTTAGAAGCAATGTTAAGTTTTTCCACTGTCAAAACAAGTTACCTGTGGAGTTAATTGTACCCCTCTGTGAGAAGAACATTCCCCTTACAGTTTCCTCTGCTTCTTCCGCTTTAATTTCCTGGATGGGCCATTATATTCAACACCCAAATGACATAAAAAGCTAAGCATCGGACACTCTATTAGCCTGGTTTATCACAGACACTTAAATTGACAAGATTTTTTCTTCTCCTCCCTCTCTCCCCTTTTTCTGCTTTATATTTGTTCCTCTGTGTCTTCTTGCTCCATTCATGTGTCATCTGAAGAAGTGGGTTGTGCCCATGAAAGCTCATATTACTAGCTATATTTTTTGTTAGTCTCTAAGGCGCTACAGGACCACTTGTTTTTAAAGTTTTTTTAATCAGATCATGAGTTTCTAATGTTGGCATCTTTCATGATTTTATCACAAGACAAGTGATACTTGGTGATTTTCTTAAAGCTCTTGCATCTGGATTTCTGCAGTTACATGAGAATTTCAGCTTGCTTTTTTTTTAATGTTGTTTTTCTGCCGCTGTAGAAAAAAGCTTGAAAACATGAACTCTAACGGCTCCAGCATTGCAAAGCAAGTTACTAGATTCCAAAATGTATTATTTTTTTTAAAATCTCAACTTTTAAAATAATTTGGGGGCCTGAATCATAATTTTTGGATGCCTAGGGATGGCAGTGCAAGGTCATCATGATTCCTCCTCTCCAAGAAGTTCTCCAGTAAGTGACAGATAGTAAGATAGTCATCTGACATGGATCACGATGTAAAAAAGGCTACTGCTAGTAAAAGTAACAAACATGGGCTTATACTAGAGGGTCCAGTGCCAAGATGTGCAGGCGGGAATCAGCCCAGTCTTTGAGTTGCCAAATTAGCATAAGACTATGATGCCCACAGGCTGTTGCTTATGTCTAAGCAAGGCCAGCCCTACTTACCTTGCTGGTGCTGTTGAATTCTGATCACACTGTAGAAGAAAGGATCTTGCATGAACTCTCAGCAAGAAGGGAAACCACTCCCCCACTCCCTATGGTGGAATTCAGTTTCAGAGTATTTCTTAGCTCACATCCATTTCAGCCAGTTTCCACAGGAAATGGAGCGACTTTTCTGCACCTTTCTTTTGCATTGGATAAATACCAGTGGGTTAAATTGGACTACAGCATTTGCACTATAAAGAAGTCTTTCCAAGGCACTGACAAGTTCTTTCTTTGTGTGTGTACAGCACCTAACACACTCAAGTCCAGTTTCTGAGACCCATGAATCCATGAAGAGCCAAATATGTGGAAGATCTCGAATAAGATCTTATTAAATTACATTCCAACCCCATCACTGCATGAGAGCAATACTTCTGTATGTTTTTGATGCTGAAAGATAGCATATATTGCAAATAACATAGTTTACTGTACTGCAGCTACATAGCTAATATTATTCTGTATAGTAAATTAAAAAGAGGTTTATGGTTCTGAGTTGCCAAGTGTGTAGTCAGTCACACTTATGCAAAGTGAGTGTCAAATGCTATCATTAAGAATTTGTAGTAGGGATGTTAAATTTCGAGTAACTGACTAATTCGAGGCTGTGAAGTCTAGGTCTGTGATAGAGTTTAAAGAGAAGCTAGATAATTTCATGGAGGTTAGGTCCATAAAAGGCTATTAGCCAGGGGATAAAATGGTGTCCTTGGCCTCTGTTTGTCAGAGGCTGGAGAGGGATGGCAGGAGACAAATCGCTTGATCATTGTCTTCGGTCCACCCTCTCTGGGCACCTGGTGCTGGCCACTGTCGGCAGACAGGATACTGGGCTAGATGGACCTTTGGTCTGACCCAGTACAGCCGTTCTTATGTTCTTATTGTCTAGTCAATAGGGCACCTCCGCCTTTGAAGCGTAGCAACAGCCCTAGGGATTTTGCTACACTTCAAAGGGGAAAGCTCTGCGGGGAGCACGGGGCCAGCAGGGCAGTCCCCAGCTGGCTCTTTGTGTTCCCCACGGCGTTTCAAAGTGGCAGCATTGCATGGAACATGGGATCAGCTGGAGACTCCCCCCTTGACGCTGGGCTCCATGTAGTGCTGCTGCTTTGAAACGCTGTAGGCTCTGTGGCATCAGGTTCCTCATGGCATTTCAAAGCAGCAGCGCTACACGGATCTGGGCTCCATGCAGCACTTCCGCTTTGAAATATCCCTTCCTCTCCCCCTTCCCCCGCTGCCTCTTTCTGATAGAGGCAGCAAGGGGAGGGAGTGACTAGTTGACTCGGCTATGCGATAAGTATTTGCTTATCAGATAGTTGACTAATCATCCCTAATATGTAGTATTTTACATCTGTTCTGCACTAGTGCAATTCTCTACAAAAGGTGCAAGGCAGTGGATAACCAGTTGTATAGATTTCTTAAAAAAAAAAAAAGCACAATGTTTTCAATAAACTGCAAGCACAAAGCTGGAATGCATCTCTCTTAATTCAGTGCACCATTAAAGGGGGAAAGATGACTGAAACTACTGTGCACTTAGTATTCTGAACTTGACAGAGGCAAGTCAAAGCTTATTGTCCAGATTGTATCAGTACTGAGTAGTTTTAATGTAGGGAATTTTAATTCTCGGTTTTCCTAGATAAAGCTTGTATCAAAATGTTTAACTAGTATAATCCAGTGTAAGACAGAGTTCAGGTGTGCTTAGTTGTATTTTCATTTGACTGTTCGTCCTGTTGTTTTGTGCCTCTTGCATTGGCCACTATCAGCAGACAGGATACTGGGCTAGATGGACCTTTGGTGTGACCCAGTATGGCCGATCTTATGTTATGTTCTTTTGGGGGATATTGATTCATCTAACTCATTTGTTGTTAGACACTAGTAACATCATCTTAATGTTTTTCATTGACATTATCTCCAAACAAATAATGCAGCATGTACCTCTCATTTAGGTGGGGGTCCTGGAATTGAGGCCTGTCTTGTTGAAATTGGGACTTTTATTCTGGACTCAGTGAAGCCCTGTAATAACTAGTCATCTGTGTTGACCTGTCTCCTATACATACAGCTTCTGTGTTGTGACCCGTAGGTCATTTTTAAAGTTGCCCTGCAAAGGAAAAATATTGATGGGTGCCCTTTTTGTTCTTTTCTTCCTTCTCCCCACAGCCATCACACACACACACACAGTTTTTTCCAGCCTTTTCTAAATATTAACAGGATCAGGAGCATCAAGTTTCATCTCCCTTGTTATCATTTTATGGAGGCCTCCTAGGACAACAAGAAAAATGGAGTGGGAGTTCTTTGTTTTTAGTCTGAAGAGGAAGGTTATTGAAATTCTTAGAGAGCTTTTCTCCTATGTGGTTTTCACAAGCTTGTGTTAAATTGGTGTTTAAAAAAACCCAAAGAATTTAAAACATTCTTGTTTCTTTCTTTTGTTCCTCTTCTACCACCCCATCCCACTCTATTTTATTCTTTTGACTTTTGTGATTTCACAAACCAGCATACCCTATGACAAGCCTCACAGAGTATCTCTAGCTGCCAAGACTCTCCTCCAAACTCCTCAAACGCCTTCTGACCTTTTCATCTCCAAAATACTTCCCTGTCTACATCTCCTTTGATGGTTTCTAACATGCCATGTGGTCTGTGTCTACACTCTGGCATTTTCTGAGCACTTCCACTAGAACTGACACTTGTTCTGGGATGAGCCCTAGTGTAGAAAAGGCTCCAGAACTTCTTACTAGAATTTTGTTTATTCTAAAAGGCCTTGTCTGTTCACAAAAGTCATACCCCTTTAACTTACAGTGATTCAGTCCCCCTGGTGTGAACACAGTTATACTGGTACAGGTCCTGCATGGAATGACTGAAATAGTTATCCTGGCACTTTTGTCACTAAACACACCTCTGATGACAAAAGTTTTAGCTACAAAAAGCGTTGGTGTAAGCAGAGTGTTTCCCACTGATGAAGCTGCCTCCCCTCATTGGGGTGGTTTTAGTTTGTTACTTGGAAAACTATTCAAGTGGCTACACTGTGCACCTTACAACAGAGCAGCTGCAGCGGTACAGCCATGCCGTAGTACAGTATACTGTGTAGATGTAGCCATAGCCGAAAAGAAGCAAACGTTGGCCTTAACTTTTCTCTTTTTTCTATCTGCTCTTTCTCAATATTCTATTCCTCCAAGGATCACAGCGATGTGTAGGATAAATAGATACTTCATCTGACAGATTGTTAAACATTCACAAATATATTCACAGGTTATACTTGCACCCTTTGAATCTGCCTGTGACAATGGAAGCCTTGTATTTGTTGGGTAGATTTCAAATCAATAATTAATTTATCCATTGCAGGCTGGTCAGATGGTTTGGTTTGAGGTACGCAGTCAGGCCTGATAAAGTGCGAATGTTGTGTTTGCATATAGCATTTTGCTTTCATGGTGACGCCAGTGTTAAAGAACAGCATCACAGACAACGTCAGCAGTGCCCAGAGAGGGCCTGTGAAATGTCTATCCTTTTGTTCTGTACACAGGTCTCAATCCTATATAATGAACTCTGCACCCATAAACCAGTTTACTTCAGTAGGGGTCTCTATGAGTGCAGGGTGTGCCCATATGGAACTAATTAAAGATTCTGGCCAAAGTCACTGGATGCGATAGATGGACTTCAGCTTAATTAGTTGCTCAGTAGCTTAACTCTTTATTTCAGTCTTTGAAAATATTTTC
This sequence comes from Pelodiscus sinensis, assembly GCF_049634645.1. NCBI lineage: Eukaryota > Metazoa > Chordata > Testudines > Trionychidae > Pelodiscus > Pelodiscus sinensis. Next base: position 61,809,732 of record NC_134719.1, on the reverse strand, counting down.
TATTACAATTTAAGTTTTTATTTTGTATTAAACTGAGTACAGGTTGAGCCTCCCTAGTCCAGCATACTCTGTCTGGTCTGGCAACATCCATAGTCCAACATGATCTTAGTTAGCTGGATCTTGTCTGCTTATCATGAGTGGGGCCCAAGTTTCCCTGTGCCTCACCTCATGCCCCTGTCAACACCCCTCATTTCCCCAGGCTGGGACCACAGCTGGGGGTGAGGGTGGAGTCTAAGGCCAGGGGCGGAGTCCTGGGGCCAGTGGCCAGCACCCCGGGGGTAGCAGAGGAGCTGGCCCTGGAACCCTGTGGCAGCTACCAAAGCCCCTGAGGATGGCGGTGGGAGGGAGTTCATTATGCAACAACAGTTCAGTTCTTGGCCTCTCTCCTGGGACTGACAGCAAGGAAATAATTGTGAGGTGGACACCTGGCTTTCAGTACAGTACCTTTCATGAATAATAAATACAGGTTAAACCTAATCCAGCACCCTCGGAACCTGACCCTGAACTAGAGAATTTGCCTGACTTTGGGGCTCTGAGAGCGGCCTCAAGGTCCCAGCTGCTAGCCCTTCTGCTGCCCCTGGAATTCTGGCCACCAACCCCTCTGCTGCCCCCAAGCTCCTGGCTGTTGCCCCCTCTGCCTCTGCCTCTGCCAGGGGTCCCAGCTGGGATCCTGTCCAGTAAAATTTCTGGAAATGTTTACATAGGTATGTATATTTGATTCAAATAGTGAATAAGTATCTTTTCCATTATATTCACATACATGTAGGTTGTAGATAGCATGGCAGTTGCCACAATATATTTTGCTTTCACCACTGACTTACCTGTGAACTCTGTAGTAGAGTGGATCTAGATTCTCTGTGGCCCCATGTTCTATGGCTCTTAGGCCTTGTCTCCACTTACCGAGCAATTGACACTGCAGAGATTGATCTCCTGGGATTCGATGTAGCGGGTCTAGGAAGGACCCATGCCCCCGTCATTTATGGTACTCCACGAGGTCACCAGGATTAAGGGAAGTTGACAGGAGAGTTTCTCCTGTCAAACTCCCACTGCGGGGATTGCACAGAAATTTGAACTAAGGTACATCAATTTCCATCTATTTCCCCTTTTTCCTTGTGCTGTATGTTGCTCTTTTGTTTCTTAGTGCTGCCATCACTTCACCACCACCAGGATAGGCTCTAGCCAAGGCTGTTCTTTCTTGTTTCAGGATTTGTGGTTTTGTGGCCATCTAATAAACTGTTCCGAAAGAATTCGCAGTTTGCATTCACATGTTCTGTCTACATTTTTCCTCCAACCAATTTTACTCATAATTTTCCTCATTGAGCCCTTTTGAAGTGTGAAGTGTGTATGTATATATGTGGAAAACTCATTGGGGCTGTCCTCTGTTTGCCCATATTGAATATAATTAGATCAGGATCCTTGGTTCCTAGGCAACCATCAACTTCCAGTCCAGCGATTAATTCATCCTTGTGCATCATTATGAGGTGCAAAATAGTACCTTGTGTTGAGTACACTGCCTTTTATGTTAGAAAATTATCATACACAATTTTTAGACACTCTAATGAGGTTTGACTGACTACATGAGACCTCCAGCATCTGTCTCTCGAATTGAAGATCTCTGTTACAGAAATGTTTTTCCTTCAGTGCATGATAGGGTGCTTTGAACATTGAACATGCTTCATTGCTGTAAGCACTAAGTATGTTTTGCATAAATAAGACAATGATAAATGCAAGTTTCGTTTCTCTTTTTCTATCTCTTTGGAGGGATCTTCCTAAGAAAATGAGTTAGCTAGTAGGACAAAAACAAGCATATCTAAAACCAGTTTCTAGTGGAAAAAAGCAATAAAACTCTTTCTTTATAGAATCCTGACTTCTCCCTAAGTGGTGGATGGAACAAAATGTAAACACTTACCTATCCAGGTGAAAAAATGAGTTAAAAATAACTCATTCTTTCATGCAGCCCCCAGTTTTATGATACTGTTTTCACTAATTCTGAACCCATTTCTTACAAAAAGTTTTATCGTGTTGCTAAGTACAGAAGTTGGACAGTGTTTCAGTATTGTTTATCCTTGCTGTTGTTTGTGCTCTCCTTTCTCATTCACTGTACACCATCCCATCTGTACTTATTTGCTCTACTCCCCTAGACCAGAAGATGGAAGAATGGAAATCTTCCACAAAGAACATCATTGTGAATTCTCCTCTGGCACTTGCTAACCACAAACTTTGCTCTCCTGAGAGGCACTCATTCAGAACCTTTCTGTCAGTCTTTGGTGCTTATAGCCTCAATGGCCTAAGTACCTCCAGTGTCTTTAACGTTTGTGTGCTTACTGTGATATTACTGCCATGTTACAGTGGGGGAACAGAGGCATAGAGAGACTAAGTGACTTGCCCAAGGCCACACAAGGAATCTGTGGTGGAATAGGGATTTGAAAGTGGGTTTCCCAAGTCGTAGGTTAATGCTCTAACCATTAAATCATCCCTTATTCTACAAACTACGTTTTTTCAGTAACCTTTCCTGTACAATCTTTAGACAACAAGCCATGCATTATGGCTGGTATCATTCAAGGCATCTACTTATCCAGTTTGCTGGGCAGATGGTTTTCACAAGTTTAATTGCACGTTTCACAAGATGCACCCAGTTGATTGCTTGTTAGCTGAAAGCTGTTGGCTTTGCTATGTATGTTTAAAATGTGGATTTGTGGAATATTTTCAGCTTTTGCAATCTAGATGTCACTGAAGCTGAGCAGTGGCTGCTTACACACTGTGTGCCCACAAATTGTAAGATGATAAAATTAATATGCATTAATTTCAACATGCTGTAAGTAAGAGATTGGGAAGTTAACCCTCCCTCAATTTAGTTGTGGTCTCTGTGTTGCAGGAACTTTTTTCCTTCTTGGCATGAGTCGAGAAAATTGTAGAGGGCATTTTCCTGATTTTCTAGCAGCACTCTTGCTCTCTTCTGTATTTGTTCTGGCTGCCAGTTGCAAAATCAACTTTCTTTTCCAACCAGTCCTTCCACCCTTTGATTGTGAAACAGGCACACCCATTCCGCCCTTGTAAAATGAATAGGATCCACAATTTGCTAAGTCACAGTCTCCTGTTGTGTATATTGGCTGTAGCACCACTGGCCTTAGTTTTATGCTCCCCTGCAATCCCTTTAAGGAGTCTGAGCTGTTGTAAAGGAAGCTGGAAAGCCAGTTTAACTGGTTACTGAAGAACACCTACATATGGTTGTTCATTGTGCAGAGTGAGCTGCCCTGTGCAACTCCTAGAATGGGGTGTGTCTGTCTGGAGACAAAAGCAGATGGCTGGAGAAATCTGGCTGTTCTTCGGGCAGCTGCTCTAAGTTAGAGGTCTTTGGGACAGTCTCCTTCTCCTGGGTTCTCCATCTGTTGTTATAGGACTGTGTATTGTAACACTGTTCTACTGTCCTTAGGGTTGCCAGGTGTCCGGTTTTGAACCTGACAGTCAAGTATTTGAGCGTTCTGTCCGGGAAACAAATTGAGAAAATACTGGACATGTAAATGTCTGGTATTTTCTAATTAAGTAAGTTTTATTATTATCATGAGTATCAGTTGCATACTGCCTGGCTGGTAGACACACACACACACTGCGTGAGCATGTCTAGGTAGTACGCAACTACACAGAAGAGAGGAGCGGGGTGGGAACAGGGCCCTGGGCGGGGTGGTATCCTGGGGCCGGACTCACCTGTGTGCCCCGCCGGGACCGTGCTCGGGAGGGGCAGCTCCCCGGCATCCGTGTGCGCCCGGGCCAGCTCCACTCCCCGCCAGTCGGTTCCCCTCACCGTCGCAGCCAGCCCTGTTTCCCGCTGGCCGGTTCCCCCCTGACCGGCCCTGCTCCTCCCAACACCCTCCCGGCCAACCCTGCTTCCTGCCAGCCGGTTCCTTTCCCCAGCCTCCCCCAGCCAGCCCTGCTTCCCGCCGGCCAGTTCCTTCCCTTGATCTCCTTTGGCCAGCCCGCTCCCCCCAATCCCCTCCCAGCCAGCCCTGCTAGCCGTTCCCCCTCCCCCCCATCTCCCCTGACTAGCCCCACTCCACCCGACCTCCTCCTGGCCAGCCCTGCTACTCTCCCGGCCCAGCCCCCCCCTCCATCTGAGATCAAGTGTGTCCGGTATTTTTTTGAAATCATCTGGTAACCCTAACTGCCCTCTTCTACCCTCCCCCCTCCCCCAGCTGTTCTCCTCCTCATTTCAGTGACTAATGGAAGGATGAGTGGAACAGGGAGAGCTGGGAGACGAAAGCCCTAGCTCCTTTGGACAGTATATATTGCCCTCATTTTCTTTCAATTGATGACTCTGTCAGCAAAGCCAATAGTGCTGTTCTGCAGTTGGCCCTGAGTCTTCCCTTTTCCTGGGACCCATTTCTTTAGTTTAGAGCCAAATTCTGAGTCCCATGCAGAGCCTGAATAAATCTGCTTGGAGCCAGAGTATAGAGTAGTAGTGTTACCACAATATGCCACCATAGCAGTCTCACTGCAGCCTACAACGTAACATGCCTTTTGTCTTGGCAATTAGACAGATAGACCTGCAGTGTTGGTGGGACTGTTGACAACTCACTTCATGCTCACCTGCATTACAGTGGGCACAGCTATCGTACAGCAGTGCTCTGTGGCATGCAATGTGATAGCTTCCCTCTGCAGTGTCTCAGTGGTCTTTATCCACACAGAGTGTAGCAGACCTCCAGCAATTCCTCTTCTTTGTGAGCCTTGTGAACTCGCCCAAGGAGCAACTGCACTTCATAGTGTACATTCACTGACTTGAGCATGGGGGAAATTGAGTCTCCCGTCTACATTAGCACTGTTGTCCGTATAACGTATGTTGCTCAAGGGTGTGAAAAAAATTGCCTGCTGAGCGACATAAGTCACACCGACAGAAGCGCCGGTGTTGACAGGACTACGATGATAGGAAACACTCTCCTGCCAACACAGCTACAGGTGCTCTTTGCTAGTGGTTTAATTATGACAGCAGGTGAGCTCTCTCCTGTTAGCACAGAGCGGCTATGCAAGGTATCTTACAGTGGCACTGCTGCATCAGTACATCTGTGCTGCTGTAAGATTGCTGGTGCTGACATACCTAATACTGAGACTTGAAGTGTGATGCTGCAGTCACCTAAGAGAAACAGGAGAAAAAACCACAAATGCAGGTTGTACTTCTAAAAACCAGGACTCTGTGGTCTGGCAGAACCACAGATGTTCCTGGGCCAGATCCCTGGCAGCAAGAGAGCTTGCAAGAGGCTGTCAGTCCTTCTGGGAAGGGCAGCAGTGGGGATGGCAGGCTGGCCAGGGATGGCAGCAGCGGGTACAACAAACAGAAGGCCGTCCAGGGTGGACAGTCTGAGGCTAGTGGCCCATCTGGGACGGGCAGGTCGAGGAGAGGTGGGGATGGGGGGGGGGGGAGAACGGGAGGACGGACAGGAACTGGCTGGGGCAGGTGGCCAGGCAGGGTAAGAGAGTGGTGTGACAGCTGGGGCCAGGAGTGGGGCCTGGCAGGGGGGCTGGAATTGACCTCTTTTGGTCCAGCAAACTCCCTCATTTGGGACCAATCAGGTCCCAAGGGTGCCAGACCAGGGAGGGCCAACCTGTACAAATGTAGGTAAATATAACATTCAAAATCTTAAAATGTGGCAATGGAATGATATGAATCAATAGACACATCTGCTGATGGTTCAGCTGCAGTTATCTGCTACTCTTTTATCTTGAATAGGATCCTGTCCCCAATGCCTAAACAAAGTGACATTTCCCTTAATTATCTAATCTTACATCATGCCCCCCAGGATAAATTTACTGAGATTATAAGATTCTGGAAGCAAGAACTTTGTTTGGAATGTTGGTCCTAGCCTTCCTTAAAAGATGGCTAATAATAAAAATAGTCGTTTCACCTGATATTCTTGAAGTATTTCTCCTTTTCCTCTTTATTCTAGTCAGCCAGAAGACATTCAAATGCAAAATGAATTAGGTCTGACAATGTGTATATAGCTGTTTCTCTCAAGTGTGCAATTCACCATACTAAATGCCTTATCTGCACTACTGTTATAGATCAGCATATATGCATAAAAATATCATTTTTAAACCTCATTTAAGAAATGCGGAAGTACCTTTTTTAAAAGGCAAACTAGCCAGGAGTAAGCCGATAACATGCTCAGTAGAATTTGAAATAAAAATGAATTTAGGAACATGTGGTGCTAATGCAGGGTTATGACATTGTACTCTGAAGAATCTCTGCTGCAAAGAAATTTTCCCCAGCTCTTCCCCTTTGTGGAGCTTTCTGTAGATAGTGAACATGTCTGTAGATAGTGAACACTTTAATGAGTGTCAGCAGAGTGCACTCCAATGGTTAGAGCCAGGGGTTGGGGAAGCTGCATTGCTGTGTTCTGTTCCCAGCTTTACCCACGGATTGCACGTATAATCTTGTACTTCCACTTACTGCAATCTCTCTCTTCCTTGGTTTAATCCACTTACTTCACTATCTCACATTATGAGGCCTAATTAATGAAACCCTTAAATGAGAGGGCTATAGAAATGCAAAATGCCATTGCATTGATTGATGGCTTTAGGATCTTTTGAAAAGATTGATCCCCAGCCTTAGAAGTGTTCCCTGTTCCAAAGCCGCTCGTGTCATCACTGGAATCAGGGTAACTCATCACCATACAGTGGAATATTTTCAAAAGATCTCTCTAGAATTCTACAAGTTCCTCTTTCCAGTGTAGCTGTAGCCTATGCATTTAAATAATGGATTGATGATCCTATTAGGATAAAATAACAGACACAAACTTTAGCCCAGTCAGTTTTTCTTGCCTCCAGTTAGGATTTGAATGAGATTCTTATTCTTCTTTAGACTCCTTAGTCACAAAATCTATGTCTACATTGAAAATCAGATGATTTGTTAAAAAAAAAAATCTCTTGCTGAACTGAAAGAATATTGGTAAGTGTGATTGCTAAGGGAAAGCTGCCTGGCTGCTCTAAAAGGAGAGTCTTCGTATATGCCTCCTTTCTGGAATGCTAAATGGCTATTCGTGCCTCATGGAAAGGAGCTTTCTCAAGTAGGTTTGCATCAAACAGTTGGGCTTATGCAACAAAACCTGGCTCACTAGGAAGCTTGAACGGAATGTCCCCCATGGAGGGTGTTGAAGGTAGAATATAGCATGAGGCATTCTGACCCCATAGCAATGCACGCAGTGCACAAATCTGAATAGAATAGATTAGAATATCAGCATCATTGGTTCATTCTGTCCTTCACTGTGAGTAGGCTGTGAAACTGAGCAACAAGCACTGTTTCTGTACCAGGACGTGGCCAGAAGCCAGACTGTGAAGAATATTGCTGAAGGTGTGCTGGTAAAATCTGCTTTCATGCTACTTTCATGATAATCTTGCTTGAGAAAGAGAAGGAGACTAGCCAAAAGTTAGTGAGATTGTTGGTGTCCAGTGTTGGATATTCTTTAGTATGCCTGCTTCAAGGATGCCTGCTTCAAGAGGAGAGCATTCTCAAGACTACTATGAAGCAATATTGTCACAGAGCCACCAGTGAGCTGTTCTCAACACAGTGACAAAAGAAATAAGGTGGATTCCCTCTACATCTGTTCCAGTTATTCCAACCTGTGAATTTTCCTTGGGTACAAGCTGCTTGTTATGGTTGATTTCCATATTTCTTCTCTAACAGTGGGTCAGAAGTTTTTTTGCTCTAAACTTTAATTTTATCCATTATAAATTAAATGTTGCCATTTCAGATTTGCGCTTTTTCTCCCACTGGCACTTTATTCGTGTAATTAAATGGAGTCTCTCTGGAGAATAAATTATTTGGATTGCCTTGCATGGTATCATATCTGGTATATTAGTCCTCTAGATTTAATTTCTTGTATATTACAAAAAAAAAAAAGAGTGGAGTCTATTGTGTTCTGCCACTGTGACTTTTTTTCTTGTCCTTTGTGTGTGTGTGTGTGTGTGTGTCTGTGTGTGTGTACTCACTTATTTTACCTTATCTTTAATCTAATCCATTGTGTATCATATCTCAAGGTACTTCTTGAGTCCTCTTAGCAATTTTATTGTTACTGAAAGGGCAAGTCAGTGATCTGCATCAATGATTATACAAGGCAGTGATGCTTTAAGGGAGTTTAATTATAAGTTTGACTATTACATTCATGCCGTAAATAACCGTACTCAACTGTTTGTATAGAGTAGTATTTTCCTTCTTTGACCCAATTTAGCTGAATACATTCTTTTTAGAAAGTATATTAACTGGAAGAACCGGGTACAGCAACAACTTCTAATACAAGCCAAGATTCTATGAATGATCTTAATTCATTTTCACTACTCTGCATTGAGAGTATGTTTGATCTGTCTGATCCTTACCTGACATACTTCAATTATCCAAACACCATTATAAAATGGATTTAACATTTGGTATTTTTATAATGTGGAGAAAATGTAAGTATTCACTGGTTTAAAAAAATCATTAGATTGTGGTGGAATCTTGAGTTGGAAATAATTTAATTTCTCCTCCTAATCTTGAAATACAAAGGAAAAGATAACAAATGGAGCTGAAAACGTAAAATCACCTACTTCAAAGAAAGTTAGAGGAAAATGTTAAATATTTAGATTATTTATTTATTTTCCATATAGAAACCAGAGAGAATGGTAGAATAGTACGGAAATCATTCTAACTGAATTTTAGTTCAGTTAGCAAATTGAGTCGTCTATTGAGTTTTTAGAGTACATGAAGCAGTGTATAGTGAGGCTATTAGGAGCTGTGCGTCTGTTGTTAAAGGAAGATGACTAATTAATGATGTGCTGCTTAATGTGGTCTATTAGTTAGAGCTGCAGATTAGGAATTGGGAGTTCTGTCTCTAGCTCACCGCTGGCTTGCTTTGAAACTATGGCAGGCCACATAACAGCTTTGTGCCACAATTTCCCTGTCTATAAAATGAGCCATGATAGTAACTCATGTGGAACTGCAGCTAAATTACTGTGGGTGATGCATTCTGAGTAAGGATGTTAAATATCAACTAATTGACTAATCGAATAGTTGATGCATTTTGCATCGACTATTTGATTAGTCAATTGGGTGAAAGTGCCACGTGGAGCCTGGCATCAGCTGGGGACTCCAACTGATTGTGGGCTCCATAGAATACTAGGACTGGAAGGGACCTCGAGAGGTCATCGAGTCCAGTCCCCTGCCCTCATGGCAGGACCAAATACTGTCTAGACCATCCCTGATAGACATTTATCTAACCTGCTCTTAAATATCTTCAGGGATGGAGATTCCACAACCTCCCTGGGCAATTTATTCCAGTGTTTAACCACCCTGACAGTTAGGAACTTTTTCCTAATGTCCAACCTAAACCTCCCTTGCTGCAGTTTAAGCCCATTGCTTCTTGTTCTATCCCCAGAGGCCAAGATGAACAAGTTTTCTCCCTCCTCCTTATGACACCCTTTTAGATACCTGAAAACTGCTATCATGTCCCCCCTCAATCTTCTCTTTTCTAAACTAAACAAACCCAATTCCTTCAGCCTTCTCTCATAGGTCATGTTCTCTAGACCTTTCATCATTCTCGTTGCTCTTCTCTGGACCCTCGCCAATTTCTCCACATCTTTCTTGAAATGTGGTGCCCAGAACTGAACACAATAATCCAATTGAGGCCTAACCAGCGCAGAGTAGAGCAGAAGAATGACTTTTCGTGTCTTGCTCACAACACACCTGTTAATGCATCCCAGAATCATGTTTGCTTTCTTTGCAACAGCATCACACTGCTGACTCATATTCAACTTGTGGTCCGCTACAACCCCTAGATCCCTTTCTGCCGTACTCCTTCCCAGACAGTCACTTCCCATTCTGTATGTATGAAACTGATTGTTCCTTTCTAAGTGGAGCACTTTGCATTTGTCTTTATTAAACTTCATCGTATTTACCTCAGACCATTTCTCCAATTTGTCCAGGTCATTTTGAATTATGACCCTATCCTCCAGATTAGTCGCAATCCCCCCCAGCTTGGTATCATCTGCAAACTTAATAAGCGTACTTTCTATAACAATATCTAAATCATTGATGAAGATATTGAACAGAGCTGGTCCCAAACCAGACCTCTGCGGAACCCCACTTGTTATGCCTTTCCAGAAGGATTGTGAACCATTAATACCTACTCTCTGAGTACAGTTATCCAGCCAGTTATGCACCCACCTTATAGTAGCCCCATCTAAGTTGTATTTACTTAGTTTATTGATAAGAATATCATGCGAGACTGTATCAAGTGCCTTACTAGAGTCTAGGTATACCACATCCACCGCTTCTCCATTATCCACAAGACTTGTTATCCTATCAGAGAAAGCTATCGGATTGGTTTGACATGATTTGTTCTTTTCAAATCCATGCTGGCTGTTCCCTGTCACCTTGCCACTTTCCAAGAGTTTACAGATGATTTCCCTAATTACTTGCTCCATTATCTTCCCTGGCACAGAAGTTAAACTAACTGGTCTGTAGTTTCCTGGGTTGTTTTTATTTCCCTTTTTATAGATGGGCACTATATTTGCCTTTTTCCAGTCCTCTGGAATCTCTCCTGTCTCCCATGATTTTCCAAAGATGATAGCTAAAGGCTCAGATACCTCCTCTATCAGCTCCTTGAATATTCTAGGATGCATTTCATCAGGCCCTGGTGACTTGCAGGCATCTAACTTTTCTACGTGATTTTTAACTTGTTCTTTTTTTATTTTACCTTCTAAAACTACCCCTTTTCCACTAGCATTCCCTATCTTAGGCATTCCTTCAGACTTCTCGGTGAAGACTGAAACAAAGAAATCATTGAGCATCTCTGCCATTTCCAAGTTTCCTGTTACTGTTTCTCCCTCCTCACTGACCAGTGGGGCCTACCCTCTCCTTGGTCTTCCTCTTGCTTCTAATGTACTTATAAAAAGTCTTCTTGTTTCCCTTTATTCCCATAGCTAGTTTGAGCTCATTCTTTGCCTTTGCCTTTCTAATCTTTCCCCTGCATTCCTGTGCTGTTTGCCTATATTCATCCTTTGTAATTTGTCCTACTTTCCATTTTTTATATGATTCCTTTTTTATTTTTAGATCGTGCAAGATCTCGTGGTTAAGCCAAGGCGGTCTTTTGCCATATTTTCTATCTTTCCGACACATCGGAATAGCTTGCTTTTGGGCCCTTAACAATGTCCCTTTGAAAAACTGCCAACTCAGTTGTTTTTCCCCTCAGTCTCGATTCTCATGGGACCTTCCCTATCAGCTCTCTGAGCTTACCAAAATCCGCCTTCCTGAAATTCATTGTCTCTATTTTGCTGTTCTCCCTTCTACCCTTCCTTAGAATTGTGAACTCTATGATTTCATGATCACTTTCACCCAAGCTGCCTTCCACTTTCAAATTCTCAACCAGTTCCTCCCTACTTGTTAGGATCAAATCTAGAACAGCTTCCCCCCTGGTAGCTTTTTCAACCTTCTGAAATAAAAAGTTGTCTCCAATGCAGTCCAAGTACTTATTGGATAGTCTGTGCCCCGCAGTGTTATTTTCCCAGCATATATCTGGATAGTTGAAGTCCCCCATCACCACCAAATCTTGGGCTTTGAATGATTTTGTTAGTTGTTTAAAAAAAGCCTCATCCACTTCTTCCACCTGGGTAGATGGCCTGTAGTAGACTCCTAGCATGACATCACCTTTGTTTTTAATCTCTTTTAGCCTAACCCAGAGACTCTCAACACTTCTGTCTCCTATGTCCATCTCCACCTCACTCCAAGTGTGTTCATTTTTAATGTATAAGGCAACACCTCCTCCCTTTTTTCCCTATCTATCCTTCCTGAGCAAGCTGTACCCTTCTATACAAACAGTCCAATCATGTATTATCCCACCAAATTTCTGTGATGCCAACAATGTCATAATTGTACTTATTTATTAGCACTTCCAGTTCTTCCTGCTTATTTCCCATACTTCTCGCATTTCCATGTGGCATTGCCGCTTTGAAACACCATGTGCAGCCTGCGGCGTTTCAAATTGGCAGCTCCACATGGAGCCTGGGGTTAGTGGGCGAGTCCCCAGCTGATCTTGAGCTCCACGCAGCACTGCCACTTTGAAGTACCCCTTCCTCTTCCCTTCCCTTGCTGACTCTTTCTGATAGAGGCAGCAAGTGGGGGGAAGTGACTAGTCAACTAGCTCGCCAGCTATCCGATAAGCATATGCTTATTGGGTAGTCGACTAGTCCTTCACATCCCTAATTCTGAGATCCTTGGAGAAAAGGAGATGAAGATGTGTAATTTTCCATGTATAAAGCAGGCTGAGTTACAAGTTAGGGTTACCATATGTCCGGTTTTTATCGGACATGTCCTCCTTTTCACTTGTTAAATCTCTGTCTGGCCGGCTTTTTTAAATGGCTAAAAATGTCCAGGATTTTGCTCTGCAAACGGGATTGGGGAGTGGGCGGGAAACATGCCTGTCACTCAAATTGAACGTTTGGAGCTGTGTGCCTGGATGTTAACAGCCGCTCTGTACACGCGCCCCAGCACCTGCAGGGAAAAGCGCGTGGCTGTGGCGGTGGCAGCTCTGGTGAGACCCAGGGCAGGTCCGATGTGTGTGTGGGGGGAGGGTTGGCTCCTCCCACGGAGTCACCATGTTATCCTCCACCGCGCTAGGTTATGTGCCCGGCTCTGGGGGAGGGAAAGGGTTAGGGTTAGAGCAGAAGCGTTGAGGGTGCTTGGCTCTGGGGGAGAGGTGGATTAGAGTGGGGTGCCTGGCTCTTGGGGAGGGGTGGGTGCATTGGGTTAGAACAGGGGCGGTGGGGGTGCCTGGCTCTGCAGGTGGGGAAGGGCATTGGGTTAGAGCACAAGGGCTGGGGGGTGGCTGGTTCTGAGGGAGGGCAGGGGCACTGGGTTAGAATAGGGAACTGGGCATTAGAACTTCTGGCTTCTTTCCTTTCCTGTCTGTGGGCAGTGGGTCTGTGGGTCAGATTTGGGGGTTCCAGTCTCAGCTCTGTGAGGACTGAGGGAGCTGGTGCTGTTGGTGGGGCAGGCAGGGGAAAGGAAGGGATTCTGGGAAGCAGGATTCTTGGGTTCCTCTTCTAGCCATGCCACGTCTCCTCTCAGTGCCTTTAACTTCATGCCCCAGGATGGGCCCCACACAGCAGCCTCCCTGGCCCTGCAGCAGCCCGGGCTGCTGGCTGGTTGGCGGCACCACTGGATTCGGGGCAGTGCAGCGGAGAAGCGGGAGCCCAGCATGCAGTGTCCCCTCGCATCATGAGAGCCAGCAGGAGCAGTGGCAGCCCTGGCAGGAGCAAGGCGGTGGCCAGAGCCCCGAGCTTGGTGTGTGCCAGAACGACTTTGCCGGCTCCTGAGCCCGGCCTCCTGTGCGAGTGGAGCAGCCACCGCTGCAGCGGCACCAGCAGGCACCCCGCCCGGATGGCCTCTTTTTTGAAAGTTCAAATATGGTCACCCCACCGTAAGTCACTAAAACTAGTATTATATGAAAGAAAACTCTCCAGCGGCTGCGTGGACACTGATCCCTCTTGTCCTGGCCACCCATGGTTGGTAGAGAGCAGTGTGCTGTCGTACCTCAGACTCTTCCTTTACAGCAGCTGTAGAGCTTGTTCCTGTGAACTGGGAGAACAAGCTAAGAAGCAAAGTATTATTTGTCCAAACCTGCCATTTCACAGATCCTTTGAATGTTCACTACACTTAATAATGACATTGGTTTTGTCCCAGTCAGAGCTTTTGCCCTCGTGCATTTTCAGAGAGGCTTTGTTTGTTCAGTTGCTGGTGTTTGAGTGTTTTATTGAGATCTGCTGCATTCCTGGCCCTTTGTTTATGTCTGGTTGTGACACTATGTTATACTAGAATATAGTACAATAAAATAAAAATCAAAGGTATGGAATAGAATATGAGATATTGAGACACATAGTTAAGCAAGGTTTATAAATCTGAAATTTGATACAGCACCACATCCAGTCAGCATATGCCAAGGTGCTAAAGAAAGACGAAATCAATAGTGTGGAAGCTTTCATGGACACTTTTATGAGCATACTCATTTCAGCTGCAATCCATGAAGAGTGAAACATGGCTAACATAGTGCAATTATTTATGAAAAGGCCTAGAGATATATCTGATGTTTGTAAACGAACAGATAACAGTTTGAGACCATGTGTTGGGCAAACTGTATCAAGGAATTAATTGGAAATATGAAATATGGAAATATGGAAATGAGCATGGATCCAGGATAAGAAAGTGCTATAAAATTTGTCAGACTCTTTGGAGAATATTATTGTTTGATTGTAGTAGAGACCAGTTATTATTCATATGTAATATTATAATATATGGAGTTATTGTCCTCGAGAGGGATGTTTTCCAGTACAGTACAAGCTTTTTCTTAATTTTGCAGGGACAGTATTTCAGTGTATTTGGATACTCGGGATTATACAAATGTGGCATAAGTGGAAATATATTTGTCTGAAGGGGGATGTCTCTTTTTGAGCATTGAAACTTCTTTTAACTGCATTACTCTTGTATCTGCCAATGTAATTCTAAACCTGTATAGTAGTAGCATTAGGGAGATGGTATTACACACCTTAAGCAATGGTAAGAGAATACAGGTATAACATTTGCTCACAGAGCGGGGTTCCAGGTGAATAGCCCCTCCTCTCTCTCCCACACTCCCACTGCAATTATGTTTGGTCATAAGCATTTGAAGAGGCGGCTGTCTTCCCTTGTACAGACACATGGGATAAGGGCACAATCCTGCCATTAGAAAATCAGAGGAGAGACTGTACAAACAAGTAATTTGTATGGAAGGCTATTAACTAAGTAGCACTCACCACTGAACTCTCAGTAAATGGAAAAGTGAGAGCAGACTTAAAGAGGCAGAAGATGCTCTTGTTTCTAGGGCTCACTGTGTTTGACTTGTTTTCCATAAACATTCATGGATTAACATTGAGATTTGGATTGATTTCTGCTGCCCCTGGGATGGGTGGTTAAAGCACAAGTAGAATTCCACTTCCTCTCCAGCTAGAGAATGGACTCCTAAGTAAGGCTGCTCCCAGGTGGCCAGGTACATTTTAAAAATGTAACAAGCAGAGGGGCATATTACTGGTGAGTGTATGTAGTCTCCTGTTAATGGCCTGTAACACTATCCTAATAAGGAGAACTTAGTGTTGTTGCCTTTTGACCTGAGTTGCCAGTTCAGGGCACTGGGGATGCTCCAAGAAGTGGAAATTGATAGAGTCTGATACTTTGTGTGATGCTCTTGTTTAGTTGTGACAGACCCTGGGGCAGAACCTAGCCTGTGGGATGGCTGAGACTCCTTTAACTCTCTGGATCAGGGTATCCCGCACAGTGTACTGCTAATGGCAAGCAACCCCTTCAGGCTTTGCGTTTTCACAGCCATTAACTGGGAGGCCATGCCCAAACTTACATACAGGCTCTCAGCCTCTCATGAATTATACACAGGGAGACACCAGCAAATCTTCCCAACTGCAACCTTGCACTCCAGAAATGTACTGCCTTATCCTGCGCAAACCCTACTCTTCAACAACGCAAACTCATTAATTAGTTCACGACTTCATCAAAGGAAAGTGAGCGGGCACTAGCCTTCTTAATCTGAGGCACTAGCCTTCTTAATCTGAGCAGATAGTTTCACAAAAAATACTGAACATGGTGGGGAAAATATTGGTTGAGAAACCCCCCCCCCCCCCCCACACACACACGGGGACTAAAATTGTTGAGCCAAAAAAAAAAAAAAACCCATGCAAAAAAGAGTCACAATGCCTTTAAATCCCCACGTTCCCCCCTCCCCGCACCAGATGCAGCAGGAGAAGAATGTCCCAAGCGGCCTTCCGTCCAAGAAAAACAGAAAATACCGGACATTTTACATGCCCAGTATTTTCTGGTTCTTTTAAACCAGACAGAAGCCGCAAATATCAGACTGTCCAGGTCAATATCGGACACCTGGCAACCCTAATCTGAGCAGATTCTCCAGGTACTTTATGGCCCATCTACACTGGGCCAAATTTCAGAAAATCCTCCTCTTTCAGAAGATCCCTGGCAAATGAAATTTAATGTGGATAAGTGTAAAGTAGTGCACGTCGGGAAAAATAACCCCAACTATACGTACAGTATAATGGAGGCTAATTTGGCTACGACAAATCAGGAAAGAGATCTTGGAGTTATCGTGGAGAGTTCTCTGAAAACTTCCACACAGTGTGCAGCGGCGCTCAAAAAGGAAAATAGGATGCTAGGAATTATTAAGAAAGGGATAGAAAATAAGACCCAGAATATCTTACTGCCCCGTATAAAACTATGGTACGCCCACATCTTGAATACTGTGTACAGATGTGGTCTCCTCACGTCAAAAAAGATATTTTGGCCTTGGAAAGGGTTCAGAAAAGGGCAACTAAAATGATTAGGGGTTTGGAGCGGGTCCCATATGAAGAGAGGTTAAAGCGACTGGGACTTTTCAGTTTAGAAAAGAGGAGACTGAGGGGGGATATGATAGAGGTCTATAAAATCATGAGTGGTGTGGAAAGAGCAGATAAAGAAAAGTTATTTATTAGTTCCCATAATAGAAGAACTAGAGGACACCAAATGAAATTAATGGGTAGCAGGTTTAAAACTAATATAAGAAAGTTCTTCACACAGCGCATAGTCAATCTGTGGAACTCCTTGCCAGAGGAGGCTGTGAAGGCTAAGACTATAACAGAGTTTAAAGAGAAGCTAGATAATTTCATGGAGGTTAGGTCCATAAAAGGCTATTAGCCAGTGGATAAAATGGTGTCCCTGGCCTCTGTTTGTCAGAGGCTGGAGAGGGATGGCAGGAGACAAATCGCTTGATCATTGTCTTCGGTCCACTCTCTCTGGGCACCTGGTGCTGGCCACTGTCAGCAGACAGGATACTGGTCTAGATGGACATTTGGTCTGACCCAGTACAGCCGTTCTTATGTTCTTATGTTCCTCATGGAATGAGGAAGACAGGGCTTCCGAAAGAGCACGCTTGCACTTCCTTAAAACAAAAAGCGGAAGAGCAAACGCGTTCCCTGGACGCGGCGGAGTTTTTCCGGGTTACCTCTGGTATCCCGGAAAAACCTCGCAGTGCAGATGTACCCTTAGACTAACTCACTGGTAAAAATAAAAATAAGTCAGTTTATTAACTGCAAAAAGATGAGTTTTAAGTGATTATAAATGTTAGACTTAGACATAGTGGGCAGAGTTTATTACCTAAGAAATAAAAGGAAAAATCACGGTCTAAATCCTAAACTTTATTAGGCTAAAAAATATTTGAATCAAGTAGTTTTTCACCCCACTGTAAGCAACTGACCATTTTGAATACACAGGCTGAATTCACTGCTCAGCCTGGACCAGTCTCCCCAAGAGAATGTCTCATGATGGCAAAATGCAGGACAATGTAGCACTTTAAAGACTAACAAGATGGTTTATTAGATGATGAGCTTTCGTGGGCCAGACCCACTTCCTCAGATCAAATAGTGGAAGAAAATAGTCACAACCATATATACCAAAGGATACAATTAAAAAAAATGAACACATATGAAAAGGACAAATCACATTGCAGAACAGGAGAGGGATGCGGGGGGGGGGGGGGTGGGAAGGAAGGAAGGTAAGTGTCTGTGAATTGATGATATTAGAGGTGGGGAGAGTGGGATGTTTGTGAGTTAATGGTATTAGAGGTGATAATTGGGGAAGCTATCTTGATAATGGGTAAGATAGTTCAAGTGTTTGTTCATTCCTTTTTGGAGAGTGTCGACAGCCCCGGCCAGCCCCGCTCCGCCCAATCCCCTTCCAGCCAGCCCAGCTTCCCACTGGCCATTCCCCCCCCCGGATCTCCGCCACCCAGCCCCGCTCTCCCCTATCTCTTCCCGGCCAGCCCCACTCCCCTCCTGGCCAGTCCCCTCCTCTCCCCATCTGAGATCAAGTATGTCCGGTATTTTTTTGAAATCATCTGGTAACCCTAACAATATGTCACACAGGGAGTGTATGGAATCCTGCTTCTACAAAGGCAGGCATCTAGAACAAAAAGGAGCAGTTTCTTAACTTACAGCCCCCAAGCCTCTGCAGCCAATAGAAAGACATTCTTGCTATAGCTTTTCCCAGGGTCACAGGTTACTGTTTGGCTCTCTAGCTGTTTGCTTTTGGCTCCCTCTCTTTTATTTCTTCTCAGTTTGGGTGTGTTCTGTCCCCCCTCTCCCCACCTTTTTCCCTACAGCAGTATTCAGCAGAAACACCTGGGTGGGATTCACCGGTGCAATGGCTGAGTGGCTAAGGCACTGAGGTACAGCACTGAAAGCTGTGGATGTAAGTCTCAGTTAATTGTGTGATAAAGGCCACTTCCAGTTAATACAGTTGCAAATGATTACTTGCTGCATCATGTTCGGGTAGGCAAAGGCACTTGTCCACCTCACTCCCTTTGTTCCATAGGCTATGCAATTGGACATGCATTAACCATTTCAGCTCATTGAGCCGTTGGCGCGGGGGTACTTCACTTTTATCCCAGGTGGGCTTTTAGCCTCATGCCTAATAGAAAGTTGTGTTCACACTTCTCAGTCTCAATATGATTTTAATGCAACCCACAACAAGGTTACACCCAGCTCCCAAAAATACTCTTAATCGGACAAGCAAGACTGCTTCCAACAGTTGACCAAGTATGTTGTAAAGATGTAACAAGGGGTGCTGCATACTGCTGGCGAGCGTGTTTAGATTCCTGCTAAGGACCTTTAACACAGTCCCAATAAGGAGAACTAGTCCTCATTCGTTTCAATTACAGACACTAAACTGGTACCATAAAACCTCACTACAATGCTCTTTGTAGTACTGTAGTTTGCTTTATGGCAATGTGTGTCAGCCCTCATTCAAACATGCTAGTATGGGTAGGGCCAAACTTGCGTCCTTCAGTTTATTTGTGTTTCAGTTACCCATCTGTACCATAGGGTAACAATCCACATGCCTGAGATGTGAAGTGATGAATGTCTGTGAGGCACTCAGATGCAATGTGATAGCAGCCATGTCAAGACTTACTTAGATATCAAGAGGAAGTGTGGGCCTCGTGCTTCCAGTGTTAGCTGTGCAGAAACTCCACCAGCTCTTTTAAGTCCTTGGACCTTTGAGGAACTGGTAGGTCTGCACGAGGCCATGCTTTTAACCATCAGGATCTTCTAAAGGGTTCCTTTCACCGTGCAGGAGGACTGTAATGGTAGACGTGCATAAAATAGAAAAGGGGCCTGCTTAATTGGTAGTTCTGTTGAACACTGAATGCCAAACAAACATTCATATATTGTTAGGGTTTGACTTAAACTCACAAATACCTGAAAGTAAAGAGTGCAGGTGACCATGAAATCCTTCTCTGGCCTCTTCTGCTTATCTTCCTGGCTAGCCAATCTAATTATGCATTTTTAGAATGTGTGCCCATCCCATAAGTATGTGTGTGTGCAAACTCACACTTGGTGTGTGTAAAGAGGTTTATCACACACACTTTTGCACATGCTCCTTTAAAGATTTGATACATTAATACTAAAAAATAGTGAGAATTTTCTCCCTTTTCTTGTAATTGACCTGAAATTTTCATCACTGCCTAAAATAATTGTTTGACTTGCAGTACAGCACTTCAAGGTGCAACAATTTGTCCATTTCTCCTTTTGCTTCATAAATACGTATGCTTTCTATATCTGTAACATGCTTCTCCCCCGTTCCCTTTTTTTCCCCTCTATTTTGTGCCAGTAGCAGGTAAATGCAAAACATCACACAGCAGCACAAGAGAAATAAGCTTTGGAAGGTATCCTAGCGACACATCATTCTGGGAACCTGCTCTGTTTTTATGAGCAAGATCAAAGCAAACATCCTGGACTCACAGCATGGTGGGACTAGATTGGGCTTTGTGTATGATTGGTTCATTTCCTTAAAATCTTACTTTGAAATGTACATTGAACTCTAAATGTTAAGGTAACCTTCTCAGCCACAGCATGGTAGGAAAGAGGAAATAGTGTGTACTTCTTGAGAAGCCCTGCTTCTCATATACCTAATAGAGGCCAGCTGACACACAAATGAGCATTTACTACTAAACTATTTTCATTCAAATATGTTTTCAGGTAATTATTAATACTACCATCTCCCTCTTAGACAGCACTTTTCCTAGCTATTCATTTAAGAATTGAATTTTCATAAACATTTATCCAGAATTATTGAATTGCTTATGTTCTTTCCTCTAGGGTGTTAGATAGTGAATAGTCATGTAAGCACACAAAATATTATCGGTTATAAAATAGTAGTCCCCGGGGTGGGGCCAACAACCAGTGCACTCTAGCTCCACTCTGGGGAGCCCCCTCTCAGAAGCAGCAACAGGAGGAGGTGGGAGCTGGTACACAACGGGAGCCAGTTTAAAAACCAGCTCTCCATGCAGACTGGCTCTGTTTGCTGCCTCCGATACGGAAGCACCAGCGTGGAGCGGTACCTGATCAAGATCCCCATAGACAGTGGCTGCTCCATGGGATGCTGGAGCAGCCCCTGTATGTGGGGACCTTGGATCCCCTGCGGAGAGGGGCTGCTGCCATGGAGCAGTGTTTGTCCGTGGCGAGCCCAGGCCCGCTGCAGACTGAGGCTACTTCGTGGCAGCTCCCCTGGCCTAACCCTTGCCTCCTCCACTGCTGCAGTGAGGGGGGGAGGATGGGAGGGAGACAGCAGCAAGGGGAGAGCAGGTGGGTCTGTGGAGCTGGCATGTGCAGAGAGCCATCTTAAAAGCTGGCTCCCCATGTTTATCGGCTCACCTGTCCCCCTCACCCTCCGTGCTGCTGCCTCTCTAGCAGAGGCAGTAGCACAGGGGTGGGAGAGGACAAGTGGATCTGGTGCTTGTGGGGAGCCAGCTTTAAGACAGCTCCTGCCTCTCCCTTTTCTTTCGTTGCCAAGGCATGTAGTCTGCTGGATTAACTGATAAACTGTTACCCAGGGAATGAGAGAACATTAATTTTGAATGTCAGTTAGGCTTGCTCCAACTAGCTGTTAATGATCCCTGATCCAGAAGCGAGATTCACCTGGTAATCCATATCTCTATCAGCAGCGGACTGCTGATCCAGTAATCAGGCACACAAGGTTTAGGGCCAAACCATGTATTTTAGAAATTTAAACAGCAAAAACAGGAGCAATAAACGTAACCCACCCTATCCCAAGATATAAAGAAGACAGAAAAGATCCCAATACAAAAGGTAATACTTTACAAAATGTCAGGCAATCGGCGCTCGCGACCTGTAACTTCTTAGGTAATTTAAAGCCTTGAAGGAGGACCAGCGAGGAGATCCCTCAGTGCAGTGATCCCAGCCTGTTGGCCTAGGGTTGCCAGAAGATCCTCAGTCGTCTAGGAAAATGGCTCTCCCCGGGTACGGCAGTGGTTGGCTCTTCAGCGAAACCGTCCGATCCGGAAGGCAAGTGGGATGATGACAAAGTCCAAGTCCAAAAGTAATATGACTCTAACCCAGAAACCCTATGTGGGTTTCCACACGTGGGTGGTACGTGAGTCAAAAACAAAAGGCTTCACCACAGTCCACTAATCCATAGATGTTATACTGAATAGACACGAACACAAAAAGGTATGGAACCTAAGGAACCCAAAGAACCAGAGGAACCCAAACTCTCCTCAGCCCAGACCTTTTATTGGCCTTGCAGCGGGAAAAGGAGTTGACGTGCTGAGTGCAATAGTTAGGGCCTTGTGCAGATGATTAGAGGGCTGAGTGCAGCTTTGGTGAGGAGTGCAGCCCTGTAGGGATGAGTGCATAGGAAAAGTATTGTGTGCAACGCTGCTCTTTTGGCGGGAAGCTACATTTGTGGTAAAGACATCCGTTATACGAAATGGCGGCTGCACAGACTCCATTTTGTGTACCCTTATTCACATTGAGATTACACTCAGGGTTACAAAGCCTAGGCTTATCAGTTAATCATTTAGTCGACTACACAATGACATCCCTACTATCCTCTGCTCCTTATCTCTTCAAAGTCTTTCTCTTTGGGCTGTTTAACAATGGGCAGCAACTGTTCCGCTGTGCTGAATTAGCCCTTCTTGTGTCTAGCACAAAACTCCCTTTGACAGTGTATTGTGCCTTGCAAGCAAGATTGGCTTTCCACATCTTCCGGCTGTCAGTCCTCTCACCCTCTCTGCTGTGATTTTGGGAACTTTCCTATGGCAAAGGGAGAAAATCCCCTAATGGAAAATTGAAGTCAGAAACTATATTAACTCCCACCCACATGCACCATGCTGTAACCTCTAGTGGCCATATGGCCCAGTGACCATTATGTTCTCCCAACACCCGCTATGGACAGCCCAATCCTGCCGGTAGCTCTGTACTAGCATGAAATGCCCCTGATGTAATCAGTTGCTTAATAAGCCGGGGGGGGGGGGGGGGGGGGGGGGGCGGCGGACGAACTAAAGGACTGGCAGAAATATCACAGGAAGAGATCAAAGAAAGCTAATATATTTGTATATATCACGTTACATATTCTTCCACATATGACCTTGCCTACTGACAGTCTATGCCATACAGTGTTCTTGCCTGTTCTGGGTTGTATGGGAACACTATATTGCTGTGAAAGGTCTGACAAGGAAGAAAGCAATGGGAGTATACATAAAGCTACATTTTAGCCAACTAAAAACAAATGTAAAGCTTTATACCTTAGAAACTTTACACCTAAGAAACACACAGATCTGTATCCTGACTGATTTTTTTTTAAAAAGGATGAATATTTTCATGTAAATCCTACTGTCTGCAATTTGACCTGTCTGTACAGTTGTTTACCAACCTGCCTGTGATTTGATCTGTAGCTGACTCACTGCTTCCCTGCTGTGGCTGGAAGAAAGCAATGCAGCTTTATCAGTGTCATAGGGCATCACTTAACTCAGGGACACTAATACCAAGACTTGCAGTGGGTAGCAAGTGGGCAGGTGAATTAAGAGCAGAGCTTCTGGTAATGTTCTACCACAAAAGCACTAGCCATGTCTCCAATGAGACTTCACAGAGACTAGGACAGGTCTGAGCTCAGACGTGGGTGGTATATGATCTATTCTGTTTGACGGAAAAACTGATCCGTACTGTCAAACAAAAACATCACTTGATTCTCCTCTAATTCATTCCTCTACACCCTCCTGTTTGAAAATTCTAATATTTCACTTTTCACATCACCCTGTCATTACTGCTCTCAAACACTTCCTGTTAAATTTTCAGTGGATCAAAGAGACCAAAAGAATCATGTTCTCCATGCCACTTTTCTTTTATTCCCTATATTTATGCCTCTTTTCCTCCTCCTGGTTCTTATTTGAAAGGTTTCTACTTTAGGATTCTGGTTTCCTTTCAAAGAATTTAAAAATAAATGACATTAAGTTTAGTAAAGATTCTGTCTGTGTGCTGTATTGACAACTGTTTGGTTTGCCTTTTATTACTGTCAACAAAAATAGAGTGCAAAAATGTTACTTTTCCCCCAGCTTTCATCCCATCTCTCTAGCAATAGTTGGATGAGGAATTAATTATTCAGGAAAGAATATCCAGAGCTTCCTCTGCTTCCTGTTTGCAAGCAAAGACTTCTGGCAGCTTTTTCCTGTGCTTCTCCTATCACTCAAAGCATGTTTTTCTGAATGTGTTCCACAGGTGCCCACAAAGAAGCTAAAGAAATATGAGCGAGAGTATCAGACAATGCGAGAGAGTCAGCTGCAGCAGGAAGATCCAATGGACAGATATAAGGTACAGGGGACACTATAGGGAAACCTACTCTATCGGCTAAATTACATGGACTTGTGATCAAATTTCACTAGCCAGAAAGAGATGCCTACGCCAGTATTGGGATATGCCAATACAGTACAAGAAAACTACATGGGGACATAAAGCAGTGGGTCTAATTACTGTAATTTTTTAATGATCACTTAGTCATTCTGATTTTCCAGGACTATTTCAGTCAAAAAATATTGAACACTTAAGAAGCCCTCAAATAGCCACATATAATATTTTTCTTCTTTCAGTTTATATGTTTGTAGGTAACTCCCCTGCTGTTTCGCTTTTACTGGGAATCTGCATGAGACGCTGAGAGACTGAGGGTGATACTCAACTACTGACAGAAAAAGGAGGAAATAATTCTTTTTGTTTAGCAAAAGCTGTGCATGGTCACATCCACAAAGACTGTAGGAAGGTGATCTCTTCCAAAACTGACATATGGTCCTTGTCCTTAATCTTTGTTTGTAGCAAGGTTTAATAATTTTTGTTAGTACACAAGGGCCCTGATCCCTGGTTGGGGGTCCCCTTGGTTCTACTGCAATAGAAATAATAATAAATAGGATTAAAATAAAGCCCCAATGATGTGTGAAGTAGAATAATGTTGGTAATTATTACATTTATTTGAATTCTTATCAATTACAGTTAATGGGATGAACAACACATAGTCACAGGTTCAACATCCAATGTTTTGTGGAGAAGCCAAGTTATTAGTTTGTTAGGCTGATGGCTCACAAAAAAGGATTAGCTCAATAATATATCCGAATTTCTGATTTCCAAGGTAATTGGCCCCCAATGCTGAAAGCTGCTCTCTTCAGGCAGACCACCACATGCACATAGGTCCAGCCACACAAAACAGATTATTGGGTCGGGGCCTGACTGTATGACTATCCAATAGCTTGCCAGGATTGTGTTATATAGTATATACAAGCAGGTATAAGTATGTTATTCTTTGTGGTGGTTGTTTTCTGATACTGCATAGACAGGCAGATCAAGAATCATTCATTCAATGAACCCATTTATAAATAATTTCAAAGAATGAATAAAATTGACAGTTCCATGATCTACTTATGAATAGGGGAGGCAAAAATCTGCGGAATAAATTTACAAATTGTGGCCTAGATCCTGCATTGAAAACCAGATATGCAGCTCCCTGCACCTGCATGAGGCTACATTGGCTTCAGTGTGGCTCTGTCCAGTTGGAGGAAGTCTGCCCCTGCAATTCTCAGTACAGGATTTGGGCCTAAAAAGCACATTTTGATCAAACTGTTGACATTTCACCACAATAACCTTATACAGTCATGTAGTGAAAGATTGATGTTATAATGCTTACACATGAAGAGGCAGAGTTAAGACTATGTGTGAAAGACTAATTGGCATTTCTTGATTTTTGAGGCTAATTAACATTTTTAGCATCATTCTTTCTTTATGGAATACAGCATAGATCTGATTTTCTGTAAGAACTAGTCTGCATTCATGGCCAAGAGAATGTTAGATAATTTCCCTGTTTAGAGAGAACCATATTTACTGCTCATTAACTTGGATTGTTTTCCTTCTTGTTTGCTCGTACTAACATAGAACTAGAATAATAGAGACTGTAGGGTACTGAGCATCTTCCAAACAATGTGCAAGCATATTAGCTGGTTAATCTTACAGCACTTGTGGGAGATGGATTCCCATTTTGCAGCTCATGAAACAGGAGAAGTGTCTGACTTTGCCACAGCAGAGTGAGTCACTGTCAGAGCCAGGACTAGAATCCAGTATTCTGGCATACAGTAGTAATTATTATCTGGCTCAGATAAGGTCACCTTTTGTTGATACACCGATCCCTCACATTCAGCTGAGCCACATTTAGTTCACATTTTTTATCTGCTAGGTTTCACGCATGGAAAAGAGGTTCTCTTAGTGGGGGAACATATCTGTTATAAGTGCATTAATTCCCGTTTTGTATGTTTAATTTTATGAGTGTGTCTTGATGAGAATGGTGGGAAGCAGCAGTTGAAAATTATGCATATACGGCTCAGTTAATTATAATTCCAGGCTTGCATGGAAGCACAAGGGGGAGAAAGCAACAAGAACCCAGCCCTGCCCACCCCTGCAGCCCTTGTGTTTCAGAAGTGCAAAGACTATCTCCACACCGCTAGGCTACCTAAAACTGGAGGATAGCACTTTGCACCTTGTCCAAGTGCCCAGGCTGGCCTGAAGTGATGCCTTCAGGACCTCCCACTGCGATGATGTTCTCCATATGGGTTGTGGCTTAAAGACTCAGTTTTCCTAAAAGAAAATTGTTTTCAGTTCACCCTTCAGCAGGGGGTGTGGCTTTTGTTTACTGATTTCTTCCTACCTCAGTGGAACAGGGATCTGTGCAGCATGTTAATCTTTTGGGTGCAGACTACATTTAATCTCTCCCTTGTTTTCAGCATGTGTTTCACTACTAGTTCAACACTAGGGTGATCATTAAGATGTACATCAGTAGCTTTGTTGTATGTCACTTTGTTCAGTATTAATTCAGGCCCATTAAGGTTCTTAAAGAATAAAGCTGTCCTGTGAATTGCCCCCACCTAGATGGGGGAGTAGGGCTTGCAGGACTCTTAAGTGAAGAAGGGTTGAAGCTTCCCAATCTTATAGAGCATGTGGATCTGCAGGGAAGGGCCCCATAGACTGACAATGCCAGGAGCTATCTGTTCAGTTGGCCTTCTCTTCTAGCAATCTGGCTCTAGTAGAAACCATGTTATGGAGTCATGGGAGCAGAGTTGGGAGAGCTGAACAGCTGAGGTATGTTAGCTCCTAGCCACATTTCCAGAGCAATCCAATGATGGTGATACATAGGGCTAGTCCTTCTGCCCACTCTGTTCAACACTCAGTGGCATCTCTTCTGGGCAGTACACCTATAGAGGGGCATGTGGGTCTTCTGGTGAGGAGAAAAGAACTTCTAAGGAAGAATTTTTCTCCCCCACCTTTCTTAATGCAGCTCTTCAAAGGAATAGGCCTAGACATAGAGATTATTTCTCTGCCGAAGAATTTTTTTAAACAGATAGCAACAATTCACAAGATGTTCTTCACCAAGTTCAGTAGAGTGATATGATCGAACAGACTGACACTAAACCAGGAAGGTATGGACAGAATTGTACATTTGTGATTATTACATTCTAAGAACTGTCCAACTCCAAACCATCTGCAAATTCTGAGATAATTTCACATTTGGATTTTTACATCATCTGATTAATAATTAGCTAGCCAGATCCTACATAGACTGAGTGGAAGCAATGTAGTACTGTATGCTACTTGTACAGTATGATGCAAGAATTAGTTATTGGGCGTACTTATTTTCTGTAAGTGAATTGACAGATTTCATTCATCACACACACATCAGAAATTCACTCTGAAATTTACTTTGGGCTTTCTTTTTTTCCCTTAATTTAGAAATATTTCATTTAGGAAAACTGGATACATACAGACACATTTCTGCAGCAGAATAATTTTACTGTTGTGTTTTTTCATTCAGAGAAATATAACATCTGACATTTTCACAGACTAAAACAGAAACACAGCTGAGTTGTCATCCTTCAGTACATTTAATTGACTCTCAGTTAAAATGAGTCACAAATTGTAGAAGCCAGTAAAAAATATGAACTGCATGTTTAAGAAAAGTAGCAAAATAATTCAAATATTTTCCTCATATTCTGGGTGATTTTCCCTGCTTCTGAGAATTTCTCTCATATAATATTTGTTGATAGGCTGTATCAGTGATAAAAGGTATTGGAGCCCATAAAGAATGTCATGTACAGTCATGCAAACAAAAGCTAGAATCCTACAGGTAGACCCTGCACCTTTCCAGAATCCCACTTGACTTCAATGAGAGATCTACATCCACAAAAGGATCAGCTCACACAACTCAAAATAGATTAGGACCAAAAATGCTAAATGTCACTGCCCTATTTATCTTAGTGAAATAAAATAGCGAAGTTTTCTAGTCCTTCAATGTGTTCTTACTGTAATAAGGTAAATATCTGCTTTAATTTTTACTGCTAGAATATGATCCTTAACAAAAATTGTTCACATTCAAAATTGCTTTAACATTCTAATTTTTCACAAGAGCCCTGATCCTGCAACAAGATCTGTGAGAGGGAGTAACACTGGTATGGCTCCCACTGCCATACTGGAGCAGTTTTTAATCTGTATTAATGTATAAACCAGGTGCATTAGCATTGAATATGCCTGGAGTGTGAATAAGTAAAAATTAATATTCCAGTAATTGTTATTTTGGTGCTAGTTGGCATTCTTGAATGAAGGAAAAGGAACATTTGATAACTGTTAGAGTAGTTTTGTTTTTTAACTCAGCACTTTGACAGTTGAAGGAATGTTTCTTTAAAACCAGAGCCAAGAATTCATCGTAGTAGCAGATTGGACAGTGAAAAACTGTATGATGCCTGAAAACCTCTTTGTCCTGGATAATTGTTCCTTTAAAGCTTTGTGGCTTTTTAGCCACCTGATATTTCTCAGTTTTTCCATCTTGGAATTAACCTGATTGATTGTTCTTTTGGATTGACTCAGGAATACCTCAACCTACCGCAATGTATGTGAATTCTATTCAATCTTTTCATTTCCTTCTATCAGGAACAAACTGTCTGTTTTAAGAACTGCTTTTTGGTACAACAAAATGTGAAATTTAAGATTTCAGCAAGATTTGTGACAAAGTCACACCCTGCTTTAGAAACAGCAGAAATGAAAACAATTTGCATCATCATTGGTAATCTTGTATATTCACCCTTCATGCTAGCTTGAGGATAGCAGAGGGGGTGGAGTTTAGCCTTTTAGTCTTCCTGAGCTGGGACTTGCCTACAAGTGTCAAATCAGCTTGCTTTCGTAAGTCAAATGTTTGTTTTAATAAGTGGAAGCTGTAGTAGATCATATCTTAAAAAAAAAGAAAGTGGAAAAATCCCAGTATGGGATTAGTGGGTCAGGATTTTTTTAAATTCCTAATTATTTTGTTTGGTATTTAAAATTCACTGGATATCCTGTTTTCACTGTTTTGACACCAATGATTGAAAGCAGTAGTTGGTCTGTGACTTTGCAGGAGGTAAGTTTATTTTTGTGTACATGTTACATATGTGTTTGTCTCTATTGGAAATGCAGTATCCTCCTTTTATAGACACTAACTAAATTTAACCAGCTGTCCTTTGTGGCAAAAGGAAAGAGGTTAATTTGGAAAGCTGCATCTTTTATTTTACTGCTTGTGGAAACTGAATGATACCAAAGAGAAGGGAATATTTAGTACAGGCAGTAAACTTTTATAAATGCAAAATGCTGTGTCTTTAGAGGCAAGGTAAGAAGTGATTGGCAGGTTCTGTTTACACCTGTATAACATCTAGCAGGTCTGACTAGTCAGCTCATGCCAGGTTACAAAATGCTTGCTCTGATGTGAGCCCAGTTGTAGCTAATAAACTGCAGGTAAATTGAATCTCAAGATTGCATCTCCTGCAAATGAGAATGTGTAAAGCTTTGCAAAACACTTGAGATGTGAGAAAAGTAGCTCACTTCCTTTTTTGAGAGTCGCAGTTTAGTTAGTATCTTTCTCTTTTTTTGGTTTGGATTTAAACAGATTTAAGAAAATGCTCCTGAGGATGCATGCAGTTCTTGATTGCTAGGGTTTGGGAAGGGGCTGGAGAAGACTAGTCATAGCTAATCTTAGTTAGTTTGCATCCTTGTTCTGAAGGAAAGGAAGAATAAAGGCAACTTGAAAAAATTATCCTTAGCTTGAAAATAAGTCTCTGTGATTCTACATATATTTAATACCTGTTAGCTGGTATATTGAATAGAATGCACATCTAACATTTTAAAATCTGCCATGCAGACTGCTGTTTATGAGGAGGATAGTGCATTTCCAACCACATAGCTTGCTTTTCCACTTGTCTAAGTCCAGAGAAGGAGTTTGGATCTTCTCATTATGCTGCTTGCTTTGCAGACACTGAAGCTTCTGTAAAAAGCAAAGTGAAGAATGTTAAAGCCTACCAACTTTTAGGATTATTTCACATAGGTCTGAAAGGAATCCAGATTTCTTCCTTATTTTTAAGTATTCCTATAATTAGCATTACAACACCTATGTTAGTAATTTCTGTCTAGTGAGAGGTTTTAAGTAAAGTTGGTCTCTTTCTGAGCTATATTGTCAGGCAGCCATCTTTGCCAATAAAATTGGCAAACCTTTGATGGTTTGAATAAAGTGCTGAACTAAAGACACTTGATACTCTCCTGAGACTGTAATTTAGTTTTATGTCAGAGTGTATATTCTCCTTATGTGAAGAATTAGTTTTTAACAATTGTATATTTATAACAGAGTACACTGTAATTTAAATAACTCAAGAGTTTTGTATATTTAAAAGATGTTTACTTGACTAGTGTCAAATCATAAGAAATAAGGTCTTTTATATAAGGCTTCAGTAACCATGTAGCAGTTGTTTGTTTAATGGATGATCTCTTTAAAAGGAAACAAATCTGCCTTCCTGTGCAATATTTCAGGCACTGTTGCTCAAGGTCACACTGAAGATTAGGTATTTGCAAAGGCTCTACTTCCTGGTACACAGGAAGCTGTTTAACAATATGAGAGGGTTCCCCCCCCCCCCCCCTTTAAAAAAATCCTTTTTGAGCAGTAGTTCTTCTTGTTTGTATTAGGCAAGAATATGAAACGCTTTTTGTAGCAGAAGGATATTGGAGCAAAACCTGTGCTGTATATCTGGACTTAAAAGGAGAAATGCCTTGCCAATGTCTTCACTTAGGATTGTTATGAACATAGTTGCAAGTAGGAGTAAAATTAAGAAAGCTGAGTAGCATGTTTATGCAGTGGCTTCAAGAGTTGTTTTGAAGCAATCTATTGGTTGAGTAACTCATAAAAGTTTATTACAGAGGCAGTATCTTGCTATCTTAGATGTTGTAATGTATTTCATTTTAGTTCAAAGGAAAAACTGTCATCTGTCCTGAAGTGAAGAGATGGTAACATTTTAGGAAGACTATGTGGAGATTTCCTTTCTTCAGTCAGGAGAAAGTTTTTCATTTTGCATAGCTCAGAATTTCCCATCTCTTCTTTGGTATGAGAGACCAGAGGCCATTAAACAGGGCTAAGGCAAACAAATCTGCTGCTCTGTGCAAATTCATTTGATTACAATCCCCATATTTAGTCCATTCCCGTCTCAGAGCCCTTTACAGCTCCATGTTCAGCAGCCTGACTCTACTCACCCTGAGACACCTTTAACAAATGTTTCTGCCTTATGGCCCTTGGCCAAGAAATACAATTCCATTTATGATAAAAGCATTACTTATTTTTCTCCTCTCTCCCCCAATTTACTTACACCTTTCCAAAGTGGTTATAAAACATCAAAGAATATGTGACTCCCAAGATGCAAAGCTGGTGAGAATCAGGCCATAGTCATTTTTTTGGAATTTGTATACGTTTCAAAAAGAGGCTTGCTGTCCATTTGCACTCTTCTTTGGCAGATGTCCTTTGAATACACACTACAATCCACTTGCACGGATTTTGGAGAAAGCAAGTGGTTTTGCCTTCTTGAGATTCAGCAGGAAGACAGTTGATACATAATTTTCTGAACATAATCTTTCAAGATTTGAAAATCAGTATTTGGTAAAATGGGGCAGGATAGATTTTGTTTTGGACCTAAATAGACTATTAAGAATCTCTCTTTAAAATGGCTCTTGTTCACTGAACATTGTGTTTTGTGTATTATTTTATTACCTACCAAATTTCTGTTAAAGCGCTCCATGTACGAGCAGGGTATTCTTATGGTAAGAAGGTTGTTTTTGTGTTCAGAAAAACCTTAGTGTGTTACTTGAGTTTGAAACATAAATATGTTCATAAAGAGCTCCACAGGAATGGAATTGGAATTACTGCCCTTCAAGTTACATTTCCATAGTTCTGTTTTAGTTTTTCTAAACAGGCCCCGTCAAATGGGATACTGCATTTGCACTGCTGGCTTAATTCAATGTTTCCCAAAGCAGCAATCTTGCCTTAATTGTGCACTCATGCCTTTTTGCTTTTTTACACTTTTTTTCCACTCTCTCTTTCACACTATTCGCTTGACTTTTTGTTGTGTCCTTTAAAATTTATGATTAATTTATTCTCGTTTTTTCGTCTTTCTGCAGAGGGAGAACCGCAGACTACAGGAAGCCAGCATGCGGCTGGAACAGGAAAACGATGACCTTGCCCATGAACTTGTAACAAGCAAAATTGCCCTACGAAATGACTTGGACCAGGTAATGCAGGCACTGTATTGTAGCCAAGCCATCTAATAGTATGTAGAGGTGGGTAGAGCATACATTATATTGAGATAATACATTAAATTGCATTCACAAATGAATATACGTGCAAAATTGAAGGCATTGTTAGTGCCTTTATCTGCACTCATTGAGATCTCTACTAGGGATGTTATAGAGTAGTTGATTAATTGATTAACAAAAGCTTATAGGTAAATGCTATATAGACTACACGCATTTTCCTTCCCACTTCCTCTCACCAGTAAATTTTGTAGCAGGCTGGCCAGCAGCCTAGCTCAGTCCTGGCTTGTGATGGGTTTGGATCCTCCCTAGACAGGGGTGGCTACCATCCGCGATGCTACTTTTTTTTATCAGAGGTCTGCGAGGGGAGCTGGTTTTTAAACTCCAGAGTGGAGTTGCAGGGTGCTCCTCGGGAGTGAGGCCAGAGTGCATCGGCTGCCAGCCCTGCCCCTGGGAACTATAGAATAGTCAACTAACAGATAAGAATTTATGAGGTTACTCGACTATTCAATTAACCAATATTTAACATCCCTAATCTCTACCTGATTTGTAACTGCAGTCAGGAAGTTAGGGCACGTCTACACAGCAGGGCAAAAATCAAACAAAGCTAAGCAACTTGAGCTAAATCCATTGCATAGCTTAAGTTGAAATAGCTTAATTTGGCACTGTCTATTCAGCAGGAAGTTGAAGGAAGAACACTCTTCCTTTGACTTCCCTTTCTTGTCGTTATTCCGAAATAATGCTGTTGTGTAGAACTATCCTTAAGTATCTACATGGATAAAGTTTATTGGCACAAATATCTCTCATGCAAATATAAGAATATAGCTACTAACTTGAAAAATGTATGTCATACTCTCCAAAACTTTGATTTGCATCAATGCCTTCCACGGTGTCTCTCGCACACACATTCCTTTACTCTTCCAAAACCACGTAATCCTACCTTCAGCTACCAAGATTGCAGACAGCACTCCCAAGGAACCTGAGGAATGCTGGCAACAAAAGTCAAGATGTTTACTGACAGAAAAACTAATCTGCTTCCTAACAAACCTAAGCTATAGCACAGCAGACAAGTGCTGCGGGAGCTCTTTACATTATTCGGTTTACTTTGCAATGGTTATTATACACACAATTAGGGTGTTGTCTATTTCTTTACAATAGTGCATATGCTTTAGAGTTGCATCATGTTTTCTGCTATGTTCTTTGGAGGTGAACCATTAGTAATTATTTAATACATAATAATAAACCGGACAGATTCTGCACTCTTACTTCAGTAAGTAACATTTTACTCCAGTTGAAGCCAGTAGAAGCTGTTGAGTGCTAAGGTGCTCCTCGGTATGAATAAGGGTACCTAAATCTGGCTCTGCATGATTCTGCTTGGACTATCTATGGTTCCCAACTTACATTCAGAAATATCGATCATGCCATAAGTTTGTAGTTACTCTACCTTTGAATGTCCGTGTCTTCTGTTTTAGACTTGGTCACGCCTATAGTATGTGGAAGATTGACGCTGCCACGGTCGATCTTCCAGAGTTCAATTTAGCTGGGTCTATTACAGACCCACTAAATTGAACTCAGAGGGTGCCCCCGTCAGCACTAGTATTCCTGCTCCTCACAAGGAGTAAGGAAGCTGATGAGAGTGTTTGCTCCCATTGGCCTTCTGCTGTGTGGATGGCATGGAAACGCGATTTAAGATACTTCAACTCCAACGCAGCTGGAGTTGCGTATCTTACTTTAACCTTCCACTGTAGTGTAGACCAGGCCTAAGAGCCTGAGCCATGCTGGCAGGGGAGATGCACAAGTGGAAGAGGGTAGGAGTAATGCCTCTGGCCAGGAATAGACAGTAAGATCTTGTGGGAGGCTAGGCGGTATAAACTCCCCAGCAGCAGTTGCAATACACAAATTGTAATGCTTTTCCCACAGCTGCTTATTTCTGCCTATTTCTGCTCTCATATTTCACCTTTTATGTAAGATAGTGGTTCTCAATTTTTTGGGGACATGACTCACCCTGCTCAATGCAAACCTTTCTATGGATCACCAGCCCCCCATGACAACAAAAGACTGCAGGAGCAGGCTAGGGAGTGGAGTATCTGTCCGGGAGATTGGATGCAGGAGCAGTGTGTGGGGGGAGGGTCTGGGCAGATGGAAGGGTGCAGGAGTGGGGTCTCAGTGGGAAAGGATGCATGAGGGGGTAGGAGTGTGGGATCTGGGCAGGAGGGGTGCTTACATGGGGCTATGTCTAGACTGCAGGCTTCTTTTGGAAGAAGCTTTTCTGGAAGAGATTTTCCAAGAAAACTTCTTCCAAAAGAGAATATCCATGCTTCAAAAGCACATCGAAAAAGCAATCTGCTTTTTTGACAGATCGCGTCCATTCCGTGTGGACACTATCTCGTATTTCAGCTGTGATTACTGTGAATGGAATAGCCACCAGGAAACATGTGCTTTTTCCTCTTCTTTTGAAAGAACTCCCTCTTCCCCGTCCACATGCCCTTTTCCAAAAGAACTCTTTTGGAAAAAGGCTCTTTCCTCGTAGAAAGAGGATTACCAATGTCAGAAAAAACCCTCTATTCTTTCAATTTTCTTTTGGAAGAATGTGATTGCAGAGTGGACATAAAAAATTCTGTAGTGTTGACCCTGGCTCTGTGCTTCCCACTGCTTGCAGGCACTACCTTCTGCTGCTCCCATGGCTATGATTCCAGCCAATGGAAGCAGCAGGGAAAGGCTTCAGGAGAGCAGTTTCCTAGTCTACTGTTCTTTCAGCTGTGGGGGCGGGGGGGGGGGGGGGAGGGAAATGGCAGTGCATGGAGGCTTGGTGCTCCTCCCATCCAGTGGGAAACCAGTGCTGGTGCGCCAACCATGGGGGGGGGGGGGGATGAGGGGTGAGACTAGAGCACACAGGTTCCCCTCTGCGAGGGAGGGAGGAGCTGCAAGATGGTCATGGACCACTTAATGGTTCACAGACCATACTTTGAGAACCACTATTGTACAGAGAGCTGCTTCTCCATTCCTCATGCTCACAGATACCTCCTCCCCCCCCCCCCAGTATCTCTATCCTGGTGAGTCCCACTCCTTTTGCACCTGGATTCCCGCTCTACCAAGCCCCCAACCATATGCATTTGGTTATACTCCTCCAAGATCTGGACTCCTCTACTGTGCCCCCACTTCCTCTTCTACTGCTGAGCTCCAACTACCTTCAATCGCCCTTCAAGTTCACATTACATTGCACCCAGAACTGCCCCAATAAATCCCTTTGCATCCAGATTCCCTGTCCCGGATCCCCCACTGAACCACCAGCACCCAGACTGTCACACAGAGAGCCCTTTCAATCCACAGCAGGATTTCCCTCACTGTAGGCCCTTCCACACTTGGATCCTGTCTTGCTGAGCCTGCCTGCCCGCCCAACCTAGGATACTTGGCATGGAGGGCCTGGGCCCTGGGATATTTCTGGAGTAGGCCCCGTCTGTGCACTATATCAGGATTGGGTGCAGCCTTACCACTGAATCTGTGTCCAGCATGGGGGCCAATACTGTGATCTCCCTCTGTATTGTCAGTGGCCTGTGCTCCCCAATGCCATGCTGGAGCCTCCACATTTGACAAATAAAATTTGCAGAATTAAAATAGTGTGTGCAGAATTTTTTTGCACCGAATGCCCTGAGGAGTAATAAGGCAATAATCAAGCAAGCAGCTGCTAGAAAAAGAGTTTTTCCTGAGTGAGTGGGAGAATATAGGAGGAAGAGTTGCATCAAGATTTTTTTTTACCTCCCTGCTTCTGATTCTCAGGCTGAAGACAAGGCAGATGTTCTGAACAAGGAGCTTCTCCTGACTAAACAGAAGTTAGTGGAAACTGAGGAAGAGAAGCGGAAGCAAGAAGAAGAAACTGCCCAGGTAAAACTTGTTTGGATAAGTAAGAATGCCCAAACACACACAAATCCTAAGTGTTTAAGGATGTAAATTAAACAACAGTATCAAGCATTTATTAGTGCCCACAAAGGAATCTTTCTCTAAGTCAGGTGAAAATAAATAATCCGCATAAGGATAAAAATGTGAAATTATGCATTTCTGATCATCTTGTGTGTTCCTACTGGAACGCTGAGCAATTATTTAAATCGCCGCTTCATTTTCCTGTGCCTGGTAGTCTAGCCTACATGCCTCTGTCACCAGAGGCATGTAGTCTAGACGTACCCTTAATGGAAAAGTTTTTCCATTAAAAGTATTTCCGCAAAAGCACGTCTAGATTGGCACGGATGCTTTTGTGCAAAAAATGCTTTTGCGCAAAAGCATCCGTGGCCAGTCTAGACGCGATTTTGCGCAAGAAAGCCCCGATCGCCATTTTAGCCATCGGGGCTTTTTTGCTCAAAACAGTTCTTCCCTGTCTACACTGGCCCTCTTGAGCAAGTATTCTTGCACAAGAGGGCTTTTTCCCGAGCGGGAGCGTGAAAGTGTTTGCAGAAGCAGCACTGATTTTGTACATTACAAAGTCAGTGCTCTTGCGCAAATTCAAGCGGCCAGTGTAGACAGCTAGCAAGCTTTTGCACAAAATCTTGCCAGTCTAGATGCACCCACTATGTATACCCAAGGAGGCTTAATCAGACCTTCTTCAGAACCCACAACAGTAGCTGGTGGCAGCAAATTAAAGCCATATACTGTCTTATCAGTGCCCCCACGCCTTTATCCCAAGGACAGACTGGAGGTGAGGTTTTTCCTGTTGGGTCTCACCTGATACTGCATTTATAGACTTTTTTTAATTAACTATTTTTAATCTTGAACAGTGATCTCCATATTATTGTTTCAGTAGCAAAACCACTCTCTCATAATCCTGGAGGTTTTCTTTGTTACTTGGCTGTCAGCAGAGGCTGGAGCAATAAGTTTTATTTTGCTTCACTGCATTAACAAAAGATTATCAATGTCCCACAAAGAACAATCCTTCATAGTTGAGTTTCTCAAGAGTCCCCTACTCTCTCTGTGTCATAGAGCTGTGCTACCTCTGGCAAGAGAGCAACTTCACTTGTGTTGAAAGGTTTCTGTATCTTCCTGAGTGCTTGCTCATGTCCATTCCAATTAGGTGTGCGTGCACTGTGTGCATGGATTCCAGAACTCTTTCCCTTAGCAGTGTCCATCGGGCCAGCCATGGAGCCCCCCGGAGTGGCGCTGGCGTGTCGGTGCCGCAGCTGGTATCAGTGCCAATGTCCATATTAGGGCCGGTACCGATGTCGATACCGGGGCCACAGTCAGTCCCAGTATTGGCACTAATGTTACAATCGGTGCCGGGTTAGGCAAGCTTGCCCAGCTACCGTCACAGGCAGTAAGAAGGAAGTGAGGGGCCAGCAAGGATATACATGCACTGATATGCCAGCACCACTCCAGGGGGCTCCCTGGTTGGCCCGACGGGCACTGCCAAGAGAAAAAGTTCCGGAATCCGTGCACGTGGTGCGTGCACACACCTCATTGGAATGGACATGAACAACACATCTGGAAGAACAACAGTTATGAGGTAAGTAACCGGATTTTTTTTTAAATGGTGCTAAATGACAGGGCGGGGCTTTGGGAAGTGCATTACAATACTGTTATAAGTGATCAGATGGCATTCAGCCAAGAGTTCTGAAAGAATTAAAATGTGATATTGCGGAACTATTAACTATAGTTTGGAACCTGTCCTTTAAATTAGCTTCTATACCCAGTGACTGAAAGATAGCTAATATAACGCCAATATTTAAAATGGACTCTACAGGCGATCCCAGCAATTATAGACCAGTAAGTCTAATGTCAGTACTGGTTAAATTAATTGAAACAATTGTAAAGAATAAAATTGTCAGACACGTAGAAGAACATAAGTTGTTGGGCAAAAGTCAGCATGGCTTCTGTAAAGGGAAATCATGTCTTACTAATCTATTAGAGTTCTTTGAAGGGGTCAACAAACATGTGGACAAGGGGGATCCAGTAAATATAGTGTACTTAGATTTCCAGAAAGCCTTTGACAAGGTCCCAAGGGCTCTTACATAAATTAAGTTGTCATGGAATAAGAGGGAAGATCCTTTCATGGATTGAGAAGTGGATAAGAGACAGGAAACAAAGGGTAGAAATAAATGGTAAATTTTCAGAATAAAGAGGGGTAACTAGTGGTGTTCCCCAACGGTCAGTCCTAGGACCAATCCTATTCAACTTATTCATAAATGATCTGGAGAAAGAAGTAAACCAGGAGTGGCCAACCCACAGCTCGTGAGCTGCATGCAGATTCCCCCCCCCCCCCCTTTAAAGTGCGGCTCGTGAAACCACCCCTCGTGCCATTGCCACGATGGCAGTGGCCGACGGGAGCCTGATGTGGCCAAAAAGCCTTTTAAAGAGACAGTGTCTTTTTTATTTTGGGGGGGCCTCAATTCGGGGGGGGGGGATGATGGGGAGCTCTTTTCTTTAAAAAAAATTCTGGTGTGACTCTCAGCATTTTTTCCGCCACTGTTATGGCTCTCTTCGTTTAATGGGTTGGCCACCCCTGGAGTAAACAGCGAGGTGGCAAAGTTTGCAGACGATACTAAACTGTTCAAGGTAGTTAAGACCAAAGACTGTGAAGAACTTCAAAAAGATCTCACAAAACTAAGTGATTGGGCAACAAAATGGCAAATTAAATTTAATGTGGATAAATTTAAAGTAATGCACACTGGAAAAAAAATAACCCCAACTATACATACAATATAATGGGAAAGAGATCTTGGAGTCATCATGGATAGTTCTCTGAAGACGTCCATGCAGTGTGTAGCGACAGTCAAAAAAGCAAACAGGATGTTGGGAATCATTAAAAAAGGGATAGAGAATAAGATGGAGAATATCTTATTGCCCTTATATAAAACCATGGTATGCCCACATCTTGAATACTGCATACAGATGTGGTCTCCTCATCAGAAAAAAAAAGATATACTGGCATTAGAAAAAGTTCAGGAAAGCGCAACTAAAATGATTAGGGGTTTGGAACAGGTGCCATATGAAGAGAGATTTAAGAGACTGGGACTTTTCAGCTTAGAAAAGGGGAGACGGGGGGGGGGGGGAGGGATATGATATGATAGTCATGAGTGGTGTGGAAAAGTGAATAAGGAAAAGTTATTTACTTGTTCCCATAATATAAGAACTAGGGGCCACCAAATGAAATTAATGGGCAGCAGGTTTAAAACAAATAAAAGGACGTTCTTCTTCACATAGCACAGTCAACCTGTGGAATTCCTTGCCGGAGGAGGGTGTGAAGGCTAGGACTGTAACAGGGTTTTAAAAAGAGCTAGATAAATTCATGGAGGTTAAGTCCATAAATGGCTATTAGCCAGTATGGGTAAGGAATGGTGTCTCTAGCCTCTGTTTGTCAGAGGGTGGAGATGGATGGCAGGAGAGAGATCATTTGATCATTATCTGTTTGGTTCACTTCCTCTGGGGCACCTGGCATTGGCCACTGTTGGCAGACAGGATACTGGGCTTGATGGACTTTTAGTCTGACCCCGTATGGCCATTCTTATCAGTATTGCTATTCTGAGATGCTTGGGCTGGAGAGGTCATTGTGATAATCATGGCATGTTCCTCCTTCATTTTCACCAAAGAGAAAATTATATTTGAGTACGGCATTTGCAGTTTAGTGGGCTTATTTGTAATCAGTGCTAATAAAAAATGTTCCCCAAACTCTAGAGAAGAATTTCCCAACCAAGTACATGCAGTATGTGTCCCTATTCTTAAATGGCTGCTCATATTCCTGGGAATACAATCATACTACTAAGTTAACTGTACATTCAGTAAAATAGAGGCTATAAAAAGGCTTGACTGCCAGGTATTATCATGTAAAGGGAATTGGTAATGAAGACTAACATTATTATAGCTGCTGAATATGTTCAAGTGATCGCTCACGTGTTGAAAAACTCCTCAAAGCCCACCCACTAATTTGATTTCTCTTCTTGTACTTTCCAGCTGAAGGAAGTCTTCAGGAAACAGCTAGAGAAGGCAGAATCTGAAATAAAGAAAACCACAGCCATTATTGCAGAATATAAACAAGTAATGTTTATAGAGAAACTCGTTTTATATAATTACTTGCAAATCATTCTTCCTACTCCCCATCCTGGGCAAGCTGACTGCTCAGAGTTCTAGTCCCTGCATTCTTGACCAGGGCACGTCATTTCATTCCTTAGAAGACAGCAGTTCCTAACCACCAGTCACTGGCTGTGGCAACTATTGGAGCTCAAGCCAGCTGTTTGCGGTGACTCAGTTCCAGCAGCCGTGGTAGCTAAGGTGGCAACAGGAAGAGGTGGAGCAGGAAGTGCCTGCCCCTCTCTCTGTGCTTGGGGAAAAAAGGGCACAAAGGAGGATGGATCGTGTGCATCACCAATGGAAGCTGCCACTGCCCACATGACCACTTTTGCTGGAGGCAGTGCTGGGATTGAGGCAGCAGCAGAAAGAGGCAAAGCGGGAAGCTCCTCCCTCCCTCGATAATGATGGCCAACCGAGGCACTGCACTTTCCCCCTGTGGGGGCACAAGACACACTTGAAGAGGGAAGGAGCATGAAGGAGGAGGGCTGCTCCCCCTACCCACATCGCAGTAACGGCCACACTCCCTAGAGGAGGCAGCCTTGCTCAGGAGAGTGCGGGGATGGGGGCAGGCAAAAGAGTGTTGTCAGAGGCTGTGGTGGGATCACGGCACAAGAGGGTGTTGGCATGAGCATTAGTGGTGGGGAGGTCAAAGGCTGTTAAGCACTGGGGCACAAGGTGCTGGGTGGGAGCTAGGCAGACAGTAACATTATTTGAATATTCATTATTTGCATAATGAATATGCAAACATGCAAATAAAATGTTACTGGTCCACCAAAAGTTTGTGAATGGGTTTGCTGGTCTACGGCATAAAAAAGGTTGGGAACCATTGTTCTAAGAGCATGAATTGTAGACAGTTTATATTATTTCTAGAGTTCTCCAAATGAAATCAGCTAATTTCTGTGGAGAAGAATAATTCCTTATCAAGCCATCCCCAACCCACTACAGTGCACTGCTTCTTTGGCCCTGCTGCTGGCTAAACGTGTAGGCCAACTCCTCATTGAATTAATCAAAGCAATCTAAGTGTTAATGTTCCATCTTGGAAGATTACCATTTAGACTATCTTTGTCTGCTTTACTACTACTGATGGATTCACTCTGAGGAACTGACTGTGTGTGACTTTGGTAAAGCCATAAGAAGCTGTAATAAGACTACTGAAATGTATCACAAGATTTTTTTTAAAATAAACTCTCAAAAGGGGCTGTTTTCTCTCTTCCAGATTTGTTCCCAACTGAGTACCAGACTAGAAAAACAACAGACTGCAAGTAAGGAGGAACTGGAGATTGTGAAGGTGAGAATAAGACCTCTGTATGTGATGTGTCATTAGCTCAACTATTCATACAAGCTAGCAATAAGATACTGAAAAGAATTTGAACTACAGCCATATATTAGCAGCCTTGAGAGCCAGAGAGATGGTCTAAAATACACTTTCAGATGTTTCACAGGGTGAAAACAGTTGTAGAGTACATGCTCTTGTGGATATCAGGTACATTGGAGATTCCAAACTGGAATGCACAGAACGCCTGTATTTTTTGCTGCAGAAATGGATAAGTCTTTATATATCCTAGTAAGATAACAGTCCTTTGTGGGAGCTTTTTAACTGCATTTTCATTTTGTACTGTGCACACAACTGCAGTGCAGAGCAGAGAGGGCAACAGTGGCTTTGGACATGAATGATTCTGGGCAGGCCATGGAGCTGCTCTGAATTATGATGGTGGGTCAGCCTGGCCTGCCCCAGACTTTCTATAACTATCTACCTCATGTCCTAAATACCAAGGGGGTGTGAGGAGATCTTCATACAGCTGTCTGTCTGTCCTACAGTCTTCCCGCTTCGGGAATTTTCCCATTAAGGGACTTTTGCAGCACTTTTATACTGCCACAGCAACATACATGGAATCTCTCCCTTTACATACCTCTCAAACTTTCTTAAGCATTCGTATGATCTGTTGCTATCCAGTGGCAAGCATCTGCCTATTTGATACATTAAACAGAGCATTTTACACATGTTTTACAAGTAGGTGGCAGTACAGCAACATGCCTGTCTTTTTTTAATATTTCTGTATCGAGTGCCATTTCCTGCAACCACTGTTCTAAGATTAAAATTTAGTAAGAGTAAAGTCTTATGACATTCAGCTAGTTTCTTAAAGTACTTCAGTAAACGTATTAACTATGGCTAAGTGATATGAGAGCCATATCAGCAGAATTATGTTAGCAGAGAGTGGCTATTGTTAATGACTACCAAATATTCAAGCTACTATTAACAACACAGGTGAAAGAATGCAAGCCAAAATAGGGAAAAAAAGTTTAAAGATTTAGATTAATTAGAGGGCTTAATTTTAGGTAGGTAAAGAAACAAGCCCTTCATGAGACATGAGTAGGACAAACACTCTTTAAGTAGGGGAACAAAAAGGATCCACGGAATTATAGACCAGACAGATTAATTTCCATCCCTGAAAAGTTACTGGAACAAATTGTTAACTTGTAACACCTCTTCAGGCCAAACCAATATAGAACTTGCTGTTATGTGTTCTTGACACTAGGAGCATCCTGTCAGACGATGTCACTATTACGTGCCAATATTGATAGCTATTGCATCCAGAATGGAGTGCTGGCTTCTGACAAGCAGGGAAAACCTGGGTGGCGGTGGGTTTCTAAGTAATACTTCCTTTGCAAAAAGCCATATTAACCATAATATTTGAGTAGAGGCATTCTGCTTTTTTATTAAAGCAGACAGTTTAGCCAGAAAAAACCCTGCAATCTACTAAATATGCTAACATTAATGCAATACTGTAAAAATATCACAAGCCTTGGCAAGAAGAGGGTAAAGGTGACTTCTAAAGTCTGGATGTGTTGAAAAAAATCTGATGCATGTGCCCACATCTATTGTTCTTGAACTTCTAAAAATCACATGAAGTAAGACTGTGTGACAGTCTTACACACTTGTGGCTCTACCATTACTACCAAACAGCAAATCTAACATAAGAGCAGTTCTTTCAGGAAACAGGATGTGTCCTGTAACATGGCTAAAAATTGATTCTCTGGCTGTTCTCAGGGTAAAGTGATGGCTTGCAAACACTGCAGTGAAATTTTCAGTAAGGAAGGAGCATTGAAGTTGCCTGCTATAAGCAAGGAGACCCAGGGAACAGAAACAGATGATGAGAAGGATGCACTCAAGAAGCAGCTGAGGGAGATGGAGCTGGAACTGGCACAGACCAAATTGCAACTTGTGGAAGCAAAATGCAAAATTCAGGTACACACACAGATAACCTTCAGCAGAAAAGACTGTATTAAGCCCTGTTTACCCTACAATTTATGTGGAATCCGGTTGCATCATGACTGTTTCCTTGACCTGGTTCTGTTATGTAGTGCAGATGGTACTAGAATGCTACTGTGTTTTTATACAGAGACACTAAGTAAGGCTATATGTAGACTGATACTTTTGTTGGTCAGGGGTGTAAAAAACATCCTCTGACAAACATGTTTTACCAATGAAAAGCACCCCTGTTGATAGTGCTTTGTCTGAGAGATGTTCTTCCTCCAGTAAAGCTATTGCTGCTCTTTGAGGGTGGTTTTATTTTGCCAACAGGAGAACTCTCTCCTGCAACAAAGAGGAATTATGTAGACCTTACAGTGGCATAGTTGCAGTGGCACAACTGTGCCACTGTAAGGTAGGCTGAGTAGACATTAAAAAAAATTGTAAGGGGTCTCTTTCTTTCATTCCTGCTCCAAAGCCGAATAGTCATCCTTGCACTTCCTACAATGCTAGCCAATGCAGAAATATGCATATTGCAGCCTCTTAAAGTGACACATTGTACACATTTCACCTACATGGTAGGGAGCTCTGGGAAGGGTTTGAAATTCAGTGCCTCCTATAGATCTGCTGGAGGTAAATATAATTGTACAGCATTCCCAATCCATGGCAGTGACTATCGAACACAATCCAGCCATTTAGTATCATAGTACTATGTCCAAAAAAAAAGCACTAATTAGTGGCTTTAATTTACCTCTGCACTATCTGGTCTTTTGTTCAAGCACCTG
Organism: Pelodiscus sinensis; assembly: GCF_049634645.1. NCBI lineage: Eukaryota > Metazoa > Chordata > Testudines > Trionychidae > Pelodiscus > Pelodiscus sinensis. The sequence goes on along the minus strand of NC_134719.1, from coordinate 61,765,632 downwards.
TCCTATTCTGCTAAGCTTGTGGAGTCACTCTCCAAAAGCGACAACCTCCATTCTGGATAGTAGTATCCCTTGTGGCATCTGTCAGTACCTATCAAAAGATGTTTCATCCAAGAAAGGCAGTACCCTACTCCTGAGATACTACCCTTCCTCTGTTAGATCAGGGGTAGCTCAAGATACACCCTTCCTTTCATACCACTGTTCTACTTCTGGACATCTACATACAGCTGCCAAGCTATCAAAGCACCATACCATTGTCTTTTATCCTAATATATTTTTAAGCCTTGTGCACCTACTGTGTGTGTGCACGCGCGCATGCTAGTCTGCACTACTGCTACACCCACACATCACCTTGGAGAACTTATTTTCTGCCAGTCTAATTGGACTTAAATAACTTGTGAATTTCTGGGAAAACAGGATTTTCCTTTTCACTCTCCCCTTCCAGTCTTCAAAGAAAATGGGCTCTAATTTGTGGTCTTACCTTCTGTAATTCTACTGCCTCTCCCACTCCTTCTCCTTGTGACAGTAGAAGGAAAGAATTTAAAGGGATTGACTGAAGATGCCTCTGTAATCAAGAATTTTTATCAATTCTGAATATTCTACTTCCTTAGGAGCTGGAGCACCAGCGAGGAACCCTTATGAACGAAATTCAAGCTGCTAAAAACTCTTGGTTTAGCAAAACCCTGAACTCTATCAAAACTGCCACGAGCACCCAGCCACCACAGCAGCCTCTGCCATCCCAGCCATCTAAAGAGAGCAGTACATAGTTCCAGCCAGACCTCAAGCACAAGAGCACAAAGAACAAAGCAACTAATACCCTGGAGGATTTTTCCCAAGGGTCTCTCTTCTTGGGGAAAGGATGAAAGGCAGGAGTGTGGGACTTGAAGTAAAATCCTTCAGTGTCTTTACTCATTCTGTTGTGACCCTTCCAAAGGGAAGTTATTTAAAGAATCTAATTTCATGTTGAATACTTACTTCCCAACTGCCTTCCTGAAAGCCACATTCCAATACCGTTGTCCTTTTACACTTTCTTTTCTATGCTAGAGGTTAAGATGAATAATAAATAACTCAGAACTAAGTGTTTAGTATGTGAACTAAAAAAGTTATTTTTATCTTGCATAGAAGATTTTTCTTTTTGGGAAAGAGAAGGCAGCATAAAGTACTGAGGCATAAATCTTGTAAAAGCACAGTATAATGCCAGGTTCTATACTCATGCTATAGGATCATCTCAAGTTTACTGTAGTGATTGCATCCTGTAAAGAAGCATTTCCCCTTCGTTGTAAGTCTTAAATCACAGCCAAAATAGTCTTGTGCTCTTTCTGGCATAGCACAAGTATTTAATCTTCCCTGTGAATATTCTGATTGATTTTGGCTATTAGTTTCCTGCACAGATTCAAGGAGCAGAGATCTTTCCAGGTGCTGAGTGGCAGCACTATTTAATTCTTGTGTATCACACCTGAATTGGAATTTAAAGTGAAATCTTCTGGTTCCCATCTTATTTTATGGTTTATTTTCAGAACTGGAGACATGTTAGTTTTGACATTCTATTAAGACTTTGCAATAAAAGCTATTTTCAGTGTGAAGTGGATGGAAATATTTTAATCTGAAACACTGGGCCAAGGGTTAAGCATTGCATTTGGCACAAATCTGGGCCTATCAAATCAAAAAGCTCTCTTTGCACAGAAGAAACAACCATCATGGAAAAGTTTTTGTTTTTGTCACTTTATTAGAGAATCTTAAGTTGCTGTATCCTTTTTTAAAAGGACAAAATATTTAAAATGCAAGACAGATTTTACACTTGAGGTAAATTCTTTGATGATTATTCCTGAGTCTGTCTGAAAACCTTAATCATCTTAATATCTCTAAGTTGAAGTGAGAAAGCAGTTGACATTTTTGATTGAACTTAAATGTTTATAGAAATACTTATTTCATGAAAAATTAAACTATTGCTTAAACTGATGGAAATATTTTTAATTTTATTTAACATTTTATAAGATGGTCTTGCAGATAAATATCATTGCTGGATAAGAGGTTGGTTGTGTATTAAGTTTCCCCATGTTATAAAATGTTCTAGGGACATTAGCCCTTTTTGATTTTTTTTTTAAATTTAAGTAATGCAATATCTTATCAGCTCTGTACAATAAAGTTTAATGATACATGCTTTATTTTCAGGCATATTTGCAGAAGATTTTTACATGTTGTACAAGTTTAACATTTACCCTGTGCCAAATGAGAAAATTTTTGAGGAGCAGCCAGCTGTTTGAAGTAGAGATCAAAATAGTCACTATCCACAGGCAGGCAAAGTCCTGCCACTTGGTGATTCTGGTTCTCTTTTCTAAGTAGAGAGATGAATAAAGAGTTAAGTTCCTCCTGTTAGAATAGTTTATAAACTTATGTGGAAGAACAGTGGTTTGTTACTCTAGATGTTGTTACAGAATGGAACCAAAATAAGAGGGTCTACAAATTAAACAGAATTTTGGCATGCTTTCCCTAAGTTTTGTGCTATAGAATACTTATGTAAATAAAATGTTCCTATCCTGTGGAATTACTAAATTCAGATGTCACTGGCAAGTGAAATTAAACTTGAACTAAATTATATAAAACTGGAGGTGACAAATACACATGGCTAAACATTAGGCTAATAACTATTTAATACTTGGAATACTGTGCTCACAGCCAACATTGTTATTGGTATCAAACCACCAGTTTTGTCCAAATTTCTCATTTAATTCTAATCCTTTAACTGAGATCATGCCCATAGCTTGGTTTGTAGTGTTTTCCAAACAAGGTCTTCAGTGCAATAATAAAACAGAAAAGTGACTTAATGGCACCTTCTGGTAGTGTTCACAAGAACATGGATTGGCACCATGTTGGCTCGTTACACCTATTGGAAAGGAAGTTGGATCCTATTTTGCCTTCAGGCAAAAGCAATAAAAAATTGCCAAGTACTGATGACAGAATCTTAATTCCTGCTAATGACACAAGAGGCTTGATTTTCTTCCCCATCCCAGGTTGAGCATCTCCTATAATTTAAGAATGATTAACAGTTAGACTTTTAAAACTGCAAATCTTGTTTGAAATCAGTGAAAGAATGAACAAAACAGCTCTATTTTCAAAATTACTTTCCTAATTAATGATAGTCATTCAATAAGCTGGAAAGCTAACAAGACTGTAGGGTAACATACCACTTTCTGGCTGTATATATAAATAACCTAACAGTGTAATAAAGATAAAAACTTTAGTTTCAGTAGTAAACGATAACCAGGTACATAATGAAAATATGTACCTTCAGAGCTCGCTGATTTGTGGCAAAACCAGATGTTCGTATAATTTTTTTCCAACGGTAAACATTCTGAACTATTGTCTCACTAAAACTATTACGTATCTGTTCCAAAACCACTGAAATAGTTAATACAACTCAGTGTGGAAGTTAGCTTTAAAAAAAAAAAAACCTTCAATATCAAAATACATGCCCACTTTCAGCAGTTGTACTAAAGGTAACTTGTGTCCGTCCGTATGTAAAGAACAAGCATTATTGGGGATTTTTATTTTTACTTCCATTCAGAACAAGTAATTCTGAAATATGGCCTTAATGTCACTTAAAGGAACAAAACTCAAACATATTTTGGTGCAATTATTAACCTTGTGGATACTAATACCTCACTGGAGTGCACAATGCAAAAAGAACAAGTACTTTTTCCCCCCACTTTATGCAGAAGTTTTTTATTTGAGAGAAACACTTCACAGGATAAATAAGGCAAGTTAGGTTGATTACACGGAACATCAATGCACTGATCATGTTTTTGTGGATTAAATATGAATGTGTGTAAAATAATAGTGCGTACTTCATGAGACCCAGATTTTTGAAAAGTTAACGTAGGTTTGTATGCTTCAATGCTGGATAGAAGGAAAAGAGTCAACCAGAAACTCAATATAGCCAGCTGATATACACATCCCAGTCTCCGGCCTGCTCATTAGATTGTACATCTTCCCATTCGCTACAGCTAAATTATATTTAGATAAGCAGAAAAGTCTTTTTGTATTCTAAGTTGTGTGGCAGAACTTTGTATAGCAGTTGAATTTCCTGTTTTATGCTAGCATATTCTGTTACATTGTCTGGTATTTCATTAAAAAGCTATTTTGAAACAAAAAGGCATGAGATTTCTCCCTTCTCTAGAACAAGATAGATTCAGGTAGAGAAGAAACCCATTCCTCAACATCAGAGTATATTAGTCACAGCAGACTCTTGTAGTCCAAGTAGAAATAAATAACATTAGGTTTTGTTGCAAACCTCTAGCACCATGGTGTCCAATCAGTTCTGAAGCAGTAGCTACTATAGTGGCTACTGCTCTGGCCAACTAGCCACATTATTCTGAAAATATGTTTTATTGTTCAAGCCACCACACTCAACTGGCCAAATAACCCCCATGTGGTTAGTGGCTAGCATGTTGGACACCACCACAGCAGGGATGTGAACGACTAGTTGACTATCCGATAAGCAAATGCTTATTGGATGGTTAACACACTAATCAACTACAGGCAGCCCCCGACTTACAACACAATCTGTTCCTGGGGAAGCATAGCAAGTCAGGGGCATCGTAATTCAAACCCACATTTACGATAGGCACTGTGTGCCATCATAAGTGCGGGCTGAGGTCATAAGTTGGGGGTATCCTGTAGTTACTTCCCCCCACCCTTGCTGCCTCTCTCTCAAAGAGGCAGCAAAGGGGGGTAGGCGGGAGAGAAGAGATGAGGAGGTGGTGCTTCAAAGTGGCAGCACCACATGGAGCTCAGGACCAGACCCCAGGCTTCATGCAGCATTGCCACTTTGAAATGCTGTGTGCAGTCCAGGGCCAGCTGGGGACTCCCTAGCTGGCCCCAGGCTTCATGAAGCATTTCAAAGTGACAGCACCTTGTGAAGCCTGGGGTCTGCTGCTTTGAAATGCTACGTGCAGCCTGGAGCCAGCTTGGAGTTCCCATCTGGCCCAAAGTTGCACGTGGTGTTTCTAAGTGGTGTGGAGCCTGGGGCCAGTTGAGGACTCCCCAGCTGACTCCAGGCTCCATGCAGCGCTGCTGCTTTGAAATGCCACAGGGAGCACGGGGCCAGTGGGGGACTACTTAAGTTCTCTGCTGGCCCCGTGCTCCACGCAGTGATTTTGCATGTGAAGTGTAGCAACAGCTCTGGGACTGCTGTTACGCTTTAAAGGCAGGGACACCCCTATCAACTAATCAAATAGTCGATGCAAGTTGCATCGACTATTCGATTAGCCAGTTAATCTAAATTTAACATCCCTACACCACAGACCTGGCATTTAATCCTGGTGCCAGTAAAACAATGACAAAACTCCTACTGACTTAAGTGGGGTCAGGATTTCACCCCTGGAGTTGAGTCTGATATGCTGATGAGCCTCAGTGATTGTGTTCCTTAACAGAGTAGAAAAACTGCCTGTACTGGCTGCTACAGTATCATGATTTACAAATGTTAAGTATGCAGAGTTACAAAAATCTTGCTTTTGTGATGTCACAATCTCTGGTTAGGAAAGGTGCAGGGCTAAATTCTGGTGCTCTTGTAGTTAGTAATATCATACTGGACATGTAATCCCAATGAAATCTACAAAATTACTCACATGAGTATGTAGCAGAATTTTGCCCTTGATTTGGTCAGACAGGAGACATTCTGGGGGAAAATCTACACATGATTACATTAATTAAGAACTGAATGTTTTTCTCTTGAACTTACAGCAGCCATTGGGGATACCTTTTTGTTCAATAGCCAGCTTTAGTAGATGTATGGCATTGCATATGCCCATAGATATAACATAGCACTGTCTATTTTCCTCTTAAAAATACAGATTTATTCTAAATTCCTGTTCAGGTTATTATACTAACCAGCCTACAGATAGCTGTCCCACTGAAAAAAAAAAAAAAAAAAAAGATTTTCATCTAAATGGATGCTCACACACTACCTCCACTTTGGACTATTCAATGTAGAACGTTCTGAACACACCCAATACACTCTTTAAAACCAGACAAATTTTAAGAGAGACTCACAATGGAAACTAAAAATGGAGCATATATAGGCACAAATTACAATCCAACTTTTCCCAGTTCAGAGCTCTACAAAACATTTCAGGACCACTACTCACTATGTAGATGTTTGCCCTTCAGGAGTACAGAGCTGTCATTAGTTTCTTCCTGACTCCCACTGGTTTGCTTCTGAATGTATTTCATGTCTATTTTTACTTGGAAAGCTTATGGCTCAAAGATTAATACTTTTCTTCCTTCCCTTATTTCTTATTCAGTGTAACTTGTTTCTATTTAACCTGTAAAGGAGCATATATGCATTTTTGGAAAACTATATATTATATATAGAATAATATATAGGAAACTGAATTAGGAGATAATACATCAGAAGGGTCTGGTGTCACAAATTTCAGTCGTGATTTGATAACCATCAGAATCCTGGGCTGTACTAATTTCCTTTCAGATTTCTCTTATTTTTGTATTTTATATAATACATGGATCCTACTACCAAGTCATATGAACAAGAGAAACATTTCTTGGCCTCCTTGTTTGGTTTCTTCCTTCCCTCTCCTCAACAGTCCCCCGGAGGAAACTAATGTGGATGATGCTTTCAAGAATTGTATTGGGAAGCATTTCATTAGAATCTTCTGTAAAAACCCTAACTCTGGAGAGAATCTTCTTTATAGTTCAAGAAGAAAATAAAATAATGTCACCTGCAAGTGGAGATGGGCCCTCTCCAGATTTCTAGTTTTCCAAAATTCAAAAGGAGTTCAGTTCCACAGGTTTTATGCTGCCTCTTTAAATAAGGACCAGTTGCAAAGTTTGGATCTAGAGCAAAGACTTCCCAGCTGTTAGGGTTATTCAACTGCACAGGTTTTTTTTTGGGTCCAACTTTAGTTACAAGAGAAATACGCTGATAATGGATTAGGGAAATACAGGAGCTTTGCTGTGTGAGACTTATTATTTGGGACCATTTCTAAACTACCAATCAGTCCCTATGTAACAGATCCATGTATTTTATAAAAATGTAATGTAATGCTTGTTATTAAAAGTGCAATTTAATGTACATTGTCACAAATGTTTACTTTTTTAATTGTTACTAACATGCTTAGATCAGTATCTTGTTTTCATTGTGTAAATGATACCTTGTAAAATAAACAAATGCAAACAAGATGAGAATGAGAGGCTTGTTTTCATAAAGTGCTCACATTACTGTGTCCTCCATGTCCATTCAACAAATGGCTAGAATCCCTTTACAGTAATAATTCTTAACAGCATCATTTTATATGCTTATTGCAACTCACTTTGAGCACTTTCAGGCATGCAGTATAATGTATCAAGTCCTATTACTAAGCTTAAGACTATTAGAGTTATTTATAGTAAAAGCCATGGACCAGTTGTGGGCAATAAAAAAAAAAATTCAGAAGCCTGCAATCTGTCCCTGACTTTTACTAAAATAACTACTAGTGAGAGGAGTAAAGGGGATCATGTGCTGACCACCATGGGGGAATTGAAGCCTGAGTCTGTGTGTGAAAATTCATTGACAGACCAAGCAAAGGAGAACTGAAGCCAAACAAGTGATCGAGATTTGTTAAAATAAAAGGTCACAGAATCCCCTAACCTCTGAGACTAAATTGTATCCACCTATCACTGAATTCAAATTTAAGAAATCCACCAGGAGATATTACGTAATAACCAGCTAATTTCAAAGGGTCTGGGGCAATGGTAGTCAGACAGACAGACTGCAGGCCAAATCCAAACTAGACATTTATTAATAGACCCCACATTTTTATGTGCTAATTATAATAATTATGTTTTAATTATTTTCTCTTGTGGCTGTACCTTGACAAAACATTGACCACGAAATTTGGACCCTGCAAAAATAATTGACTTCCTCTGGGTAGAGATGTAAGCCACTAGTTGAGTGACAGTCGCTCTCTCCCCACCCTGGCTGCCTCTATATAAGAGGCAGCAAGGGGGGGAAGCCAACTTAAACCAGAACCGTCTGCGCAGTGGGGGGGGGGGGGGGGGGGGGGGAGGGGGGAAATGAGACACAGCCCCCTGGGAGCTAACCAGGCTGCAAATTCCATCAAGTACTCAATTAGTTAATTAACCAATACTTAACATCCCTACCTCTGGGTTGGATAATGCTAAACCACACCTGTGTCTATGGTCCATAGCTCAAATGCTGGCAGTCCAAGAAGAAGTGACAAGTCACATTGCTCCTTTTTTCAAATTGTTTCTAAAGATGTCTGGATATTAGGGATGTTAAAATTAGACAAATCAACTAAACAAATAGTCAATGGAATTTCCATCCACTATTTGATTAGTCAGTAAGGGCACTTGCACTTAGAAATGTAACAAAGCCTGCCTGTTGCTACATTTCGATGGTGAAAATGCAGCCCTGTGTTCCGCCTTTGAAATGTACAAGAGCCCAAGCAGAGGCTCTTACGCATTTCAAAGGTTTAAATGCTGTGTGGAGCCCAGGGCCAGCGGAAGACTTAGACCCCAGGCTCCATACAGCACTTCTGCTTTGAAATGTACAAGAGTCCCAGTGAGAACTCTTGTACATTTCAAATGTAAACACCACAGATGCGCCCCTGCCCCCTCCCACAGAACTGAAGGCAAACCAGCTTTTAAGCCAGCTCCCCTCAGCCCGCCTTCCTCTTCCGCCCCCCCGCCCCCGCCTCTTTCTGACAAAGGCAGCAATGGGGGGGAAGCAACTCATCAACTAATGTGTCAACTATCCAATAAGCTTTTTGCTTATAGGATAGTCGATTAGTCACTTACATCCCTACTGGATATATTCAGATTCTGTAGGCTTTGCTGCTAGAAAGCAAAGATACCAGTCTGTCTATATATAGTATATACACCATTCCTAAAGGCTGATACTACATAAGAGTGAAGATACAGAAGCTTGTCTCAAAGAGCTGTTTATATCCCTAGGAGCACTCACAAAGGAAGGAAGCATTGGGGCAGCCCAGCGTGAAATAGGGATGTAAGAGTGTAACCACGTAATCTCACCATTTATACCCTTCATAGGGCTGCTGGGAGCCAGGAATCCTGGTGGCACCTAAGGTCTGGGAGCCATTGCGACAGCCAGGGCAACCCCGGCAGCCTTGCAGCAGTCCTGGAATCCACGCAGGGAGTTGCAATTAACCACATAGCCCAAGGGTAAGGAACCTTTTTTGGGTTGGGGTCCGCTGACACTCAGAAAAATAAGTTGGGGCCACACACAAGAAAGAATAATAAAAAAAACAACACACACACCACCTCACTGACATGGCACCCGACTAAGGAGAAAGACATGCCTGACATTCCCCTCACATGCCAGAGCCTAGGGGGCCCCAGCCTAGTAGATTTTGTGTGCTCCAACCCTGCAGTGGGATGCGGGAGAGGGAAGCTGGAACACCAGCACAGACTCCCCAAAGCTAGGAAGGAGCCCCAAGCCTTGAGGGCCAGATCAAGGCAAGCCAGGGGCTGCATCTGGACCCCTGGCCTTAGGTTCCGGACCCCTGGTGAAGAAGATAGAAATTCTATCAGTTACATGGTCAGTAATTTTTAAGATTTTCCCTAGTGTGAAACACTTTTTTTTTGTTTTAGGGCTGTCAATTGACTTGTGTTAATGCCTGCGATTAATACAGGACAAGATTAATGCATTAATTTTTTTAACATGTTAATCACAGGTATTAATGCTGGGGACTTCAGCTGATCCCGGGCTCCATGCAGCGCTGCCCTGTTGAGATGCCGCCGGCATTTCAAAGGGGAAGCACATGCGATTAATCGCGCAATTAAATGTTTCAATCCCTTGACACCCCTAGTTTGTTTTAAACCTACTGCCTATTAATTTCATTTAGTGACTCCTAGTCCCAAGGAGGAGTAAATAATGCTTCCTTACTTATTTTCTCTACAGTCATGATTTCATAGATCTGTATCATAGCCCTCCTTAGCTGTTTCTTTTTCAAGCTGTAAATTCCCAGTCTGTTCCACACCCCTAGTTATTTCCGTAGTCTTTTTCTGCACCTTTTCTAATTAGGGATGTTGAAATGTGTGCAATTTTTTAACGGTGTAACTGCTGCAAAGTTTAGCAGGTGCACACGAGGTGGCAAGCAGCTCTCTGGAAGTTTGGTCTTTAAAAGACCAGTGTAAGGACGCTAATTGAGTCAGGCTGGACGTGTCCAATTCATAGCTTTTGACATGCAAATGCCACAACACGTTCAGTCCGACTCAATTAGCGCTATTAGCATTGGTCCTATCATTGACAAGCCACTGCTTTGGCGGTTATACTCTGAACTCTCTAATTCCCTGAGGGAGGGGGTTTTAACCACAAAAACTCTCATCGGGAGATAGCATCATATTAGCCTCTAAGGTGCCACAGGGCTGCTCGGCGTTTCTAGGTTCCTGTTGTTCAAGCATAAAACTCTTATCCACAGAGGCACTACACGGCAGTTCGCTTCAGTGGAGATTGTCTCGTCCTTCGGCACGAGGCTCTCCTCCACAGAGCGCCCCTCGCCCACCAGCCCCGCCTCTACGGCGCCCCACTGAGTAGCCTCCTTGCGCCCAGCTTCGGCCCGGCAAGGCACACGGCAGATAGGGCGCCAAGGCGCTCGCTCACCTACCTTCCCCCGGCTACTGCTCCCGGTCTGTCGGGCCCAAACCAGAGGCAGCTGCTGAGGAACGGGGCAGCGAGCTCGGCCCCAGGAAGCCGAGCTGGGCCTAGGACCTGACCAGCGCCCAGGCCCCGGCGGCTCTGCCCTGACTGCGCAGCCCCGGCTCCTCATCCCTCTCCCTGGAGCGCCTTGTCGGCCGGAGGCGAGTCAGACTGCCGCTGAGGTAACCGGCAGCAACGGCCCGCCAACGGCTCACACGCTGAGGGGGCGGGGCGCCCGAGCAGAATTGTCCAATGGGCAGCGCCTCAGCGCGGCTGTCTCCTTGGAAACGGCCCCTCGCCCTCGCGCTCACCCAGCTCCGCCCCCTCCATTCCCCGCGTGGAGCGCGCACGTCGATAAAATGGCCGCCGAGCGCCTACACCAGCTCCGCGGTGCGACCTTCTAAAACACCCCCCCCCCCCCCACTTCCCGCCAACCCCAAGCTTCTTCCGGGAGAGGAGGGGGGCGTGGTTTCGGGGGCTGTGCTCGCTCAGGGGCGTGGTCCCGGCTCCAACTCTGAGGCTGAAGCCTGGGATCGTCAGCGGGGGCGTGGCAGACGGGGGGGGAGGGGCTCTCCGGAAAGTTCCAGAGGGGGGGAGGGGCGAGTCGAGCGTAGCCGCTGCGTCAGTGTCAGGTTGCCCCTCCCCCCGGCTCGGGTGCAGCGTCCCCGATATGGCGTCTGCGCGGGAAGAGGTGAGAGGGTCCGAGCGGGGCGCAGAGCCCGGTAGGGGTGGGGGAGGGGCCTGGGCGCTACCCGGGGACGACACGAAAGCGGGGCCAGATGTTGGGGTCCCCCCCGGGCCGGTCCCCCCTCGGGCCTGCTTTGCCTGACTCGGGGACCCCCCCCAGGCGCAGGCAGGCTTGGGAGCGATGGCGCCCCTCCCCCCAGAGAAACTGAGGCCCGGCGCCAGTGGGGGGGGGGCGAGCTCAGCCCCACCGTTCGGAGCTCGAGCCGGGCAGGCGAGGCCTGAGCCCCTGGGGGCCCGCCGCGCCCAGCCCTGGCTGTAACCGTTATAGCTGGGGGGGCCCTTAGCGCAGCTGCCTGCCCATTGCCTCTTCACCTTCCGTCCCTCTTCCCTCGGCCATCGCCCCCGCACCTCGCCCCCCTCTGCCTTCTCAAAATACTGGGGGAGCAGGAAGTGCAGTGCTGAACTGTCCTGTGTTTCCCGGCCGGAATTATCCTGCCCTTCTGCTCTCTGCTCCTTGCCATGCAATAAGTGTAATCCCTGATGGTCAAGATGTTTTTCTAAGCCCACAGGAGGGCTACGTCTACACTGGCATGATTTTCCGGGAATGCTTTTCGCGGGAAAGTTTTCCGTGAAAAGCATTTTCGGAAAAGCGCGTTCGGAAAAGCGCGTCTAGATTGGCAGGAGGCTTTTCCGCAAAAGCACTTTTTGCAGAAAAGCGTCCGTGGCCAATCTAGACGCGCTTTTCTGCAAAAAAGCCCCGATCGCCATTTTCGTGATCTGGGCTTTTTTGCGGAAAACAAATCTCTGCTGTCTACACTGGCCCTTTTGTGCAAAAGTTTTTTGGAAAAAGACTTTTGCCCGAACGGGAGCAGCATAATATTTCCACAAAAGCACTGACAGGCTTACATGAGATCGTCAGTGCTTTTGCGGAAATTCAAGTGGCCAGTGTAGACAGCTGGCAAGTTTTTCCGGAAAAGCGCTTGCTTTTTCCGGAAAAAGTGGCCAGTCTAGATACAGCCGAGTAGTTGTAGCTGATAGGAATGTGTGGACTCCTGCTACTATAGCGCTTTACAGTTGCACTTAAACCTTTCCATTCATTTCCTGACTGGGGGGGAGGGGGGATTACTGGCATAACTATGCTTGTCTAATTGTACTTAATTTGTTGTTGGCCCTAGACTGAATAAGAGACATGGTGGGAGGAGGAGGATCCTAGGAAGCAAGAGATCTTGGGATTCCTAATTTTGGAAGGAGGATCTGCCAGACAGACAACAAAGCAGGATTCCTCCCTAAAGGCAGAATCTAAGTTAAAGTTCTCTGTACCTGTATGAAGCAAAAAACAGGCAGGAAAGGCTGCTGTGCATAAGTCTGCAACAGAAACATCACTGAGGTAATCAGTAGAGCCCTGCTTCTCCTTGTCTCAGACCGAATAAGCCTGGAGATTGTTAATATTCAAGTCAGCCAGGCCATAGCAATCTGAAATGCAGTCAGCCATTTAAAGATGGTCCTCCTAATGATGAAATTGGGTAAGGAATCGTTATCAAATCAATGTTAAGTGATTTACCTATGGTGCTGCACAGACATTTCTTGAAGACACTGAATTGTCTTACCTAGGAGGATGGGTGGGAACAAGACTACGGACAATAATGCTAAGAAGATGAAGAAAGCAAGTGCACAGTTTTGGGTGTGAACTCAAAACACCTTGAGCTGAAGGCTGGTGTGATGCCTTCTGCAGGTGCCCACAATAAAAGATCAGATCATGCCACCAATAGTCTTTAAGGCCCAGCATCCTTTTGTCACTTCTGGGCCTGAGATGGCTGAAAGGCCATGGGATCCCTGAAATAATAAGGGCTGGATGTAACCTAATTTGAAGCCATAAGAACCAGGATTATGCTGAAGAACCAGAGCCACATAAGTGTGAATATGGATCCATTTTATATTAGCTTGCTCAGGTGTCATGTTTTAAATCTAAAATATAAGACAATAGATTTGCCAATTTGATAAATGTTAGTCAATATTGGAATGGAATTTTATTAGGATAACCTTCTCAAGAGCCACATAGATTGGTAATCTACCCTATTATTGCATTTGGAAAGAGAATATTGTAGGAATGTACCGACTACAATGTAATGTCTTGCAAGCAGATGACAGAACTGTATTGAGGCCAAGCAGTTATACTACTGAATAACAGGAATCACTGAGATTTCTTTCTTGCCACCAGACATCAATTCTGTAATATCGCTAGTGCATTTATTATACTTTAATTTTCCAAAAAAGGATCTGTTATGAATATGGATCCTGGTCTCTTCAATGTTTGGTTTGAATTGGAATGGTTTAAAACATCAAAAGAAATTGATAAGTTATTGTTTGAACTTCTCTTAAACCAATATGCCTAGACTTCCAAAGGAGAAACATACATTTGTCATTGCTTAGTTAAAATCCAAAATATGGTTACTTAAGGAGAGTGCAGACCCAATATAACTTGCAGTTATTTACATTAAAATCAAAACAAAATTAAACTACCATCTTTGGAATGAGTCTCACCATCTCTCCATTTTGTTAACTTGGAGAGAGGCATCTGTTCCTGCAGTTGGTCCAAGCATCAGTGCACCTTCTGAATTTTGCTGCTGCTTTTTTGGATTCTGCTAAACTCTGGTGTTCCACAGGGTAATTTCAGTTCATATATGCTGTTCCAGGGTTTGTTGGGGGCAGGCAGGACCACACGCATACACAGTTTTTATTGTCCATTTGAGAGAGGCTCTTGGATTTCAGTTTTCAGTTTCTCTCTGGCCAGTGATATCCAGTAGCAATGTGAATGACTAGTTGAATAGTCGACTATCTGATAAGCAAATGCTTATCAGATAGTTGACACCCTAGTCTGCTAGTCACTCTTCCACCCCAGCCCCCTACCTTTGTAAGAAAGAGGCAGCAATGGGGTGGGGCAAGAGAATGGGCTTCAAAGCAGCAGTGCCCCATGGAGCCTGAGGACTCCTGCGCTAACCCCAGGCGTCATGTGGCACTGCTGTTTTGAAATGCCATGTGGATCCTGAGGCCGGGCTCCCTGCGGTATTTCAAAGCAGCAGCGTCATGTGAAGCCTGGGGTCAGCTGGGGACCCTGGGCTCCATGTGGCGCTACCGCTTTTAAACACTGTAGGGAGCAGGGGACCAGCACTTTTGCCTTTGAAATGTAGCAACAGCCCCAAGTTTTCTGCATTCTATAAAGTTTTACAGCCATGAGTCCTGACTCTCTGTGTTCTGTGCTGTTTTTTTAGCGCTAATCTACCCCTAAAAGTCTTCTGAGAGCCCAGTAAGCAGTGGAAATGTTTTATAATGAATCTAGACGGTATTGACCTCTCATGGTTCAGCAAATTCTCTGGTTTGGCACTGGTCAGGTCCCAATGGTTCCGGACTAGAGAGGTTCAGTCTGTATTTATAGGCCATACACAGAAGGGATGGGAAGGTTTAACCAGTGGGGCTGGAGCAGCTCCTGCCTGCTACCAGCAGGGAGCTGCTTCAGGGGACACCCTATGGTGGAAACGGGTTGCTCCAGTGCAGCCTCTGCTTGTCGTGGGCCCGAGTGTCCTGCAGGCAGGGGTTGCTCAGGTGACCTGGCTGGAGCAGCCTGTGTCCATAGTGGGCTGCTGTGCTTGATCTTCTGGAGTTTGATTTAGATAATCTAGTTAAGACTCACTAAATGGAACTCAGAGGGCACTCCACTGGCATCCAGTATTCCTTGTATTTCAAGTAGTAAGGGAAGCAAACTGGGGCATTTGCTCTCATCAGCCTCCTGCTTTGGGGATGCTGCCAAGCTCAGCTTAAGGTGAACTGACTCCAGTTACATATTCTGCATAGCTGGAGTTACATACCTTAAGCCACACTTCCAGGTCTGGCATAGATCTGGCCTGAGAGAGAGAAAATTCCATACCATTTTTGTCACTAATTGGTAAAGTGAAACGTGTTGTGTGTTTCTCTGCATTTTGCACCTCTTGCTGATGGCTGCTTTAGTCGTCTGTTTCTTTCTGTAACCTAGACCACCCCATTCTAGGGTACTGGCTGTCCTCACTATGAGTCCAAGGTACATTCCCCAAAAAACCCTTGGACTTATAGCAAAACAACTTAGAGTGGGGAATCTTTTTCCTGCAGCTGACTTCCATTTGTGCAAATTGTGGTGGGGGAGGGGTTTGCACGCCTTCAGAGCAGGGAATGGGAGAGCTTATAACATATCAGCTCCTACAACCATCAGCAACTTCAGTGCAGAACGGATGCATACCTGGGTGACTTATAGCAGGCACGCCCTGTAACAAAGTCCAACAGAAAACAGTTTACTGCAAATGATCCTTTTGTGCGGGGGCCTCTCTTCTGGGCCCCATGGTCCTCATACTTTTTTCCCCTCTGGGCTCTCTCAGAGGTTAGGATTCCCCTTGGACCCCACCCCAAAATCCCAAATTAAAAATACGCACATTTAAACCAGTTTGCCTTCGAGTTTGACCTCTCATCCCTGCCACTCTATTCCTCAACTGAGTGCCTCCCTGGGCTCCTTGGCACACCAAATCCTGACTCTCTCTCTACCAGGGCTTCCCATTGGAGCTTGTTCCACTCAAGAGGCTGTTTAGTCCCTTTTCTGGCCTCTTGTCAGACTTCCTCACACAGAAGAGGATCCCAGGGCCAGCTCTCTTTCTGAGGAATGGGGTCCCCTCTTATCCTTCTACTTCCAGACTTCTTCACTTCCTATAAGCAGCTCCTTTCTGCTCTCAGCTTCCTGCCTTTAGAGTGGCTTGTCCCCACCTGGGTTTCATTTTCAGTTAATCCTAGCCCACTCTCTATAGGTTGGCGTCTCAGGCCTTATCTCTTTCACGGCCCGTGAAGGGTATGGACACCATCACAGTTCCTCAAAATGTAGTGGACATAGGCCATGCATTCTTTGATTATATTTAATATTTCATTTCACATCTTTCAGGTCTTACACTATGTGAAGGAATACATGAAACATGTACAAAGAGTGATTGCCTTTGATATATAAAACAGACAGATATAGATCTTTAAATTTGGGATGAAAGCTAGTTGGTTTGAATTTCTTAGGATAACAGACAGTTATCAGTTGCAATTGATCTTTGGTCAGTTCTGGGGTTGACTAACAAGTTATTTCTAATCAGCTTACCTCTGGTTTAGTTGCTATACTTATCTATGGTTTTTGATTAACATACAGCAGATGATAGAGCATTTTGAAAAGGACATGAGGAAGTTATTCTTGTCTCTTCCCTTAGCTCAACCAAAAGAGGTAGGAGTCACTGCTTTGAGTAGGTGAAAGACTTCTTTGCAGGGGAATATGTACTTCTGTATAGGGATGTTAAGTAGCAATTAATTTATTAGTTGAGTAATTTCCATCGACTACTTGACTAGTCGATAAGCACTTCCGCTTTCCACCTTTGAAATGTACAAGAGCCCCAGCGGGGGCTCTTGTGCATTTCAAAATGGAAGCGCCTGCTTGGAGCCCAGGGTCAGTGGGGGACTCAAGTCCTGCGCTGGCCCCAGGCTCCGTGCTATGCTGCTATTTTGAAATGCACAAGAGCTCCCACTGGGGACTTGTGTACATTTCAAAGCTGGCATGCCAGGCGGAGCTCAGGGTCAGCTGGGGACTCCCCAGCTGATCCTGGGCTCTGCCCCGCATTGCAAAGCGGCAGCACTGAGCCCCGGGTCACCCCCCAGCTGACCCTGGGCTCAGTGCGGTGCTGCTGCTTTCAGGTACCCTCCTTCCTCTCCTCCTTGGCAACTAGTCGACTATCCTGTCGACTACTCCTTTACATCCCTACTTCTGTATCAACTTAATTGATGCTTCATGGACCAGTATTACATGTATTGGGGTGGACATATTGATTCCTCTTGTCTTTAGCTCGAAGTGGAAACTAAAATTTTGGAATGTGATTTGAGGTGATTAGTTACAATCTAAGGTCTTGTCTATGCTCACCAGCACCATCTATCTCCTTCAGCTATGTAAACAGCTACATAAATAGCATAGCTGAAGTCGACATATTCACTATGGCATCTTGTGTGCAGTAAGGTCAGCAGGGCTGCTGTCCCATTGACACTGGCTACTGTTCTTGTCTTGGAGTACCATTGTTGACAGGCACATGCTCAGAGATTGATTTAGACACGATAAATCAACGTCTGGTGAATCAATTGCAAAAGTGTCGATCCACGGCATAATGTAGACAAGGCCTTAATTGTCATGGAGAGTAAAGTGTTTGTAGTTTAAGATCTGATCCTTCAGAACCTACCAGCAAGAGAACACTTACTGTGTATCCCGGTGGAGGAAGCTGTCAGTTTTTCCACCTCTAATGGCACAAAGTTCCATGCTAGCTTTGAAAGGACTACACTGTTGCTGATCCAAGACTGAATATTGCCTGTCTTGCATCTCAAAGCACTGTAATTGTTGCTGGGGAATGTCACACCTGTGAAATTCTTAGAACTGAGGGAACTATTCTCCAGTAGGTTGGTTATTTTTTTTATGCCACTGCATACATCCATGGTGTATTTATCCCTTGAATATTGTGTCTAGTTCTGGTCACCCCCATATTAAAAAAGGATATATTGGAACTGGAAAAGGAGACCAAAAATTATGATAGTCATGATATGTCTTCTATACAATGACATACTAAGAGAATGATGGCTTTTCAGCTTAGAAAAGAGACAAGTGGGAATATGATAGACACACTTAATCATGAACGGTGTGGGAAAAGTGAATAGAATGCTATTTACTCTTGAGTACCGTATTTTCCGGCGTATAAGATGACTTTTTATGCTAAAAAACATCCCCCAAAAATCGGGGGTCGTCTTATACGCCGGGTATACAGGCAGTCCCCGACTTGCAGGTAAGAACGGGGCTTTTCTCGCCCCGGAGGACACAGACTGCGGGACCTCGCGGTCCCGCCGCCCGTGTACTCCGGGGCGAGAAAAGCTGCTCCGCGTCTCCCTGGTCCGCGGGGACCGTCCCCAGCAGACCAGGGACACCCGGAGCAAAGCCACAGCAGCGGCAGGGTCCCGCGCCTCTGAGGCTTTGCCAGAGCAAAGCCTCAGAAGCGCGGCACCCCGCCGCTGCTTCGGCTTTGCTCCCGGTGCCCCTGGTCTGCTGGGGACCGTCTCCAGCAGACCAGGGACACCCGGAGCAAAGCCGGGGAGGCGGAGGGGCGCTGGGGTGCTGCCGGTTGGCCTCTTAAGGGGGGGTAGTCTTATACGGCGAGTATAAGACGAAAACCTATCTTTTAACTAAAAAATTAGGGGGTCGTCTTATACGCCCAGTCGCCTTATATGCCGGAAAATACAGTATATAATGCAAAAACCAAGGGAGTCAACCAATAAAATTAACAGGCAGCAGGTTTAATACAAACAAGAGGGCATACTTATTTATATAACCATACAATTAATCTGAGGAACTGGTTGTCATGGGATTTTGTGATAACCAAAACTATAACTGGATTAAAAAAAGAATTAGACAAATTCACAGAGGGAGGCTATCTATGGCTATTGGCCAGAATGGTCAGGGATGTACTCGACAACCAGAAAGAGAAGATGGGTGGATTTTCCCCAAATTACCCCGTTCTGAACGCTCCTCCCTGCAGCTCTGGCACTGGCC
This sequence comes from Pelodiscus sinensis, assembly GCF_049634645.1. Taxonomy (NCBI): domain Eukaryota; kingdom Metazoa; phylum Chordata; order Testudines; family Trionychidae; genus Pelodiscus; species Pelodiscus sinensis. Next base: position 61,746,646 of record NC_134719.1, on the reverse strand, counting down.
ACTGGGCTTGAAGAGCCAGTGGTCTGATCTAGAATGGGAGCTTATATGTTGCTCTTATTTCATCAGAGCCCCAGACATGAGCCAGGATCCAGTTATGCTAGAGCACTGTACAAACACAGAAGAAGAATCTCTGCCCCACTTAAACACTTAAAATATCTGTTCGGAGTTTTTAGAGGGAAAAAGCAAACTAAACATTGGGGAAAAATTGCAGACTGTGGAATAGGGAAGTGGTGGTGTTATTGTTCTTTGCAGTACTTAATATTAGACTGAACAAAACATGGTAGGTAGCAGTCCATGGGGCTGGGATGGACAAGACCTGTTCAGTTGTCTAATCCATCTCCTGTTTCTTGTTACTTAGATGATTGAATGGGCTCAGCAGTAAACCTCAGATAGAGGCATATGTCTAATGTACATACATAGTTTTCTGTTCTTAAACCCAGCTGGAGAAAGACTTGGAAGAGGTGAAAGAGCTAATGAAAAAAGCCACTAGGAAAAGAGTTTATGATATCTTGATAGCAGAAAAATACAAGCTAGAGATGGAAATCAAGAATCTGCCAGCAATCAAGATAAAAGAAGAGGCTATGGAGGAAGAGAAACCGCCAACTGTGGGATACACAGTGAAAATCAACAGCTATGGTAGGGTCGCTCTTCCACCCTCATCTCTGACAGAGCTAAAATGAATGATAGAGACACAGAAAGCGGCATTAGCGCCAACTGGTGGTTAACTCAGTTTGTCGCTCATACTCACCTTATGTGTGTCTTTAAATGACAGTGGTTATAATTGCTCAATATAGGCATTATGTTTTAAAAGTGGGAAGGTTAAGGGATCCCAAGAGCTCTGTCTCCAAAGCAAAAGTAATCTGAAGAGCAGTCCCCTAGTATTCTTTCTTGGCACCAGCAGGAGATAGGGAATGGTCTCTTTGGGTTTACCTGCAGCTGGAGTGTGGGGGGAGGGCAGCAGGCTTCAGAGGCCCTAAATCCTCCAGCATTAATGGGTTGGGGATTACTGGTCCTTGTCCTGCTCACTCTAAAATTTCCCTCATATTTGACAAGAATTAGAAGAACGGGTCCTCTCCTGTTACAATCCAGGCACAAGGATGTGCGGGGAGTGTCCAAGATGCTGATCTGGGGAGATAGGGCCCATAGTCCAGCACCCTGCCCCAATTGAATAGAGTACTGAGTGAAAGTGAGCATCAAAGGAAGATGTCAAGAGAGCTGCAGCTTCATCTGCCACCGAGCTCCAATTCTTCCCACTTATTTCTGCTAAGTCAGGCAGAGGTGCCTTGCTTCTCTCTGCAGTGGTAAAGTTGCTCTTTGCACTATGGGGACCAGTGGAGCAGAGCCCTGAAGGTTGTGCCTGGCCTCTCCTCTTCCATTCCTCCATTCTCTGAGCAGCTACCGCCTTCCCTCTGCAGGCAGTTGCAGTAGTGTATGGCCTGTAGTGGAAGACATGCTGTCTTTTAGGGGAGCAGTGGTTGTTCAGAGGAACACCTCTCATGAACCACCGAGAGCTGGGAGACACCTGTCTGATTTTTCTCCCTTTCAGGTTGGGATCAGTCAGATAAGTTTGTGAAGATTTACATCACGTTAAATGGAGTGCAGCAGCTTCCGGCTGAGAATGTGCAGGTCCACTTTACGGAGAGGTGAGTCCAGACTGTGGTTATGTTGTACCAGGAAGAGCATATTGGAAGAGCTATGCACTGAGATTCAGGGGCCTTTTGTAATGAATCGTCTTCTAGATTAAAAATGTAAATTGTGCAGTCATACTTTGGCATATGCATATGTAGCTGTCTTCATAAGATCTCGAAGTATTTTATTAATACTAGTTAAGCTGTACATCACTCATATGGGAGTTTTGGTGGTAGCCCCATTTTGTGAGTGACAAAACCAACATTGAGAGGTTAAGTGATTTAGTCTGAGACAGCCATGAAAAGAATCCTAAATAGGACTTCTAACTTATAGTTCCTTGTAACCTTTAGATAATTGTTCCTCCAAGGAATCTTCTAGTATTGCAACAAGTAGGGAATCAGAACGTCCTAGACAAACAACCAAAGCTTGCGGGTTCAGTTTCGCGAAGAGTGAGGCTCTTAAGTATCTGTTTGCACATTGTATATGATAAGGAAATAAAGTCTGTGCATTCATTACCCACACACTTTCTTTATTCCAGGTCATTTGATCTTCTAGTGAAGAATCTGAATGGGAAGAATTACTCTATGACCTTCAATAACCTTTTGAAACCCATCTCTGTGGAAGGCAGCTCAAGGAAGGTCGGTATATCTAACCTATGTAGGTACTTATTTAGACTCCTAAATGAGCCTGATGCAGCAGAATGTAACCTTAAACCTTTTCACATCAGCCTCAAAAAGGAAACAATAATCATGACTTCATATATTCTGTTGCTGCAAACTCCACTCCATGTAGCAGAATTGCATGCCAGAATCCATGTTTTTCTTTTAAAGCCTTGGGGACTATATTTTCAAAGGTATTTAGGTGCCCAAAGATGCAGACAGATGCTTAGCAGGATTTTCAAAAGTGCCCAAATACTTTTGAGGATTTCACTGAAATCAGTAGGAGTTAAGCATCCATTCACGTGCTTTTGAAAATCCAGCCTAAGTGTCTGTGTGTATCTCTAGGATCCTAAATATCTTGAAAGTTTGGTCACAGAGTCTAGCTCTTAAGATTGCAAAAAAATATCCCAGACCACAGAGAGGGCTTGTGTATGCAAACGCTTACTTTGTGGCAAGTGGGAGCATGAATCTACTTTGCTGCGCACCATCTGTCCATAAGGACACTGCTGAGGAGCACTAAGAGTTAGCGTGCTTTGATATATCCTGAACAAACTCTTAGGGACCTTGGTGGGGTCCAGACAGACACATGATGTGCTGCAGGGGAGTGCAAAGTAGATTCATGCCCCCGCTTTCCTTGCTAAGAACAAAATATTTGGGTAAACAAGCCCAGAGAGTAAGTAGATGCCTGAGTCTATACATAGCCTGAAACAAGAGCTGAGTTATCCCATTTGACTCAGTGGGATTGAAATTAATAGGCATAAGGTTTAAAACAAACAAAAGGAAGTATTTCTTCCACAGGTTGACTGTGCATTGTGAGAACTCTCTGCCACAGGATGTGAAGACCAGGACTTTAACAATGTTCAAAAAGCACTAAATAAATTCATAGAGGATGGATCCATCAATGGCTGTTAACCAAGATGGGTAGGGAGGGTGTTCCTAGCCTCTGTTTGTCAGGACTAGGAATGGGTGTTGGGGGGGTGGGATCACTTGGTGATTCCCTGTTCTGTTCATTCCTTTTGGGGCACCTGGCATTGGCCGCTGTCGGAAGACAAGACACTGAGCTAGATGGACCTTTGGTCTGACCTAGTATGGCCTGCCTTATGTTCTGTGTTCAAAACAAAATAACCCTGAGTGCTCCAGAGCAAAATACTAACTGAGACAGCAACTCACTGAGGGTATGTCTACACAACCCCCCTAGTTCGAACTAGGGGGGGTAAGGTAGTCATATGGAGTTGCAAATGAAGCCCGGGATTTGAATTTCCCGGGCTTCATTTGCATGAAGCCGGCCGGCGCCATTTTTAAATGCCGGCTAGTTCGGACTCCGTGCCGCACGGCTACACGCGGCACGGACTAGCTAGTTCGGATTAGGCTTCCTATCCGAACGAGCTAGTCCGTGCCGCGTGTAGCCGTGCGGCACGGAGTCCAAACTAGCCGGCATTTAAAAATGGCGCCGGCCGGCTTCATGCAAATGAAGCCCGGGAAATTCAAATCCCGGGCTTCATTTGCAACTCCGTATGACTACATTTACCCCCTCTAGTTCGAACTAGGGGGGTAGTGTAGACATACCCTGAGAAAGTTATGAGCATTCAGCAATAGAATACGAGACTCTCTTCTGATACTTTACTTGTTGGGGATGTAACAACTATCTTCTATAGTAAAAGTCCTGGATTCACCTCTTACTGTCTCATTTTGTTTTCTTTGCCTCCCCTTATAGATCAAGACGGATATGATCCTTGTGTTGTGTAAGAAGAAACAGGATGAAAAGTGGGATTGTCTGACTCAGGTGGAAAAAGAGAGCAAGGAAAAAGAGTGAGTGTCCCTTCACTCCACCCCTAACAAAACTGCATTAGTGTCACAAAAGGAAGCGGATGTGCACTGTGCCTTTAACATCTCCCGTCTACGGAGTGAGAATTATTGGTTTAAGGGTCTAGCATTTAAGCTCTTTTTATGGCCTAAGAATTATTTCATAGTTATTTCCCTGTTCTCAGTAATCATTTGGTCTGGGGATTCCTTTGGCACTAATGATTAGTGCACTGGGAAGGAATCTGCACTGAGTTGCTAAAGTCATGCCACTTCTACTGCTTGAATGCTCCAGGTGAGATGCCCTTGGTACACTCTTAAATGGTTTCAATAGGCTACCTGGTGACTGGTGCAGTACAAGAGGTGTGGTGGTGAAGACTAGCAATGAGAGGCTTAAAGTTAACTGTTCATCAAGCCACATGTTCCTGTCTTGAAGGTTATATCCCCTGTAAGTTGTGCACATGTGCAGTCATGCAGGAGAGATTCACATGCTGCCCAGCTGATCGTTCTGCAGTTGCTCCCAGGAGGGACCCTTTTGCAGAGTGGGGGGAGGAGGGGGAGTGCTGATGTCAAGGTGCTTCCCTGCCCCTGTCCTCAGTCCTACAAAGAAGGGGAGGGACACAGCCTGACTCAGGGGAGAACTCCAAGCTACTACAGTCTGAAAGGTGAGTGACTGCCTGCCTTTCTTAAAGAGGCAGTGTATGCTGTTTCTGAGATTTTGCTCAGCAGCTAGCTTACACAGTCTGTCTCACTCATTCACACACATTCACAAACACATACTCTGTCTCTCTTGCACTCTTTCCCGTCCCTCCACCCCCTTTGTAGAGCGGAGGGGAGATGAGGGCTCAGGAACAGAGCAGGACAACTTTCAGTGTCTTAAAGCGATAGCACGTAAGGGTTTCTGAGAAACTTGCCTAGCAGAAGCTAGCACATACACTTTCACACGTTTAGTCTGCCTCTTTCACGCTAGGGATGTAAAAAGTTGTTTAAAACAGTAACTGTTCAATATCCTGTCAGTTATATGGTTAAGTTTGTTTTGCCTGGGGATGTACAACTTGCTTCAAGCTCTGCCATAGGAGCTGGCAAGTTCCATCGGAGCACACACTGGGTCCTGGTAACTGGTCCCGCTCTCCTGGTTGGCTGCTTCCCGCTGCGGGCGCTGCAGTTTAGCAGCAGACAGGCTCCATCTTGGCATGTGTCATGTCCTGGCAGTCAATCCTGCTCTCAGGGAGCCGTCTGCCCCCCCATTGTGGGCTCTGCAATTTAGGAGGCGGCAGGATCCCTGCATGCACTGGCCCCCTGCTACCAGCTCCTCTCCATGGATCCCAGGCTCCAGCTGGTGCTGTGGGTTCTGCTGCCAGTAACATCCCAGCCCGCTACAGGGTCTCTGCTGCTGGTCATCTACCTCTGCTTTCCTGCAGTTAGCCTCCTGGCTTGCCCCATGTCCTGGCTGCTGCTAGGACTTGGGGTTCTGCTGTTAGTCGCCGACATCAGTTTCCTGTATACCTGTCTTGGTGCCAGCGTTCTTAATGTGGGATGCTGGCTCCTACTGGAGCTTTGCTGTCAGCACTTCCCTAATCTTCCTGTGCAAAATATCCCTACCTCCCTCACACTTTGGTAGTATCCCTCAAAGTCTTTCTTACCACATGTCTTTGTTTTCCCCTTCAAAGTATTCCTTCCCCACTTTGCTAATGTCCTTTCAGTTCCTTTGTACCACGTCTTTTGTTTCCTACCCCCAAAGTATTCCTTCACCCCTCACGCTTTGGTAGCGACCTTCAAGCCGCTACCACATGTCTTTGTTTTCCTGGGCAAAATACAGCAATAATACTTTGCCAGCGTTCACTTTGTGACACTTTGCCAGTGTTCTTCACAGTTCAAATAGCATTTAAGTTTTATTTTATTTTATTTTTGGTGACAGTGGTTGCGTAGTTAAGATGGAGCGATCAAAAAGGAGTGCTGCCTGGAATCATTTCACAAAAATAAGTGAAGACGCTGTTAGATGTAAACTGTGTTCTGGAGAGCTGAAATATGCAAAGAGTACCGGATCAATGCTCAACCATTTGAAGCTGAAACATCCATTTCTTTCATGTGACACAGAAAGCAGAAATCAAGCAGCGCTGACAGCGTTTATTTCTGGCAATTCAAGAAAATGTACCGCAGAACGCGAGGAACAACTAACAGAATTGTTGTGCACCATGATCACTACAGACATGCTACCTGTGAGTGTCATTGAGGGTTCAGGTTTTCGTGCACTGATGAATTTCGTAGAACCAGAATACAATGTGCCTGTGAGACAGACAATAACTTTGCGATTAGAAAAGTGCTATGAAGCCTGCGTGAAGTCTCTCCGTCAAAAATTGGACAAAGCTGTTCAAGTAGCTTTCACCACTGACTGCTGGACGGCATTAACTACAGAAAGCTACATGACTATCACTTGTCATTACATTGAAAATTGGGAGCTTCGATCCTCAGTTCTGCAAACGGAAAGTCTCGCAGAACGACATACAGCAGAAAACCTTGCTGCAAAATTAAATACTGCAGTGGACAGATGGGGACTGGCAGGCCGTGTCCTGGCGTGCGTACATGACAATGCAAGCAACATTGTGCTTGCCAACACACCAAGGTATGTTGCATGGGAATCCATCAGTTGTTTTGCTCATACCTTGCAGCTAGCCATAAGTGATGGATTCTCTGTCAGTCGTGTGGAATGTGCTGTTACAGCTGCTCGTAAACTGGTTGCACACTTCCACCACAGCCCCGTGGCCACAAAAGCACTGGAAAGAAAACAAATTCAGCTTCAGGTTCATCAACACAGTCTGATCCAGTCCTCTAAAACTTGCTGGAATTCCGTATATGACATGTTCGAAAGACTCAGTGAGCAAAGGTGGGCTATAACAGCTGTGCTTTCAGATAGCAACGTAACAAAACAGTCTGATGCCCGAATGCTTCAGCTGCAAGATGAGCACTGGCAATTAATAGAGGATCTCTTACCGGTGCTTTCTACTTTAAAGTGCGCAACAACTGTCATGTCTGCTGAACAGTCAGCTTTAATTTCCAATATTTATCCAATTTGCAACAGTCTTCTCCAAACTCACCTCAAAAGCGAAGCTTCTGCTGAAAACGCAACTGTCACTGCCTTCAAGAGTGCTGTTAGTTGTTCTCTGGAGCGCCACATGACACCCAGTGATCCTGAAATAACTGGCAAACCAGCACTTATTGCCTCCTTGTTAGATCCACGCCATAAACACCTGCGGTTTCTTTCACCGGTTGTCCAGGTTGCTGCTAAGGCAAAGCTTCTAGAGCTTGCATCCAGATTAGAAATAGAAGAACTTCCAAGTGCTGGAGCTGAACTGCGAGGTGCCGAGCCAGATGAGCTGGAAGAGCCACCACTGAAGAAAAAGACGAGTGCCATAGTGATGCTTCTAGGTGAAGGTTACACGGAAAAGGAGAATGAGGACGCTGTGGAAAAAGAACTGGAAGATTACTTCAGGGAGCCTTGCCTTTCCTTGGAAAGCAGTCCACTGGAGTGGTGGAAGATGAATGGCCAGCGCTTTCCACGACTTGCGAAACTGGCAAACAGTTACCTGTGCATTCCCGGAACATCTGTGCCTGCAGAACGTGTGTTTTCTAACGCTGGCCTGACTGTTAATCGGCTCCGCTCCAGACTGACACCAGAGCATGTCAACATGTTAATTTTTCTTAACAAAAATAAGCAGTAGAATTGAAAGAGTAATCTGACGTGTTGGGCTTTGGACAGCTCAGGGATACAATGAGCAAAGTTTAAAAAGTTAGTTTAATTTTCACACACAAGGCTGGGCTGTTTTTCTTGTTAATAAAGGCATTTGAATACATAGGTGTGGCTGATTCATTGTGAGCCCTTGGCACTGGAACATCTGTAGTGCAGGTGCAAACACGGCCAAGCTGAAATGCCAGGTACACCTGGAAGGGATCCGGGGCTAGCAGCAGGGACCATAGTTCCCTGTCGAGAGCACGCTTGCGTACCCGTAGAAGAGGAAAGGAAAGGCCACGCGTCTAATTGATGGCAGGCATGGCTTTGGTTCCACTAATTAGGTGCCTTTGAGGACCCTAAAGAAGTGTGGAAAGTGAGCAGAGGTGGGGAAAATTGATGGGTCAGGTGGGGTTTGGGATGTCCCACTCCCAGCCAGGCTGCCTTGGACAGCCAGGGAAATCCCTGCTGCAGCTGGCAGGCAGAGGAGCATTCCACTCCATGCAGCCCCAGCTGGCCTGGAATTGTGAGCTTCAGCTGTACTGAGGCAGCAGGGAGAAGACAGTCTACCTCCATTTCAGCCCACCTGGGCTTTGGGAACTGGGAGAAACTGAAAGTCTGAGCTCCAGCTGCACTGGGCAGCAGGAAGAGGGGGGGGATTCCCTTTAAGCCCCAGCAGGGCTAGGAGGAGACAGACAAATTCTGGCTGGAGAAGAACTCCAGTAACTGTTGGATTTCTTTAAAAAATAAGTCTTGTATTTTTAACCTGTCAAGTCTGACTGAGCCTGGCTGCACTGGCACTGACCAGGAGAGATGCCTCCTCCCAAATCATTTCTAAAACTTAATGGAAACCGCTTGGATTCCAGACAAGTGATTTCCATTAGGTTTTACTATTTGTTTGGGGACAGGCACTAGATCACGTGTAGTTCCAGTTCTTCAGAGTAGCTCAGTGACTCATAAGAAAGAAGCACTAGGTTTAGTGTTGTGCTTGCGGGATGAAGACCTTATTTGCAAGCTCTGGGATGCAGGGATAGAATCATAGGACTGGAAGGGACCTCGAGAGGTCATCGAGTCCAGCCCCCCCGCCCTCAAGGTAGGACCAAGCTCCGTCTATACCATCCCTGACAGATGTCTATCTAACCTGTTCTTAAATATCTCCAGAGAGGGAGATTCCACCACTTCCCTTGGCAATTTATTCCAATATTTGAGGGATGCAACCTCAAAGCCATGTGTTAAATGCTCTGTTTCCTTTAGGGCGTGGGGAGGGAAGAGTTAAAATGTAATGAGCGTACTCTGATTTTTTTCAAGTTGGTGAAACAGTGTGAAACCAGGAAAACTTTGCCTTTTTGTACAGGGCTTTGCAGCATTTGCACATTTCAAATACACATAACCGACCATTTGTTTTATTTTCCTTGGTGGTGTTTGCTTGCTTTCTGTATTACTTACTGTATTTATTTTTACTGATTTCTGTGGGTGAAATATTGAGCTGATATCCCTTACAAATTGTATAAACCTATGAGTGACTTTTGTACTCCTTCCAGTATCAGAAAATATTGTATTGGTATTTGCGAGGTGGGCCTGATATTTTTAGTTGACTCAGATGTGTTTTTCAGCATCATAAAGCTATGTTCAGATAATACGTGTGATTTTGTGAACTGCAGAATCCATAGCATAGTGCTACTTTGGCAGATGCTTTATTTTGTAAGACATTTCCCCTGAAGATTTGGTAGTAGGTCTAGTAGGAGAAGGTTATTATTAAATTGGGCCTCTGCTGCTTAGTTTTCTGCTTTCACTAATGGCTATGCCTTTCTTTATATAGCTGTTTTGTGTGTGCCACATTTGGGAGTGTTTACCAGCCTGAGATGTTAGAAAGGATGATAAAATACATGTACTCCAAGGGCAGTGTTAATTATTTTTTTTGTTTTCATATTAAATATCTTAGCAGTGACCTTGTTAATTATGCCTTGTTTTAATATTCTTCCATATCTACGCACTTTTTTTGTTTATAAACGTGAGGATACATGCCACAAGATCTCAATATTGGTGCACATATTGCACACCAAAATTGAATCTGCTCATGGATGGAAAAAATTAGAAGGAACACTGGCTGGCCTAGGACCCCGAGAAAGGGACCCAGGAACCTGCCAACCATGGAGTCCACAGCATGAAGCAATTAGCGCTCCAGGAGTGGGGCTGGCAGAGCCCTGTGAGCACAAAGGGTAGGTGGCTGGTTCTCTGGGAGCAGGGCTGGCTGCCAGGACTCTGCGCTTGCTAGGACGGAGCTGGCCATTCCAAGTTAAATAGCAGAACCTGCAGCGGAAGGCAGCCAACTCCCTGAGAGAGAGGCTGGCAGTTAGGACCCAGTGTGTGCCTGGACTGAGCCTGCCAGCTCCTAAACTGCCCGGAGCTGGGGGCAGCTGGCTGACTGCAAAGACCCTGGGATAGAGCCTGCAGAGACCACAGTGAATAGGGAGAGGGGGCACAGCCAAACTCCCCAGCTGGGCGGTTTAACTGATAAGCATATTCTCTTTTTCTCTCTCATGCTCATCTGTCACACTCACCTCCCAACACATACCTGTAGTATAGTTACTACTTAGTACTTCTTACAATGCACATAATCTCTAAATTCATTTTTTGAAAGTGTCATTTTAGTGTTTTCACTGTTCTGTGCATTTCATAATTTGTATTTCTCTTGCACTTGAATTTAATTCTTTGAGTTCTAAAATTCCTGTCCTGAGCAATTATTCACATGGTAACTTTAAAAAAAAAATCTTGGTTTGTTGTTTCTACTGGTGGGGCAAATAGCACATTTGAGAGTGCACATAGGATGTATTCTATTCATAGATGGAAGAAATTAGAAGCAGCACTGCTTGGAGGCAGTATTGCTGAATATGAGCTGCTGTAAATGGGACTGCGTGCTCTTAGAGGCTTTTACCCTGCAGGAGGTAGTGGAATTTTCCCTATCCCTGTTGGTGATGGTCTGAGGTATTTTTTGGTCCCTCCTTTGTAGCTCTGCATTATGGAGAAATAAAATGGGACCTTGTTGGCATTCCCAGCAAATCCATTGGACCTAGCTACAAAATTTGGGTTCAGATCAAAACTACCTTCCTTCTGCATCCATATCTCATAAGTCAAAAGATGCAGGACACTGTCACGGTCCCAGCTGATCTATACAGGTCTATACTACAAATTCAAGAAGAGCTAAACTATATAGTTTGAGTTACATTAGTAGAATAACTCCGGTCAATGTAGCTTAGACCTACTTACTGCAGGGTCCACACCTCGCTAGGTCGACAGGAGAAACTCCCTTACTCCTCTTGTTCCAGTTGGAGCATCGGAATGTATGTCTGAGCAATTGGTGGCCAATCGCCATAGCACAGTAGATCCTGGCAATATTGGAGACAAGCGCTTGGGCTCAACTTTTGGAGACTGGCTCTCAGCATCGAGTCCTGCACCTGGGGGACTTGCTCCCCCTGCTGGTCAAACATCTTGGTTCAACCCTTGGCTTTTTAGTTGGCTCTTCTGCTAATTGAAACTCCTTGCATACAGTACTAGAGGCAAGATGACGGCAGAAGCCATGGGGCGGGGCAGTTCCCCCTCTGCTTGCCAGTGAGAGCAATGTAAGTGCTTATGGTTATATTTCTGATGATAGTCAGCTGACAAATAAGATGACCAAATAAGTCAAAGTATATGCCCATTTATCCTTTGGCAGTGAAACCTGTTTTAAGGTGCCAGGTGGCTTAACAGATGTAATAGGCAGGGATACTTCAGGATTGTCACATTGGTAGGAAGCTGATTTAGTGATCTGGGGCATTGATTTCATGGTAACAGCAGACATTGATTTTTGGTACTTCCTGAATCCAGTGCTATATTTAGCTACCATTTCCATGAACCTAATCTACACCTATTTCAAACCCTAGTGCCCTCTACAAGGTTCTTCCTGTGCTCTCCTGCCCTCTCCCTTTATTGGGAGAGCTCAAACAGAGAACTCACCTTGAGACGCCATAAACACCCTTTTCTAAAACCCAAAGCAAAATGCTGCAGAGAATTGTTATAAATGACTGAGGCTTGTAGACATCATGACACAAATAATACAATGATAAACTTATTTCATGCATTTTAACCTGTCTTACAGGAAAGCCTCATATGACACCTCAGACCCTGGAGAGGGGCTGATGAACCTTCTGAAAAAGATGTATGCAGAGGGAGATGATGAGATGAAAAGAACCATTAACAAGGCCTGGGTTGAAAGCAGAGAGAAACAAGGCAAAGGGGATATACCATTAGATATTTGAAACTTCTCCAAAGGCTGCTTTGATATGGACCTTCCATATGAGACTTTTGCTGTGCTGCAGAGATCAGTTCTACAAGTGCATTGTTTACACATCCTTCTTCCAAGCAAAGACACACACCTGTTTCCCATTTCAGGTTGGAGAAAATATTTAAATAAAATATACATGTAAAGCATTTATTTCTGTTGAGTGGGTTCCTCCTCTTCCCAGAAGAGTAGGAAGTATTTGTATCGCTTCCCTGCCAAAGAGCTTTTAATTGGTCTGCTCATCTGAAACATTTGTGAAACTGACAATTATGGAAAAATTGTAAAAGGGAAAAAACCCTTAACTGCTGTTGTGTGTTTGTCAACATGTCACTTGGCTGCCTGTTGCTGTGTATTAATCCAGCCTGAGCAACTTTACATTCAGGAAGTAGGGGAAACTCTCAGACCTCAAAAGGACAGGCATGTTGAGATTGCTGAAGACAGTTTAACTGTAGGAATGGAATTTGCATCTTTAACTTTACTTACTGGCTCACTGAGCTGAAAATAAGCTCTTACCTACTGTTCTAAGAAGAATAGTAGGAGGCCTGTAGAAAGTGGGCTGAGCAAATACCTGTTGCTAGTCAAGAGAATTGCTTGAGTATCCCCAGGAAAAGCTGAATGTGACCATCTTATCCGTAATCCACCCATTCTTTCCACTGCCTTCCCAAAGGGCAGGAGACCTAGCCGGGTAACAGCAGTGTAGTCAGTAGCCATAGAAAGGGAACATGCAAGAACAATGTCTGGACTAACACTAGACAAGCTTAATCACTCTCTACCCTTTAAAGTTTTTTGACCTTTGATGGGAAGGGTCTGCGTCAAGCCAGTAAGTTGCTATAACCGTGATGCCCTTTTGTTAGAAAGTGGTGCTGTCTACCAGAGGACAATACAACTGCTGACTTCTTTGCACTCTGCTTTGAGGTGATGAGGAGCCCATAGGCCAGCAGAACCAAGTCTCAGTCCCCATACTGGTTCCTGTGGAGCTCATTGTAGCTTCCCATATTAGGGGTAGGACACTGCACCTGCTGCTGCTTTAGAACCAGAGCCTCTGTAGGACTCTTGGCAGAATGTGCGTAAAGAGAAAAAAGGCTCAAACACCCTTCTCCCAGTGATGTGAGGGATGGAGACAGCATCCCAGAATAGGAAGGAGGCTAGGATCCCCTGCACCTCAAACTGTCTCCCTGAATATAGAGGCTACTGCCAAATTCACTATCACTGCTTCACCACAGTGGTGAGGACGACCTCTGCAAACATGGTCTACAACAGTGTATTCCTTTTCAGTGTGAGGGTACAGAAGGCCACAGGCTGTGACTAGCTCCCTAGTGCAGCCCCTCTCGGTGCCACTGTCCTTTCCCATAGGCTACAGCAGGGAAGGGAAGCTGAATACACACTGCAACATTACACTGCCTCTGACTGCAAGAGGCAGCAGCTCTCTGCTGCTGCATTTCAAAGCAGAGATAACAGATGGTGTTAGCTCACCTAACTCCTAGGGCAGATGGTGCTATTGTTCCTGTTCAGCAGGAACAGAGATGTTAGGAAGTCAGATCTAGGTCATGTATCCAACTCCTTACCTGTGCAGGGAGAGGAAGCCCATTGCCCTTCAGCTTAATGGGCTCTTCACCCACACCTGGTCTGCCAGTTATAACAACATATAGGCTATGTCCACACTCGCGGCTTCTTGCGTGGGTAATATGCAAATGAGGTTAAGCATGGAATATCACCAAGCCTCATGTGCATACCTAATGAGCCACCTTTTTTTCCCAAAAGAGGCTCTTGCGCAAGAAGGAACGTCTACACTGCCCCTTCTTGCACAAGAAAAACCCTCTTGCGCAATGCCATTCTTCCTGAAAAGTAATAGGTGTAACGGCATTGCGCAAGAGGGTTTTTCTTGCCCAAGAAGGGGCAATGTAGACGCTCCTTCTTGCGCAAGAGCCTCTTCTGAAAAAAACGGTGGCTCATTAGGTATGCAAATGAGGCTCGGTGGTATTCTACGCTTAGTCTCATATGCATATTACTCACACAAGGAGCTGCAAGTGTAGACATAGCCGTATTGTCTACAAATATCTAAACTGACAGGTGCATACTTTCAGCTATTTGGCTACAGTAGTTAGAGCTTCTCTTCCAATGTACTGCAGCACACTTACCTGCTGTATGGTGCGATTACTAATTTGTAGTGGTACTTTTGATCAAATAACTTTTGATCAAAGAGGTCATTGCAACCTGAATGTAAAGAGTGAACCAGAATTACTGAACAACTCTTGTACTGTAACTTGTTTTTAATTAGATGTTGCTTTACATTACAAATTGCAGCTCAGCCTAACAGAGTAGTTACTCTTCATGTCAAAATAAAACTGTCTCTTGCACAGCCTGGCTTGGTACATTCCTACTCTTCTCTACCCCTTTCTTTGCCATTCAATGTGTAGCAGTCCCTCTCAGTGGTATCCCGGCAACTGAAATGACTCCTCTTTACTCCCTTCCCCTACTTGTTCTGGTACATTTATGCTGATTTTAAACAAAGGATAGTCTTGATTTGTCAGGAATGCAAGAGCTGGCCCCATCTGCCTCTCCTTGGCTAAGCAAACAAGTCCTGGGTGTGATTTTACCACATAGCTCTCTGTATCCCGGACATCTGACTGTGGTCAGCCAGATGGCGAAAAACAATTCGACTAAGCCTCCAGCGCCGCTTCACACCTCGGGGACGGGATGTCAGCACGCATCTGTTCCGGATCCTCACAGGGCAGCTGTCACGTGGCAGAGCAGCAATCTCTTTATCTGCTATTTCCTGCAACAGAAGGAAGGGCGAGTGAGTTGGGCCCATCTGTTTCATGTTAGCTGCCTCACCAGTAGTAGGAATGTACATGATTAACTGATAAGCATCTGCCTATTGGTTGTGGTTAAACTCTTCTGCCAGCCATGCTCCTGGGAGCCAGCTGATACCCCGCTCTGCAGACCCCGTAGTGCATCCTGACAGCCAGTGAGCACCCGTAGCCAACTTATATGTTGGCTCCTTATATGTTGGCTTCTGGAGTGCATCAGCTACTGGTCCTGCTCCTGAGAAGTTGGCTATAATGCAAGTTCTGCAGCAGCCAGCTCCCTGGGAGCAGGGCTAGCAGCCAGGAACCAGCTTATCAGCCAGCTCCCAACATGCACCAGCTCCAGGCTGCTGCCTTGCTCTGCGGGCTCAGATATTGCAGAGCCTGCAGCATGTGTAACCACTAAGATTTGTAATGGTTACTTAAACTTCTTTGTATCCCTACTCATCAGCTGAGAGGCTCCCAGGCAGATAAAGGAGTCTACTCAATCAGAGAGAGAGACCTACAGCAAGCAGAACAGTTCTTGCAGGGACCCAGTGTCAGAAGAGATTGTGGAAGAAGCACTCAATGTCTACCTAAAAGTCCTTCTGGAAAATAGGGATGTTAATGGGTAACTGGTTACCCAGTAAGCAACAACCTTAACAGGTGATGCTTAACGGATAACAATTAACCAGTACCCAGGGAGTAGCCCTGCACCCATGGCCCACTGCGAGTAGAAGGCTGCTCTAGTTCCGCTGGGCCCCCGCAGGCTGAGAGCCGATAGCCCTGCGCAGAAGCGGCTCCGCTGGCCCCATGCGGGCTGGGAGCTGGCAGCCTCATGTGGGACCTGGAGCATCCCCAGCTTAAATGTGCTTTTATATCCCTACTGGAAAGACTTATAAATGCCCCATTTTAATAGTGCATGTAGGTAAGTAGTCCCACTGATTTCAATAGGGCTATTTGAGATTAACCATATGGGTAAGGCTTTGCAGGATCACGGTCTAAGGTTTTAAAGTAGCAAGGGAGCAGAAGTCAGCCAGGACGTACAGAATAGTGATAGAAATGTAGCCGTGTTAGTCTGGGGTAGCTGAAACAAAATACAGGACTGTGTAGCACTTTAAAGACTAACAAGATGGTTTATTAGATGATGAGCTTTTGGGGGCCAGACCCACTTCCTCAGATCAAATAGTGGAAGAAAATAGTCAACCCTATATACCAAAGGATACAATTAAAAAAAATGAACACATATGAAAAGGACAAATCAAATTTCAGAACAGAAGGGGGTTGCGGCAGGGGGAGGGTAAATGTCTGTGAGCTAATGGTATTAGAGATGATAATTGGGGAAGCTATCTTTGTAATGGGTAAGAGAGCTAGAGTCTTTGTTGAGACCCCACGTAGAGTGTCGAATTTTAGCATGAATGACAGTTCGGAGGATTCCCTTTCAAGTGCAGATCTGCAGGAGCAGGCTGTGGGGTCGGGTGGGAGGAGGCAGGTACCCAAATCCCCTGTCTGGCTCGGGGAGCAACCAGGGTGGAGCCTGAAAGCAAGTGCAGGGACAGAGCTTCCCTGCTGCCATGCCCCAACCAGGAGAGGGGGAACAGCAGTGTGTGGAGCTGCTTCCTCCCCCACCCAGACAGAGCCCACAGCTCGCCCCGCTGCAGAAGGGGGAGCCTGCGGCCATGGGGTCCGGGTCCCGGGGACGTTACCTGCAGCTCTTTGGGCAGGATGTTGTTTTTTCGGAGCGCGTTGATCCGCAGCCTCTCGTCCGCGTACTCATAAGCCAGCCTGCGCCTCTTGACGTCGCGCAGCATCCTCCAGTCCACGTAGTAGCCCCGCGCGTGCCCGGCCCACGGCGAGGGGACCATCTGCCCAGCGGGAAAGCGGCAGGTTCAGCCCCTCGCCCAGCCGCGTGCGCGCGCTGCAACCCCCCCGCCGGACCTTGCACCGCGGCTGCGCGCGCCGGGGCAGGGGCTGGGAGCGCGCGCGGGGCCCGCACAGGCAGTTCCCTGCGGGCGGGCTGCCACCCCGCGGCGCTGCGGGACCCGGCTGGCGGGGAGGGGAGGGGCGGGGCCGGCGCGCGGGGGGGACTGACCTGCAGAGCGGCCCGCAGCGCCCGGCCCAGCATGGAGGCCGCCATCTTCCCCGCCTGCGCATGCGCCCGCGCGAGAGCCTGAGGGGCGGGCTGGGGGGGAGGGGCGGAGCGAGGGTGTCGCGGGGCGGGGCGGTTGGCGGTGGTTAGGGCGAAGGAAAGTGGGGGAGGGGGGGTTGGAGGGAGGAATTGGGGGGTTGGAAGGAAGAAGGGGGGTTGGAGGGAGGAATTGGGGGGTTGGAAGGAAGAAGGGGGGTTGGAGGGAGGAATTGGGGGGTTGGAAGGAAGAAGGGGGGTTGGAGGGAGGAATTGGGGGGTTGGAAGGAAGAAGGGGGGTTGGGGAGGGGGGGTTTGAAGGAAGAAGGGGGGTTGGAAGGAAGAAGGGGGGTTGGGGAGGGGGGGTTGGAAGGAAGAAGGGGGGTTGGAAGGAAGAAGGGGGGTTGGGGGAGGGGGGTTGAAGGAAGAAGGGGGGTTGGGGGGTTGGTGGGAGGAAGGGGGATTTGGAGGGTGTAGAGGAGTTAGGGGAAGGGGTGGTTGGGGGAGGAGGAGAGATTGGGGAGGGTGGTTGGGGGGAGGAAGAGGAGGTGGGGGAAGCATGGCTGGAGAGAAAAGGCTTTGGGAGGCTTAGGGTAGGAAGGGAGGCTTGGGGGTGAGGGCTGGATGGGTTTTGGAGGGTTGGGAGAGTTTGGTGGAACCAGGCAGAGCCATGGGTTTGAATTGTGGTTTGTTCCCCTTCTGCAGCCCAACCCCCTGGCACCAGCTCTATTTCAGGCAAACCTGAGGAAGCTGCTGGCCTGAGTGACAGTGAAATCCACAGGTGGTAAAAGCTCCTGGCCTGGAGCGAGAAACCCTGTCCCGACTCCCCATGAAGACGAGTTCACAGGCCGAGATGCCTAATTTGTGTGTCTGGTTTTATTATCCACCAGACTGCAGACACTGTTAAGTGATTGCAGTTGTTTAAATGTATTCACTTTGTCTTATTCTGTTGCAAGGGCTTCTTAGTGCTCCACAGATGTAAGCTCTCCCCAGCATACGTGCAAATGACAACCACACAGAGGAAGATGTTGTAAAGGAAATTGTATATTGATAGCACCGATTGTGAGGGAATGTGGGGTTTTATGTAGCATTGCTGAGAGGTATTCTGCCTTCCAATGCAGAATTCAGCAGTGGTTACTGTTAGAGACTAGCAGATTGGATGGACCTTTGGGATCTTCTAGCAATCTTTGCTTCTGTGGAAAGAAGATAAAAACGGTGTTTCAAGCACAGGGGATCGCATTGCCCTCCCAAAGTGTCAGGCAGGGGTCCACCTACACTCTGCCCCCCAAATGCCTACTGTAGGTGCACTGGGAGAGGAGTGTTGCTGCTCCCAGCCCCCAGTGCTCGCTCTGCCTGAGCTCCAGGGCTGGGGAGTATGGGGCTATGTGCCCTCCTCCCTCCCCTGTGTTCTGGGGCTGGGGAGACTGGGGCTGCATGCCCTCCTCATTCCCCACTGTGCTGGGAGGGGCTGGGGCCTTGCTCCACCCTACTTCCCTGTAGTGCTGGGGAGTGGGACCTGGACAGAGGAGGCAAGGTTGGGGTCTCTTCCCCCAGCCCTACTTTTACCCTATGGCTTCAAGCTACAATAATCACTTAAAAGAGTAGTAATCTTTGGGTCAAAATGATCAAGGAATGTAGTTATTGGCTGGATAACTGGAGATTGAATCCATTTGGGAGTGATAATTGGGAGGGTCAGTGATGAGATGTATTTGAGGATAGCAATACAATATTTACTAGATAGACTGTAGCGTACACACTTCCTGAGGGCTACATTGTGGAGGGAGGGCGATTCCTTACATTAAGCTCATCCACCTTGCAGGATTTGGGTTACAGCTGGCCAGGATTGTACAGCCCTTGGGCTTCTATTGTACTTGTTTCCTCCAAGAGGAATTCACCCATACTGGAGTGGGAAGTAGCTGTGGCTCTGCTCCCTTTCCCCTTCCCATCTAACAGAGGTCAGCAGAACTGAGTAGTTACAGGAAGATATACTGCACTCCCTAGGAGTGTTGCAAAATACCTTTCTCTTGGTCTAGCTGGGGACCTTCCAGAGTTCCCCTGGATCAGTGCATAATCTGCTTGAAACTTGGGTGAATTCCTACAGTGCAAATCCCAGCTTCCTGTGTCTACATTAGCACGTTGTACCAGATCAGCGCTATTGCTGGTTGTCCATCAGTTTCTGGGCTTGTGCACACTTCTGGTGCAGACAAAACCATAGGAGAGAAAAGTTGTTGTCGTGCTGGGGGACAGAGAAGACCCCCTAATTCCTGCTCTTATTACAGCTGTGTCCGTATGCAGGAAACAAAGAAGAGCTGGGCTAGACTTGCTATAGTTGCTTGCTGATACAAGCGAAGAGTCCATCATTAACAAGGATGTTGACACCCTCCTACCACTGCAGAGCTGATGAGAGCTCTTGCCGCCATTCTTGGAGGAAAGGGTGTGGCTCTTTTGCCCAGTTTGCCTTTCCTTTTATAGTGAAACTCCGCTTTTGTGCAGGGAGGAAGGGACCACAAACTTTTCGAGGTTTACACTGTGTAGGAACTTCATCCCAGTGCTGATGTCAGTCTGAATAAATACTGCCCTCATTTCATTAAACTGGTAGCCTTTGCAAAACCTCAGGCTAAGGTTTTGTGCAGACCTCAAGGATCTGATGTTGGGAGGAGAGAGCTTGTAAAAATGATGGGGATGGAGTTCCAACAGGAAAAAATGATGTAATGTGGCTAAGCAATATACCACACAACGTGGTCATTTTCCATTTAATATGTCTGTGCTGCATGTCCATAATTTCTAGGCATTTGGTTTGTCTCAGTCTCTTTTTCCCATCTCTCTCTCAGGCTGCTTCTTTGTCTGCCTGGCTATTCATAGGTCTTATTCTTGGTTTTTAGAGGCAAAATTCACGTCTTCTCAGCTCACACATTTTGATGAAGTACTTGTGGTTTACAGGCATAAAAGAACTATCATGACCCTCTCACCCATGAAAAATGACTGGGAAATTCTGCATGGGTGGTATGTTTCTTCCTCTACTGTCTTGCCTTGAAAGAGTAGCTGCCCTTTTGCAATGTGTGGAATCTCAGTCAAGATGCTTTAAAGTAACTGTCTGCTGCAGTAAACAGAGTTGTGACTTCAGGGGGAACATATTTTCGGCTCTTTATTTTGAAATCAACCACTTAGCGAAATTAACAATTCATATCTGCTGGCTGCACCACCCAGAAAGTTTTGCCTTTGAAATTAGCTCCTTTCACGGACCTGAAGTGCTTTCTTTTCTGACAGGTTTCCTACTGAGATGTCTGAGCAGAGGCAGAGGAGTTCTGGTGTGTTACAATAGAAGCACAGTTCTGTGCAGCCTGTTATTCGAGTCCTGGGGATTAATGTTTGTTTGTGCACAGCAAAATCAGTAGCATGATGAACCCCAACTTTTGCTAAAGAACATCAACTCCTTGCTCATGGCCTGACAGGACTGATTTTAGGGTTGAGAGGATAGATCAGCCTCCAGAGCCTATTCTATCCTGGGCCTCCCTGCCAACTTGGGTACTACTTGTGGTGGATGGTTTCTGTCATGTGGACCTCTGTTCTCTAGGCACTGGACTGAGACCACTAACTTGCATCACAAAAGTGCCATAGTATGGTAGCAATTTTCAGTCACTACTCTCTACAGATGGCTCGGGACCAGCAACCCAGAGGGGCAAGGCTCTGGGCTAAATCCTGCCCTGGTGCTGGCCCCTTTGCCCCGCTTTCAGAGAAAAACTGTGAGAGAGTTGACCTAGGAGGGTAATTGAGGGTAGGATATAGGAGCCCCTTACAGCTGTTCTTATCAAATGAAGATTCCTCTACACCGAGGGAATCCCCGGTACCTGAGGAGCACAGAGCTCTGAAAATACAAGGATAGCCAAGTTCTTGGACTGTAACTCATTTGTGAGCAGTTTGTTGTGATGCTAAAAACTCAAACTTTGTGCCTCTGAGCACCGAAGTTCCTTGCATGGTGCGTGTCTGGTCCCTGATGGGCTGAATGGAATGCTTAAAATCAAGTTTTTGGTGCTTGCAGAAGAGAATGATACATTTGCTTTTCCTAGATTTTCTTTATTATTTGCTTGACTTCTCCATTTCTGAAAACAGGCTGGTCAGCGAGCTCCTTTGCTAGAATATTTGTGGGCTGCAAATGCAAAAAGGGATATGGGCACAGCCCAAGAGATTTTGTTTACAAAAATAAAAACAATAATCGTGCATTGTTTTTTGCAGCATATGCCCTGCTGAGCAGCTACAGGGAGAGCTGGCGAGTCCAGCTGGAAAATGGCAGAGGTGAGTGTGGGAGGTGCTGTGTATGAGGAGTATGCCCCTGGGGAGGGTGCGGGATATAAGAGGAGACTGATGCCAGGAATCCAAGAGGACAAATGCAGCTCTAAGCTCTGTTATCTCTTGAATTTAAAATCCTGCTCTCGCATCACATCGTAGAGTCCCATTTGACCCACCCAGTGCACAAACAGTAAATGTGCAGATGTGCACACTCTAATGCACACGTTGCCAGGCAAAGGCTGCTGAACTAAATGAGATTTGCACAACTGGCAGGTATGTAGGAATCCTGAGGAATATTTCCTATCCTGTACACTTGCCTGAGTTATGGGGAAGGCTGCATAATTCCCATGTACTGTGTTTTTCCCTCTGGCTTTTAGTAATTTTGTGATTTTTAAAAATATTCTTAATTCAAAAGAAGGTTATCTGCTCACAATTCCAAATTCTCCTCTCAAATTTATCCCCATTACATCACCCTTTGGGCCAGGAAAGGGCATGTCTGGAATCACACCACTGTTCTCCAGCAATTCTTAGTTGTAGATGGTTCCTTGGAGACGATAGCCAGCTAGCACAGGTTAGAGCAGCTGCCATGTTAGAGTCAGAGCTGCTAATGGGAAAGAATCAGGGAACTGTAGTTGGACATCTGATGGGCACGCTCCTCTTCCTCTGCCCTGGGTGGATCTCCACACAGGAGAGAATCTGGCCCTGAACTTCACTATTTTATTTCTCCAAGATTGTTACCAATAAAGAGCATGACATCATTGAGTAAATCAGAGCTGTCTGATGGATCATTGTTCCGACATCCTCTGCTGATGTGGGCAAAGCCTGTTGGAGTTCTTAGATCAAGTCAAGATTTGTCATGAAAGCATAGTTTTACCTTTTCCTGAACACCTCCTGGAGTCCTGTCTGCTCTCCTATTGCAGCAACCATTTAGAAAAACAAAGGAACAAGTAGGGCATATTAGAGTCCTTTAGATGATGAGAACTAATAGTTTCTTTAATGTGGATCTTCAGGATGTCCGTTAGCCTAAACTGTTTTGTCCAAGTGGTTGCAAGCAATGTCCAGAACCTCTTGAAAATACGGTTTTTGAATTCAGTTTGCCTTTGCTGACGAAGTTTCCAGAATATCTTTTTCTCCCTTCTTTCAGACCATTGTTGGTGGGAGTTGTTTAATCCAACAGCTCAGACGTAACGCCTTGACTTGCAGTCCTAGCGAGGGTTTGGAAAAATCTGCTCTGTGCAACAAAGTGCACCATACTTCATATCTGAGCCCAGAAGATGAGAGAAGGAGCCATCGATGCATGTCTGTGATACTTACCATTTGCACTGTGCCTTGCATTGCGGAGTGCTGGAATCCGCAACATCCTGGGGAGAAAGTTAAGTGTGATTGGGTCAGATCCTGAGCCTATTCTGAGCCAGGGTGGCCCCCTAATGTAAGTTAGGGTCAACCTGCACTCTAAATAGCTCCAGCTGCCAGTGTTTCCAGGGAGCCTCTGTGATAGGGAATCAGCAGGGCACGGAAACAACCTGGGTATGGCCCATTTTTCCTGGCTATGCTCCCTGTGCCAGCAATAGGAAAAGATGGTAACACAAACTGGGCTAATGGAGAATCGGCCGTGAACAACTGTGCTGGCTCTAGGGCCATGAGGCATAAAGTGCTGTATGATACTGGAGGATCTGGGCCATTGTCACCCTGTCACAGACTGGGAAACTGATATTGTGAAAGACTACAGGCAGTCCCCGGGTTATGTACAAGATAGGGACTGTAGGTTTGTTCTTAAGTTGAATTTGTATGTAAGTCGGAACTGGTACATATTGTAGGGGAAACTCTAGCCAAACATTTCTCCAGAGCTCAGTTTTATTCTCCCACACCTCACTTCCCTCAGTCCTTTATTCTCAAGCTGAGGTGTCTGCTGAGAAAAGCCGTTCCGCGTCTCCCTGGTCTGCTGGGGGGAGAGGGGCGCTAGCTTTGCGTCTCCCTGGTCTGCTGTGGGGGGGAGGGGCGCTAGCTTCGCGTCTCCCTGGTCTGCTGGGGGGAAGCAGCTAGTGCGGGGTTGCCTCACCCCGTTTGTAAGTAGGGATCCGATGTAAGTCGGATCCATGTAACCCGGGGACTGCCTGTAATTGACTTGCACCAGGCCCCTGCGGTGTGTCAGAATCTAAAGGGGGCCAGCGTGCAGCTGCTCCTGGCTCAGAGTCCTGTGCTTAGACCGTTGGCCCATGACATGTTGCCTCCCCTGAATCAGTCCCCAAGAGTCAAAAGGTCAAATGATAATGAATATAAAAGGCAAGAAATAAACCCAGAGTCCCAAGCCTCAAAAATAAAAGTACCCAAGGCAGCCTCAGTTGACAATAGAGTCCTGCCTGGAATACTGAAAAGACAGTGGTGCCTTTCTTGCCCCTCCTCCCCAATTGACTCCAAATGTACTTGGCAAAAATCTTCTGTCATGCTTGTTTTAAAGCCCTCTTCCCACTTATGAGCCCCCACTCCTTCAGTGGGGTAATATAATGAATTCAAAAAGCTCCTCCCAAAAATCAGGTTCTATCTTTATTGGATCCGCTTCTGTTTGTGGAAGAGACAAATCTATGAACCCACAGTGCTGCGATTTAATCGGAACGGGTTTTGAAGTTATACTTTTTTCTTTTTTGTGCTCAGTATGCCCAGGCCTCAGCAAAATGATGCTTTCAAAGCGCTTAACAGTGTATGGGACTTCACAGCAATTCTGAGATCTTTGCTCCTGTTTTTGCAAAAATATTAACATCTGCTGGTTTTTAGTCAAAACCTAGACATAAAGTGATAGGGTCTGATAGAATGAGAGACTGAGACACAGTGAAGAATTTTTCATTCTCTGTCAACCCTTCTTCATTCCTTATGGAAAGCTCAGAAGGGAAACACCCAAGTGTCTCTATTGGCTCCTTCCATCTAGCCTGAATGAGATTTAAACTCACAGAGGGGGAAAGAGATATCAGAAGCTGAGCTGGGAAGAGAAGAGCAGTTGCTAAAGCTTAGTTTGTTCCAGTTTCCTATTACAGGTGGCAGCCAAATCGGTGGGACCCTATTGCTTATCAGACAACTGAAGAATATTCCAGTGGTAAGGGGAACATTTTTCTAGTTTCCTTTAAGATAAGAAATGAGAATATGATTAGATCTTGATGAAGCATAAATGATATTTTTTTTCCTTTTATAGTGCCTTTCACCTAAACACCTCAAGCACTTTACACACACTAATGAAATAAGCCTCACCACACAGGTAAGTGTTATTAGAATATATATTTTCACAGACAATTGTGTTCCAGTTAATATACAGTATGTGCTTCAAGTTAAAATGTTTAAACTTGCTCAGAGTGTTTTCCTTCAAAGAAATATCTAGAATGAAATGTTGTTTCCATTGAAGCCAATGGGAGTTTTGCCATTTGCCTTCAGCAGTCAGGATTTCACTACTGGACTGGTTATATCAGGATCTGTTGTGTTATCTATAGTTTCTATTTCAGACACTGTTTTCTATGGTTTTTTTGTATTGTTTTATTGCCATGGGATCATACTAAGGTTTATTCATATTTACATGTTCTGATTGCCACACAAGCTAATATCAAACTGCTGATAGGGCTGTCAAGCAATTAAAAAAATTAATCGTGATTAATTGCCCTGTTAAACAATAAGACTCCAGCTGACCCCGAGCTTCATGCAACACTGCCCCTTTGAAACGCCATTGTGGCATTTCAAAGGGGCAGCACAGAGCGGAACCTGGGATCAGCTGTGCGTGCTGCCCCAACACCGCGGTGGTGTTTCAGAGGGGCAGCGCCACACAGCTGATCCTGGGCTCTGCTTGTGCTGCCCCTTTGAAACTCTGTGGTGGTGTTTCAAAGGGGCAGCACCACGGAAACACCTGCGATTAAATGCATGTTAAAAAAGTTATCGTGTGAATTCTGTCCTGCGTTAATCACAGGTGTTAACACATATTAATTGACAGCCGTTAATATATAAATTATCTACCTGCTCCGGAGCCTTTTTCATGTCTTACAGTGCACATATTATTTCACAGGCTCCATAAGACCAAAATATTTATGCTCTTTATCATCTGCTTATTTTTTTAAAGAAAAGTTTATTTCATTTGACCAGAAGTGATTAATATAATTCAGAATTTTTGTAATGATAGCATTTATAACAATTATCTTGCCTTAGAGAGAGACTTAATTTAATAAAATAATAGCTAATGCCACATAATGAATAATGTAAATATTTGATTGGTAAGTAACATATAAAAATGAAGCTAATGTTACACACTTTTTACAAAAATCCTTATTATATTAAAGAACTCAATCAGAAAATAAATAAATAAAAGCAAAGATGTAGACATTTGCAAAGCAGTCTATGGGATTTAGACATAAATCTTTCAAACTAATTAATTAGGAAGCCTGGTACATTAAAAAATGTAGACCTTGTGGAAGAAAAAACACATGAGAAGAAAAAGATAATACCCAAAGGCCCCAACATTTACCTTACTTGTTCCCGTTCTGTTTTCTAATAACTGAAATAATCCAAAACTTGTGTAAACGTAGGTAATATGTCAGTTGGCAAGCAATGTCCTGGAAAAAGGCAGTATCACTCATGCAAAAAAACAAACAAACAAAAAAACAACAGTCTAACCAAGTTAGATTCAGTTGTATTCCAAGCAGAATGTGGTCAGCTCATATTGTACCTATAAGATATTGTGGCTTATATTGTAACTCATATTGTAGCTACAGCGTATTGTAAATCATATTGTAGCTCCATTTCTTCTGGAGCCCCAGATGTGTTTTGTGTTCCATTAAAATCAGAATTTAACTTAAACATGCTCATACACACCCACAAATTATTAAAAACATCAACCCACACAGGAAAATAAAATTGTTAGGAGCAGCTTTCTACAGGAAATGGCTTTGGAAATAGAAGCAGTCTCAGTGCAGAAAGTAAACATGAGAAATTCAGCCATTTACACAAAATTAAGTTTATGGAAACTGTAAAATAAGTAACTTGTCTTTTCAATCCACATGACTGAATGCCCCACTAGTCTGGATAAACAAGTATATGTATAATAGGCAGCAACTGGCCGGGATATGGACTAGAGTATTAGAGAACTGAATGGGAATTTTCCATTTCTAATTTCTGTGAAAATGTCTGCCTCTTGGGCACAGTGGGTATTGGGTATTTTGTGGGGTGCCAATGAATATAGAAAACCTTCACATATGAGTTCTGCTTTTCACTGGTGCTGGTGTCTATTTAGCCATTTTTCATTGGTATCATTGCAATGTCAACAATGCAGAACGGGCTAGATTCTGCTCTCATTTAAACTAAGATAAATCAGCAACAACTTAATTGATCTCAGTGGCGTTACTACAGATCTACTCCAGTGTAACTGGGAACAGGATTTTGCCATGTACCTCTGACAATACCCCCTTTCCTATTTGCAAGCTGGTATTGCACATGACCCTGTTTCAGAGCTATTGAACTGTTAGGCCTTAACTAGGGATGTTAAATATCAGTTAATTGAATAGTCCAATAACCTTATGAATTCTTATTCGTTACTCGACTGTTCTATAGTACCTGGGGGTGGGGCCAACAGCCAATGCCTGTATCAGAGGCAGCAGCATGGGGTGCCAGGCGGGAGCTGGTCCACGAGGGGAGCCTGTTTAAAAACTAGCTCCCCTCGCGGACTGGCTGCCTGTCGCCCGTGCTGCTGCCTCTGATACAGAGGTAGCAGCAGCACCTGTTTGGGGGTGGGGTCTGAGCACCTGGACCCGGCACAAGCTGGAACTGAGACGTGCTGCCTGCCCACCTGGCTTCTAATACACTTTAAATGCAGAGCCGCAGTGGGGTAGGTCCCAGACTCAGCACAAGCCGGGACAGAGATGAGCTGCTGGCCAGCTTGTAAAAAATTTACTAGCAAGGGAGGGGAAAATGTGTGTAGTCTACAGCATTAACTGATAAGCTTTAATTGACTTGGTTAATTGTCTACACTATTACATCCCTAGTCTTAACACGGCAAATAATTTTATAGCCAATGTCTGTGCTGTGGACACTAGGATAGAGCTAATGGTGGCTACTCACACTCAAAAGCCGTTGAATCCCAACATTCCCAGGTTCAGACAGGCAGGGATGGAATAACTACGTTTCACAATATTTGTTGCACCATATGTGGTAAATGTTTGGCCATTTCCCTTTAGCTAGCCCTGCTTCAAGGAGCCAGCCCCCCACAGCCTTCCTCACGAAATGTCCATTGATGCTCAAACCTGTCTGTGATCCCAGCAAAGTGCTTTAGAATCAGCTTTCTCTCCCCTCCAATAACCACAGCAGCCTTGGCAGTTTCATTTTGGCATTATCATCGAAACTGCTCCTCTCTGGGAAAAGCACAGTAGTATGAAATCCCATAAGGTTCAAGTCTCAGCCCCATGCTCGTTCTCCGATTAGCCATAAAAAAGATGGCTTTAATTTGAGCTAATACTTCTAACTTTTAAAGTATGCACATTTTCACCACCTCACGACCTGCCTTGGCCAGTGTGTCTCAACTTCCTTTAGCAAAATGTCTCAAAGCCCGACGTGCTTCCTTTAGGGAAAAGGAACATCCTCAGATGAACCTGATTTCCTCTATTTCTCTCCGGGATGTGGGCCTCAGATTTGCCTATCACTGTCTGCAATACCGGAGTTACCCTCCTCTTCCTGGGTCTCCTGTGTCTGTGAATCTCTCTAGTTCTACCTGAGCAGCACTGCCTGCATATATCCCCACTTCTCAGTCCCTCCTCTGCTGAAATCAGCATCTGTGGTTTTATCATCCCTTGTCTTGATTATAGTAGCTTCCATCTCTGCAGTGTTGCCATGCTTTAACTGAGTGTGTACAGAATGAAAACAGCCAGGAGTCCGGTGGCACTTTAAAGACTAACACGGCTACCTCTCTGAAATGGGTCATGTACAGAGTGCTGCTCATTAGCCATGAAAAGATATGTAACCATGTCACCTACATCTTTAAACAATAGCCCTCTTTCACTCCATTTCAGGATCTGGTTGAAAATGAACCCCATTGTTCTTAAAGCCCTCCGTAAACATGCTGCATTGACTTTTGGCCAGATCCTCTGCTGGTGTAGATCATTATAGTTCCAGCAGAGTTGATCAGGCCATGATGATTTACACCAGGCTATGAACCGGCTGATTGTCTCTCCATTCCCCTTTCTGTTCATCCCCCTTGCCTACTACCAGCATCCTCCCTGCCTCATTTCACAGTCTCACCACTATTGGACCTAGAACCTACTCTTTTGCATCTCCTGCCATCTTGAACAATCTCTGTGCATCTCGACTATGCATCTGTTTTCCTCTGAAAACGTACCCTAACTCCCGGCCTCTCTTCATTTCTCTTTTCCACCACAATTTATTTTTTTAAACTTTGTAAATCTAGTATTTAACTTATGGAGTGTTTTGAGGTATAACTAATGTGTCAGACACTGTTCCAAGATAAAGCTGTGTTATATTTTGCAGAGTACAGAGAACTTATGTCATTTCCTTCTAGGTCATAAAGCAAGTCAGTGAATAGGAATCCAATCCAGGTGTACTCATCCTTATTGGTACGGTTTAAGAACTAGTTAAATGAGACTTAAATTATTCTTTCATTTCATTAGGCAGAGCATGATGGGAGCAGGGGAGACAGTGTAGCATCTACTGACAATATATCCAGCTCAATTAGTAAACTCTTGCTCTTGGGGGCACTGAAAGTTGCCAAATTATTATTTTTTAAAAAATAAATAATTAATTAACCCCCCCAAAAATTTCTAGTTTTAGACGATTGCTTCCTTTGGAAAAGATGCAGCCATCTGACTCAGTGCTAGGAACCATCCATTTGGGCCAAACCTTTGATTTAAGGTTTGTGTTGTGCTAGCGCTTACAGGCCAGAGGCTATTCAAGCCCTATTATGATAGGCACTGTACAAACATGCTGTAAATTCTAGTCCCTTTCCTGAAGAGCTTATAGTCTAAAATGGTAAGGAATGTACAGCTACATTATTAACAGCCTATCAAGTGCTTTGAGATGTAGGTATGCCAGCCTTGCATAAGAGGTTGTGGGTTCAAATCCTATGAAAGCGATCAGAGTAAAGATTAGAACTATGGTACCATTTAAATGTTTGCTTAGATGGTCCTTGCCCCAAAGAAATGACTTATTTTGTTTCATGCTTGTACAAATGCCTAGCAAAAAGAAGCTGGGGCGATTAAGTGGCACTGCAGTACAAGAAATATATGTAACAGCCAGTTAACTAGAAGAAATACAGTTGTCCAGAACAGCAAATTGCGAAATTCAGTACGCAGTAGAATACATGGGCATAGACATTGGGAATGGAAAAGACCTACAGGATTAGATCATCTTATTCCATGAGAATATCGACAGTGTCTTATTAGCTAACGTTCTACTAACTTGAGGTTTAAATGTCACAAGCAATGTATTTTCCACCACGTCCCTTAGGAGACTATTCCATAATCTAATAGATCTGACTGTTAGGAAAAAACATTCCTGGTATTCAGTCTGAACCTTTCCTTTGCTAAGTTTCACCCTATTACTTCCTGTTACATGATCCTACATATGACAGACATAATGTTCTCAATGAAGGATTGGTTACATCCACCCTCTTCTTCTTAAACAGCAGGGAAAAATCTCTTTATTACATGATATTGAAGCCAGAAGTATTGTTGTCCTCTCTCATTACACTTGACAGAAGTGCTATGTTCAGGAGTTTTTCCCTTGAGTGATCTGCTTGTCCAGGAAAATCTGAGATCAATTTGTGGTGCTCAAGATTCTAATTAGTAGAGACATCATGTTACGACACAGAATGGCATGCGGTACCCAGAGCTGAGAGAAGGGGTTTGTGTGTGTGCGTGGGCAGGTTTTCCAGCTCCAGGGCTTTGAAAATAAACTCTGTAAAACAAGAGTCTGGGCCTTCTGGCTGTGGTCTATGGTAAAAGTGCGTGGATCGCAAGCACTACGTTGTCTCAGAGCCTTAAAAAAAGGGCAGCCCTTTTTACTTGATTTGTTCCAGAGGGCTAAAGAGAGATGGAGGTAGTTCATTTCTATGGCTCTTTGCCTATGAAAGGGGAGGGTTGGAAATAATGTGGAAATGGAATAGCAGATGATGGTAGAGAGAATCAAAAGCCACATCTTCCTTGGCTAACAGGTGGTTGCAAAACCTCAGAACAAGGATGAGGAAGTCCTGCATCAGCAGAATAATGTGCAAATGCTGAAAGGAAAAAGTTACAGATTTTTCTCATTTTTAGATTTTCTTTATACATAATAATGGCTCATGGAGTGAATCTGAAGTCCTTATGCTACTTCACTCACTCTTTCCCCTGGCAAAACTCCTATGATCTTCAATTAATGCTCTGCCTGCATATGTGCCAAGTAAGGTGTTCAGCATTTGGCCCTACATTCATTTGTGTTAGATTTTTTTATGATTATTTTTTAAGGAGCCCAGAGCTTCAAGCTGCTGAATAGACATGGTACTTTTCCTGAACCCAGGTGGCAATGTTTGCTCTCCAGGGCTGGCAGGGGCCATGCTGCCAGTCTGCCATTGTTGCTCTCCAGGCTGATCCAGAGCTGGTGAGCGTGTCCTTGCTTGCTGCCCATCTGTGGTCATTTGGGAGTATAACTGTCCCTGCTGTCTCAGCCCTCTCTTTCTGTTTGATGAGAAACATTCACATTCCACACACATCCTATTGTCCTGGCACAACCAAACCCTGACCTTGCTTTAAGCTAGGAGAAGGGCCCCCCACTATAGAAAGGATGTGGACGCATTGGAGAGGGTCCAGCGGAGGGTGACCAAAATGATTCGGGGGCTGAAGCGCATGACCTATGAGCAGAGGCTGAGGAATTTGGGCTTGTTTAGTCTGCAGAAGAGCAGAGTGAGGGGGGATTTGAGAGCAGCCTTCAACTTCCTGAAGGAAGGTTCCAAAGAGGATGGAGAGAGGCTGTTCTCAGTAGTGAGGGATGGCAAAACAAGGAGCAATGGTCTCAAGTTACAGTGGGGGAGGTCTAGGTTGGAAATCAGGAAAAACTATTTCTCTAGGAGGGTGGTAAAGCACTGGAATGGGTTCCCTAGGGAGGTGGTGGAATCTCCATCCCTAGAGGTTTTTAAGTCTTGGCTTGTCAAAGCCCTGGGTGGGTTGATTTAGTTAGGATTGGTCCTGCCTTGGGCAGGGGGCTGGAGTTGATGCCTCCTGAGGTCTCTTCCAGCTCTATGATTCCATGAGGAAGCTGCCTACCAAATTTGAGGGTCCTAGCTCTTACATTTAGAAGATGTTCTTGAGCAAATGGACTCATGGATGGATGGACAGAGACAGATGCACAAACTTTCTCGAATATATAGTAGACTTGTACAGTGTAGCTCCTCCCAAAGATCCCCCCAACTCCACAGTATTTTCCAATTAACAGCCAAACTAGATGCAGTAAAACCTGCACAAAACACCATTTGTATTTGCCAACTTCTTAAGAGGCTGGCTCAAGATACTATGGGCTGAAACAATTCTATTACAGACATCAATAGAAAATGACCTCGGGTAAGGAGCTGATTTTTGTCAGTCTCTTGAATAGCTGCTTTAAAGTGTGCTTCACTGTATAGGGCAGCGATGAGCCACCTGGGCTAGTGAGTGGGCTACATGAGCGGCCCTCTCTCCTGTCAGTGGGCTGAAAAACTGTCGAAATCAAGATAGTTTCCCAGGATCGGGTAGTTTCGTTAACTGCTCTTGCGTACCTAACATTTGTAGGGCGTACCGACTGAACCATAGTGGCACTTTGATTGACTGCAGAAGGAGCGCACAGCTCCCCTAGAGACAGCTAAAATCCCATTTAATTAGTTAACTGGTTAAACGCTATGTTTAACCAGCAAACTGCTTAAATGGGCACAGGCTGGGGGCTGCTCCAGCCCAGAGCGGCCTCCCTGCCTGGTGTGGCTGGACTAGAATGGCCCCCCTGCCACGGGCAGAGGTTGCTCCGGCCAGGCTGGAGTACCCTCACCACGGCGCGCTGCTCCGGTTAGGCCAGGCCCACTGCAGATGGGGACTTCTTCACCCAGATTGGCGCGCAGGGGCAGCCCGTGAGCCTAGGCAGACTCAGTGGTCACCGCCGGCCTGGGCGCCTGATGATGACGTCACAGGGCACCTGGGCGCCTGATGATGACATCACAGCCACCGACGGCCGTGCAGGCGGGGGCGCCGATCACGCCTTCCGCCTGGGGTGCCAGCTGCGACAGCTGGCCTCGGGCCACTCCTGCTGACATGCCCCTCCCCCCCCCGCTCGCAGCAGGCCCCACCAGGTTGAAGCAGTCCCCTGCCCGTGACAGGCGGAAGGTTGCTCCAGCCCCCACCGGTTAACCATTCACATCCCTAGCTCTGTCAGTGTTGTGTGCAGTCAGCATGCATCGCACATCATGTGTGTGGCACTCTAGTAGGAGCGGGATCTGGCAACCCTGCACATGGGCAACAGTAAACAAAATGTCTTGTGGGCCACACAGAACCCATGTGGCCCGTGGGCCACAGGTTGCCCATCACTGGTATACAGAGATTACTTCATCCACCATTGAAATGCAGCCATCTCTGGGGTGAACTATGTTTAACAGCTGACTGAAACAGTATACAGCAACTTAATGTAATAACTGAGGGGAAAATACAATATCCATTGAAACTGCAGAGGAATTTTGTTAGAGCTAATGGCGGGTAGGGCCAATACTTTTAAGATAAGTAAAGGTACAACAGGACAGTTAATAATCCTGATAATTGGTACTATGGTTTTAAGGGTGTTATAAGGAGAAGGGAGAAAAATTGTTCTTCTTGGCTTCTGAGGATAGGACAAGAAGCAGAGTGCTTAAATTGCAGCAAGGGAGGTTTAGGTTGGACATCAGGAAAACATTTCTGCCTGTCAGGATGATTGCACACTGAAATAAATTGCCTAGGGGGGTTGTGGAATCTCCATCTCTGGAGATATTTAAGAGCAGGTTAGACAGGCACCTGTCAGGAATGATCTAGATGGTGCTTGGTCCTGTTGTAAGGTCAGGGGACTAGACTTGATGACCTCTCGAGGTCCCTTCCAGTTCTATGATTCTATGATAAGTCTCGTGTAATATGGCATCTTGCAGAGCACAGTGCCTGCCAATGATGGGCCAGGACTCTAATTCAGTACTGACTCATAAGGAAAAGTGTCACCCAGTGAGTCAACACCATCACCATTTTCTGCATCACCGTAGGCATTCTTTACAAGTGTCCTATCCAATTACTGGCAAACCCACCACTGGTGAACTTGTGAGCTCACAGCACCAGATGGTCTCTTTGAATTCACTGAAAAACGGTTTTATGGTAGAAGTTTCTCATCTCCTTTTCTTTTTCCTCCTCCAGTCAGATTCACTGTTTTTATAGGGTCAGCTTCCCCCCGAAGAACTAGAAGATGAGTTTTTGGAGGTGGCTTGCTTTCCCTCAGAGGGTGTTGCTGTACCTGGCTCTCCAAACAACTGCTGCTCAGCTCTCCCCTGAACCCAACTGCACCAGCAATGGCCAGAAAATATCCTTCAGCCACTCCTACAAGATCGACCTGCCCAAATCATCTCAGCTCCAGGTGGAGGCGGACCCTCTGCCACTCAAAGACGACAGTCATGTGCTGCTTGCAGCTGGGGGTGCTGCTGAGGAGGAGGAGCAGAATATCATATTCAGGCACAACATCCGGGTTCAGACGCCAAGAGGCGACTGTGAAGCTTTGGGACACATCAGAGACCTGCTGGGAAGGGTGGAAAAGATGGAGAAGGAAATGCTGGAGCTCAAGGAGGCCTGCAGTACACAGAGGTGCTGTGGGGGAGCTCCAGGTGTGCATCACACTGTGATTTATTTTTTGTGGTGTGTGTGCTCTCCAACTCCAGTGACTTGAATTGTTGGTCCCTCTCTGTGCTGTGCTGTCCGCCCCCGGAAAAGCCCTGGGCTGGCTGCAGCCCAGCTTTCTTACATGGAAGGCTGAGGCGTGTGGAAGGAGGGATTCATTTGCTGAGTTTGAGGTGGGGAATCTGGGAGGGAGGGGGCGACACAGTCATCCAAAAGGCCATTGAAGCCAGTGGAAAGGCTCCCATTGACTGGGCTTTGGGGCTTCAGATTCCGGAGATTTGGCTGGAATTCTGGTGTTTGTGGCAATAATGGGGAGTGTGGTTTGCAAGGTAACTTGACGGCCTGATCTTGAGGGAGCGGAACTCTAGACTCACCAAGCTGGGGTGGGGCTCGGGTGCCTGAACGCGGCGAGGCAATCTCAAGTTCCCAAAATGTGCTAATGCTCTAGCGTGGCGGGGAAGTCAGGACAGGGAGTTCTTGAGTGTGCGAGAAGGGACGTTCTGGAATTCCACATCAGCCGGAGGCGTGGTGGTGGAATTCCCAGGGGTGGTTTGGTTGGGTTTCCAATTCCAGAACTTTCAACTTTGAAGGAAAATGTTGAGACTTTGTTTGGTTTCAAACATAGAAGAGAGCCCAGGTGATGGTCTTATGTGGCACCAGTGGAAGCTAGAATCAGTCCATTCAGTTTCTTGCTCTCTTTCCCAGCAGTGGTCTTGACCAGATCTTCTCAATATCTGTCTACGGCTCTCTTTCTAATTCCGCGTGTCTGCCTCTTTTCTCTCCTGCGTGCACCCTGCTGATGTCGGCGCTGGGCCCTCAATTGGCCAGGAGTCTCGAATTGCAGTGGCCACGGGACTTTCATCCAAGAGATCTGTGGCTGTGATTGTGAGGAAGGCTGGGAGGGCAGCGATTGCTCCCGTCCCCACTGTCCCAACAACTGCCATGGTCACGGCCGCTGCGTGGACGGCAGGTGCCTCTGCAGTGATCCCTACGTGGGCGAGGACTGCGGCCAGCGGCTGTGCCCAGCCAACTGCAGCGGCAACGGGGTCTGCAGCAATGGCGTGTGCCAGTGTTACGAGGAGTTCATCGCAGAGGACTGCAGCGAGAAGAGATGCCCCAACGACTGCAGCGGCAACGGCTTCTGTGACAGCGGCGAGTGCTACTGCCATGATGGCTTCATTGGGCTTGACTGCTCCCAAGGTGAGAAGCACCTTCCTCTTCTCCCTTCCCGCCGTCTTTTATCCGGTCTCCTCTGTCCCCTTCCTCCCTGCCCTCCATGGCATGTGTGTGGTGCCCTCTGCCGCCAGCTCCACCCCGTCTCCATTACTGGAGACGTCGCTCTCCTCACCCCATTGCCGGGCCTGGTGGCAGAAGCCTGTATCCAAGGAGAGATGCTAACTAAGCCCATAGCTTGCTCCTGGGAATGAAGGCAAGGGAGCCAGCCAGATCTGCCTGCCTGCTGCTCTCTGCACAGGTTGTCAGCCTGAGGAGTCTGTACAGGCTCCGAGCAATGGTACAGGAAAAGCTCTGGGCGGAGACATTTAGGATCGGAAGGGACCTTAAAGTCCAGCGTCCTGCTGTCTCAGACAGTCTCATCACATAATCCTGTCCATAAATTGATCAATCTCCATCTTAAATCTCGGTCGATTGTTTGCCCCACTGCTGCTGTTGGAAACTCCCATTCGGAAAGCGATTCCTTGTTCTGTTGCAGGCTGCCTGATTCTGGCCCTGCCACCCAAAGAGAAGGGTCTGAATGCAGCATGGCTTCCTGCTTCCCAGACTGTTGCTGGCCCAGGAGTATGGGGGACTTGCTATAAAATGAATACACCACATTCTATCATTCCCTTTGTATTGGAACTCCGGACTAGATTGGCAAGGTCACAGAAAGGAAAAAATACTTTTCCCAAGGCCTGTGTCAGTTTGGTTGCTTCAAAATGTACCTGCCAAACTCTCCTCTTCCAATGCCATCAGACTGGCCTTCATAGTCTGCGAAAGAGACTTCTGGATCCGGAAAGATCATTACCAAGTGCTGCTCTTGAACTGTTCACTAGTGTTTACATCTCTTTGTCCGCCACAAGTTGTATTTAGTGATTTGTTGTCATTATTATTGGCATATTTGAGCCACTAGAATTTACTCGCTGTTCTCAATTCCCATGGGTCTCTGCGACTATACCTTTTTTTGTGCATAAGCAGAGAACTTCAGACTCTAGGGCCATTAATATTGTTCTGTTCACCTGCACTTCATTCATTGGATCAAGCTCACAGTTTGCATTGGAACAAAGGCCACTGGAGTCAATGGAAAGACTCATTGAGGCCACTGGGCTTTGGACCATGCCCGAAGAGGAGATGTCAGTTTAATCATTTCTTCTCCCTTTTTTTCCTGCAGTGGTTACTCCTCAGAACGTGCAGCTGCTGAAGACCACAGAAGATTCTTTGACCTTCAGCTGGGATGAGGTGCCCAACGTGGATTATTACCTCCTCAGCTATTATCCGATAGGGCATGAGGCCTCTGCAGTACAAGTCCGAGTGCCCAAAGGACAGCTGAGCTATGAGATCCTGGGCCTTCGCCCTAGCACAAAGTATCAGGTCGCACTTCGCAATGTGAAGAAGGGGATTTCCAGTAACGCTGAACACCTACAAGCAAGGACAGGTGGGAGCACTAGAAAGTCCCTTTCCTCCAACAAAGGTCTTCACAGTCAGATTCAGACTAAGGGGAGCGAGCTGATAGGCTTTGGAGGAGTGTGGCACGTCACATTACCTCTGTCTGTGCTTTTGGAAAGACCTGTTCTCTCGGCCTTTCTTTGCCCTTTAAAGATGTTTTTCCAAAAAGTTTTTTTGGGGGTGTGTGTGAATTGCCCCTCCTCCTGTAGCCATTGTTTCCTGCTTCTAATCCCAAGGGAGTTCACAGTGCAGGGGATGGTCTACTCTCCCAGGATGCAGGAATGTTTCACTGATATACTGTCTGGAGTAGTTCATGAGTGCCGATCTCTGGGCAGGCACCCCACATGGGTGGTGTGTTCTCTAAGCAGATTTCACTGGCTCTGTAACAAATGGGAACTCCTGGATCACTACAACAGTCTTGCCACGGAGTCATAGATAGACTGGAGAGTCTAGGGGATTAGTTTGCCACATAGGACATCTGGGCTTGATGGTAAATGGTTACTTACACCAAAAATCACAGAAGGTTCAGGTTTGTTCCCAGTCCTAAGAGACCAATTGCTTACCCCAGATCAATCTGAGTCAGGACTTCACTTGTACACAGGGCAGTGCCGGGTGCACAGCACTTCCAAATGTCCTGCTACAATGCTGTAGCGTTATAGGCTCAGAGGGCAGAGCGCCTGATTTGAATGGTCAGCACTCCTTCCAGCAGTAGCTGTTTGCCTCCGGCATCTCTGGGTAGATCTGA
The DNA here is from genome assembly GCF_049634645.1 of Pelodiscus sinensis. NCBI lineage: Eukaryota > Metazoa > Chordata > Testudines > Trionychidae > Pelodiscus > Pelodiscus sinensis. The sequence goes on along the minus strand of NC_134719.1, from coordinate 61,709,043 downwards.
ACTAGTCTGACCTTCCTTAGGTGCTGAGATCTGATGAATTCACCAGGGTAGAAAGGCTGCATTTTTGAAGCAACCTTCCTAAAACTGAGATGATTCTGTGAATGTGGGATTAACAGTTCACACTGCCCCCGCCAGGACCTCAAAAAGCCTGTTAAAGGGTGGTATTAGGAGGAGTAGGTTTTTATTTGTGATAGAACACATAGGAGCCAGTGTCGTCTATGGCTGGTTTAGAGCGGTACAGTAAAGAATAACTGCACTCTGCCTAGTGAACAACCCTTCAGTTCCTCTGAGAAACTGTACCTGGTTTTGAGGCCTGAGACACTCCTGTGGAGACAGTCTGACTTTTTCCTGTCTTGGGTGCACACGTGGAAGGGAGGTGGCTTTGCTGCTGCTGAAATGAGAATGTGTGGCTTCCTCATCACCTTCCCCACTCTTAGCTCTATCCGCAGTTAGCGCTGCCTGGGTGACAGAGGAGATGGAGGACTCGCTGGAAGTGGAGTGGGAGAACCCCCCAACAGAGCCGGACTATTTCAAGCTGAGATACAGCTCACTGCGTGGGCAGGAGAAGGAGGTGGTGGTGCCTAATAGCAATGACCCCAAGAGCAGATACATCATCAGCGGTGAGTGATTGGGTATGGCGGAGGAGAAATGGGCAGAGACAGACAGGAGAGAGAGTGATTCTTGAACCCATAACCTGAGACGAGACTCTCTCTTGTTTCTGTATGGCTGATGCTCAGAGCACGCGCAGACAGAACTCTTCCACTTCATGCCCAAGCTGCTACTATGAGATCTACAATGCACTGCCAACCTCCATCCATGAGCCTTTTAGTAATAGATGAAAGTGCCGGGTTAACCACCTCTGGCACCTACTGGGCAGGCTAGGAGGAAGAGAGCCAAGCGTTTCTCTTACAGTAGCTCTCCCTGTGCCGTTAGGTCGAAACTCCTGCGTTCCCTTCAGAACACCTGTTCATTGATGAGGGATCAGGGCTGGAGTTTAACTAGCAGAACCCCAGGATACGATCCATTTCCATTCAATCTGATCTCAAATCACAAAAGATTCTGAGACTCCTTTTTGAATGATCAAAGCGCTTTATTTAGCTGGTCCTTGTAGCAAAATAGGTGAAATGATTCACTTTTTGTCCAGCTGGGAGTCTCCCTTTCAATATCTCCTATCTTCTGGGGCAAATTCACGGCTGGTGTACCCCAGCATAGCTCCACTGAAGTCAGCAGATTCAGCCATTTATACCAGCTGGGAGGGAATCTGTCTCTACTGTTTTGCACCAAGTCCTGCACTTGTTCACATCGTCACCAGGTAGTTATCATGAGGCTGTTCTGCGGGGGGGGGGGGGGGGGGGGAAGAGAAGGGTGATACCGGACATCACATGTGGCACAGACAGTAGATTTCAATGCACGTCCATTCCACTTTAATTCTACCCTCATCCCAGGAATGCAATTGACTCTTTCATTTCACACCCGGGAACACTAAGGATGGGTAAAATGGAAATCCCCACAATTTATGATGAGTACGGGTGATAGAGATGGGCCTGATCCAACACAGCCCACCCACATGCTCCCCAACCCGGAATTACAAATTCCAGTCCCACAACTCAAACTCCTCTGTCATGGAAAACCAGGGACCAGAAGACACTTTCAAATGCCATTTCTCTAAGAAAATGTCAAGGTACATTCCTTAATTGCTGGGGCTGCTCCTCTTGTTCTCTTCTAGGCCTGAAGCCGGGCACAGAGTACAATGTCACTGTCGTGTCCGTGAAGGATGAGATAGAAGGAAAACCATCTACAGTGACTGGCCAGACGGGTACGTATCTAATGGTCCCAAGGAGGATCAAAGCACCATTGAGCTCAGTGCTGTGCGGACATGCAGGGATGCCAGGACCTCAGGTGGTGATGCTTGTTTTGAGATGATTCGTGTTTTCAAGCTTCTCCCTGCAACCGTGAGGGCTAGAAACTTCAAAACAACACACAAACCCTCATCCCCTTCAGTGCGACCAAGTCAGCCAGCTCACAGACGTTTAAAGGAAGTTATAGAACATAAGTGCCACACAGCTGCAGAAAGTGTGCTGCGTACCAGCTGTGTAATGGTTTTGTGGAACAAGTGCTCCTTTAGGAGAGCTCCACGAGGTTGGCCGGCTGCACAGATGCAGTTGGATTGTTCTCATAGGCCCTCCCAGCTCTCCATGTGTAGTACCAGAGAAGCCAGGGACGGGGAAGACTAACCATTTCCCATGCTGGGTACAGTTCCCCAGTAGAGGACACCTCCAACAATAGTGATCTTGAGGCATCTCTCCAAAAGTGTTAACAAAAGGCATAATGAGATCCAGTGACTGGAAACTGAAGTTAGACAAATGAAAACTGGAACTAAGGTGCAAAATGTTAAGTGCGGCTAATCATTGGAACCGCTCACCCAGGGAGATGGTGGAGTTCCCGTTACTGAATGAAGTTCCTTGGTCTATGTGGTTCAGGAGATCAGACTAGATCACCACGATGGTCCTCTCTGATCTGAACCTCTATGAAATATTCAGGGCTTCCCTTTTTTCCTTGAAGGTAGTTTTCTTGCCATCTTTGGGTCATTCTCTCTTCTTCCTTCCCCATGGGACTGCGCAGGGAGCTCGGGGGGCCACTGAAACGCATTCATGGAGAATGCTAATTTCTTCTTTTAAGGTGCCCTGTGTCAGGCACTTAGTAAGTGGACTAGTCCATTCCTCTGAATATAAAGCTGGGAACTAGGAACTCCCGATACTGACTTAGCCCTTCTCTCTTGCTGTTCCTATCTGCAGATAACAATACCTGCCTCAGGGGTGCTGTTATGAAGCTGGATTATTTATTGCTGGTAAAGTCATTTGAAAATGAAATGTACTAAGTATTACTATTCTCCCCAAATGTCAGTTCTCTTCAGACGGTGTCAGTCTAGTAAGGACTGCCTTCTGCATTCAAGACAGCTGTTTAAAAGACCATTCTGCCATTTTGTCCCCAAATAATGTATTTTCAGTTTTTAAAAGCCACCATATTGATAAGATCCACCAATGTCACTCTCTGATCCCCACTCTCTGGCTTTGCATTAGGATTTAACTCACTACTTGCATTGTCAAAGCTATTTACCCTCCTGCTACCTCACCAATAGCACAGGTGCCCCGGCCAGACGGAAGCTAGGTTTGTCTCTACATTGTCTGGAAGACACTCAATGTTTGCCAAGTAGAAGACATCAAAACTAAGAGGCAGAAAATGTTTCCAACCTCTTGAAAGCTTTGCTGAGAGTAAAAGAAACACACCACTTGACAAAGAATGTGACTGTTGGGATCAGGTGGAATATTGTCCAGGAGTTGTTTACCACTGCCTGTTCTAACTCTCTCTCAAAGGAATAGACAGCCCAACTAACCTGGAGACTGACAGAGTGACCGAAGACACAGCCACCATCTCCTGGAACAGAGTTCTGGCTCCCATAGACCGATACATGGTGAGCTACACCTCAGCTGATGGGGACACCAGAGAGACAGCCGTGGGGAAAGACCAGAGCTCCACCACATTGACGGGTCTCAAGCCGGGCATGGAGTACGTCATCCACATCTGGGCGGAGAAGGGAGGCCAGCAGAGCAAGAGGGCAAACACCAAAGCTGTGACAGGTAACTAATGGCAGGGAAAGAAATGTGGACCTAGATCATGACCTTACGTGAGTGTGTCAGCTCCATTGACTTCCCTGACGTTACTCGTGCTATACACTGGTACTAGTGAGACAAGAATCCAGCCTGTAAACTGTAATTCTGACAGGTAGGCTGAATTGGCCTTTGGTTGTGAAAATGGAGCCTTGTAATCACAAGTGGTGGTACGGATCCCTATTCACAGACACTAGTCATTACTATCGCTACAATGCAGGGCATTCACTTCGTAAAACAGCCATTATTAAAACCTCTTAGTCAACAGAACATGGAGTTAATGACTTGCCTTAGAAGGCCAGGAAGAGCCTCAGAACCTCCCCTCAGTGTCCATTCTGACCTTTCCTGCACTACGCTGAGAGTAAAACACTGAGGGATATCAGGTGTGAGGGCTGCTGGCCCTGTGGTTTGGTGGCTGCCACTGTGCTGGGCTCAGCGCCCCTCTGTTCTCCCACACTTCTGCTGGTGGGATGTGTTTTTTTTAACAGAACCAATACAGTTGCACTCGGAGTAAATGGAGGGTAGCAACCACTCCCTGAGAGGGCTTTTCCCTCTGAGCTCCTTCATGTAGCAGTTTTGCTGTTGGCCTAAGGCACAGTATCACCTTCTCATTTGGGGAAGGACTCCTAGTTCTTTCCTACTGTAGTGTTGGGGAGAGTCCTCACTGCAGTTCTTCACTTTTAAATCTTTTCTTAAAGAAATGGACAGCCCAACTAAACTGGAGACTGACGGAGTGACTGAAGACACAGCCACCATCTCCTGGAACAGGGTCCTGGCTCCCATAGACCGATACATGGTGAGCTACACCTCAGCTGATGGGAACACCAGAGAGACAGCCGTGGGGAAAGACCAGAGCTCCACCACATTGACGGGCCTGAAGTCAGGCATGGAGTATGTCATCCACATCTGGGCTGAGAAAGGAGGCCAGCAGAGCAAGAGGGCAAACACCAAAGCTGTGACAGGTAACCAGGGGAATCTTTGGCATGGGATATTAGCTAACTGCATATCACAGCTAACTGTTTTGTTCTGTTTTCTTCCAGTGTAGGGCTGTCTAGTGTGCGTCATGGGACAGTTTGTCATGTGGCCAAACACTGCCTGGGTTCATACATGCTGCAGAACACTCCAAGATTGAGATTTAGGACTTACCTCCACTCCTATTTACTCAGTTGCAAAATTTCATTGACTTTAATGGGGTGCTTGATTGGTTCCATAATGCACATAGCTTCTGTGCATGCTTCCCCCATAGGGCTCTGCCAGGGCACCACAATCTTCTCCTGTGGCCTCTCCTGAGCTCTGCCAATGTATCTAAACCCTGACTCGCAACCAGCTTACTTCTCCAGGCAGGGTCCCTCTAAAAGTCCTTAGTCCTCCATGTGTGAGTCCCAAAACACCGATTGCGAGAGGGGTATTTACTCAGGGAGACCTAGAATGATTGTAGGACTGACAAGTAAGCTCAGCAGCCTTTTGTTTTCCTCCACCTCACACAATAGCTGAGGGTGTGTAAAGGTTTGAGTCTAGAAGACATGATGTCCTAGGAGAGTCCCTTGAGAATCAGTAACATTGTAATTAATAATCAAGGCGTTTACTCACAGCCATTGACAGCCCAACTAACCTGGTGACTGACCAAGTGACAGAGGACACAGCCACCATCTCCTGGAAGAGGGTCCAGGCTCCCATAGAGAGATACATGGTGAGGTACATCTCAACTGATGGGAACACCAGGGAGACAGCCGTGGGGAAAGACCAGAGCTCCACCACCCTGACAGGCCTGAAGCCAGGCATGGAGTACGTCATCCACATCTGGGCGGAGAAGGGAGGCCAGCAGAGCAAGAGAGCAAACACCAAAGCTGTGACAGGTAACCAGGGAAGTCTTTGGGATGTGAACTACAGTAGCAGACTGGATTAGCTGTAAGTGTGTCCTCCCCTAGTTTGTTACACACACTGTAAAACCTAGGACTTCTTGCCACACAGTGTTGTGCTGTAGGGATGTGCCCCTTGCAAGCGTCTCAAAGCTCTCAGAACCTGGTGTGGCTGAGAGAGGAAATAGCACTGGCCGACATGGGGTGTAGCATGGGTAAATGCTATGTGCTCTTGTCCCTTCTTCCCCCCTCTGCCAGTGTGCCACAGCTGTAGTCTGTAGCACCCCCACTAAGCTAGTTCTGCCCTTCCTCCCAACAGCTCTGCTGCTGACCCCATGTGTGACCCACAGCACCTGTACTGTTCATTCCTGAGTCCTTTTGTGTTTCAGTTTTGGGTGAAGCCCCCAGCCAAAAATTCCAGTCCTGGCCTTCCCCAGGAGTTCAGCCACTGCATTTTACCTGCAGCATCACCTGCTGTACCCTGGTGGGGCATCGACCAGTGCATCCCAATTCTGACCTTCAATTGAGCCAATATTCCAGTACTAAAACTGAGCTGAGAACACTGGACCCTCTGGACTTATTGTCCTTCACCTTGAAAAAGTTCTAAGAGTGTGAAAATAAAGTTTAGAGACCAAAGGGAACACAGGAGACAGACAGCCAGTTTAGACTCTGTTAATAATGTTCTAATAGTCCCCACTTTTACTCACAGACATCGACAGCCCAACTAACCTGGTGACTGACGGAGTGACAGAGGACAAAGCCACCATCTCCTGGAAGAGGGTCCAGGCTCCCATAGACAGATACGTGGTGAGCTACACCTCAGTTGATGGGGACACCAGAGAGACGGCGGTGGGGAAAGACAAAAGCATCACCACCCTGACGGGCCTGAAGCCAGGCATGGAGTACGTCATCTACATCTGGGCTGAGAAGAGAGGCCAGCAGAGCAGGCGAGCAAACACGAAAGCTGTGACAGGTAATGGGGGACTGGAGGGAGGAGAAAATAGATGGTGACATCTCGATCCCTTTCCTAGCTTGTCTTTCGTGATTTCTTTTTGTATCATTGTGTATAAAGGGAACTTTGCCAGTCAGGTTTTAGCTGCTTAGAAATTCTGCACTGGCCAGACCACCGTGAAGCTAACTGGATGAGCTGTTAGAAATGGCACAGAGAGCAGAACTAGACAAGGCAAAAGCTATATGCTCCCTGAACACCTGCAGTTTCAATGGTAACTTCACTTTTAACCCTCTCAGATCTCTAGCTGTCCCCTCTCTTTGGGCCGGGCCCAATGTCCCACGCTCCTTGGACTGAGAGTTTAAAGCTGCAGCTTCCTGCTCTGTACTGTGATCATCCTTTGCAGGCCTGACAAATGTTCAACCCCTGCTCCTTAGTTCCTTTCTAAGGACAACAATCCTGTTTTTACCAGTGACCACAAAACTCTCCCAAGGCAAACACGTGTGTTCAAAGACAAAAGCACCACAGAGAAAAGGTGAAACAAAACCAGAATCTAAATTCACGCTGACTACCAGTAATTGCCCATCAGGTCTGTAGGACCCTGGTAGGCCTGAATCCTTCCAACCTGTCAGCGAGGCTTGGGGCCGCCTTGGCACCACACATCCTGACCATTTGCTGAAGCCCAAGAAAGACCCAAAGGCCCACTGAAAATGTTAGGTTGACATAGCTATGTTGCTTAGGAGTGTGAAAAATCCACACCTCTGCGTGCAATAGCTAAGCTGACCTGATCCCGGTGTAGACACAGCTAAGTTCATGGAGGAATATTTCCAGTGTCTGAGCTGCCTGCTCGGGACGTGGTGTTCCCACTAGGAGCGGCCTGAGGCCGGCTGCGGCAACTGGCGCCCCAGGTGGAAGGCGTGATCGGTGCCCCCGCCTGCACGGCCATCAATGGCTGTGACGTAATCATCGGGCGCCCTGTGACGTCATCATCGGGTGCCCTGGGCCGGCGGCACCCTAGGCGACCACCTAGTCTGCCTAGGCTCACGGGCTGCCCCTGGTTCCCACAGCGATGGAAAACCCCTGCCATTAGCATAGGTTGCACCTGTACTACGAGCTTACAGCACTGTAGTGATTCTGCTATTGTCTTTGTAGTGTAATCATGCCCTGCGTCTGTTTCACCTCAGCATTTTATATCCCAGGTTTGTTCTTTTTCTCTTGCCTCTCCTCTGCGACTGCCCTACGTGCGCATATGCAAACCACCCCAGCGGTAGTACGTCTGTGGAGCTGTTTGTAGCCTCAGGGATGGTGATAATCTGCCCCCACTGATTTGAGTTCTTGGAGGAGCTTTGGTAACCCTACCCTTATGGAGAGGCATACAATCCCTGGCCCACAATGCTACAGAAGCTTCAGGGGGTAGCCAAGTTAGTCTATACAGGATAAACTTAAAAAACAACAAATAGTCTGGTAGCACTTTAAAGACTAACAAAACATGGAGATGGTATCACGAGCTTTCGTGGGCACAGCCTGTGTCAGACATTGCATATGGTTGCAATGTCTGTCACAAATGGCATCTAACCTATCTGGATCCGGTAGCATTTTATATCCTCTTTGCACTGGACAATGGAGAACCAACCCCCTTATATTTTTTCAGTTACTCCATGTTAATTTGGGTTAAAAATAACAGGTCAGGCCCTGAGCTCTGGTGGGTTACTTCATGTTCTCAGAAGAGTGTAAAGCTTTAAAGCTTCTTGGCTCAAGTAGCTGGGGATGTCTCCTGCAGAGAGGCACGTGCAGTATGTTTGAGATGGGGGGGGCACTCCCTTCCTGTGATCCCCTAATTGGTGTAGGTTAGGGTAGCCCAAAGCCCACATTTATGTCCGGGGTCAAGCTTCTCCCCCCCAGCACTCTTGTGAACTGGGGAGAGCACAAGTGGGTGAGTGTAGCTCTGTTGAGGCTGAGTATCTGGGCTAATACCCCAAGCTATTCAAAACTCAGAAATTCCACCTGGGGCGGGGGAATTGCAACATTTTGGAATTTGTTTTTGCTCTGAACAGAAAGGAACAATGTTCACAATTTCTTGCAAAATAACACAGTTGAAAAAATCATTTTAGGTCAATTGGAACATCTCATTCTGAGCTACAGATTTCTTTAAGAAATTCAAAATGAAGAATCAAACCATTTTGATTTTTTTTTTTAATAAAATGTCCAAATTTATGCATTGATTTCAACAAAATGGCGCTTTCCAATGCCAGAAAATTCTTGACCAGCTCTGCTAATAGCATTAAAATCTTACTGAAGACAACACCTATCTGTTTAGTTTCGGTACTTGTGTATCTCCCATTCTTTAATGGATTCATCTCGTCTTACAACACCCTGTGAGTGAGGGCAGCCCCATTGTACGCATGGGGAACTGAGGCACAGAAAGTAAGTGATTTGCCCTGGGTCACACAGGAAGCCTGTGATGGAGCAAGGAATTGAGCTGAGTATTTCTGCACGCTCATACGTGTGCATATATTTCTGTGTCAGTAGTTGGTGCTGTTTCCTGAATACCGACCCTGCCCACCAGACACGCTCGGATTGAAACAGGGAGGGACAGAGGAAGTGAGACCAAATGGCCGGAGATCTTTGTGAAATTAGCTACAGGTTCCCAAAGGGTCTTATCCCAGAAAGCACCCAGCATTGTGTGAAAACTTGGTGGATTCTTCAGTGATTGTTGTTACTGAAAAATTCAGCTTGGGAGCTAGGAAGGGATCATTCCAGAGAAGAAGGGTCAGAAACCCCTCTGATCGCAAAGAATGCCTTTATTCTTGCATGCCCAGTACAAAATAATATCAGAGGCTATTTATGTTCACTGTGAAATGGTTTTGGTAAAACTAAAGCCAGCCTGCTCTTCACATTCAGGGAACAAGCACACAGCTATTTGAATGTATGGCTTGGCCTTTGCTTTTAGTGCCCATGCTCTGGATCATACAAAATAACAGAGGCCAGAGGGTTATTTTGCACTTGTACGTTGTTCAAATAAGCAAACATATTAAAATGAAAAGTTTCCAGTGCTTGCAAAGGGAGCTGCTTTTCCATGGAGGCGTTATGTGGGTACAGAGTGTTAATGCAAAGCCCCCAGGTTTGGTGAAGAGAACCCCACATGTGGCAGTGTATACCCTTGGAGAAAGAGAAGGGCCACCTTAATTCATGTCCCTGCACCCTTACTGCACCAGTCCATGGGACTGGAACCTGGCTCCGTGGAATCTGTCCCCATATTGCCATAAGGTGGCTATACCTGACCACACCCAAGGGGCACTGTGGAGATTAGGCACTGCAGGAAGTGCCACTCAAAGGGTCCTGAGCAGCAGCGCCCTGCAGCTTTCTGATTGGCTTTTGCTCACCTTTTAGTCTGAGAGGGTGCCCCAGAAAGTTGTCTAGGCAACTACCCAGACCCTGGCCTCCTGATCCCAGCCTGGTAGCTGCATCCAATCTCCAGTCTCTGACCCTGGGCTAACTCTGAGCCTGATTCCATTCCTTAACAATTCCTGCTCTAGTGATTACTCTGATGCTACCATATGGCCATCCTTGATTGGCAGTCACCAGCCCAGCCCTGATAGCTTGTCCAGATCACACATGCCCTGGACTCTTATACCAACTCCTCAAGCTTTAGAAGTGAGAACTACGTATCTGCTGTCAGGCTGGTTTGCTCTCCTGAAGGGAAGAGGAGTGTGTGACTGGGAATGTTGATGACCGTAAACATGTGGGGCAGGTGGCGCTGGTTGAAGATGAGCTTGGTGTTGGCTCAAGGTGCAGGTATGTGCTGAGAACTTCCCATGTGGTTCTGCCAAGGAACCCAAGTTCAGATCATAAGCTGCTCCTACTCTCGATTCCCTCACAGCTCTGCCAGTGCAATTCAGTACTCACCCGATAGCACTGTATGCTAATTCAGTCCAGGGTGACACTGTAGGGAATAATTCTGGACACTCTGGATGCAGGTGAAAACAAGCTGAGGATTTATTGTACACCAGCACTGGTGGAGTACCAACCAGGGGTTAACCTGGAAAGCACTAGTTAATCAAAACATTACATTGAATTATATAGGCAGCAGGTGGGTGAAGTGGAAGCAATTTCATAGGTTCTGGCGGCAAGACATAATGAGCATATCATATATATAGTAGCCCAATGTCTGTGACTCTGTAATGCTGAAACGCTGGCTGTTCCGTCTGGGCGGCGCTGTTGCCTCCCGCCGTAGCGCTCGGCTGACTTCTGCGCCGCTCAGCCGGGATGCCGCGTGGGAGCATGGGGGTGGTGCATGGAGAGGGTGGGGCCCAAACGGCCGCTTGCACCGCTTTCTCCTGCAGGGAAGCCCAGCTGAGCGGCTCAGAAGTCAGCTGAGCACCACGGCGAGAGGCAACAGCGCTGCCCAGAGGGAACAGCCAGGTGGCAGGGCCTGGACAAGCATGCATCCTAGATGGAGACAGAGGAGAGTAGAGAGAGAGTGAGAGGCAGGAGGGAGAGAAGAGAAAGAGAGAAACGGAGAGAGAGGCAGAAGGTGGAGGAGAGCTGAGAGAGAGGGGGAGGCAGGAGGAGGAGGAGAGAGAGAGAAAGAGACATGGAACAAGAGACCAGAGGCTCAGGAGAGAAGACCGATGTGGAGGAGAGACCTGAAAATACTGTCTTATGATGGGTTAATTGGCTAGTAAGCCAATAAACTACAAAGGTTACACAGCATCTCCGCCCACCACCAATTAAACATCTTATCAGTAATACAGGTAGTTATTCCTAACAAGCTAAATAAGCCAACATAAACAAAAGACATGTTGATGGTAACTTTGTCTGCTGAAATTATGATGCGTCTACTACAGGGGTGAGACTGTCTTGCATTGGCACGGTCCTTGGGATCCAGGCTTATTATCTAGGGTTAAAGAAGACAGAACAGCTTCTGTGAAGTTTGTTTTGGTACCAGCCAGGGCATCATCGGAGTGAGGCTCTTTTGGAATGTGGTTGCCAGGGCAACCAGGGTCATGGTAGCTGCTTGCTCCGTGTGTTCCCAGGCCTCAAATTTAGGATTTGAATGAGAGTTTTAGCAAGATAGCATGGACTGCCTCAGTTTACCCCTACAGCCACCAACACCTGACAACACTCTATGCTATTTCCATTGCAGCTCCATTGGCTGTGCGTTTGAAGTTTGATTTGCAGCAATCTTTACTGTCTCAGTCCTGGGTCCCCACACTCTGCTAATGTACCTCAGGCATTCCTTGTTGCTAACCATGAAACAGCTTCTTAATGCTCTGGCCAGTTAAAAGTTCTCTGCCTCCATACCCAATGAAGGGTCACTCTGTGTTGATGTTGCTTCTTCTCAGAGGTACTTATACAACCAGACAGTTGGATTCTCTTCTCTGCTTTTTGTCTGAAATAGAAATTGACCCTCCCAAGAACCTCCGTGTATCGGATGTGACGCAGTCCAGTGGCATTGTTACTTGGATGCCACCTGCAGCACAAATCAATGGCTACACACTGACCTACCAGGCTCCAAATGGCACCAGCAAGGTACTGTGAGCTCTTCAATTCCTGCTTGTTGCAAACAGCCCCCTGTTTAGAGTGCAAACGTGATTGTGGGTTAATCAATCAGATCCCATTATTGAGACCACTTGCACAACCTTAGAATGTAAGTGGGGAGATGTCCCGGAGAGTGGAACATTCCATCTTATGCTTGTTGGGAGATGCCCCAACTGGATGGAGTGTACCACTGTGGACCGTTGCTGGGTGTTGTGGAATGGGCAGATCCTTCATGGAATAGGAGAGTTCCATTGTAAATGGCCTTGATTTTGGGGGCAGGGATGTGTTTTATCTTTGCTTTTCCATGTGTTTATAAGTGGCAGAGACACCTTGCATGTGAGAGATCTCATTCACAAATGGGCGTGCATGCAGCTTAGCCCCGGTGGATACACTTGTTTGTAGGTTTTGTGCAAGTTCCCTTTTCCGCCACATCCTCACTTCAGGGACAGGGAATCCTCATCCTACCCACTAATATACAGACTGACCTGTATTTATGGGACATACCCTGCTGCCAGCATTTTTCTGGCTGTGCCCAGCTCACCTCTACAAGCATGCCAAGTATGGAAGCAGCATGGCTACGGAGTGGGGCAGATCTTTAGTCTTCCTTGTCTTTGTTTGGCAGGAAGTGCAACTGGGTCCCAATGAGCAAAGATTCACATTAGAAGGTCTGGAACAAGGAGTGAGGTACACAGTCTATGTGATGGCCTTTAAGGGAGACCGCCGGAGCAGGAAGGCAGCCAGCATCTTCTCAACGGGTAGGTTTGGCACTAATAATATTTAGCACTTCACATTTAAGGGTTCGTGGTGTTGGTTCCACTCTACAGAGGCCAGGAGAGACTAAATGACTAGTCAAAGATCACCCAGTAAGTGGGTGGGAAACAGAACACAGATCTTCTGACTTTCAGCCCAGTGCCCTGGGCCAAGCTGCCTGGCAGGTTGCAGATGCAGTGGGGGAAGAGCATGAGTTGACTCTGATCAGGGTGATGTTGCTGACAGAGCCCGTTGAGTACAGTAGATTGACTGGTTGTGAGAAGCTGGTTGGAGGTAGGGAAGGTGATCGCCAACCCTGGGTCTGCTTGCATCATCTCAGTACCATGGGGGCAACGTGTGTCTTGCAAGCACTCCTTGTGGCATCCAAGAGCAGCCTGAATTCACTAACTGTGCCCAGGAAACTTGCATCAAAATGCCCTCCTGTTGAGGAGCTTTTCATGCCAAAGTCACGCAGGAGTTTGTCCTATTGCGGTGTCACCCTCTGAATGGTGCAAGTGGGAAGGGCCACTCGCTCTCCATCTATAACCAGTACTTCCCTAGGCATCCTCGCCTCCAGAAGTATCCTGTTTTCCCTGACACTCGCTCAAGGACCAGGCTGCCTCCTGCAGGCTCCAGGGATCCATTCCTGGGTCAGGAAGACAGCCGGTAAAGCTGATATGTAGCTTAGGTGGAGGGAGTCTTTACTGGAGTCTGGTAGGGCTCATGGCATCAGTTGAGAGGGGCCTGTGGGGATGCAGATAGCGCAGAGAATCTGTGTGATCCCACAAGCCTCAGGCTGTCATTGTTCCTGTTCAAGCCACAGCCTCTTTAGGAGACTCAGCTGGGAATGACTTGCTCACCTGGGCTTTCCCCTGTCTTGTTCCCACAGTTGGCTTACTCTACCCCTACCCTGCGGACTGCAGCCAGACCCAGCAAAACGGGAACGCTGCCAGCGGCATGTACACCATCTACCTGAATGGGGATGCTGGCAGGCCCCTGCAGGTGTTCTGCGACATGGCCACCGATGGAGGCGGTTGGATAGTGAGTCTTGTGGGGGCCTTTGCCCAGCTGTCTCTTAAAAACCACAAACCACACAGTCACATGACTCGGAGGCTGCGCTGGCAGCCCTGGAGACTGAAATGGGTTTATGGCCAGCACAGGCAGCAGCGTCGGCAGAATCTCTCCTCGTGCTCGGCAGCGCCACGCAGTGTTTCTCACTCTGGCCCGGGAGGTTCCACTCTAGGGACAAGGGGCTGTTGCTTTTATGTCCAGGCCGTCCTTGCATTCTGCAGAGGATGCCAGTTGGGTGGTGTCACGGGGTGCTCTACTCACTGCCGGTGGCACCTCCTCCTGGCTGTTCTGGGGCCTAGCTCTCTTCCAGCCCCAACTCCTCCTTTTGTGGTCTCTCGCTGGGAGTTGCAGCTTTGTCTTCGTGACTCAGACCTCCGGCCAGCTCATGATGTGGTTTCCCCTTCTGCACTATGGAGTCTCACTAGACCCACTGTCCAGGCACTGCCACTCTCTGTGGCAGGTAGGGGAACCCGGGGCTGCCCACTGCTTCAGGTTCCAGCCCAGGGTCCCTGCAATGTAGCCAAGATCTGTTCAGTGTTCAAGCTTGCAGCTTTCTCCCTGGTCTGCTTCCTACTCTGCCTCCCACGGGCTTCCTCACAGAAGCCATTTCTGTTGCCAGCTTCCTGGCGTTGTACTAGCCCAGCCCCCTTACTGCTCAGCTGAGCTCCGTCTTCCAATCAGGAGTTATTTCTCAAGCGTAATCGCTCGTACAGCCTGTCCCACTATTGGTCCCTTTCTCAGTTCCTGGGCACTTTTGGGACTGATGGGAGATGAACGCCAATCACAGGTGTGGTGGTTGGGGACTGGGTAGTTCATTGAGATGCAAAGCATTTCATTGGCTGGTCCCTTATTCCAATCAGGCCGTGGCATTAGTGACCGAATGTCATTACCACCTGATAACTGCATAGTGTGAAATGAACATACAGTCTTGAGTCCAGTTCCTAGTGGACTGCTGGCCACAACATAGAAACCATGACCTATGGGCATTGTACAGCTGGGCAGGAGTATAAAACTGTAATTCCTGTAGTCTCTCTCTCTGGAGTGACCCCAGCCTCCACCAGAGGAACATTATCTTCATCTCTCTCTTTTTTTTTAAACATTTTTATTTTAGTGAAGGCTGAATGATGGTAACAATTTCCCATGACTGTTTGTTCCCGTTAAAGAGAGTTCCCATTGGTTCTCTTGTATATCTAATTCCAGTTTACGTAGGTGTTCATACCCTAGTAGGGAGGGTTGTGTTCCGTTTTCTCCTCACTGTCCACAAACAGGAGTGAGATTTGATGTAACTGAGGGCAAACAATTGTGGAAAGCAAATTTTGAATTCCCAGACACAAGAGCTTGTGTGCTTCTCTAGGCAGGGAACATTACAATAAAGCGTGTGTCATCACCTGGCCAATCGCAGCTTGAATTATGAGCACTCCCTTTTATTGGACAGAGCTGAATTGTGGATACATGGAAGGAAATTGCAAGCTGCTGGATGCATATTCCACGCGGAGAAAATGAAGACGATTTACCTAATTGTTCATGACTCACTCGGCAGGGCTTGTTTTGCAGGTGTTTCAGAGGCGGAACACCGGACAGCTAGATTTCTACAAGCGCTGGAGGAATTATGTCGAAGGCTTTGGAGACCCCCTGGAGGAATTCTGGCTTGGTATTGTATCTGCATGTGAAGGGTGAACCGCTAATGATAGGCTTGGTAGAGGCTGGCCAGCATGTTGATGCTTATCTCAAATACACAATCCTCTCAGATCTGCAGTCAGGTTGGAAACAGCCCTGGGCATGTCTCTTTCGGCTCTTGCATGTAAGTGCAAAGGCAAATGAAACAAATCCAGTGTCTGCTGAAGTCCAGGGGAGTCTGATCACTAACTTCATTAGGCTTTCACTCAGAGTGAACCAAAATTTTCCATCCCTCAGAAAAGGTCAATTCAGGGGTTGTGTGATCCTGTACCAGGAGAGGAGTTACAAGATACCAGCGCCCCGATTTAAAGGAGAATGTGGCATGCACTCCAATGTGAAGAATAGGAACAAAAAGGATTATGTTTGGCAAGTCCATTTTCTGTGTCTCCTTTCCTGCAATTTGAGCTGACTGCTTAGATTGGCGAATTCTGGTCCCAGACACAACAGTGGCTGGAGTCTTTAGTGGCGCTCAGAGAATATTTCTTCACAGTCTGGATTACCCCTCTTGCTCCAGCATTGACAGTAGACTCCTATATTTCTGATATGTCCCCCTGTTGCCATGAAGCCGAGTATTATGGTGCAAACTCCTCCTTATTGGTACGATGTAACTTTAGGATCAAGTAGGGGGAGAATGCAGGATGAGGAAGCGCAAACCACTGATATAACCCCAAATGTGGCAGGAAGAAACCTTGGAACAGAAAAAGTGAATCAGTTTTGACACTTGTTTTCCCTCCATAGAATAATTACTTTGGCTGCTTCTCCCAGGTCTTGACAAGCTGCACAACCTCACTAGTAGCACTCCCGTTCGGTATGAGATCCGGGTGGATTTGCGGACTTCCAATGACTCCGCCTACGCCGTCTATGACTCCTTCCAGGTGGCTTCGAGCAGGGATAAGTACAAGCTTTCGGTGGGGAATTACCGTGGCACTGCCGGTGAGAAACGCTTTGTGTCCTCGCTGCTTCTGTCGCACGAAATTGACGCAAGCATTGGGATTAGGGACACTTGCTTTCCCATTAGCACAGGGGCTGGAGTACACTGGTGTACATTAGAAGTCCCGTAAGCCAGCTTGCTTCCTGGTGGGTCTCTAAGGAGAGACATATCCATTGGTATTTCTGGCTGGGCCTGGGGGAGCAGGCTTGGCAGGCCGTCCCCTGGAAAGGAGGTGGGGAGGGGGCAGGGGGGCTTGGTGTGGCTCAGCTGCCACTGGATGAAGAGATAGAGAAGAGGGAGGAGGCCCATGGAACTGTCCCAAGACTGGATCAGGTGGAGCAGGCCACCCACCAAAGATGCCAAAATAGGGAGCGGTTCCAGCAGATGAGGCTGTGAAGACACTGGAGGGCTGTTGGGCATTTCCAATGAAGGGAGACAACATTGGGGCTGGGGGGAAGGAGGAGGGTTGTGTGGTGAGGAACTGGACTGGAATTCAGACTCCTGGGGGGTTCACTCAGAATTATTTCCAGTCCTTTGTCATCTGCACTCCAGGTATTCCCTGCTACCTGTGCCCTTGACTTCCAAGTCTCTGACTACTGCCTACCGCTCCATCCCTTCCAGACTTCTGGGGATCTCCTGTTCCCTACACCCTCTTAGCCTCCCCTCCAGCAGTGCGATAGTGGCAGCCCCAGGTCGCTGTGCCTCACATTTCCTTCTCGCCACTTGTAGGGGATGCACTGACGTACCACAATGGCTGGAAATTCACCACCTGGGACAGGGACAATGATGTGGCTCTCAGCAACTGCGCAAGGTCGCACCATGGCGCCTGGTGGTACAAAAACTGTCACTTAGCTAACCTCAATGGCAAATACGGAGAAAACAAACACAGTGAGGTGGGTGCCAGGGTTCTGCTATCTGTGGACTGCTTCTCCCCAGCGTCAGGGACACAGGTGATGCTGTACAGCACAGAGCGTGGCTGCGTCAGGAAGGGCTGCCCAGACGCATCCCGTGGTTATAGATCAGGCATACTTCTTCCCTTTAAAAAGGGCGCGTTGGAACCAATCCACGGCATCCCAGTAACTTCACAGTCATTACTATGGTCCCCACCATGGGCACCTGTAACTTCAGTGTGACTGCAGGGGGTGGGACTTCCAGCACTCCAGTCAAATAGCACAGAGCCGACGCGTGGCCGGCTGTTGAAACTAATCCCCAGTGTAGGGCCTATGAGACCGGCACACACACACTCAGAGTGATTCCAGTTTCATCCTTTGAAACACAGCTGCGGACACACTGATCACAGAACTGAGCATTGAATTTAGTGGTGCTGCGAGGTGCTGGATTGACAGCAGCGGGCAAGCGGAGTCCTCTGTTGATCCACAGAGCCAGGGCAGCATGGGTAGCAGAACCTCTCTCATGTGATCTGGATTTGAACCCTAGTCTGTAGAGGCAAAAGGCTGGGGCATCACCTCAGGCATGTTGCTTCAGCTCTCTGTGCCTCTGCTGAGCCACCAGGAGAAGAGAGGCTGCTACCTGCCTGCCTTTGTGAAGCACTGCAGCTCTCCATTGGAAAAGTGCTGTCTGATGCTCAGTGCAGTGCCCGCCTATCAGCTGCCGCTGCTGCCCCATGTTCTACACTGGCTGCTCATTGGTTTCTGGATAGGATGGGGGCTTTCACTTATCAAGCTGCATAGAGCGCGGGACTTTGCAATTTGAGGGTATGTCTGCACTGAAGCAATGGGGGGACAGTGTGGCATGGGCAGTGGCTTGGGCTGGGCACCTGAAATTGGACCCTGGGGGTCAGGTGGGCTGCCTCCAGCTGTGTGTGCATTAACTTCTGTCCAGAGAGCGGAAGGGACTCTTACTACTTACGATAGAAATCCAAATAAATAACCCTCCCAATATCTGAGTTATGTACTGTACTATCCCACTCTCCTACCCATGGCTTGTGTGCTTAATGATGGGAGTTCCTTGTTCTCTTTCCAGGGGGTCAACTGGGCACCGTGGAAAGGCCATTTGTTCTCCATCCCTTACACTGAAATGAAGATCCGTCCTCAATCATACAGCAGCGAACCGATCCTGGGGAGGAAAAAGAGGTCTCCGGCAGGGAAGAGGAAGAAGATCAGGGCCTAAAATGGCCTTAAAGCAGGGCCAAGCCTGCCAACGCCCGACAAAGGAATTCTATTGTTTTGTAACAAAGTGGACCGCTTGTTCCAATACTTGTGTAGCTAATGCCCAGCCTGCTTCAGTCCCTGCTCAGAGCCCAGGCTGGGTTGACAGCCCACCCCGCTTCAGCATTTGGAGGCTATCGACAAAAATCACCAGTCTGGGAGCAGCCGCAGACTGATGGGGAATATTAGTGTTTATAGCTATTCCTGATTGGCTGCCCTTGACAAGGACTTGACTGGTCCAGTGCAGACAGGTGACCTATTTTTCCTGACTATTACAAACCTGACAAGCAAGCTTTAACTCAGGCTGCTGCTTGCCACCACCCAAGCTGCTTATCACCATATATGCAAATGCCCTTCACTGCAAGTTATTGCTACTAGCTACAACTATAACCTCTCATGCCTTGGGGCATTCTCAAGGTAAAATGCAGCAAGTTAAAATACAACCCTTATCTATGTTGGAAATAACCCTGTGGGTTTATATTTGTGGAAGTCTAGTTTACTTCTATTTCTGCTGCTTCACCCCGTCCCCCAGTTTCTGGCATGGCTGACGAAAAAAGACCATTGCATTTCATCAATAATCAGCCTCTAGCCACTTTCTCTTTCAGACCCTCATGCGCTAGCATGTGTC
Source organism: Pelodiscus sinensis (assembly GCF_049634645.1). Classification (NCBI taxonomy): domain Eukaryota; kingdom Metazoa; phylum Chordata; order Testudines; family Trionychidae; genus Pelodiscus; species Pelodiscus sinensis. The sequence goes on along the minus strand of NC_134719.1, from coordinate 61,689,801 downwards.
ACGGTGTTGGGGTTGCATACACTCTGAGGCAAGATTAGGTTTTCACACGCTTCTTTTGGAATTTTAAAACAACATGGGATCGTTTCACCTAGTTTTAGGCTTTTGTATAAGCTGCTTTTTATAAAAACATACATTTTCTCTCTAAATTAAAGTTGTCACTTTAAAGCCCCTGATTTGAGGTCCCCCGAATTCAGGTTTATTTTTAACTCCTCTCTGAGCTGCTCTATAATTCTCTTTGTTTACAGATTCTCTAGTTGGTTGGAAAGGGAGATGAGGAATATGTACCAATAGATTTGTTGGCGGAGGGCAGCAACATTAGAATAGCTGAGAGCACCCGTGTTCTGACAAGGCTTCTAGTCACCTTGGACAACTCATTTAATCCCTCTGCGTCCTTATCTACAAGATGGGAAGAATAATAGTCACCTGATATAGGTCTGTAGTGTCAACCTGGCCTAATTGCCTCACTCTTTTTTGGCATCCTTTTTATCAGTACAGAAATAATCACAGTGGGACATTTGAATGGTCATCGTTAGGCTCCAGAATTAACACACCAACATGGCCAAGGTCATGCTATTCTTTGGCCTGTTATTTCCAGCAGTCTGCAGACTCAGACAGGCAGCCTGCAAGGGTGTACAGCCAGTTCACATGGCAAAGGTTTTCTTTACAGCCTTAAGGGTGAGACATCACTTGCCTGTGAAGAAAGCTCAGACCCTGCAGCCAAGAGGGGAACGCACCAGCTCACCAGACTGTGAGCCAGTCACATTCAGTCACTACGCCAAACGGCTAATCAGTTGTGCCAGTGAGAACATGAGCATCCTGTGTGTCCTTGTCTCTTGAATTGAAATGGACCTTAAATAGCAAGTATGCCTGGGAATCCACTCATTCACAGAACACATGGGGGCCTTCACAATTATCAATAAAGACACTTCCAAAGCAAAATCTTGCCCTAGTGGGAGCCTTTCACGCCTGCTTTGCTCTGGTGTAAAAGAGAGCACAAGGGAGCTGATTCTTATTTACACTACGGCCCCTTTACGCTGCTTAGACCCTGATATACCCCCATTTTCAGGTCCCCTTCCCATCCCCAGCTTTACAGAAATAATTCTGCCCTGCCCCACACCTCCCAGCCTGGGAAGTGGGAGAGGCAACCCTATGGCAGTCCCACACCCAGTCTGGCATGGGGGTGAGGAACCCTGGGGTCTACAGGAACTACGAAGCTGAGGCTGGGGGCCAGAACTGGTGGGAGGCACAACCAATGTGGGGATGGGATTGATTTGGGGCAGAATTAACTGCTGGGCAGCAGGGCATGGGGGTGAGAGCCCCTGCAACAGGGAACAAACTCACCTCAGTGAATCTGGGCAATGTTAATTTTTTCATACCCAGGGGATGGGCGGGGGGGGGGAGGGGGGGAGGAGTTCAAACATCAAAAGCCTGGCCAAAGCCACAGTATTATCAAAATAAACCTAGAATTTCTGGAAAGGCCTGAGTCGTGATTTTTAAACCGTTCAGGTTGATCTGGGCCCTGGGTGTCTGCTCCCTGAAGAGAGAGGAGCACTGGTTTAAGGTATGTTCCACCACTGTTAAGGTACATCTACACTGTGACAAAACCCCAGCACCGAGTCCCAGGGCCTGCGTCTGCTGATTCAGGTGCATGGGTAAAACGTGCAGTGTAGACGTTCTGCCTGGAGCCTGGACTTTGAGGCCTTCTGTCTCCTCCCCACCCACCCCAAATCTCAGGTCCCTGACTCCAGCCTGAGCCTCAAAGGCCTACGCTGCAATTTCATAGCCTCATAGTCTGGGCCGGGCCCCAGCCAGAGGACTTCTATCACAGTGTAAACACACCCTTGGGGTCTGTTTGAGGGTCATTTCAACAGCTTCCGGAGGCATGTGGTGAATTCTCTGGGAGTGTTTAAATCGTGCCTGGATGCCTCTCTGGTGCTCCAGCTCTTCCAGAAGACCTTGCTACAGACCTACCCTTTGTGGAAGGGAGGCAGCAATGGCCAGAAAAAGGCGTCTTTCCGTTCAAAGTGCCCTTTCCCCACTAAGGCTGCATCCTCCAGCGCTAGCCCCAGACAGGTGCATTTTCCCCCACAGGGTCTCACATTGTAACTGTGGTAGAGATTCCCCTTCCTCCCCCTCAGTGATAGTAGTGAAGATTCCCCCTCTTCACCATCTTTGGTGGGCTCTCCATGGGGCCTGTGACCCCATGTGAAGGCCTAGGCCGCTACAGATGACCCCTGGAAATAAGAAACCCTGCTAGTCTCATTTCTCAGCTGTTGCTTTTAGCATCTGGGCCGTTCCAGATCAGCTGCTTTCTGTACCACAGACTGCTTTCCCCCAGACCTTTAGCAAGTGCTTTCAAAATGACTCTCTGGGCACGTCCGTCTTGCTCTCCTACAACTCCAATAAGGTTTTGTTGCCAGGGAAACATGCTGTTTGCCTTTCAGGTGTGTATGGAGCCAGGCGCCGCAATTATCATAGACCACACTGGGGGAAACTCAGCAAAGCCACCAGCTTCAGCTAGCCTCCAGACTGGGGGTCAGCATGAAAGTCGGAGGGAAGGCAGCGTGTGTGTGTGTGTGTGTGGGGGGGGGGGGGGGGGGGGGGAGATCAGGGGAGGAAAGCCCTTTAGACATGTGAAGGGAGCTACCCCAGTCCCTGCTCTCAGTGTACGAGGCTGGAGCTGGCAATGAACAGCCCACAGGGTGATATAATTCCCTCCTCTCCTTCAAACGAGCAGCTTTCAGGAGTTGGCCAAGCTGGGTCACCCCAAGAGCTGTTGGGGGCCTTAGTCCGGGGCCTGCTCCTCCCAGGCAGCATGAGTGAGATCTGAGGGGCCAGTCTCTCGTGCACAGCAGGGCTGCTGTACTTTCAGGGACCTTTGCCAGTCTGCCCCACCACAGGTGCAGCCCTGGGCGAGGACTGACTGCCCCAAGTGGGCCAGGTGGCTTGTTCTGAGGGAAATTCCTGCCAGCGCTGCAGGGGCAAGGCTGTTACAGAGACTCCTGGCTAAAGAGAGCGTCTGCCAGGGGCTATTGCTGAAAAAGGGCTCCCCAGGATTGCCCCCGTCCTCTCCCAAGGGTCAGCCAGAGAGACAGCCCCTGCAGAAGGGTCACTTCTAAGTGGAGTTTTGTGGCCACTGCTGGCTGCTCTCAGGACTTTGGGCCCTCTTCTTCCTCCCCGGCTGACAGCTCTCCCACTGCGCCTCCCAGCACAGGCCACGGGGGGAGAAATCAGCAGAACGGCCGCAGCTCCTCACTACGGGACAAGGTCAGAGCAGATCTTCATACCGGCGCTGCAGGGGCTCTATTGCTACAGGAACGGCTTAAAGGGCTCCCTGTGGGTCTGGGGCCATAGGGCTGGAGGCTGTCAGGCTGCCCAGCTGCTGTAAATCAGCACAGCTCCATTGGCTTCAATGCTGATTGGTACCAGCTGAGGGTGTAGGCCTCAGCCTGCCACTTCCCCCAGTGAGCAGCCTGGTGCTTCTGAGTCAAACAGCTCCCTTAGCGTGCTGAGGGCTGGGCTCAGCAGGGCAGGCCTGGGCTAGACTGAGTTGGAGAGGCTGGAAGCCCCCAGCGTGTTACCAAACCAGGGCCACCCGCAGAACGAGAGCGAATGTCTGGAGTGCATAGGAATGTGGCGGAGGGTCTCAGGTAAGCGACACTTTCCCCTTGTGAGGGGACAACCCCACGCTGGCTTGTACGTGATGAGTTGCTCCACTAAGTCATGCAGTTAAGGGAATAGGTGCTGTACACAGTCCCTTATCCAGCCCCAGCACTTGGTGCTATAATTCCAGTTTTTGCTAGCTTTAGTGCAAAACTGAAAGGCAGCATCTAATGTAGCGAGTGGGTGCTGGGCTGTAGCAGTGGATGGTGTCACTGTGCTGGATTGAGAGATGTCTGACAAACATTCATGTATCTCTTTTCACAGAGCAAGAGGCTCAGTTGTTCTCAGTCAGCTGTGCAAATCTCAGTGGCAAAAGCCGGCCTTCAGGGAGGGCTGTTGGTGCAGGCAAATTCAATAGGAGAGGAGGGCTTTGTGTGACACTTTCTGCTGCTTTCCTAAATGGGGCCTTCCCTTCCCCTACCCCCCAAATGAGACCCATGTATTTATTGGTAGCTACGGATGGAGTTTATTTGTGCCTGATTATTTTGGGCTGCTATCTTTCCCTAGAAATGGTACACCACATGGGGTATGTCTTAGTCCCCAGGAAAAGCTTAGCCCCAGTCCCATGCATGGGAATATTTACAAATAGCCACAAGATGGCACCCTAGGTCCTCTTCATTTCTCTAGCCCATCTTGCTGTGTGGCTCAGCTGCCCAGCTCACATAGGCAGATGTTTTGCTCTGTTGCTGGGGAGTTAATGAATCAGTTCATAAAAGGGCAGGACTAGCTGTTTTGATTAGAGTCAGAGCTGGCATAAGTAAGGTTTGTGAAAGCTTCCTGGTCCTCCTATCCCTGGCTTTGCCTGTCCATCTAGATCCCAACCCACAGCTACTCCCAGCTGTTCCGTTCCAAACTCCCACCCTGCGCTGCCCATGCCTTTAGCTCCTGATGTGCCGCACGCTCTGTCATCCCAGGCCTGAGAGGCGAATCGATCTCCCAATGCACCATTTCAGAACTCGGCCTTTTTTAAGGGCTTGGTTTTTCAGAAGAGCTCAGGGCCTTATTTCCAGACATGCTCAGCACCCATAACTAAGGCATGTCTTCAAGAGCGCAGCAGCCAGTAATGCATGAGAACGTGGGACCGGCCATACTGCGTCCGAGGAATAGTCCGTCTCACCCAGAATCCTGAGTTCTGGCAGGGCTAGTCCTAATCAATTGGCGGCCCTGGGCAACTGCCCGGACAAAATGCAGGAACAAAAATTTGTCAAGCCCCGCCTGCCCCCCTCTCCCCCCCCCCCCCCCCAAAAAAAAAGGTCAGGGAGTAACCAAGGAAACCTGGGAGGAGGATTCAGGAGGTCTGGCTGAAATGCGGTCGCCCACCCCTGAGACCAGCTCTGGTGGCTGGGATCAGGTACTTCAGAGGGAACGAATAGAACAGAACAATTATCGAATTATCCATCCATCCCCTGTTGTCCAGCCCAAGCTTTGGGCAGGTGGAGGTTTAGGGGCACCCAGAGCATGAGGTTGGTTCCCTGATCATCCTGGCTATCTTCCAGGAGCTTAATCTAATTCTTTTTTTTTTTTTAAACCCGGTCGTGTTTTGGCATTCACGACATCCCATGTTGAAGAGTTATTTACTTATTCCCACAGTATAAGAACTAGGGGTCACCAAATGAAATTAATAGGTAGCATGCTTAAAATAAAAAGGGAAGCTTTCTTTCACACAGCACAGAGTCAACTTGTGGAACTCCTTGCCAGAGGATGTGGTGAAGGCTAGGACTTTAACAGGGTTCAAAAAAGAGCTAGATAGCCATTGATGGACCTAATCTCCATGAGTCTATTTGCTAGGATGGGTAGGAATGGTGTCCTTAGCCTGTTTATCTGGAAATGGGTGACAGGAGAGGGATCAGATGAGGATTCCTGTTCTGTTCACTCCCTCTGGGGCACCTGGCACTGGCCACTGTTGGCAGACAGGACGCTGGGCTGGATGGACCTTTGGTCTGACCCAGTCTGGCCGTTCTTATGTTCACGGCAGAGTTCTACAGGCTGACTGCGTGTTGTGTGAAGAACTTTGGTCATTTAAAACCTGCAGCCTATTGACACAAGCACCAGAGAGAGTCTAATTCACCCTTTTACATAATGTATAACATTTCCTTAGTCACGGTCTCCACACTGTTCATGGTTTTATAGGCCTCTGTCATAACCTGCCCCCGTCCTCATCTGAGTAGTCTCTTTTCTAAGCTGAATAGCCTCTTGGTGTGGTGTGGTTTGTTTGTTTTTTAAATCCTGCCCCACGTGGAACCTGTTCCATCTCCTGCCTTTCTCTGCACTTTTGCCAATTGTCATGTGTCCTATTTGAGCCGTGAGAATGTAATGCAGGTGTGGGCATACCACAGATTTATACAGTGGAATTATAATATTTTTCTGTTTTATTATCCATCCCTTTTCCAACAGTTCCTAACACTGTTAGCTTTTTTGACTGCCACTGCACGTAGTTCTCTGAAAATATCTGCTCAATCCACACTGACTCCCAAATCTCTTTCCTGCATGTTAACGGTCAACTTAGACTCCATTTTGTATGTATAGTTTGGATTGTTTTCCTATGGGCATTATTTTGCATTTATAATTTCATCTGCCTTTCTGCTACTCAGTCACCCAGGTTGGTGAGATCCTTTGGTAACTCTTTGCTGTTTACAAAATTGCTCAAGATAGTTTTCTCTACCACTTTGTCGCCTCGCTGTTTGCTCCCTTTTCTATATCCCTTATGAACATGTTGGCCTGTAGTGGCTTCAGTACCGATCCTTGGGAGACTCTGCTGTTTACCTCCCTCTGCTGTAGTGTGACCAGGTGTCTGGTTTTTGACTGGAACACTCAGTTGAGTCAGGACCCTGATGGCTCCGGTCAGCATTCCCAACTGGTCCGTTAAAAGTCCAGACAGCGGTGCCGCAGGGCTAAGGCAAGTTTGTTGCTACCTGTCCTGGCACTGCACTGTGTTCTGAAGTGACCAGTGTCTGGCCATGGGGCTCTGCATGCTGCTCCTACCCCCCCCCCCCTCCCATCTAGGAACTGGCCAATGGGAGTGGGGAGGGGGGGAGGGAAGATAGCCGCTTATGGGTCTCAGCAGTGCAGGTTTCCTGAATCCGGACCACCCCCATGTAGGTGCTGGACTCACTGGCCCTTTCTGGGGCTCAGCACGGTGCCAGGACAGGTAGGGACTAGACTGCCTTAGCCCTGCAGCACTGCTAGCTGGGAGCTGCCTGAGGCAAGCCTGCATCCCACCCCATCCCACAGAAACCTGAACCCTGCTCCCGCATCCTTAATCCCTGGTCCCACCCCAGAACCCTCACCTCTTCTCCTCCCCTCTCTTCTTCCCCCCCCCCCCCCCCAACATCCCAGCCGCCTGCCTCAGCTCCGAATGCTTTATCCCCGGGCTCCGGCCCCACCCCACAGCTCTCACCCCTGCCTCAACCCATAGCCCTGCCTCTTCTCCTCCCCTGTCTTCTCCCTCCCCCCCCCCCCCAACATCCCAGCCACCTGCCTCAGCTCCGAATGCTTTATCCCCGGGCTCCAGCCCCACCCCACAGCTCTCACCCCTGCCTCAACCCATAGCCCTGCCTCAACTCCAAATCCTCTGGCTCCACACCCCTCCCAGCCCCCTCCTGCACCTCAGACCCATCATCCCTGGCCCCAGCCCAGACCCCTCACCCCCTCCTATACTCCTGCCCCTTGCCTCAACCTGCGGGCAGGAGTCTCCTCCTGTACCCCAGCCCAGTGACAGCGAGTGAGGGTGGTGAAGAGCGAGCCACTGAGGGAAGAGGAATGTAGAGCAGGGAATGGGGCCTTGGGGACAGGAGTGTTTGGTTTTGTGCAATTAAAAAGTTGGCAGTGCTACTCGACTGTGAAAACTGACCACTCATTCCTTCTCTTGACCCGTTACTGATCCATGAGAGCCTTCCCTGTCATCCAATGACGGCTTACTTTCCTTAACAGCCGTTGGGGAGGGCTTTGCAAAAGTTCAAGTACACTCAGTGCCAGGGGTCTCGAACTCCTGGCCCACGGGAAAGACTCTGGCAGGCTGTGTGTGCGCGCTCATGCAGGGGTGTCTGTTACTGCGTCCCAAGCCCCGCCCCTTCCTGCCACACCCCGTTTCCTCCCCCCCCCCCCATACCACATTGAATGCATTGGGTGGGCGCATTCACTACGCTTCCCCGCATGCTTGTGGACAGAGTGCCATGATGGGGCGATGGCAGGAAGGGGTGTGGCATGGTGGCTGGTAATGGACGGGTTCCCCCTGGCTTGGTTGGGAGTCCTGGGCTGGATTGTGCAATCGGACCAGGTGGGACTGACTTGTGGACCGTGAGTGAGACCCCCCCCCCCTTGCTATATGCTCTGGATCACCCTTGTCCACATGCTTGTTGCCACCCCCTCCAAGAATTTGAATAGATTGTGTCCACCTGTGCGTCTGATTTTGTACTTCACTGTAGTTTCAACCAAATTGCCTGGTATTTGAGTTAAGCTGACTGGCCTGGAGTTTCTGGGCTCACCTCTGGAGCCTTTTACAGACACTGGTGTCGTAATAACAATCCTCTGGTGCAGAGGCAGATTGAGGTGACCACACGCCCCAGTTAGTCGTTCTGCAGCTTCACATGTGAGTCCCTTCACGATTCGTGGGTGAATCCCATTTGGTTATATTGACCTATTACTGTTTATCAATATGTTCCCAAACCTTCTCTAATGACCCCTAAATAAGCTGCATGTAAATAAGAGCAGAATTCTTGGGGGAAGGAAGGGGAAGCTGAGCACCTCACATACCCCCAACATGCTAACCTGTGTACAATAGAAATAGCTGTAAAGGACTAGATTAGCATAATTAAGCTTGCGACCTAAACCAGACTAGAACCAAGATCAACTGAACCCCACCAAGAAAAATATCATGTTCATCACAACTCCTGTAGAGTCGAAGCATAATTTTTTCCCCTTTTTTTTTTTCCTGCCAAGAGGTGTTTGTCTGCACTCATTAACAAGGAGATACTTTACTAATCTTAAAGTGCTCTTTTAAGAATAATGTATGTGACTGTCTGAAAAGTGGTGCCATTCCGCATTCCTCTTGACTGATGCCATCAAAGATCTCTTCCAAGGCAAGCGAAATGGTGCAAAAAGATTGATTTCCCCCCCCCCCCCCGCGCCCTTCTCCCTGTCCTGCCACCCAAACACATAATTGGCTGAGATCAGGAGACAGAATGACTCATGGATTTTAAAAAAGTTTTTTTTATTTTTAAATTAACTTTTGCTTGAGCATGAACTGTGCAGAAAAGAAAAGAGGCCGACACTGAAATCCAGATGCTGTTCTTCCAGTGCACCCTGCATGGCAGAGGCTGTTCCTTGCAGTGGCAGAGCTAAATGTAGGAACCAGAGAAAGTGGCGCTGATATGGGTATACTGAATATCCATCAGACCCCGGAGCCTGCTGGTTAGCACGTGTCACGAAGACCCGTGGTCTCCTGCAGTTCAAATCAGACGCTCTCGCTGCCAGCGCTGGTTGGATTCCCTGGTATGGGCCAAGATGGCGGCTCTCTTATAAGGTGCTGCTTAAGTGTTGCTCTTCTGACCCTGTGTGGTGGGTAGAGATGGGGCCAAGTCAGGGGGAGCTAGGGCTCTTAGCCCATTAAAGAGGCAGCACATGTCTACAAAGTTTGGCTATGGCTCCGAACTGTCCCAGAGTTCGGCTGTAATGGTTTGGGCCGTGGTAGAGTGCTGCTATTCCTCCGACTTCCTGGTCCCTGCTGATGTTTGCGGGTACAGGTTTGAGGGCCCTTGCAGATGCCGTTTCCCAGCATGCCTTTCTGTACCCTCGCTCTATGGCAGAGTGAAACAGCTACAGGTCGAAGGATGCTTCCTCTCTGTCAGCTGGTAAGCGCTCGCAGCTCCTATTACACTTCCCCTCGCTTTGCCCTGTTTACGCCTGAGCACGTCCTTTCCCAGGGCCTGGTTCCATCACAATGGGGCTGGTCAGAGGCACCCCATGCAAGGGCAGAGTGTGTTTGCCCCTGGCGGAGGGATGCTGTCCCAAGCTTGTTTAACCTGGCAAACCATAGGGGTGGGGAGAGTATAACACTGCACCATTTTGGAAAGAGAAATAACGGCACATCCCAGAGCAGAAACGGGGCCCTTAAGGCACCAGCAGGGGAGCCAGAGCTGTTCAGGGAGAGTTTAGGCTTTTTGGGTCAGATCTGACTCCTACTGGTTGCCTCAGCCTTGAAAATGGGGGTCCCCGTTGTTTAATGGAGACAAAGCGGCTGAAGGAGCTGAACAGCATCTCCCATAAGGTCCTGGGTGAGGCGACATCAGGGGCTGAAGCCAAACCCAGTGATGTGATGTTGCCAGCGGGCAGGGACGACTTATCCAGTAGACACAGTGTCTAGGGCCCATGATACTTTTAGGGGCCCACGAAAATGTTTTAATTTCTTTTAAAATCAGAAAAAAAATCTTTTAGGGTTGAAGAAAATGTTTTAATTTATTTCTCTCACCAGAAAAAAATGAAACTTTTAGGGCTCACAAAAATCTATTAAATTTTGCCTAAAACAGAGAACAAAATAAAATGTTGAAGTATTTAAAGTTATATCAATTTTTTTTTTTTAATGGAGGAAGGGGCCTATGTAGGCAAAAGAGCCTGGGGCCCAAGAAAGTCATCATGCGGCCCTACCAGCGGGGCTGCACTTGGCCAGCCCAGCTCTCCCGGGTGATCACATACCCTAGGGGAGGGGAATCCCAGAGGCAAACTCCTCTGGTGGAGGGAGACTGAGGGGCCCTGCTGCAGATGAGGTCCCAGCACCGGAGTCTGCCACACTGGAGTCTCCGCCGCTCAGCGCTGGTCCGGACGGGTTTGTGTGTTTTCCCTGAGCTGTCGGGGCTGGAGGCTAAAAATAAACTGAAGCAAAATGTTCTCAGCAGAGCCTTGAGAGTGAAACTATGTGTCTGGCCCTGGCTCCTTGGAAAGAGCAGCTGAGTCGAGGCCCCCACCCGCTCTGCTGATTTGCAAGCTGTATAAGTGAGACTTCAAGAAGCCTTGATGCTCGTTGTGATGCAGAGGCAGGAGCCAGGCAAGACCTCTGGGAAATAGACTTTGCAGTCCCAAGAGGGTGTGGGTGGGGGCAGAGGGGGAGCAGGGGACACAGAGGGCTGTGATCTGCTGTCTGGCTACCTGCTGGGATGGACAAGCTGCCTTCTTGAGAAGAGGAAGGTTTCCGGAGTGGGAGGAAGACCTGGGGGGACGGGGGGGGGTGTTGGGGAGATAGGGAGGTGTCTGGGGAGGAAGGGAGGGAAGGAAGGACACTTTGGCGGGTGAGAGGTAGGGGGTGGGTCTGTGTGCGTGGGGAGGGAAGGATGCTTTGGCGGGTGAGAGGTATGAAGTCATCTGATTTAATCTGGATTGCAGGTCCCCTTCTAAGCCCCCATGTGGCATTCCAGGGCCAGCGGCTCTTGCTCTGGCTCCCACAAAGTTCTCCCTGGGCCAGCTGCAGCGCGGGATGGCAGGAGTTACTCCCCACCGGAGCACGGTGGTAGGGTTGCCAGGGGTCCGGTTTTGAACTGGACCGTCCAGTATTTGAGCGTTCTGTTCGGGGAAACAAATTGAGAAAGTAGAACAGTCTGGTACTTTCCGGATAAGATGGAATGTAGATTGTGGTGCCATGTCAAGTGTATCCGGTATTTTTGTTGAAACCATCTGGCAACCCTATGTGGTGGGGGGGGGGAGGGGGTGTGCACGGCCTGGGCGTGCCCATGGGCCTGGGGGGCGTGGTCCTGGCTGCATGTGTGTCTAGCATGCTGGGCGGAGAGTGGCCTGAGTTATCACGTGGAGTCCATGTTCTGAAGCCCGGGTAGTCCCCGTGGGCCTTTGGTCCTCAATGAACCCTTCCTAGTCGCCATTAAATAAACCGCTTTAATGCTGGAGCCAAGCCTCAGGGCAGTATCTGCTGGACTCTCCTCTCTTGCTGCAGGGTAGAAATGGAGCCACCTCCCCTGCAGCAGAATGAGCTGCCCAAGGACCCGTCTGCTTCGAGACCGGGGGAGCTGGGCTCTGTAATGCCAGCGCAAAGGTTTCGGTCCCTTACTGTGCCACCTTTGAGCTGTTCTTGCTGCCTTTTCTGGCTGCCAGCCGTGGGGGGAGCTTTGCTGGCTTTGGGGAGCATCCTTTGGTCCCTAAGGCAGGGTGGGTTCTAGGTGCCTCGTGGAAGCTCTGATGATGGGATAGATCCCCATCGTCAGGAGCTCAAAGCAGCCGCTTGCCCGGGTGGGAAGGAAGCCCTTTCCGTGGAGCTGTGGCTTTGTGCTGCTCCCTAGGCAGGAGCACGCGTCCGCATGCACGGGGCGGCGTGCAAGGGTGGGTTAGCTTTAAGGGCGTGTGTCTGTGCGTGTCCCTGGACGCGCAGGTCTTTGTTCCCGCAGCGTGAGGCCTGTTTGTGTGGGAGTGCAGGTCTGTTGTGCCCATGAAGGGTTCTATCCCCGTGCATACAGATGGGTGAGTGCACAAATGTCCTTGTGCACACGCATGTTTGTCCTGGAGCGTGCTGCCTCGTGCAACGATGGGTGTGCACGTAAAGCGCCGCCGGGCTGCGTGCCCTCTCGTGCCGTCCCCGAGTTCTCACTCGGATTTGCAGGACAAGCCAAACGACTTGTTAAAGTCACAGCAGCTCCTCTTGGCGCTCAGCCAGCAGGGCTCCCTGGAAGCAGGGTCCCACCTCCCTTCAGCTAGACCGGCAGCGACAGCGTCTTGTCCAGCAGGAGCAGCTTGGGCTGAGCCGAGATCCACAGGTCGTCCTCGCCCTTCTTTTTCCTCTTCTTGTTCCTCTCCGCTTGGACCTTCCTGTTGCTGCCGCTGCCCTGCCGCCGGCTGCAGCAGCAGGCATGGCAGCAGATGAAGAGGAAGATGAGGAGGACGAGGAAGGGCAGCCCGATCAGCACTGCCAGGCAGACGGTATTGAAGACGCCCTCCTGGTGCTTGGTGTGAATGAGTTTCCAGAGGGAGTCGAAGAAGGAGCTGAACTGTTCCATGGTGGCCGGCTGGCTGGGCACCTGTTCTCCTGCCTGGGGCTGGGACGCTCCCCCGGCTCGCAGCCCCCTTGCTCCACGTCGGGCCCTGAGGAAAGGCAAACGGGATCCAGAAGCCGCTCTGGCCAGCACCTGCGAAGACCGAGAACAGAACAGGAAGTCAGGAAACCGCCCTGAAACTCACGTTTGAGCAATGAAGCTTGAATGCTCCTCGTGGGGCTTGCCAGCCCAGTGAGCGCTCAGCCGGCTGCAGCAAGGAGCCTGTAGCCCCCCCAAAAGGGTAACGAGCCAGGTGCTTGGTCTGCAGGACGATGCCCATGGACAACCTCTGCCCAGCAGCGCTGAAGAGCCTCCCACAACCCTCCTGCTTCCAGGTTCCTGAAGAATTCCCCACTGGCCGGAGCAAAGGTGTGAACCCAATGCTGTAGCTGCCTTCCTACAGCTGTTCCTTGCTGGGCCTGTGGCCTCGGGGCTGCTAAGGCTGCGTAGGCCATTCCCACTGCTTCTGCTCAGCCGCAGACTAACCTCCTCCTACAGAGAGAGTGCTCCTTGCGCCATGTTCCCACCCCCCTTCCAGGCCACGGTGAATGGGACCAGGGTCGGGCCTGAAACTCCTGCCTGTGGCAGGGCAGCGAGTGGATGTACGGGTCCGAAGAAACACCAGGGACACTCCATTTGTCAGCTCTAATAAGTTAAAAGCGTGTTTGGATCGTGCCTTTCTCCCGTTTGCCTTGTCACATGGCTCTGTACTTCTGGAGACCCAGAGCAGTGGGAGAGGCTGGGCCCAAGAGGCTTCCTGCCCTGGAGAGTTATCCAAACGTGACCGCTTTACCTGGACTGACCCGTGAGAACTCTGGAGACCTGCGCGTCCCTACGTTGACTATAGGGCGCTGCAGCTGTCTGGGCCACTGACCCTAAGGAAAGGGGGACGCATGTGACGGTGGCTGGGAAAACAAGCTGGCATGGAGGGCCCAATGCAGATGGGGAGGGAGTCTTTCAGGCTGACTGGTCACATGTTGTTACAGAGCTCTCACAAAGCCAATGCCGTGCCAGGTGGGAGTTCTGTTCTCAGGGTTTCTACGCGGCCACCCTCCACAGGAGTGTCAGAGCACCTTGTGGTCATGCATCATGCCACACGACTCTGCATGGGTCACACTTTCTCCTCCTTTCCCCAGCAGAGACCTGTGTGTGGTGCAGTGTTTGGTTTGGCAGGGCTCTCCGAGGCTGGCGAAAGTAGGTTGAAGTGCACCTTTCACTTGGTGTAGAAACTGGCTAGGGACTCCTAGCTAAAGCCTCATCTTGCCACTGGCCACAATGCCTCAATCACACAATGCCACTTCTCTGGCGAGCTCTGAGTCTACACAGTGCCTCTGGGCTGTGGCTGGCCTAGTGGCTTCCAGAATGAGGACTAGAATGTGAGCTCTCCTTTGCAGCATACAGGGTCGCTGTTCCCCCTCTTTTTCCACCCACAGGCAGAATACATTTTGTTGTGTGCACTGAGACAAGTGAAGATGTGCACCACCATATAAACACGCAGATCACACAGAGCCAGCAGCTAATCATCTGAGCAGAACCCAAATCTCTCCTGAGTGCTGTCTACCCTGCACGCTTACTTTGAAATAACTCCTGTTTTGAAATAACAGAGCATGCGTCTACACAGCGAGCCTGGTTACTTCGAAATGACTTTGAAATCTGTCACCCTCATTTCATGAGGAGCCAGGGAAAAGCGTTCCTCCTTTGACTTCCCACTGCAAAGACAACGCCTAAAGCTGAGAAGTTGTTTCAACTTCAGCTACGCAATTAACATAGCTGAAGCTGCGTCTCAACTCGACTCGAGCTCGTAGTGCAGACGTACCCCTGGAGGGCTGCCCAAGTGCTCGGCTTACAGGGATACGTCTGTGCTGCAGTCCAAGGGGTGACTGCAGATGGGACAGAAGGATGGCTAGAAGCGATGGCCCAGGCTAGAAATGCAAGTACAAACCAAGGGTCCAGAGGGCTCACCGAGCATCCGCACAACTATTTCTATCCATTCTGGCCTGGGTAAACAGAACCCAGGTTTGCCTCCCTGAGCTGCAATCGCTGCTTAGCTTGCACACCCACAGCACTTGGACGTTAATGCTGCAAAAGCTGCCCAGCTCTGGCTTTGAACGGGTGACTTTGCAGTTAAAGGCTCTGTAGCCCATTGCTCATCCCCTGAGCCTCTCGCTCCCTTTTTAACAGAGCGTTTCTTCTGGTCCAGGCTTCTTGTGCGCTGGATAACGCCTCGCCTCCAAGGAGCCTCTCAGAACAAAGGCTGATGTAACCATGGCATTCCCCTTGCTGTGCACGTAACCGCAGAGCAGAATTCTTGGCAGCACCCCACACCACTTCCCCTTTGTCGGCATGCTGCACTGTTCTCGCCTTGCCTGATCCAGCCCTTACCTCTAGTGGTTACCATCCTGTGCTGTATGGAGGACAGCCAAGCTGCCATGAATCCACAAGGTCTGCTTTCAAGTGATTCCACGAGGCTTGTATTTACCCGGAGGGCTCAGAAGTTGAGCTGGACTAAACTGTTGGGGATGAATTCACTGAAAAGTGCACTTTCCAGGAAACCAAAGCTCCTCTCAGATTTGAGTCGAATGCAATGAATGGCTTTGGGTGGGGGGAGGTGTTAAATTTTTTTCAAGGGGCATTATTAAAACTTCTAATTTCAACTTTCTGAACAAAAATGCTGAAACTGTTTTTAATGTCAATTTCAACTAGCATTTTGAGAAGTTTCATTGGATCCAAACAAACTGGTGTGGGGGTGGGTGGGTGTGTGTTTTGTTTTGTCAGTGAGAAACCAAAAAAAATTCAGTTTTTGGTTCAAAGGTAACCAAACTTTTGTGCATGGATTTTGTGGTTTGGCCACCAAACCCAATTACTCTCGCTCAGTGGCTCTCTACCTTTCCAGACTACTGTATCCCTTTCTGGAGTCTGATTTTTGTCTTGTGTAGCCCCAAGTTACACCTCACTTAAACTACTTACTTCTGTATTTTGTGTCTGATTTTGTAAGTGTCACACATTCTATTACTCATTTTACCATTATAATTATGAATCAATTGGAATATAAATATACATACTTCTGTGTAGTCTACAAAGCAGTGTAAACTTCAAGTCACTGTTTGAACTGACTTCACTAATGGTTATGTAGCCTGTTGGAAAAACTGGACACCTGTCTACATAAATTGCATAGGGGTGCATAGACCAGTGGTTCTCAACCAAGGATAGATTTGGGGTGTGTGCGTTCACACATACGGTCCTAGCTCCTGGCATGCCTACAGAATCGTGGACTTTTATTTTAAATCTTACTAGCAGATTAACCCCGTATTGCTGGGGTCCTTAACTAAACTGAGTTTCCTCCCCCTCCCTTTTTTTTAATACAAGGAAAACACAAATGCTTTATTTAAATAGTGTTATGAAATTTAATTTTTATTTAGGATTTCTTTAAAAAAAAATTCCATCTAATGTTTTTAAATTGGAATTCCGTCGTGGGTGGGTGGGTGTGTGTGTGTGTGTGTGTGTGTGTGTGTTTTCTTTTCTTTATCCCTGTAAGGTCTAATCCTTGGCTATGCTTTAACAAAAAAGGCTACAGTCAACTTATTGGAAACTAATGTTTTTTCTAGTTTTTCCAAAACCTGTAAGTATTGAATTAGTTGGGTCGAAACAGAGCACTACTCCAAATGTCTCCATTTTTATCTCTTTTTGGTAAGGTTTATTGAGAAGCAATCCTATTCTAGATCCATCCTATGTTTCTGTCTCCTCTAGGTTCAGTCTTTTTCGTTCAACATTCGCTCAGTTACGCCAATGTAGAGGACAGTGCTTGATGTGATGGTCCTGTTTGGGTGTGGGGTGGTTTTTTTTTTGGTTGGTTGGTTTTATGAGATGCAATCTCACTTCAGCCGTTTTTCCTGACACAACCAAAACCCCAATCTTTCTTGAAGTCAGGACAAGAGGAAGCTGCATATGAAACATGGTGGTTCTGTCTCTTACCACCTAGGAGGAGTTCTTAGTCAAACAGACAAACTCTCTTTAATATCTAGTAGACTGTCCCTTCTGCTAGGTTAGTGCTGTCTTGCTTGGGCTAACTTGGCAGGTGGAAGGCCTGTGGAAGGCCGCTCAGACAGCAGCTGGGTTCCTGGTGGGCTTGGATGGGGCCTTTCATCACCAGGTCACTGGCTCACATGTTGGGTGGTGACTGACGGGTGTCAGAGGGAGAGTATAACATCCACCTCGCCATGGCAGCTGGGGTCTGGGTCACAGCCCCTACCGCTACCTGTGGTGGACTGCAGAGAGAGCAAAGAAGAGCCGTAGACCCGATTCTCTTCCTAACTCAAGGTGAGCCCAGCAGGCCATAGCCTGATCCAGTGCCCCCTGCAATCAAAGGGAGTCTTGCTGTGGATTTCAGTGGGTGTTGGGGAGTGCCTGGAGGTGGGTGGAAGACGCCTGCCCTTGTGGCTACATTAATAGGACCGAGGCCTCCAGGGAGGCACCTTTCTCCCAGGGCTCTCTTTAAGAAGCGTGCATTTCTCTGACCCAGGGCCAGAGGCAACTGCCGTGACTCGCCTAGCAGTTTGTTGCAAGAGGTGGGTGGGGCTGAGGGGGGAAGAGCAGCATTTTTGTGGCCGTGTGTCAGGCTTTCTTCCTTAGAGTGGGTGAGATGCTGCTGACCTTCAGGTTCCCTCAGGAAACCGACCTTTTCCTGGGGCAAGGCCAGAGGCCTGCCTCTGCCTCTTGGAGCCTGCCCAGGGTCCAAACAAAGCCCATCAGGGTGGTGCTCTATGGGCCTGAGCTGCCTGAAAAGGGGGGGGGCTCGGAAGCTTTGCTGCTCCCCCCCCCCCCCAAGTGACCAGCACGAGGAGGATGCTGGGGTTGTGGTTGGGAGAACTGGTGGGTGGCTGAGGGGCTAATAAAGCGGATCGGGCCCTCTCCTAGTGTGTTCCACTCAAGGATCAGACCACACGTGGGGTGTTCTGGGGGGAGGGATAGCTCAGTGGTTTGAGCATTGGCCTGCTAAACCCAGGGTTGTGAGTTCAATCCTCACAGAGGCCATTTAGGAATTTGGGGCAAAAATTTGTCAGGGATGGTACTTGGTCCTGCTGCAAAGGCAGGGGACTGGACTCAATGACCCTTTCAAGGTCCCTTCCAGTTCTAGGAGATAAATTAATGGAGATTGCCTATTTGGCTGAAAGCACACAGGTATTGTTAGTTGTTAATGGCTTGGCCTCCATTTTTAACTCCAGTCCCACAGCCTCCCTGGGAGGCAAGGCCAGTAATGGAACTTACCTCATATAGAGAAGGGAAACTGAGGCAGAGAAAGGGACAGTCCATCTCTTTCACATAGGATGCCTAAACACACCCACACGTAGCTCCAGAGGCTCAGAGGGGGTGTACTTGGCTCTGCCAATCAGACCTTGCGTGCGCGCTCACAGTCGGTGACATGCAGAACCCAGTTATATGGATTCCCACTTGAGTTCTACAACTGCTAAGTGACGGGAGATCTCAGCTGTGTGTGTGTGTTTTGGGGTCCCCAGGGAGTCTAGTTTAATAAAGGACCAATGTCCTGTATTGCTGTTGTCCTGTTGTGGGCTGTGTTCGTTGCTGTCTGACCCTTTTTGTATCTCTCCCAAGCAAAGAAACACTGTTTTACCCTGTTGCTCATGTCTCTGATGCTGGCGAATACATCTGGCCAGCAGATCAGCACATCTGGTTAGTATGTGGATGCTGCTACTTGTCCAGGGCTCTGGGTCTGCAGTCACACATTCTGTTTTAATGAAGAGCAAAACTGTGTGTGTGTGTGTGTGTGTGTGTGTGTGTGTGTGTGTGTGTGTGTGTGTGTGTGTGTGTTTTTCTAAACAGCAACTAACATGTATGTTCACCCTTCCCAGTCTTTCACTGACTTGCCCAGCCACAGGAAGGATGTGACACCCTCACAGCAGGTGTTAATCTGTCACAGAGCACGTTTGGTGCAGTTTTGCCCACATGTGCACCCAGTCTCTGGCTTCAGTGACATCCTCCTCTCCAACTCAGGCCTGTGTTACAGGGCCTGAAAGAGGGGGCAGAATTCTGCCCCCTGGAAATTCAACATTGTAACCAGATCAATGGTGCCTCTCTGGCCACATCATTGTGTGTGTGTGTGTGTGTGTTAAACCACAGAAAACCTAGAGTTGAATACTCCACTGCTCAGTCCCTGCAGAGGAAGGCAGATTTTTTTTTTAAAAGAACTTGGGTCTTATTTAAACACCAAAACAAGGGACGGATTTTTTTTTCTTTTCCCAAAAACACTCAGCATTCAGCTACTCCCACTGGGACGCTTCCAGCTGGATTTTTCAAAAGGCTGCAGCATTACAGCTGCATGGGAAATGGCTTGGATTTTTGTTTAATTGTTGTTTTTATGATAATTTAAAAGGTTTTTTTTCCCCCTAAACTTTCTACAATTTTTTTTTGGGGGGGGGGGGGTGATGGCTGCTGAAAACTTATTTAAAAAAACCCACTTCATTTTTTGGGGGGAGGGGGACTGAAAACTATGGAGCCCCCCCAAAAAATTTTTTCTGAATTTTTGCCCAGTCTACCGAAATCCTCAGGTGCTGGTTACTGCAAATAGAAATATAGTTGCAGTTCAGCTGCTCCAAAATGGAAACATTTTCAGTGTTTCTGCAGCAACAACAGCAAAAACTTAATCAGAAATGGACAGTGCCAGCAAACATTTCTGCTTTGACAAAAACACTATTTTGTTTTAAAATGAAAATGGTTTTTGACGCGCGTACTCACAAGTAATTTGGAAGCAGCCGGCTTCACTCGGCACCCAGCAGGCTGCCGGGTTGCTCTTGTTGCCCTCAAAGACAGCAACTCCCCCAGACCTATGGAAGGAAGTGCCCATGTGGAGCAGGGTGGTTATAATGGGCATCAGCAGGCTACAGATTGTGACGGGCTTCCGTTCTTCTGGGTCAGGTCCCTTGATTCTGGCCTCCTCTTGCCTAGGTTGACATGGGTCAAGCTACCTACTCCCTTATCTGCACACACATACAAACCCAAATGCTCTGGGACGTTTTGGCCCCGTCTGAGTATCATGCACACTGAATCCTGGCTCCAAGTCCCATGGCTGGTGCAGAGCTGGCTCTCTGGGGGGTGTAGGCAGCAGCAGGAGAACCATGGCCCAAAGCAGCCTGGGGGGGGGGGGGTAGGGGGGGGGTGTGTGTGTGTGTGTGTGCATGCTCCTGACACAGCTCACTTATGTTTCAAGCGCTCCCGGCTGCATTACGTGATGCCAGTCAACACCCCATTTGCATGTGGGGACACATCCTACCTTTGCTAAGCATGTTCGTGTGCGAACCGGGTGGCTTTATTTGCATGTGACTCTGCAATGCCTAGATACGGCTGGAGTCAGAAGCAGAAGTGCCAGAAAACTAGAGGGGAGGGATTTTGGAGGGAATGATCTGGTGGCAAAGGTCCGGTAGCCAGGAGATCTGGGTTCTCTCCCCTCCTCTGCCACTGAATGCTCTGTGAGCTTGGGCAAGTCACTTGCTCTGTGCCTCAGTTTCCCCACCTGTAACAGGGGAATAGTGCTGCTTCTCTACCCCACAGGGGACTCATGGGGCTTAATTACTGTTTTAAGATCAGTGATGTTGCACATTTTTTAGACTCTGTAGATGGAGTGTGAGGCTGCCACCTTGGCACAGGGCAAGCTGCCATTTTCTCCAGGAGTGAGGGCATTCCTGCCTTGCACAATGGGACTGGCTACCTTAGCGATGTCCTTTCAGGAAACTTCCAGCAGTGGCCTTTCCTGAATCAACAAGTGGCCCCATGTGCCAACGCCATGTGTCTGTGAGCACCTGTAGCTGGGCTGACTGACTAGCTGCCGAACACACAAAGGGCCTTCCTTTGTACCCAAAGCTTCTTTTCAGCGCCAGGCTGGATCATTTACGTGCGGGTGCCTGGGCAGCACAGCGAGGGGTTAAACAGCCTGCAACAGGCCGAGCAGGGTTCGAGGAGAGGCCAACCGGGCTGGTGTCCAGCTTCTCCCTCCCTAGCCTCCCGAGTTGCCAAGCAGAATAACTACAGCCTCCTTAGCAACAGTCAGATTACACCATCCAGCCGCCACTCCTCCTCCTTCCTGCATTCCAGACTAGCAGAGCTTTTACTGTGGCAGGATCCCGCTGACGGCAGCCTCCGGGACAAACCTGTCATGCCCTGTGGATTGCAACAGGGCCACCCTGGTTACTGGCTTCATAGAGGAGACCAATCCAGCCCAAACCTGCACACTGCATGCCTCCTGTCACGTGCAGGGCCTGGTGTGCATGTGTGCGGAGGAGACCCTGGAGTTCAAACTACCATGTACAGGGTGCTGAGGAAGGGAGGGAAAAAATACCCAGCAGGGAATTTCCCTCTGGCCGTTACAGCTGAAGTTGCCGCCGGTCTGTCTGCTCGCTTGGGAGTGGGCGAAGACCCACCCTAAATTTCTGCGCTGCCGGGAATGGATGATGGGAGTGCTTCTCATCCCCCCCCCCCCCCCCCCCCCCCCCCCCCCCCGGTGATCTGTTTTTTCCATGTACCTGTCTGGCACAGAGCCAGGGTACAGCTGTGGATTCTGGTGCACCCTTTACAGGCCTAACCATAGGACAGCGCTCGCAAACCGGTGCATCAGGGTGTCCTGGGTGAATTGTTTGCAATTTTACTATGGCCCCAAATGCAGCCATTGCAGAATTCCCCGGGACTGTATTAGACTCTGCTGTCTCCCTACAGTACCTAGTTTTCCACCCTTCCACAGGTGGCAATTACATAAGGGAAAATGTTTTGAGAGCCTCTTGTTTAAAACATTCAAACCCTACACTCGTCCCCCTCGCTCCGGGAGCTTCCTCTGAATAAGGTAATTTTTAGAACTGATTTGTATTTCCCTATTGACGTTTTCCTGCGGGAATTGGGGGGGAATAATAATCGATCTGCAGAGCAAACAAACCAAGTGTCTTGTTTTTGTCTGGCTGTCTTGTATGTGACACACTATTGCTGTTTATCCGTAAAGGGGAAGTCAGACTCCCATAAGACTCTACTCCGTAAGAAAGCCATTTCAGACCAAACAGGATGCCTATTTTAATTCCCGCACTGAGATGCTTTTCTATTTGCTGCCTTCGAGGTTGGAGTTTTTCTTTTTAAAATCGTAATGACTTGGTTACAGAAAAGCCAAGCAGCTTAAAACGTTGCCACGGCTGCCTTTCCCCTTTGAAACGTACCTGCATACACCGTGTGGCTCTAACGTGTGTTACGTGTCTAACCCAAGGGTGCCCCAATCTCTTTGATGCAAGCCCTGAGTAAGGGGCAGGGTACAGCTGTGCTGCTGGAGGAGCAGACCACAGACTAGACTGTGGCACTTCCTCTCGAGAAAGGGGAGAAACATGCATAAGCCTGTATCCGTGTGGTGTAAATTACTCCCCTCCCCCCCATGCTAGTTCAGTTGTGCTGGGTGGAGCCCACAAGTTCTCTTCCCAAGGCTGTTAAAGGGCACCCCTCTCTAGTCTAGACCCCCGTCCAGCCAGAAGGAATCTTACACAGATCCCTGCCTACACGCCTTCCAAAGAAGCAGGGAAGTTTGACGTAACTGACTGGTTTTCCTGATACCCTAGGCCCATGTTGGGACTGAGATGCCTTGGCAGGAGCTGTGTCTGGAGGACTCAGGCTGGAGCAGGAGGGAGAGCTACAGGCTGACTCATTTGGACAGTCAGAGATATTTTGGGGAGGGTGAGCAGGACTGATTAGAGCCGAGGACGGTACAAATGCAATCAGACCTCGGGAAAGCCACTTGGTTCACGCGGAAAGCAGTTATGGAAGAGAGACAGGAGTGCATTAGAACAAGCCCTTCGCAGAACTGGGTTTGGAGGAGGAACAAGTCAGAATGTTTGTAACTTGGCCTTGGAGAACTTGCTGCAACTAGGACGTGTGCTGCTAGGATGTGTGTGTGTTCTTGTCCCTCATTTTATGTATATACATTATAGAACTTAGTTGTATACAGTTAGGTTTCTAAATAAAGGATGTGACGACCCCCCCACGCCCCACCCCCAGCTCCGGAGAGGCCAAGCACCTGGAGCTCCTTTTAAAATTTGTCAGGGGTGAGCGCTCGGTGAAGTCACTGCTTTAGGTACAAAATGAGAATTTAGGCATCTAATTATAGCGATCTTCACTTGACACTTGGACCCTGCAGTCCAAGCAATTAGCATTGATACTATGTAAAGGTTGAAAGATCAAGCACTAAAAATATCAGGAAACTTCAAATCTAAAAGCTGTTCCGCAACACAAGTTGGCCACATCCTGTATATTTTGTAGCAACTGTATATCTTCTAAGCGGGCTAAGATTTGCTCTGGACAAGGGGAAAAGGACTGGAAAGCACAGTGAGGCTACACGACATGGTTTTTGTGCAAAAACCCACGGAGCGTCCACACCTCAAGTGTGTCTTTGCGCAAGAAAATTTACAGCAGAATGGCAGAACGGAGGGTTTTTTGCGGCGTAGGTATACCTCTTTCTATGAGGAATAACTCCCTTTTTCCATGAGTTCTTGTGCTAAAAGGCATGTGTGGATGCTCCACAGGGGTTTCTTGTGCAAGAAACCCCTATCGGAAAAAGCACAGGTGCTCCGATAGCCATTCACAGAATGGCTATCGGAGCTTTCTTCTGCAAGCGTGTCCATGCAGTGTGGACACACTCTTGCGCAAAAGCGCATCGCTTTTGCCATGTGCTTTTGTAGTGCGGATGCGCTTTTGCGGAAGATCTCTTGCACAAAAAGCCTGTAGTATAGACATAGCCTGAGTGAAGAGTCCTGTAGCGCCCTTAAACTCCCACCCTACAAACTGATCCATGCACACGTGCGCTGATGCCTGTGAAGGCCCGTCTGACTTCACAGGGACTACTTGCAGGCGCCTCTGGATTCTGAGGCTTTAACTTTTGGAATAGGGTGACCCTGAGTGCTTGTTCTCACAACTCTGACACTTTGTGTATTTAATGTCTTAGCAGTGGGTGGCAGTTTCTAAGGGATGGGATCGGGAGGAGAATAGAAAACTTCAAAGCTGGAGGATAATGGCTTAAGCGATCCCTTGCCAGGCACTGGAACAATTCACCAAGGGTCAGCGTGGATCTCCATCATGGACACTTTTTAAATCAAGTTGGGCAGTTTATCTAAAAGCTCTGTGCTAGACAGAATTGGGGGAAGCACTCTGGCCTGTGCTATACGGAGAGCAGCCTAGATGTTCACAATGGAACCTTATGGCCTTGGACTCTGTGACTCTGAAATGTCCACAGGCTCTTGTGTGTATGTAAGAGGAATTTTGCCGGGTGTAGCTGCATGGTCTGGATGTAGGTAACATTGCAAACCCATAATGCAGATGGGGGAGGGGAATTATCATGTACTTTATTTGGGGTAATTTATCAAAAAAGGCTACACTGTTAGGAGTCCCACTTTGTGCCATAACAACCTGCCTGCATTTGGAGTTTGCGCCAGTGCAAGGGCTTGTCTACACTAAAACGATTTTGAAATCACTATTTTGGGAGTGAATCAATTTTAGTTTCCTCACCATGAGGCAGCCTTGAAATTAGTCTGAGGCAGGCTCCATTAGGTAGGGTTACCATATCTGAACTTTCAAAAAGACACACTCCTCTCAGGAGTGTATCGTCTGTATCCGTATCTACCAACTCGCATTGTATTAATGTGTGAGATACTCTCAGGGGTGTCCTCTTTTTTGAAAGTTCAAATATGGTAACCCTAGTTAATGTGGACATGGCTACCTCGACTTAGTACCCCAGGAAGCACTGGGGTGTAATTACAGGCAGTCCCCGACTTACGCGGATCCGACTATGTCGAATCCGCACTTACGAACGGGGCTTTTCTTGCCCGGAGCTCACGGGCGGCGGGTCGCCACCCGTGTCCTCCAGGGCGAGAAAAGCTTCTCCCTGTCTCCCTGGTCTGCTGGGGGGGTCTAGCAAGGCCGCTGGACCCCCCCAGCAGACCAGGGACACCCGAGCAAAGCCTGCCGCCTGGGCAGCTTTGCTCATTTGCCCCGGGAGCAAAGCCGCCCAGGGCAGCGGGACTCCCACCGCCTGGGCAGCTTTGCTCCTGTCCTCCTGGTCTGCTGAGGGGGTCCAGCAAAGCTGCTGACCCCCCAGCAGACTAGGGGCAGCCTGAGCAAAGCCGCTGCCTGGGCGGCTTTGCTCGTAAAGCTGCCCAGGCGGCGGCTTTGCTCCGGTGTCCCTAGTCTGCTGGGGGGTCCAGCGACTTTGCTGGACCCCCCCCAGCAGACCAGGGGGACAGGAGCAAAGCCGTCCAGCGGCAGGGGTCCCGCTGCCTGGGTGGCTTGCTCGGGTCTCCCTGGTCCGCTGGGGGGGGAAGGGG
Organism: Pelodiscus sinensis; assembly: GCF_049634645.1. Taxonomy (NCBI): domain Eukaryota; kingdom Metazoa; phylum Chordata; order Testudines; family Trionychidae; genus Pelodiscus; species Pelodiscus sinensis. The sequence goes on along the minus strand of NC_134719.1, from coordinate 61,664,762 downwards.
GCGCAGCTAGTGCGCCGCCCCCCCCCCCAGCAGACCAGGCTTTTGTTGCGGATGCCTTGGGTAGAGCAGCTGGGGTGCTGCAGGTTGGTCCTGTGGGAACCTACCGGGCAGCGCCCCAGCTGTTCTGTCCCAGGCTCCAGATTCAGCAGCTATTGAAACTGATCAGGCTGATTCAGGAAGCTGGGGGCAGAGCAACTCTGCCTCCGGCTTCCTGTAGTCAGCCCCTGGTCAGTTTCAGTGGCAGCAGCTGAATCTGGAGCCAGTTCCGACTTACATACAAATTCAACTTAAGAACAACCTACAGTCCCTATCTTGTACGTAACCCGGGGACTGCCTGTAGTTTGAATGACTCCGAGGAGTAGTTACTTTAAAATAGCAACACCGGAGCATCCACACTATTTCAAATGAGCGTTTTTCTGGATGAAAGCAGTACAGCTTTTGAAATAAGAGGCCAGTTATTTTGAAAGAACGGCTTTTTTTAGTGTGGATGCTCCGCTTATCAAATCGACCTAAGGGGAGTTATTTTGAAATGAAGCCCTGTTGCATAGCAGGGCACAGAGACTTAGTACATGGCCAGCTGAGATGTAAATCTATAGTTGGACTAGATTACTGTGCACTGACCATGTGAACCCTGCTCCAATGCACTAAAAAGTCACATTGCACTACAGAACTTTTGGGCCTGGTAGCAGGGCTAATGTGGCCAGTTATTGTGAGCTAGAGCCCTGCAGATTACACCCTGCCTAGCCAAATGCTCAGTCGCTATATAGAAAATACCAAGTCCGTGCACTTCCACAGACTTTTTTTTAAATATAGACAAGGCCTAATTTAGGGGCTAACCTCTACCCAGTCCTGCAGTTACACACCTGTGCACAACACCAGCATTCTGATATGGTAGTATTTCCCCTCCCCCTTCTCCTTTGCACAGGTATAAATGACTAAACATGGTACATGGCTCTACTGACCTCCTCAGAAGAGCGTGCAAGTTCTTCCATTGGACCACAAGAGTTATACTAGCCACATGTGTACTGGGCTATTTTTCATTGCACGCCTGCTAGGAAATGCTTCTCATCAGGGCAAGTTTCACATTGAGCTGGCTGCTTTGTAACTTGCCTAAGAAGGCCTCATTAGGATGTTTTGCTCCCTTTACTCTTCCAGAGCTCCAAGACTGGAGGGATTTTGCTCAAACTTCCTGAACCTGCCCCCCCCCCGGAGGGGGGGGAATCCCCTTCAGACAGAAGCTGCGAGTCGAGAGCGTTTCCTCCCCAAATGTGAATGATCTGGTAAGTTATGAAACGTTTGAAAACACTGGGTTAAAAGTGATACTATTTTGCAAATGTAACCACAGATGTCTGGGCCCATGCATGCTTCTAACCTGGGTAGGTGGATACAGATCATACCATAAAATGAATTGACCAGTTTGAATGATTAAAAAAGGGTCAACCAACAAATACTGTTTCTATCTGACTCTCTCTCTTTTTTTTTATGCTTATAATGTTATTCACAAACTTTGTCCCAAAACAGCTTATGCAAAGAGACTTGGTAAATGATGGATCCTTCACAATGTGTTATAAAATACTGATGTTCCTATTTGATACCAGCTGATCTCTGCATAGGGATGATCCTTTCCTACAGCCTGAGACAGCTTTCTGGTGACTTGAGCAGGTTCCATGTGTCCACACAGGCTACATTTAATTGATAACTTTTGTGAGTCTGGCTTGACCTAGGTAAAAAGCCATGTAATCAATCGAGCACGACTCCTTTGGTTACGTTTTTCTTTCTGGCTGATCTGAAACTTGGGCTGGGTCTGGTGTAAGCTTCCCCAAAGCTCACAAGTCCTTTTTGGAGGCACTTTCCAGAGAGCCTGGTATGCTTTAAGGCGTAGGGAGGCCTTGCTGTGAATCTTGGAGGCTTGGCTGAATGTTGTTCTGAGAGGGGAGGCCTCATCATTCCTGAGTGCTGTGTGAGAAACTGATAATAAGTTCTAACTAGAGATTGACTGGAACTAGCAGCCTTGTGATTTGCATCTCCCTCTGGAGCTAAAATTTGTGGCTCAGCCCCATCTCTAGATCTCATGACCTGTGAACTAAAACCCTCCTGCATTGCAAAACTTCTGTTCAGATGCACATTCCAAAACACTGGAGGCAACGCAGTTTTTTGCCATCCACCTGTAATGCACTGAAGAATATTAGCCAGTCAAATCGGCGGACGCCTGAGCAGCCCTGCTTCTGCTAGTCCCCTCTCTAGGCAGTGTTTCCCAATTGGTGCTCTGTGGAACCCCGGGGTTCCACGAAGCGGAAGTAAGGGTTCTGTGAGAATGTGGCATTGCCCCGCCCCCTCTTAAAGAGACAGTATTTTGCAAGTTTCTTTCTTTTTTTTTTTTTTTTTTTTTTGCTCAACCAATTCTGGCAGGGCTTCTTTTTTTTTTTTTTTTTCCTTTTCCTTACCAAATTTTACCCTGGGAACCCCTAGGTGTTCCTTGAAATTATTTTAAGCTGAAAAGGGTTCTGTGGCCAAATAAAATTGGGAAACACTGTTCTAGGCTGTCTCCAGACTCCTTTTGAGAGCCTAAGGTGCCCTGCCTCTTCTTGATGAGCGCCCTGGCACCTCTGGAGCCTTGGCCCAGGAACTCCTGGCTCAGCCCCAGAGGCCTTGTCAGCACAGTATCTTGCATCCGTTCTACAGCGCGGCTGCTAGCCATAACACTGGGCTCGGGCACGTCCAGCGCCACGTTATGAAACTCTGCCCTGAGCACCAGTGCTGCAACCTGGGAATGACACTTAGTAGAGAGAGGGGGCGGGGAGCCTACACGCTTTGCCTATCATTCCAGGAAGCCTATGATCATAGGAGTGGACGGGATCCGCTCCCCTGCACTCATGGCAGGACTAAGTGTTACCTCGACCATTCCTAACCTGCTCTTAAAAATCTCCAAAGATGGAGGCTGTGAACCCTCCCTAGTCAAGTTATTCCAGTGCGTAGCTTGTCAGGCACTTTCATCGCTAAAACTTTTGCCGCTCGGGGTGTGAAAAAACACCCACCCGAGTAACACAAGTTTTAGTAGAGATGCTAGTACTGCCCCTCACTGTGGTGCCTTTATTTTCTTGCCAGGAGAGCGGTCTCCCAGCAATAAAGAGCAGCCACAGTGTACCCCTTACAATGGAACTGCACTGTTTTAAGGTGCAGAGCACAGACCTAATCTTAGGCCAGGTCTATAATAGACCCAGAAGGTCGGCTTAAGATACGCAACTCCAGCTACGTAAACAACATAGCTGGAGTCGACATACCCTGAGATGAGCTTAGTGCCATCTTCACAGTGGGAGGTGGATGGGAGCAGATGCTCCCAGCAACTTCCCTTACTTCTCATGACTATGAGGTGTACTGGAGGTGCCCTCAGCATTTGATCTAGTGGGTCTTAACTAGACCTGCTAAATCAAATGCCAGAAGATCAGTCTCCAGCTCATAAGTATAGATGTCACATGAGGAAGGTTCTTTCTAAAGTGGAATCTAATCGGACCTTGCAGCATTTTGAGCTCATTGCTGCTTATCCTGTCCTCAGAAGTTAAAAAGAATAATTTTTCTCCCTCCTTGTAAATCACCTTTAGGTACTCAAACTGTTATATTTTCCCCCCTCAATCTTCTATTCACCAGACTAAACAAATCCAGTTTTTTCAGTCTTCCTTCATAGGTCCTGTTTTCTAGACCTTGAATCATTTCTGTGGCTCTTCTTTGGACTTCCACTAATTTATCCACATCCTTCCTAAATGTGGCACCCACAGTTGGATGCAGTACTCCAGCTGAGGCCCAATCAGCACAGAGTAAAGCAGAAGAATTATTGCTCTCAATCTTTCTACTGTGCCCCTTTCTGATTTTTTTTGTCTTAAACTATCTGCTTACAAAATCAGACACCAATACAGAAATGTCTCACACTATTACTGAAAAATTGCTTTCTCGTGTCCGCCATATAATTAGAAAATAAATCAACTGGAATAGAAATACTGTAATTTTCAGTGGCTAGTATATAGATCAAACAAGTTGGCACTGACTGTGCTAGTGTTTTTTATGTAGCCTGTTGTAAAAGTAGGCAAATGTCTAGATGAGATGACTTACACCCTGGAAAACCTCTGTGTATTTCCAGGAGCGCGCACAATCTTGGTTAAGAAACTCTAGCTTCTATCACTCATGCTAATACATCCCAGAACAATCACTTTTTTTGCAACACTGTGCCACTGTTGACTCATAGTGTGTTTCTGAGCCGCTATGACCTCCCGTCTCCTTTCTGTGGTACTCCTTCCCAGACAGTCCTTTCCCATTTTTGTGTGTGCAACTGATTTGTTCCTTCCTCAGGCAAAGTCCTTCGCTTTTTATCCTTATTGAATTTCATCCTGTTTACTTCTTCCTACTCCTCCAGTTTGTCCAGATCGCTGTTAATTTTAACCTTTTCCTCCAAAGCCCTGGCAACCCCTCCCCGCTGGGGATTGCCCACAAACTTAGTGTGCCGTCTGTGCCACTATCTAAATCACTGATGAAAATATTGTACCAAACTGGTCCATAAAGGACCCCCCCTCTATTTGCCCTTCCAGCTTCACTCTGAAGTCCTGACAGCTGCTCTCTAGTTTTCGACCAGCTACGCCTCCCCCTTTGTAGTCGCTACGTCTAGGTTGTATTGCCATAGGTTCCTTGACCTTACCTCTTGTCTTCTGATACCGTCTCAAACTGAGTATCAGAGTTGAGTCTTGTACTGGGATCCCTGCATGATAGAGTAAACTGGGCTTGCTCCCTCTTCCGCAGGAGCTGTGCCCCTCAGAAAAACAGCAGGTGTGGGCCAACGACACCATTGCCTTTGCTGGGACCTGCCTTTGCTGGGACCTGGGCTCGAAGCCCCTTGTGTTTTAAAACCCCAGGAACTTTCTATAGAAAGAACAGGAAGCTACTGCATAACTCAGGTCTACTTCTCTGGGTGCTAGCTCCTGGGCCAGGAGAAGGTCCCAGTCAGCTATGGGGGAAACAGGGTCGCTCCGCGTGGAATGAGGAAGGGAGCCTGGCCAAGCTCAGGGAAGTGAAGAAGGGGCCTCCCCTGATTTCAGAACTGCCCCCATGGGAGACTGCTTGGTATGGCTGCTCCAGGGCTAAGAGCCCAGCAATGTTCCTTATAAAAAAGGGCCAATGGGCTACAATGTTCTGCGGGTGGCACCTGAGCAGTGACCGAACCTCCCCCCCCCCCCCCGGCCCAGGGCAGCTCCCCCTTTCTGACTCTGCCGTGCCTGGCTGTTTCCAGAGCGGGTTCCAGCCTGGTGCTATTTACTTGGGCTCTAGGAGCAGCCGGGGGCCCTAAGGGAGCAGCTCCGCCCAGCGTGCTGAGCCCGGGGCCCGGCCCGAAGAGTTTAGAGGGGAATAGACCTGACCAGGGAAGGGGAAACTGAGGCACGGAGCACAGCCGTGATGTGACCAGGGCAGGAACACGCTCCTGCCTCCCAGTCCCGGCCCTAGGGGCTGCCCCGCAGCGCTGAGCCCCTGCCGCGACCGCCTCGAGGCTGCAGGCCGGGGCCCGCCGGCGTGCCTCAGTTTCCCTGTAACCAAAGGAGCGCGGTCTCCGCCCAGCCCCGGGCGCGCTCCCCGCTTACCTGCGCCCCGGCGGCCCAGAAGTTTCGCAGCAGCCGGAGGAAGCGGGCGCCGCGGCTCTGGGTGTTTGCTGTCAGCGGCCGCGGCGCGCTCCGCCCCCCGTCCGGCCCGCCCTGCCTCCCCCCGGGGCTGCCCTGGCTCGGCCCCCGCCCTCTGCCCCACGCGTGGCGCTGGGGCACCCTCGCCCTCCGCACACCCGCGTGGGCTGGGGACAGAGCCACGCAGGAAACCCCGCGGCGAACACGCGCATCCTGGCCACGGGTGCCACCGGGGCAGACACCCCCGCAGTGGCCGGGGCACAGCCCCAGGCACATTAGCACAGTGCCCTGCCCCAGGCGCCCACAACACACACACACTAGCCACAGACGCGCTCTCCCTGCGGGGTGGCGAAGCCCTGGGATAAATTGCCTAGGGGGCTGTGGAATGTGGGTCCCTGGAGAGGGGGAGAGCAGGCTGGATAAACATCTCTGGGGGATGATCTAGATGGCGCTTGGGGTCCTGCTGCGGGGACTTGCTGGTCTCTGGTGGTGCCTTCCAGTTCTAGGATTCTGTGCAGAACCATGGGCCATACACACAGGCATACAGGACACACCGTACCAGGCATGCTGTCCACAGACATAAGAACGGCCGTACTGGCTCAGACCAAAGGTCCATCTAGCCCAGCATCCTGTCTGCCGACTGGCCAGCACCAGGTGCCCCAGAGAGGGGGGACCGAAGACAACGATCAAGCGATTTGTCTCCTGCCATCCCTCTCCAGCCTCTGACAAACAGAGGCCAGGGACACCATTTCTATCCCCCTGGCACAGACATATGTGCTACAGGCAGAGACACACACTAGTGCACATACATACCCCTCCAGAGAAATGCACGCACTCTAACTTATGTGGGGAGAGATCTGGTAGCTGTTTCCCTGAGTAAGGTGCTGTATTATTAACAGAACAGCTGGGAAACATACACAAACCGAAGGGGGCTGATGGGGGAAGAATGGGAATGGTGTGTGTGTGTGGGGGGGGGGGGGACGACGGACGACACACCAGCCCTATCCCCGGGATACTATGCAAGCATTGCAAACAACATGGCTGAGTGGTTCAGGCCTTCGCTTAATCTCAGCACATCTGAGCTCAACCTGTCCAGCAGCAAGAGTGACTGTACATTAGGAAATTTGGCACCCGGTGCAAAGGGCTCTCACCCAGCCTGGCTCTCGAGAGCGGGGCTACTTTGAGAGGGAGGAGGATTGCTGGTCAGAAGACCAGGGTGGCTGGAACGTGGCCAGGGGCGCTATTTCTCAGCCGTGCCTTTATCGACCGTGTTTTTGCAGCTGCAATATCGCGAATGACATGAACTGTAGTGGCAAGTCGTTGCTGGTACAAATTGCACTGGCAGTTATTTACATGGGGCGTTTGCAGGCCTTCATGTGGAGGGGGGAAATTGAGACCCAAGCTCGGGACCTTAACTTCTGCCTGTCCAAGCAGAGGCATGACCAGGGCTCGCAGCCCAGAGGGTGAACACTGCGCACCGGTGGAGGGACAGATGGATGGTTCTATGCCGAGTAGGAGAGTGTATCCTGGGCAGGATGACTACACACACAGGTGGGAGACGGAGGACTCCTTCATTATGGAATCTGGTCACCACGTGCCCAAGCTGCCCCCCATAGGCAGCTGGCAAGCGAGGGGCGTGTAACCATGCCGGCTGCTATCTCAGGCTGGAGCCACTCTGGCACACTGCACATCTCAGCTGGTGATTCAGGGACTTGAGTGTGTGAGCCAGTCTTGAGCCAGAGAAAAGAGGTTGCTGCAAGAGCAGGAAGGGGCTGCCTTTCCGCCAGAGAAACCGGCGGCTTGCCCCGGGGGCCACCTGCAAGGAGTGGCTGGGAGATGGCTGAGACTCAGGGATGTGATGCTGTCTCTGAGCCTGTGAGTGTATCTGCTTTCAGGGTGCATGCGAGCTGCTCTTAAAATAGGTGCCAGACTCGTTTGTGGTATGGGCACAATGAGCCATGCTGTTATCTGTGCTGAGGAGGAAGCTGTGTGGTTCTCAGCCAACGCTCTAAATGGAGTCCAGTGCAGGCTGATGGGTAGGATTTAGATTTATAAGAAGTAACAAGCCTCTGTCCTGGATCTTAGTTGTCTTTGATATATAAAAAAAACCCAGCCATTTCTCTAAACCAGCAATTGGCCACCCCTCCAATACAAAATGGGCAATACCCCATGTGACGTAGCGGGGGTGCTGTCTGCTCTGTAAACCGGTGCCCTCCTGAGTTGTGGTGTACGATTCCCACTGACTCATCCACATGTTGTGATGTAGTGTCAGTTCCTTGCTGATTGCTGGGCTGTGGGCTGTGGATGACCCCTACTGGCCTCTGTCTGTGAGCAGTGCCCAGCAGCTGGGCTGCCTAGGTCACGGAGACAAAGAGCCAACCGGTCAGACCGGTTGAGGGCAGCGAGGGAACTAAGGAAGTGAGTGTGCGGGGCAAGGAGCAGTCTTGGGCTGGAACCACAAAGGAGGGGGCTAAGAATCTAAGGGCCCAGGCACCCCATCTCAAGGAGGTCTGAGGCATCCAGGCCCAGACTCCTGTAGCCACAGCACATCTATGCTGTGCTGTATCCTGGAGAAGCAATAAACCCCGTCTATTCTACTGGCTGGTAGAGTCTGTTCGTGCTGCTACAGGGCTGCAGGATCAGAGGAACCCCAACTTGCTGTCACACCCTGATCAGCCCTCTCCCTTAAGGGGTGGGCCTCCTGCCTGGATGCTCAGATTTGGAATATTTGCAAGCGAGGGAAGGCGGAGGAAGGTGAATTCTGATGGAGACCAGTGGCTCCGTCTCTCTATCCTGAGAGATCCTGCTGGGAGACGCTGTCCTGATGTGTAGCATTTGAAACTTCCCAAGCTATGTGCCTCAATGCTCCTCTGTCGGGTTCAGTCCTACCCCATGCTCGCATGCACTGTCTTTCCCAGCAGCACTGGGAAAAGGCTTCCCGCCCCGGGGCGGTGAGAGGCCTCAGCAGGGTGTGGTAGGGAGCTCTCGTGACCAGTAGAGTCGCAGTCTGAATGCGCTCTTGCCCCTAGAGTCCCCGAATCCGAAGGCTGAATATCTCGCTAAACAAGATGCCGCAGTTCAGCCTGGAGAGCTAGGGCTGGGAGCAGGAATCCCCAGGTCTGTTAGGCCAGGCAAGTTTGTGCCATTACGAGGGTGCAAGAGACGGGAAAACCCCAACGTGCCGTCACAGGGACTTGATTTGCATGGGCTGCCCGCTGGCTCTGTTCTGTTTCCTCTTGGTTTGGTGTTCTGGGAGGCCTGGGAAGAAGCCTCCAGCTGGGCGTACGGCTCAGCTCATCCGTCAGTGACCTTGGCTGCCCGGGCTCTTTGCCACGCGATGCTAATTAGCCCGTCTCGTTCATCTCCCAGGATGGACCCTTCCTCCATTTGGGCCTCTGGAGAGCCCTTGAAAATGAATAACTTTGGAAGTCACCGTCTGAATTCGTATAGGGCCTCAGAGGTGGGGCGGGGGAGGAGGGGACAGATGTTCTGATGCCCTCTCCTGGCATCAGAGCCATGGGGCAGCCTGGTAGCTAATGGGGAAGGCTGGACAGTCTCTAGGTCCCTCCCTCAGCGGTTGGGGTAGCCCAGTTTTATGACCAGCGTAAGATCGCCCGAAAATGAGTCGCTTTAGAGATTCTCGAGCGGATGAGGGTCTGAATCCAAAGGGGCAAACTGATAAGGGGTGGTTGAACACATCTCGTGCAGACCACTCGCTGCTAGTGGAAGGAGTAGGAGTACAGGGGAGGGCTGGATCCTTTCAAGAGCGCTCAGCTCCCTTTTTAGCTACCCCCGGGAACTCCTGTGGTTCTCAGCAGCAGGTGAATTCTTTGTTCGCAGGGGGAGTTGCTGGGCATGGCTAACATCTGTAGATTTGGGCCACTTTGTTTTGGTGCCTCGCTAGGAGTTAAACTCTTTTGGACGTCTCTCTATTAGGGTTGAGGCTGCTCAGGCAAAGCACCCACGGATTTCAGCCCACATCGGTGTCAGCTGGTTTCCCTGCCTCTTGCGTTTTACGGGGGAGTCACATCCGGCTCTTGGCTCTCCCTTTCCTAACTGATTATGCTGCTCCACTGATGGCAGGCGTTAAGACAGGGAGCTCTGAGGTTCGGGCTCTTCTCAGAGATTCATAAGAACATCAGAACAGCCAGAGTGGGTCAGCCCAAAGGTCCATCCAGCCCAGTATCCTGTCTGCCGACAGTGGCCAGGTGCCTCAGAGGGAATGAACAGAAAAGGGAATCCTCACGTCATCCACCTCTGTCACCCAAACAGAGGCTAGGGACACCTTTGCTGTTCATCCTTGCTAATAGCCATTGATGGACCTATCCCACATGAATTGATCTTAGTTGAATCCTGGCCTTCACCACATCCTTTGGCGAGGAGTTCCACAGGTTGACTGTGCGCTGCCTGAAGAAAAACTTCCTGTTTGTTTTTTAAGCCTGCTACCTATTAAATTCATTTTGTGATCCCCTAGGGTGCATCTACGCAGCACCCTAAACTTAAAATACGATATGCAATTTGTACTATGCAGATTGCATATCTCGTTTTGATTCTATTTCAAAATAGCTTATTTTGATATTTGGCTCATCTACACAAGTTGAACGAGGGTTACAGGGATGCTGAAATAGAGCGCCCGTTATTTTGAAAAATATTTTGAAGTAACGGGCGGCTTGTTAAGATGCGGGGTAGTTATTTCGGGAAACCTCTCTACCCAAAATAGGCATGTAGTGTAGACGTACCCCTAATTCTTATATCATGGGAACAAGTAAGTAACTTTTCCTTATTTATTTTCTCCAAACCAGTTGTGATTTTTATAGACCTCTATCCTATCTCCCTTCAGTCGTCTCTTTTCTAAGCTGTAAAGTCCCAGTCCTAGTCATCTCGCCTCATATGGCAGCTATTCCATACCCCCAATCATTTTTGTTTCCCTTCTCCTGGACTTTTACCAATGCCCAAGGTATCTTTTTTGAGAGAGGGTGACCGCAGCTGCGTGCAGTGTTCAAGATGCGGGCGTACCATGGATTTATATAGAGGCAATAAGGTATTCTTGGCCTTATTCTCTATCCTTTATTAAATGATTCAGACACGTGGTGGTGGTGTGTTTTTTCCCTGTATGAACCCAGTGTGTTTCAGGATCTTGGGTTCTTGTCACACGTCTCTCCCAGGGAGGAGAAACTGGCCTGTGATGTTCCCGTTGTGTTCAGGACCCCTGGTCAGCACGGCATTTATGCATGAGCTCATCCCTGTGCAATATAGCACAGTAACTCCATAGCCCCTGCTGTGGAGTGTGTCCCTGCCTGCTCCCCATGTGTTATGTCAGGAAGACACAGCCTCAGGCACCAGGAGAGCTGAATCTGCCCTGGGGCCAAGTCAGGCAAGGAGGGTGGAGAGCGCAGGCCAGGGAAAGTCAGAGGGGTGGGTGGGTGGATGGGTGGGGGTGTGTGTGTGTGTGTGTGTGTGTGTGTGTGTGTTCTCCTCTCCCCGTGTGAACTCTAAAGCCTTAAAGATAAGGAGAGGTGAAAAGAACCCAGTGTTTGTGTTTCACAGGGGCTCAGGCAATTAATCTGGACATTTGTACTGCACAGTTCTGATTAATGGCCGTGGAGCTCCCCTGATTACGAGTCATTTTACCAGGTGCTCTGTGCTGAGCGTAGGGAGCGACGGTCCCCTTATCTCACAGCAGCGCAGTGATCTGAATCCGCCTTCCGGGATTGCGGGGGCTTTGATCTCAGGCCTGAGAACAGACCTCATCTATTTTTGTTTGTCCTTTGGGACAAAGATAATTGGGCCTGGAGGTCCTGGCAGAGACCGTGCTGCGGAGGGCGGGGAGAGAAGCAGGCGGAGGCTGGAGGAATAAGCTACAAGTGCCTGATGTTGCTGTGGGGTGCCCCCTCCTGGGGGAGCCTGGCACAACCCAGCGTGACCCTATAGGAAGCTGCATGCAGTTCTGCTCGGCCAGATGTATGGGCCAATCCGGTGGGATATCTGGGGTAGAGGTGGGATAAAGAAGACACTAAAGGGATAGCAGAGTAACCTGGGTGATTAGAACACAGGACTGGGAGTCTGCAGACCTGGGTCTCCTTCCTGCCTCTGCCACTGACTCGCTGTGTGGCCTTGGTCAAATCCCTTAATGTCTGCTCTTCAGCCATTGGAGGGACTTAGCCTAAGAGTAAGTTCAGGCCCTTTGCAGCTGGGGAGGCCTAGTCCGTGGTCTGTAGCAAAGTCATCCAGCACCTCACCACACTGGGGCAGCTAAGAGACCGCACTCAGAATGCGGCGCAGCAGGTGCTGGCCAACTGCTCCTGGCAATCAGGAGAGGAAGGGCAGGAGGGTATGTTATGATCCTGGTATGTGTTAGCCTGGCACCTGGCTTTCATTCCTTGCCCCACCCCGGCCTTTCTGCATGACAGGCAAGTCTGGCCTCCCTGTGCCTCAGTTCCCCATCTGCACAATGGGGACAACAGCCCTGTCCTGCCTCACAAGGCCTAGTGAGGTTAGCAGGCTAAAGACTGTGAGGCTCTCAGACACTGTCGTAATGGGAGCCATGTAAGTCCCTTAGCTGGAAAGGGTGGGATGGGGGGGAGGGGGAGAGAGGGACTGACTGACTCCCCCTCCCTCCCTGCCTCAAGCAGTGTGCCGAGCGTGGGCAGGCAGGTCTAAAGATCTTAACCTTGTTATACGGCACAATCAGCAGCAATTCTCCCCTCTCGGCGGCAAGAACGCTTTGGTGGGGAAAGCCCTTCCACTTTGGGGATTTCTGTAGCACCCTTCAGTGCGGTATCTAAGGGCTTCCTGGATAAACGACCTCTTCCGAGCTGATTGCAAGACGGCGCTTTCTGGTCTTCTGCCTCTCCCCAGGAGTCAGGCCACCTTGTCTGTGGCCGCACGGACTTCAGCTTGGCTTGGGATTGTGGAGCAAGATGCTTGCATTGGCTTCAACTGTGAGGGATAGAAGTTAGCTAACAGTAAAGATCAGCCCCCCCCCCCCCCCCCCCCCCCCCCCGATCAGTTCACAGAACCACAGGCCTGAAAATCCTCCGGCTTTTGGATTCATAAGTTTCATAAGTGCGATTTCCCCCTCCCTGTAATGGGCCAATCCCAGATCCAACCCCTCTTTCCTGTCTGTTGGGAACACTTACACGTAGGCCCAAACTTTGGGTGGGGTTTGTTTTTTTTTCTGACTCCTCTCCTGGACTCACTGCGACTCTCACTACCGTAAGGTTTTTCTTACCTAGGATCTTATATAAGGTCTGAGTTTCCTCCAGCTTTGCAAGGGGCGGAGTGGCTTCTAATTTATACCAATATGAAAAAGGAACCAGGCTCAGAACATCCCTGGGCCAACTCCCCTTCTGGAAGAAATAGATTCATCTCCAGTGGACTTTCATTCACTTCTGCAAGCTAACAATTTTATCGAGGCAGATATAATGCCCTTTTATTTCAACGTCTGGGCCAAAGCCAGTGTGGAGGAAATGTGGCCTCACCGCAGGCTAAGCTCTAGGCAGGAACACACCTTGTTGGCCTGTCCTGCCGGCTCTCTTGGCTGTCTGGATAGCTGAGAGTTTTCGCACGGCACAGACTGGCTGGGATTAAAGTAAGCAATGGAAAATTCGGCTCACGGAGCCGCATCCCTCTCCTTTTTCCAGGGTGCCTCCCTGTTCTCCTCTTCCCTGCCCCTCACCTCAAGGGCTCCTTGTTAAGCACTAAAAATAAAACTCATCCAGCTGTTGGCTGGCTAAAAATAGACCCTCCGGTCCCTTATTTCTGTGCTGCGTCAGCCGGAGCGGCACTCCAAAGTTGGGAGTGGGGTGGGCTGGACGAGCCCGCCGAGAGCCGGGTAGCCGCCGAAAGCATAAACGCCAAGCTCTGGCGTGGCTGAGCTCCGTGGCGTTCAGGGTTGGCAGGCTCCGAGTCAGCCCTTCTGCTGCCTCCTGTCTTCTCTTGGGGCCTTTTTTGAACTCTCTAGTCTGTATGGGCCACCGCTGCTCTCCTGCCTCCTGGCCCTGCCAGGGCGACGCAGGACTTACCCAATGGCAGTAGCAAGTGGGGCACGTGCGGCTGGATTCTCGCTCGAGCGTAAAGGGACCTTCAGCTGCATTTCCGGTCACTTTGAGGTTTCTTTACGCCACTGCCAGGCTCTGGCTATGCTAAAACCGCTGCTTTGCCCCGGCCCGGCCCACTTTTCCCTTGGCCACTACCCCCAACGCACAGCGGGCGATGGCCTGGAGAGCTGGCGGGAAAGCTCCCAGATCTCCCAGTTCTCAAGGGAGGCCTGGGACACGTATTTCAGGAAAACGTTGGCGAGAAAGTCTCCGTTTTTCGAGGGGCGCCAGGTGCTGTCCAGCCAAACCTCTCGGAGCACTTTGCCAGTCCGAGGGCTCAGCAGCCCCCGTGTTAGAGGGGCGGCGTGCCTTTCCCGTAGGTATACAGCAGGGCTCTGGCAGAGTAAGGGTTAGAGCGGGGAGGAGAACCTCAGGACCGGGATGCGGCCCTCAGCTTGCCTGGATCTGGCCCACGAGACTCCGGGAGTTTGTGCTGGCCCTCCAAAATCGACTAGACAGGTGTGTGTGGGGGAACATGGGGAGGGTCTTTCTTCTCCTCAGTGAGGGGCCATGGCAGGGAGCTGTGGGGTGTTTTTCAGGGGGGTGTTGTGTTTGGTTTTTTGCTTCTCACCTGTGTGCAGGCCTTGACTGATATTTCTGTGGGTCAGTAGCCCCCGACACAAAAAAGGCTCCCCCCTCCTCGATTAGAAGGTCCGGGGGGACCTCTAGCCAGTGTATGGGGATCCCAGGTTCAATTCTCCTCCCTATGTCTTGTGTGACCAGGGGCCGCTTGTTTAGGGTCAGATTCCTATAGGCACATAGGTGCCCTCTTGGGCTTTCAAAAGCAGCCCATCGGTTTCAGTGGGTGGTAGGTGCGCTGGTGCTTTTGAAAATTCTGCTAGGCACCTTTATAATCTGGCCCTCACCCCCGCCTCTGTGCCACAGTTTCAGTCCATCGGGATAATATCATTGCCCTGTCCCCCAGGGGTGCTGAGAGGCTAAAATAAAGACCGTGAGATGGGGCTGCGGGCTATGCCACAGTGAGAGGACGACACTCCCACTGTTAGCATCCAGCCCTGGCTGTGGCAAATTCTCGGCTCGCACCGCGCTCTGGTCCGTTCCAGGCCAGTGCCCAAGGTGCCAAAGAAAGCAGAGTCTGTGTCTACACTGCAGGTAATCGTCAGCAGTGTGTGCTAATGATGCGCTCATTAGCATTTGTCCCGCTGTCGTTTGCATAGTCTCTGCTGGTGTTTTTTGCACAGGAGGTTTTTGTGCAAAACCAAGCAGGGTCCGTTTTGCAGGAAAAAAATCCTCCTTTTGCGCAAGATCCTGTAGACCTCCTATTTTGAGGCATAAGGGATCTTGCACAAAAGGGTGTGTGTTTCTTTTTAAAGCAAAATGGCCCTGTCTACACTGCTTGTTTTTTGCACAAAAACCTCTTGTGCAAAAAGCGTCGGCAGCGAATATGCAAATGACAGTGCAACAAATGCTAATGAGCGTGTCATTAGCACACTCTGCTGCTAAATACCTGCAGTGTAGACAGAGGCCGAGAGGGGGATGGAATATACCTGATGGGAGAGATCATATAAATACTTTGCTTGTATCCCGCCTCTGCTTTCCAGGGTTCTCCGTGTGTTTTGCAAACGCTGTGGGCCCGGCCTGTGGACGCAAGGCCAAGCTGCCTGTTTCCTGTTCACCTTGCGGTGACCCTCCCACCGTCCTCCAAGTGAGGAGAAATAAAAAGCATGGTCTGGCTCTGGCCCCTCCGCAGTAGGCTGGCCCGGCTCCGGGCACTTCCCCTGGGGCCCAGCTGCCCAGCAGGCAAGGCGGCCCATCTGAAGTAGGCCTGTCGAGGTTGGACCCTGCCTCGGGCTCGGCACCGGAAGAGGGGGGAAGAGGATGGCGTTGTCCCTCCGGCAGGCTCAGAGACGGGAAGGGAGGCCTGGCTAGCCACTGCTCTGGAACCGTTTGAGAGCCCTGCTAGGGGACTGGCCTGCAAGTCCGGCAAACGCCATCCCAAGTTCCCAGGGGCTCTGCGATTAGCTCCCCAGGGCTAATGCGCTCTCCCCCCTCACCCGGTTTTGCGTGTGTCCCTTTGCTTGCTCTGTGCGCCTGGTTTCTGCATTACAGCCCCACAGGGCTCCCAGCGCTGCTGTGAGATAGAAACAGGAGTTACTCCTTGTAAAGGACCCAAGAGACTCCTCCCTGAGCTCCCAACCCTGTTGCCCAGCCTTTAACACTCCCCTCCAGTTAATCTCCAGCCCTCCTTCTGGCCCCAGAGTCAAAATAATTCCCCGAGAGGGTGAGCAGGGAGCACAAGGAACTGGGAGAGAAGAACGGCCACACTGGGTCAGACCAAAGGTCCATCTAGCCCAGGAGCCCCAGAGGGAGCGAACAGAACAGGGAATCCTCACGTGATCCCTCCCCTGTCACTTATTCCCAACTTCTGACAAACAGAGGCCAAGGACACACTCCTACGCATTCTGGCTAATAAATATCGATGGACCTAACCTCCATGAATTTATCTAGGTTTTTTTTTAACCCTGTTAAAGTGGTGGTCTTTACCACATCCTCTGGCAAGGAGTTCCACAGGTTGACTGTGCACTGCGTGAAGAAAAAAACATGGTTTTGTTTGTTTTAAACCTGCTGCCTATTACTTTCATTTAGTGACCCCTAGTTCTGATGGTATGGGAACAAGTAAATAACTTTTCCTTACTCACTTTCTCCATACCTGTCATGAGTTTACAGACCTTGATCATATCCCCCCTTTTCCAAGCTGAAAAGTCCCAGTCTTGTTAACCTCTCTTCATGTGGCAACAATTATAAACCCCTAGAAGAGCATTTGGTGATATCAAAAGGCAGCCTAATCATTAACCTCATCTGTGCCTCCGCGAGGCTCAGTCATAAGCCACTTCTGAGAGCGAGGCAGGAGGGGTTGGTGTTTTAGTCGTTCTTGGAGAGGAGACATGCCCTATTGCCAGCACATGTGAGCCTGCTGGGTCTCGCAGCACTGGCCCGGCTTTCGCCCTGTTCTGCGCCACACAGGTAGTTTGTGTTGCTCTTTTGGCCTTGTAGATGGATGGAGGGCACTGATGGGTTTTAAAGGAGGAGGCTTGTGGGATCGAGGCACTGCTAGCTTTGCCAATCAAATATCAAACTTCCTCGCATATTGGAGCTCTGCGGATGGATCTTGGTCCATTGTATGCCTTGCTACGCCAGGCCTGAATCTTATCTCTCTGTTCCTTGACCCAGGCAGCAGACAGCTGGCCTGAGTTACAGCTGTGGCCCTCCCCTGTCCAGGTGTATTTACTGCTCCTAGATAGTGACTTGGTGATACAGACTAGGAGGAGAGGGGTGTCTTAGGAACCCGGTGGAGATCTCCAACAGTCTCTATGTACTAGTGGTCTCTGCAGGTGAAATATGCCACTTAACACATCAGCTGGGAAGGAGGGATGCTAGCAGGTTTCCCCCGAAAATCTCCTGGGAGGATGCAGCTGTGGATCTGAGGCTCAGGCGGGGCCCGTTGCTCTCAAGTCACTTCTGCAAATCGTGAGAGCTGTGGGTGGAACCCGCCCAGGGTGGGAAGGAAAGTGAAATGCAAATGGAGTCCGTTGAAAGAGAGAAACGCAGAAGTTGGGGGCGAGGGGAGGGTGTGAAAGGGTCGTTTGAGGCGGATTCTTCGCTGCGCTGAACGGCCTGAGGAGAACTGTACCTCACCTGGACGGGGAGAAAGCTGTTGTCATGTCTCCCCACCCCCCCACACGGGTGACTCTCAGGAGGCTGTTAAGGAAATTAGGTGGCCAAGGGGTGAGAGGCAGCATTCTGTCACAGATGAGCAACCAAGCAAGAGACAGTAAACAGAGCGATAATGGTTCAGTTCCCAGTGGGGCTGAAGGGTTTCGGTGGGTGTTCCCATAGCTCGGCGCTGGGCCCCGCAACCAGCCAACAGTCAGGCAGCAGCTGTGCTGAGACCACCACTGCCTATTGCGCTGCCCTGTGTTGCCTCGTTGTTACCCACCGCTCCTGCCTGTCTCCGCTTGTTGGCCCTTGGCTTGTACTGGGCTGTTGAGCTCTTCGGGGTGGGGACTGTCTGTCCGTTCTGGTGCCTGACGGGGGTTTCTAGCTGCTGCACTAGGAGTAAGAAGGAGCTCAGTGACTGGCTGTGACCAGACCCTCACCAAGACGAAAGCGGTGACGGGACCCCTCGGCTGCTGTCAAGCCTGCCCCGAATGGAGGACCTGCTTCGCACGGGGCTCTGGTAATCTAGGGGGTGGCCAGGCTGTCTACAGGCAGGAGGCCAGTTAGTAATTTCTGGGACCAGAGGACTCCCCAAGGGAAGGCTTTAGACAGTGGGTAAGGCCCATCTGGGCAACCGCTCTCCTTTTTCTCTCCTCTTCTCCCTGACCGGAGCAGCTCACTGGATGCTGTGAAGGGAGCCGGGAAGCCCTCACTGTCTGAATCCCTGAGAGAGCCTGAGCAACTGAGGGAAGCTGAGGGGTGGGGCCAGGCCCCAAACTGAAGAGAACACTGAGGGGGCAGATAGGAAGTGGCCTAGGGGAGGTTGGTCTGGGGTATCGGCTAGAGGGGATGGAAACTATACTCTCTTCCCTATGCCCCAGACCCTGCGCCAGGATCAAGTGGACAGGGGGGGCTTCGGTTGTCTTATCCCTCCTTCAGCTCTTGGCCCAACCAGGGGGGAACTGGGAGATAGCCTGACAAGCTCCTCCCCCACCCAAGACTTTGGAGACTGTTAAGTTGTGGCGTGCTCATAAGTGATCTGCTGGCCCATAAGTGATCTCTGCTGCAGGGAAACATGTGACAGGGTAACAAGCCTTGTGTCTAGGGGGAAGTGGTAGATGTGGTGTCTCTTGACTTCAGGAAGTCTTTTGATATTCTCTCACATGCCTTACTAGGGAAATACGATGTAGATGGTGCTACTATAAGGTGGGTGCATAACTGCTTAGAAAACCATTCTGAGGGAAGTCTCAGAGGGGAAGTAGCCGTGTTAGTCTGTGTCTGCAAAACCAATGAGGAGTCCTGTGGCCCCTTGGAGACTAATGGATTTATTAGGACATAAGCTTTTGTGGGTAAAATCCACTTCACTAGCTGAATTGGAGTGGAAGTTACAGAAGCAGGGGTATATGTATAAGGAAGAGGTTGTGCTAATGAGGCTAACCAAGTCAGGGTAGAAGTGGTTCATTCACAGCCTTTATCTGGAGATGTGAATATTCAGGGAGAGGGAAATTGCCCACAGATTTATTAAGACATAAGCTTTCCTGAGTAAAACCCACTTCATCAGCTGCATCGGAGCGGGAGTTACAGAAACAGGGATATATTTCCCCTCTTTGGATATTCACATCTTCACGTGGACTGTCAAACGCTTCAAAAATTAATCACAATTAATTGCACAATTTAAAAAATGGTTTAAAAGCACAAATAATCACAATAATAGAAAGCTATTTATTTAGTTTTGATGTTCACTACCTCTTCAAATGCTTTTATTTTTATCATGACACAGAATATGAAGTGTACAGTGCTCAGTTTATATTTATTTTTTATTACAAATATTTGCACTTTTTCAAAAAAGCAGTAGTATTTTTTTCAATTCCCCCTTACAAGTACTGGAATGCAATCTCTTTATCATGAACGTTGAATTTATAAATGTAGAATTATTTACAAAACAACCCCACCTGCATTCAAAAATAAAACAGTGTAAAACTTTAGAGCCTACAAGTCCACTCAGTCCTACTTCTTGTCCACTGAGACAAACAAGTTTGTTTACATTTGCAGGAAATAATGCTGCCCGCTTCTTGTTTACAGTGTCACCTGGAAAAGAAAATAGGTGTTCACATGCCATCCTTGTAGCCAGCATCACAAAATATTTCTGTGCCAGATGCGCTAAAGATTTATGTCTCTCATTACACTTGGACCACCGTTCCAGAGGACGTCTCCATGCTGCTAATGGATTCTACTCAATAATGATCCAAAGCAGTGGGGACAGACATAGGTTCCTTTTCATCATTAGATGCCACCAGCAGAAGGTTGATGTTCTGTTTTGATGGTTCAGATTCTGGAGTTTCCACGTTGGAGTGTTGCTCTTGTAAGACTCTTGAAAGTCTGTTCTGCACCCTGTCCTTCAGATTTTGGAAGGCACATTAGATTCTTCAACCTTTGTTCAAGCGCTATAGCTAACTTTAGAAATCTCACTTTGGTACCTTGTGTGTGTTGTGTCAAATCTGCAGTAAAAGTGTTCTTAAAAAGCACAGCAGCTTTTGGGTCATCATCCAAGACTGCGATAACATGAAATTAGGGATGTAAAATCCCGTTTAATCAGTTAAACGTTATGTTTAACCAGTTAATTGTGGAACCAGGATCCTGCGGCCCACAGCATGGTATGGTGCACCTGGCCGGGCAGGGGCCGCTCCTGCCCATGGGTTACCGGTTAACTGGTTACTGGTTAACCAGTTACATCCCTACATGAAATATACGGGAGAATGTGAGTAAAACAGGGAGCAGGAGACAGACAATTCTCCCCAAGGCACTGAGTCACAAATTTAATACATTTTTTTTATCGAGCAGCATCAGTATGGAAGCATGTCTCCTGGGAGAGTGGCCAAAGCTCAAAGGGCATACGAATAGTTAGCATATTTGGCATGTAAGTACCATGCAATGCCCACCAGAAAAGTGCCGTGGGGATGTCTGGTCTCGCTTTCAGGTGACATTGTAAATAAGAAACGAGCAGCATTATCACCTGTCAATGTAACCAAACATACATCTCTAGCCGCTAGGACGGCATGGACTTGTAAGCTTTAAAGTTTGGTATTGTTTTATTTTTAAGTGCAGTTATGGAATAATAGAGATCGCACAACAGTGTTTGTATGAGGTCTATTGAAAAATACTACTTCTTTTGTTTATCATTTTTACAGTGCAAATATTTGTAAAGCACAGACTATAAATTAAGAGCACTGTACACTTTGAGTTCTGTGTTTGTAACTGAAAATGTAGAAGAACATCCAAAATATGTAATATTGGTGTTCTATTGTTTAGCAGGGTGACTACAATTGCGATTAATCACAACTTTTTTGAGTTAATCGTGAGAGTTAGGAGCGAGTAATCCACAGTGCTACTAAAACGATCAGCGCCCTTCCTAAGATGCTCCCAAAAGATGGTTGTTTTCAGGGCCTATCCCCTCCTTCCTCCCCTTTCTTTGCTTGGACCAAAAGCGTGAGTTCCCCAAGACGGATGGTTAACCTCGGCTGTAGAGGCCTCTTGTCAAGGGCCTGTTTGGTAATAAATGGTCTAAAACTGCAGTTTGTGGCTGCAGATCAGGGCATGACCCATGTGTCCTCACGCTTGAGGCGCCCTTTGGAGAGAGATGTGGTTTTGAGACAATGCAGGAAAGTAAACACTTTGTAGCTGGGCAGGAAGTGAAGGGCGAGGCCCCATACACCAGAAATGCTGCAGCTGCAGCATCCGTATGTTTCGAGTACATGCTACTTACTGCCTCAGGGCACTTTGTCTTCAGCGGCAACGGACTCTTACTGGCCTGGCTGGCTTGGAAGGGAAAGGATCCTGGCTACGACTGAGAGGTGATGGGCTCTCTCCTAGAAGGATGGCGTGGCCACTGATTGTACAACGTGTGCTATGTGGTCACTGTGAAGGGGAGTGTGTGTATCTGTTATTTTCTCTCCCCAAGTGTGTGACTCCATATCTTAGACGTGAGGCAGAGCGTGTCCCTCGATTTGCTGTTCCTACACGGACCACGAGACATCTGCTTGGGCTGTGTGAGATTACTGTGTATCCGAGCAGAGTGAGATTTGTTTTTTCCACCCTCTGGCAAATTCTGAAATGTCAACATTTGGCTTTGTTCCAGAGAGAGGCGAAAAGTTAGAACTTGAAAATTTCTCACAGAACAGACATTCTGAAAGGTTTCCTCTGGGAAGTAGCGGCACATTTTCGTTCCAGCATCTCGGAGAGAAACGCGATGTTTTGACATTTCCCCAAACTGAAATGTTTCTTTCTGGTTTGTTCAGTGGACCCCAAACAATGAATTTCAAGTCAGTCGCTTTCGAAGCCGCATTTTCCCATGGCGACGCATGGCCTTATGGGAGTTGTAGTTCAGGAGTCTGATGCCCTCCCTTGCCATTCTGTCCTGTGCTCCCCGGCTAGACCACAGTTTCTGTAGTACGCCGTGCCGATGAGGCATTGGGATATTCACATTGCATTATGGGAGATGTAGTCCTCCAGGGAGCAGAGCTCAACAGAGCATGGGGGCTCAAACTATAACTCCCACCTGGCAGTGTGCTGATACAGAAATACCTTGTCATGTTTGTTGAACGGATGGAAAACAGACCATAGTATCCAGGGGTGGCCCTAGACTAGCTGACAGCAACTGGTGCCCTGGGCGAACAATGCAATCGGTGCCCCCGCCTCCAAACCCCTCAATGATGTTGCGCCACCATTTGGCGCCCCATTTAACTTGGCGCCCTAGGAGACTGCCTAGTTCGCCTATATGGACAGGCCACCCCGATAGTATCAGGAACCAGTCATGGTGGTGGGGAAAGAGACTCGATCCAGGCAGAGAAGGCAGCTTGGAAGCTGGGCTGCTGGAGAGAGAGTAGGCCAGGACTTGTGGTGTTGGGGTTAGGGTTGCCAGGTGTCCGGTATTGACCTGGACAGTCCAGTATTTTCGCTTCCTGTCTGGTTTAAAAAAAAAAGAAAAGAAAAAAAAATACCGGACACCTAAAATGTCAGGTATTTTCACCAGGAGGTGAAAATACCAGACACCTGACAATCCTACGACACTCAGCAACCGGACCCAGCCCTCTTTTCCGGCCTAGAGTAAGAAAACAAGATGGATGCCAGCAAAGAAAGCCTGAAAGGACTTAAAAGGGGCCATGCTGCTGGTTTGTTTGTTTTTTTTTTTTTGCTAACTAACTGTCTGGGTCCTTTGTTCTCCTCCTTTTTTTTTTTTTTTTCTTAACAGTGGTTTTGGGTTTTTTTTGGGGGGGGGGGGTCGGTATTTTTGGTTAAACTATCTGGCAACCCTAGTTGGGGTGGGGAGGCAGGAACCCCAGAGCCACATGGGAGCACAGCCGGGGGTAGGCCCCTATCAGTAACATTTCTGCTCTTGTCCCCCTTTTTGTCACCATCAGACGACACACCGCGCTGTTGCCACAGGCAACAAGCTATGGGGTGTGGCCCATCCCAAGCTGGTCCGTTTGAGGGAGGATTGTATGGCACACTCCTTGCCATAAGGGCTGTGTCTTGGTGCCCGCACTATGCCTGACATCCCTAGTCTGTTTACAAAGCCACATCAAGCCGGCACCTCTGGTCTTCACGGGGCAGGGAGAAGATGCTGCTGCTTAGCAGCCCCGGTGCTGTCTTCCTCTTGCAGAAATCTCTCCCTGGCAGCCAAGGCCGGCCTCAGAGCGGGGCAAACTGGGCCCACGCCCAGGGCTGCATAGCCACTGGGTGAGGAGCAATGGGGCATGAGTGTTGCTGGGCAAAGGGGGTGCAGGGTTCTGGGCTGGGGGCAGTGTGGTGGGACATACTGGAAATGCAGGCCTGGGGTTGGGGCAGGGGTTGGGATGAAGGAGGCGCTGTGTAGAGAGTAGGGGCAAAGGAGGCACAATGCAGGGTTGGTGGTAAAGGGTGCTCTCCTGAATTCCCCGATAGCCCCCTTCCTCCTCCTCCTCCTCCTCCTTCCCAGCTTTGCATTCGTTTGGCAGCTGCTCAGACCGGGGGGGCGCAGCCGGGGGGGCAGCTGGGATGCTGGGAGTGGGCCTCGGCAGGCCAGACATGGTGATTCGTGCGGCACAATTTGCAGAAGCAAACCTGACAGCTGGCGCTGAGCTGTGCCACAGACTTCCCACGCTGGGGCTGGGACGCCCCTTGAGACAACACACCTCCGTGTAAGCACGGATGGGTAGGAGGGAGGAGTTAGAATAGAGGGGGGACGGAGAAAGTTGCATCTAGAGCTGGCTGAGTGGACCGGTCGTGAGTGCAGTTCTCTCTAGTGAAGCGCCTCCCACCTTTTCCAGCATCCGGACCCCTTTTCAAGCTATTCCAATGGTCCGGACCCCCAGGGAGCAGTGTGGGTTGAAGGACTTTGCACCCCTGCTGCCATCGGCCTCGCTCCTCACTGGCAGCCAGAGGCTGGCAAGCAGAGATCTGGCCAGCCCCAGGACCCGCCAGCGCTGATGGAGGGAAGGGGGGAGAGAAAATCTGGGACATTGGCTCTTAAAAACGGGCAAAATCAGAACCTTAAACAGGGAACCGTCTCTTTAAAAACGGGACGTCCGGTCACCCTCTTGCCAGTCCCTTGTGTGATGCTCTTGAAGGGGCATGAGCCGCTCAGATCAATTTGGGAACAGGCCAGTCTGGTCACACTGGTGCAGTGAGTGCACGTGTGCAAGGTGCATGCTGGGAATCAGACGGCGTCAGTGGCCGAAAGAGAAGTGAATCCAGGAAAGCGAGGAAAGGCAGGACAGCCTGTTTCTGCCCGACCCAACGGCTGGGTAACCGGGGGAGAGGCCAGGCGCCTGGCCGAGGGCTGAATGGAAAGGAGTGGGCAGTCTCCCAGTTCTCCCCGCGAGGCTGACCAGGCGCACAAGTTGCTCCTTTGGAATCTTTTATTAACGTATAGAAAATGCATTTAAAAAAAGGAACTATACATCGACTAAGAGCAGTCAGGACTAAAAATACTAGTTAACAATGGCCAACAAGCATGGAGCCCTTCCTCCCGGCTACGGTCCCACGGCGGGGTCGGGCGGGCTGTTGCGTCTCCCCGCCCCCGTCAGTTACGCAGGTTTAGTTCAGTTCGTCCGAGGGAGCTTCCTGCCTCCTTTTCCTTAAATAATAGACACGATTCCAGAGTAATGTATGTACAAAGAGGGTGGGGGCCGGGGCTTTTTTTTTCTTTTTGTTTTGGTCGCCATCCTCCTGAAGAAATAACAGTGGCCAAAGTCCGGAGGGTTTGGAGTTTGTCTCCCCAGCTGAGGAGAGACGAGGGCCTATTTCTGGGGATTCGCACTGAAAGATGCTGGCTCCTTGCACCTTCCTTGCCCCTTAAGGGTGCGACTGATTCTGGGGAGTTAAAGGGCGCTAAAACTCCATTGAGCGCCTTACCTAGTTCCTATCAGGCAGGACCAGGATGAACAGGGGGAAATGTTTATTTCTGTGCCGACCCTCGTCCTCTGCCTTATCTGTAGGAACCCCGAGATCCTGCTGGGCCGCCGGGGGAGTTTCCAGGTGGGAGCGCGTCCTGTGGCTTGCAGAGGATCGGTGCCTCTGAACAGGTTCCCTAGAGGGGCGGGAGGGGAGTGTCTGTGTGGGGCAGATCTGAAGGGATGAGCACTTTGTGGGCACTGCCCAGCGTGGGTGACTCCTCTGACTGTTGTACCGCGCTGCACTGAGGCCGGGGAGGTTGTTTGCCTGTATCAATATGTGTAGCCTTGTACGGCGTGTAGACACGCCCAGGAAAATGTATTAAGTAACCTGCCCCCATTCTCCCGTTGCCCTCCCATGCACCATTGGCACTCGTAGAGCATCGGCAGGAGGGGGGGGGAAGTCTGAACTGGTGACCTTTGTGAAATATGGACTTTACCTGACCTCCAGGAAGGACGAGAGCTCCTGCTGGGATTTAATAAGGGGCACTTCTCCTGTCTCCCCACAGACTCGGTGCATTGCTCATCCGAGCCTTTCTCTAGTGCAAGGGGCTATATCACTGGTTTCCTGGCCTTGTTGTTTTCTGGCTCGTATTTGTCCCGGCCCAGCTGTGCCACCACAGGGATAGGGCCCCAAGGACTGTCTCTCATGTGTACGTGCTTTGGGGGATAGCGTGGCTTCTGACCTGTACAGTATTCTCCACCCGCTGCCCTGTAGCTGTGGACCCCTTCAGAGGAGAAGACCTTTGTAGACATGAACT
The DNA here is from genome assembly GCF_049634645.1 of Pelodiscus sinensis. Classification (NCBI taxonomy): domain Eukaryota; kingdom Metazoa; phylum Chordata; order Testudines; family Trionychidae; genus Pelodiscus; species Pelodiscus sinensis. Next base: position 61,639,140 of record NC_134719.1, on the reverse strand, counting down.
CCCCAGACAGGTGAGGTTGGATTTGTCACGGAAATAACTGGTGAGACAAAGCCAGGACAAAGCAGACTTGCCAGGCCACATCCTCACCTGATGTCACTCTGCTTGGCTCTGGGGAACTCATGTTTACAGTAGGGGGGGACCTGGCTCTTTGTGTGACCTTCATCAAGGGTACGTCTAGACTACCGCGTTTTGTCGACAGATACTGTCGACAAAACTTCCGTCGACAAAGAGCGTCCAGACACATTGAATTCTGTCGACAAAGCAAGCTGCTTTGTCGACAGAACTCCGTAGTCTGGACGCAACGTTACAGGCAATAACACCTTCTGTCGACAGAGTTCTGTCGACAGAAGGTGTTATGCCTCGTAAAATGAGGTATACCAGCGTCTACACTACCGCTGAGTTCTGTCGACATAACGTTGACAGAACTCAGCAATGTCGACAGAACTCAGCGGTAGTGTAGACGCTGGTATAGTTTTGTCGACAAAAGTCCACTTTTGTCGACAAAACTAGGTAGTCTAGACACACCCCAAGTCACCTCATCCTCCACCCTCCCCTTGTCTCCGGGCACTCAGTTCTCTCTGCTCTAAATTGGGGAAAAATAGAGTTTGAGGGGGTGGTGAGGGTTAGTTCATTTATGTGAGCAATGTGACCTGAGACCGTTGGGATATTGCTGTCGTGAAGTAGAAGAGGAGGCAAAGGTTTCTCGAGGCTCCGTGGGCAGCAATGAACTCAGCCAAACTATCAGAGATCACCCTACGAATGTTGCTCTGGCTGTGCGAGAGAATGCCTCACTTTTTATGTGCTTTTAGCAAAGCCAGAAAAAGCCTCTCTCCCTTCGCTAGCTGCGGATTTTTTTTCAGGCACATCTTAATCCCTTGCAGAATGAAGAACAGAGCAAGGGCGGGTGGACTGGCTGAGATGAAATAGGGATGGAGTTGAGCTTTCCCTTAATGCTGATCCAAACCCAAACAGAACCATATATAGCAAGCTGTCTCCTTGTATCCCTGCATGTTTAATATTCAGGCCCCTCTGCAACTGCAGATGGAATCAGAAGCAGAAAAGCTGAAATACTCCCCCAGGGCAAATTCTTGAATGGGGGGTCCACCGATCTTGGTTGTGGCCTCTAGATGCACATAGGAATAACGCCATTTCTGGCTGGTTAGAAGCAGGCTGCCTGTTCTCAAGAGCTTCCCAGCTTGATTTTTGCTGGCTTGTGGTTTGGAGACACATCGGACCTTATCGTAGGTTAGGTTTGGAAGAGATCTCTGGAAGTTATCCGGTCCCGGACCCACCAATGTGTCCCAGACTACGTGCTCTGGGGAGCACAGAGAGCTAGCTAGGAGCACGGAGTCGGGGGCCCCCTCTCTTGCCTAGGGGCCCAGCGAATCTGTTGGCTCGCCTGTGTGGTCCAACCCCCTGCTTCAAAACACTCATAGTCAAACCTAATCCAGCCTCCAGCGCTGACGGAGGTTCATCCGCTGCCATAAAAGATACAGCCACTAAGCCCCAGAAAAGCCTCTTCTCTCTCCTCTCTAGCACTGGTGACCAGGGGCCAGGATTTCTTTTAACCCGTTTAAAGAGCTATCACACATGGGCACGTTGCCTCAGCCTGTACAAAGGTGCTTTGTTGTAAGCACAAGCAAAGGACAGGCAGGCCGTTAGCACCTCGCACTGAGGGTCTTCTACTCCCATTTGAGTCAATAGCCATAGGGCTTGCGTGGCCCTTTCCAGGGCAAACCCCAAATTCCCTTCACTGATGTGAAGAGTTTTCCTCCTGTGGGGGAACAGCTCCCCGTGGCTTCATGGAGGCCTCGGCCTTGCTGTAAGTTAAAGGCTTGCAATGAAAGCAGCGGAGTGGGGGGCATCGTGCCAAGAGAGAGGTCTGGTCTAGGACTCAACCGTCTCCTCAGGCCTAGAACTGGAGAAATAGAGAGACGATAAGCCATGGCTCCCTCAGCAACATCTGTATGGGATTTACTTTCCGGCCAGTGTGCTCCTTCTGGGATTGGTTTCTTATGAATTCTTGTTTGCTTCATGTGCGTTTTCAAGCCAAGATTAGTTCAGTTGCAAAGCCAAACTAATTGGGTAACAAAACCAAATTTGTGTTGGCCAGAGAAGCAGATTATAGAAAGCCGGCTCATCCAGCGCGGCAGCACGAAATGAGGCCGTGTTGAAACAGGTGGTCCGTCCCACCGCACCAGGACTGAGCACCGTTTGCGCCTGACCATTCGCGGACGGCTTGATCATCCAAAACATGAACTGAACCAAATTGGAGCCTGTTCCTGGGCAACAGGTTTTTCCAGATGTTGATTGGTTGCCTAGGGGTACCCAGGATATCACCATGGCTACAGAATCCTAACCTTCTAGGCATCTCTCCTTGGAGGGGTCTAATAGTTTTGGAGACTGAGGGTGCGGGAGGGCAACGGCAGTGGTCCTAGGGGCAGGTGGTCTCTGATTAGCTGGGAGGCCAGTGCTGGGAAGCTACACAGACAGACAGTGTGTGTGTGGTGGTTCAGAGGGTGAAAAAGAGGGAAGATGGAAGAAGCAAAGATTCCTCCCCAGCTTACTCTTGGCCCACATGTGGCTAAAATGAGGCATAACCCCTGCCAAAAGGCTCAGTGCTCGGCCTGCCATGCCTACCTCTTCCTGCCCGTTCCTTTTCACGCCCCGCGGTGTCGGTTGCTGAAACCTCGTAACATCACGAGTGAGTCTGCGGTAAGGACTTGCCACGGGATCTGCTAGGATCTGCCGACAGGCTTCATTTAAATGTACATGGCTGCCGCGCTGAGCCGACAAACAGCTGATCAGCTGTTTGTCGGCTCAGCGCGCTAATCTGGACACTCCCCTGTCGACATGAAAGCCCTTTATCAACCTCCCCGGTAAACCTCATCCTTCGAGGCATAACAGGGAGGTTGATAAAGGGCTTTCAGGTTGGCGCAGGAGCATCCAGACTAGCGCGCTGAGCCGACAAACAGCTGATCAGCTGTTTGTCAGCTCAGCGTGGCAGCCATGTACATTTAAATGAAGCCACGATTATTTAAATCGCGGCTTCATTTCCCTTTGCCGATCAGCCTAATCTACATGGCTCCGTCAATGGAGCCATGTAGTTTAGACATACCCTGGGAGACAAGAAAGCCCAGCCGAGCCAAGCGACGTGTCCAACATGGAGTCCCCGGCCTCAGCTGGGGGTGGAAGCCAGGACGTTCTCAGGAGCCGCCCTGAGTTCCAACCATTAAACTCCCCGGCTTTTTCGTGTCATAAAGTCACCGCTTGTCTGGGGGCTGCCAACGGGCGGGGGCAGCTTTCGTACAAATCGTTGCTAGGCCTTGCCCTATGCTTCTGTCAGCCCGAACTGCTGCTTCTCGCTGGCCTTTGGGGTTCCAAAGTGACCCACGCCGCTGAGAACAGTGCAAATCTCACTGCATCCTCTGAGAATCTCGTAGCCCCCTCTAGTTCTTCTTTGAGGCCTTCTTGCTCTCACTACATCTCATCTAGTTCCTGGGGAGTTACTCAGCGCCTCGTCCAACGCTCGCCAAAACCAACAGGAGACTCCCTGCCAGCTTGGGCCATGGATCAAGGCCTACCTCCAGCGCATGTGTAGGACTAACCCTGCCTGAGCACTGCCCCCTCAATGAGCAGGGAAACTGCTGGGGTCAGGGCAGTGTAGGGTTGCCAGATATTCTCACAAAGAATACCGAACATGGTGGAAAAAAATTGGTTGAGCAAAAAAAAAAAAAAAAAAAATCAGCTTGTTGAGGGAAAAAACGAAAAACTGCCCAAACCAAAGAGGGTCACTGTGCCTTTATCCCCACCAGACGCTCCAGGGGAGCAATGTCCCAAGTGGCCTTCCATCCAAGAAAAACGGAAAATACTGGACATTTTATATGTCCAGTATTTTCTGTTTTTTTCTTCCAGACGGAGGTCATAGACCGGACACCTGGCAACCCTACGGCAGTGCCTTTGTAATGCTAGGCCTTACCAGTGCCATGTCACTGGAAGAGGCTGCTGGGTGTTTGAAGGCTAAGGCAGCTGCAGCCTCATTCTGCCAGATCAGGCTAGTCACACGTGGGCGCTTTCCTAGTGACCTTACAGCCGGGCGTTGAGGGTTGTACTTAACCCTACACCCCAGTTAGTTACGTTTTCGTGTCCCAGTGCATGGCCCGAGGCACGCGAGTGTGGGGTGGAGCCTGTCTTTGCTCCTCAGCCTCCTGTCTCTCCCCTGAACGCAGGCTGGTGGGAGCCAGTCACACTCCTCCAACCTGTTTAAAGAGACTCTGCCCTGAATTCTCCGTTCCACTCAGGCCCTTTACATGCTCTCTGGAAGTGGGCATCCGTGCAAAGCAGCGTGGTGGGAATGAGAGGCCCGCTCTCGACAGCGATGTCCCCGGTACCTTTGCTGCTGCGGTACGGTGAACCTGAGCCGAACAGCTGTGTGTGAGTGCATGGGATGCAGCCGGGGAAAGCACCTGGCCTGTTCTCATTGGCCAGACTGATGAAAGTGCAGAACATAAGCAGCATCAGCGTGAAGGAATAAATGCAGTGTTTGAAAGTCACTTTTAATAATGAAAGGTGTTGTTAGTAACAACAGGTAGGGAGGGGCTAGAGCCTTCACATCCCAGGGTTTTGTCAGGGCAGCGTCCCTTCATGGGGAGGGGAAACGTAACGATTGGAATTTGTACGGGACCTTTCCGCCAAGCACCTGAAAGTGCTCGACAAACCAGCGAATTGAGCCTCGCGATAGCCCTGTGGGGGAGGGGAGAGTGCAATTCCCAGCTGAGTGCTGGTGGGACCAGCTCCCAGAGAGCTGGCAACTCCCCAGGATCCCAGAAGAGGCTGGCGGGAAGGGAATCTCCACTGAGGTCTTTTACCTTCAGCATCAAACCATCCTTCCTCCGTAACACCAGGGAACACGGGCAGGAGGCCCTGATGTCACGGCACCCGGCTGTGATTTACTCTGCAAGCTTCAGAATAAACTACAGCCTCTTGCCAGTTCTTCTGCTCGCTGCTCTTCCTCCAATACTCTTTGGCTTAGGACCAATGACAATGCTCAGATGCAAATATAACCGTGAAAGGGGGGCCTCTGAGAATTTCCTTCAGAATGATGTGGCAGATTCCTTGGAAGCTATTTTCTGTGATTCCTCCCCTCCTCTCCCGCTGAGCTAGGCTTTATAAGCAAAAACCCACAGAAGGGCTTATGATGAAGTCAACACGCAAAGAAGACAGGCCACCCTAGTACCCCAGAAAGCCCTAGAGCGACTCTCACCTACAGACAGATGCTGTACTCCATCGGTTCTCTTACTGCTCTACACAGGAGGTGACCTGGGGCATCTTAGCAGCAGGGTGAGGGTGGGGTTCCTAAGGGATCACTCCAAAGGAGAGGAGAGATGGATGCAAAGCAGACCAGTATCTCATGCTCCACGTGAGACCTGGGACTTGCACCAACCCGGTACACAAATCCAAGCACGTTCTTCACTTCTCCCCATGGTGCGCGGGCGTGTACTGAGCTCACAGGGATAAGGAACACTGGGTGTTCGTGGTCAGAGGGAGGGGGGCAGCTCCCGCATCTTGGCTAACGGAGGAACCGGGTATTAGGGGGAGGGCAGAAGGTTATTGTGGCAGAGGGAGGAGGTGGGGCTCAGTCCCTGGGAGGGGCATTAGAGGAGTTGCCTCGGAGTATGATCAAATGGCAGGGCACTGGGTGCGGTCCCTCTTCTCCAGGTGCGGCTGGCACTCCTTGTCACCTCAGATGCAGGCCCTCGTCCGAAGCTCAGCCGAAAAGCGAGCCTGCCCCTCCATGTGGCTGGCCCTGATTTTCCATCGATTTCCCCGGCTGACAGGACCTGCCATGCAAAGGAGGCCCTGCTGGCCAGGGAGCACCTTCCACAAAAACATGTCCCGTGGGGTTTGCCTGGGATTTATAAGTCTTTAAAAAAATACGAAAAATCCATCTCCCTCTTTTCACGTTGTGGGCAGGGGGAGTGGGCCCGGGGCATGTCACAGGGGAGGCGTGGATGTCCTTCCCTTTCCAAACCCTCCCACCCACTCAGTCCCCCCTTCCAGGACTCCTATGGACCAGGTTGCTAGCTCAGAGTAGTAGTATCTTTTTTTCCCCTTTTCAGATTATAAAATACAAACGAAGGACAGCAGAGGTCGGGCGGCTGGGGGAGGGAGGGGCAGGATTCCGCCAGCTCACAGCTGTAGGGACCGTCGTTTCCTTCCCGAGGCGTTTCGGTGGTTGTAAGGTCGCATCTTCATTTCCACAAAGGGTATGGAGAATTCGTGGCCTTTCCAGTGGAACCAGTTGATCCCCTGAAGGCAGGAAGGAAAACAAAGCAAGGGGCAAAAAAAAGAAAAACACAACAGGTGGGGGTGGGGTTACAAATGGGCTAACTCGTGACTTTTCCTGCATCTCCTACTCAAGCCAAGAGACGTGGATTAAATTTTCCTCTTGAAACCAGATGGAATCTGCCCAGTATCATGCAACTGAAGGGCCAGGAGAAGACCCTTTGGGGCTCTTGGTAGGAGAGGCGCCGTCTCTCTCGGGGATCGGGGCTTACCTGGCTGTGCCGGGACTCGCCGTACTTGCCATTGAGGTTGGTCCGGTGGCAGTTCTTGTACCACCAGGCCCCTTTGTACGACATGGCGCAGTTTGTCACAGCGACGTCGTTGTCCCTGTCCTTGGTGGAGAAGGGCCGTCCCTGGTGGTAGGTGAGTGAATCCCCTGTAGGAGGAGAGATGTTCTGAGGTCAGGCTCGGGTTGTGCCCGCGGTGTGTAAGCACGACTCCATACCAGGCTAGACACGCTACAACGAGCAAATGATAACGACGCGACAACATTGTTCATTCTGCTCATGGATAGCTCTGCAGTTCAGGGACTTGAAGATTGGCAGATTACTAAAGGAATAAGATTAGTTTGAGTTCCTCACCCCCTGACCTCATGGATCCTCGACCTTTCTACTGACACTGGGGTAGAGGGGCCCGTTCAAAACCTAGATCCCTGGATCTGAACCTCTTGAGCTTTGGTGATGGTCAAAACCTGCTGCCAGGTCCGGTTCTGAATTTCATGGCTTTAGAAGAGGCTAAAGCAAATTACTGGATCCAAACATTACAGACCTGAAAATCTAGATATAGGTGTGTGGTGAGGACCCCTCGCTGCTCTGATAAAGGCTTTCTGTTGGCCAAAGATATTTTCTCCCTCCAGCCACTGGTCCTTCTCAAACCATGGCCTGACTGGCTCAAAACATAAATATGGTAATTAGAGAGAATCCTGAGATGCAAAATTTGGGGCTGTTCAAATACAGGGAGGTGGTTTGGCTCCTTGTAGGCAGCGGTTGGCTGCAAAGTGTGCATCCTGCTGTGAACTTTCTTACTGTTGGCAGATTTTTCCAATTTAGGGTTTTGGGGTTGGGCCTATCTTCTGCTTCATTTTTGTCCTGCGTCTCTATTTCCAAAATAGCCCTAAATACACAATGGGCAGTAAGGAGCGAATTAAGTCTTTGAAATGCCCCAAGAGAATACCAAAGAGACCAGAAAATACTAATTACGCACAGTCCTGAAATAAGAACGCGGAGATGTGCCTTAGATGTGTGGGAAAACCCAAGGGAAATTAATTGTCGGGGGAACCTTTACTCTGCTTTCTAGGGGCAAAATGAGGGTTCCCCTCTGTGCCGTTATTAACTCTGCAGGTAAGGGTTTGAAGCACAGAGGGATTTACTGCATTATAATTCAGCCAGTTTGGGGACAGGAGAGGGAGTATCTGACTATGGCCAGGATCCTCAAAGGCACTGAAGTGCAACTCCCCTTGGTTTGAGTGGGAATTAGGTGCCTCAGTACCTTTTGAGTCAGTGTCAAACTGAACAGTTCATCTGATGCACTGTCTTTCCGCTCTTAGAACTAGATGTCTTCTAGGCATGAACAATCCTGCATCTTGCCTGTGGTGGAGGGTTTCTTGCTAGCCCCAGGCAGAAAGAATGGCTGTGTTGTGCTTGGAGTGTGGGTGTTAAATGGTTCATTAGATGCTTTTACCCAAGCTAGCCTAGCTGTATCCTGACCCTCCCTATCTTAAACCGGTAATCCAAATGTGACCTTCTGGAAGTAGGTTGCTAACCACTAGACCTGGCTGCCTAAGTCTGTCCCTGACACGTTGTGGCTAATCTTGTTGTTCAGTGGAATGTCTAGTCTTAGTTGTGGAAGTGAGTCTCTACCTCCCCCCCCCCCCCGAAGGTATCTCGATGCTAGAACATTGTCCAGCCAACACTGTGGTGGGACAAACTTAGAGGTTCTGTCTCATGCTAGAACAGCGGCTGTGTTGATATTCTAGCAAAAGCAGCAAACCTGTGTCCCGTACGGCACAGTGCTAGATGGATGACGACAGCTTTTCAGTTCATGTGGAAGTGCACCGTTAGCAGGCTGCTCTGCTGCTGGTGTGGAAAAGGGCTCTAACTCCCGTTACCGATCCGATGAGCTGACCAGCAATGGGTGTGGGCTAGTGCTGCTACTCCCCAGTGGAAAATTCCATGAGCTGATTAGACATGTGCCTCCCGGTGATCACCATACACATTTATCTGATGATCCACAAGGAAGCAGAGACAACTAAAGGCCTCCAGTTGGATAGGGCAGTGACCTCCGGGAAGGGAATTATCCTTGGGGTGCTGGGATTTCCTCACTCTGCTCAAGACCCACCAATCCAGCAAGCTCCCTGCTGCCGTTAGCAGCTTGTAACTGAGAGTGTGTACCGGAGGTGCCGTTGTAGTCTCCTATCCTGAGCTTGTACAGACTCCTGGCGTCACCGAGGGAGAACTTGTCATAATAGGCGTAAGTCGCCTCTTGGCCGTCTCGCATGTCTATTCGTAGCTCGTAGCGTCCCTGCGAGGTGATCTTGTGAATGTTCTCCAGCCCTGCAGGGAGAAACCAAGGGGGGAGGTGAGAGCTGGCAAATCTGGGAGCAAAATGCCAGGAGGTTCAGGGTTCAGTGAAAATGCCCAGCAAGCAAATGCAGAGGAGCAATCCCAGAAATCACCAGTGCTTTCAGAAAAGCCACAACGGTCTCAGTTCATAGCTCAGCCCTTCATGACTGAATCTGGATGCTACACTGATGTATTGGAACAGGTGTATTGGTGCTGGAATCCAGCTGTTGAAATCTGGTCTGGCCCCGATTTCTAGCATCACTCGCCGGAGGAGGGTGTGAAGGCTAGGTCTATAACAGGGTTTAAAAGAGAACTAAATAAATTTGTGGAGGTTAGGTCCATTAATGGCTATTAGCCAGGATGGGTAAGGAATGGTGTCCCCAGCCTCTGCTTGTCAGAGGGTGGAGATGGATGGCAGGAGAGAGATCGCTTGATCATTACCTGTTCAGGTCACTCCCTCTGGGGCATCTGGCATTAGCCACTGTCGGCAGACAGGACGCTGGGCTGGATGGACCTTTGGTCTGACCCAGTGTGGCCGCTCTTATGTTCTTATGTAAGTCTAGATTTGGGGAACGGCTCATTGCAGTAGGAGTCATTTGTAAAAATCAGAATCTGGCTTCTGATGCCAAACACCTTAAATGCGGAGGGTGTTTGCAAGTTGATCCCACCTCCAATGTGCACATGCACTAGTCCTGTCCCTGCGTGACAGCAGTGCTATCCTCACTAGCCCTTTTTAAGCATTTCCTCGGGTGACTATTCTCCCTCATTTAGGAAAGTCGGCTTAAAATATGCAATTCCATCTACATAAATAACGTTGCCGGAGCCAACATCCCTTACACTGACCTTGGCACCATCTCCACAGTTGGAGGTGGATGGGATCAAACTCTCCTGTCGATTTCCCTTACTCCTCACAAATCGAGGAGTACCGGCACTGCCCAGGGGCACCCTCAGCATTTGATTTAGTGGGTCCTTAGACCTGCTAAATCGAATGCCAGAAGATTGATCGCTGCTACAGAAAGTATAGACATGGCCTTAGTTTCCACGGTTCTAGGCCTGTACCTCTTCTGAGAAGAAATTGCCAATCCTGTTACATTGCAAAGTGTATTTCTATTGCAGACAAAACCTTCCAGGGAACTGGACAAAATACCTAAGCTCCATTCCTTTTGTGACCTAAGGAGATTTGAAACCAGGTCACTACAGGTCAAAGGCCAGTGGAAAAGCCGGTTGTGCTACCTAACAAATCAGGCGCTGCTGCACCTTTGTGATTTCCTTTTATGTTTCCACCACAGGACACCTCACTAATGATATGAGCGCAGGCAGAATAAAGGAAGGGACACCATGGGGAAAAAAGGCAGCTCAATAGGGGAGAGATGGACAGATAACCTCTCTAATGATAGGCAGACACAGAGAGATGGAAATTAAGCTTGCTAAGATAAGTCTACAGTTCAAAGATACAAAGCATCTCATGATCAGAGCCAGGCTGCCAGTGTCTGTGACAAAGAGGTGAGGGCATTACCCAGCCAAAACTCATCCTCTAGGTTTCCAAAGCCCACGCGGTAATCCATCCACTTTCGAAAGAAATCAGTCAGCCCGTTCTGCCGTCTCTGGAACACCTACAAAGGGAGAAGCAATGAAAGCCACGTGGGAGAATTTTTGCTTTATGCAGAGATGACAGATCATAGCTCAATGGGCTTTGTTATATGTGAAATTAAAAGATGGTGACTTGTCTTTCTATGCCACCCTTCAAGTAAAGAGCTTGACAGGTTAATGTAATAATTCTCACTACAGACCTGGAAGTTAGATATAGAATCATAGAACACTAGGACTGGAAGGGACCTTGGCAACAGCCAATTTACAGATGGGATAAACTAAAGTTACGTGATGCCCACTGCAAATCAGCCGCAGAGCAGGGAGCAGAATCCAGAAATCCTGTTTTCAAGTCCCCTGCTCTCACCAATGGACAACACTGTCCTTTCTCCAGCATGTGATTTTGTTCTTAACCAGTTATTTCCGCATGAAATCAGGTGTGAGGCTTTGAAGTAGAATGAAAAAGTAGGTAAAAACGTTGGTGAAAAATCCATACCAGCAGTGTTAGGAAATTATCCTTTGGTTTAGGGGGCTCTTTTGTGACCGCATGTCTGTGTATGTAATAATGTGTGAAAGAGAGAGTGTGCCAACCCAGTCCGGTTGGAACAGCAAAGTATTCTCTGGTTCTGCTGCCAGTCCACCCGAAAAACGAGGCTGTGTTTATGTAATTCAGCTGAGTGGCATTTGCCTCTAAAAGCACTGTGCAAAGCCAGTCCAGCTGATGGCTGACACCACCATATGGGGAGCCCCGTGAGTGCAAAGCATTTACTTTGAAAGCTGGTATCCATTTAATTTCACGTGTCAGACAATATATCTGGGTCCACTTGACTTCGTTTGCAAACTGAGCAGCACCAGGCTGGGTTTGTACTTGGCTGGGAGACTTGAAGGAGGAACCCCATTGCTACGGGCAGTGAGGGCTGGGGCTATCTCGGGGTCCATGGTCCCAGTGCCCTAGCAGAGAGCTGTGCTGCTGGAGGAGGGAAGGCCCTATGGCATATTTTGGACTTGTTTATTTTTAGCCCTGTCCTTGCACAGGGCAGCAGCGCCTGGCCCTCGGACGCATTGGGCACTGAGGAGGAGTGGGCCTGCTGCTGTGCCTTGCATTGCTGATGTGCACCCCTGCCTTCTTGGGGGGCGGCTTGTGCCCCAGTGGCTGCTAGCCAGGAGCTGTCCCTGCAATCACAAGATCCCAGGGACTTTGATTGTAGTCAGAACGCGAGGAACAGGAAGGATTCTTGCACCTTTGCTCCCCTTGGCTCTAGGATGTGAATGGGTAACCGGTACCCGGGAGCAGACCCCTGCCTGCGGCCTGCCACGGGCAGAGGGCTCTCCAGCCCCACCATGGTCCCGTGCGGGGCTGCTGGCTCCCAGCCCACACGAGTCCAGAAGCAGCTGGGCTGGAGAAGCCCCTGTCTGTGGTGGGAGGATGGCACCAGCCTCCCTGACTGCCCCGCTGTAATTGGCTAGCCGGTTAACCAATGAAATGGGATTTTACATCCCTACTTTGCATGACCACTTAAAGGCCAGCTGCAATCTAGCCCTGAGACAGTAGTGATGCTAGTCCTGGCACCCACCCAAATGGCATTCTGCCTAGCTGGTTTTGTCCCTGCACTTTGATTAGGGTAATCGTTCCTTCTTCTTGCTAACTGTTGCCGGGTGGTGCCAAACAGCTGCTGTGTTCCACCCCAGAGGTGGCCGCTGGCCTTTGTGAATGATGTAGCCCCTAAGGATTGTGGAAGGATCCTCTGGAACAGAAGGCTGGTGCTTGGAAATGAAAACCCATTAGCAGAGCTATGCAAATAACCCATGTTCCCATTTGCTGTCCAAGCTGCAAACAATAGGCAAAAATTGTTTTTGTTTTTTTACCCTTTCAAAATGATTTTCATTGGAATTGTATTAAGTTTCGATAAATACAATTTGAATTACAAAATCTAAACCTTTTGAATTTGGGCAGGGGAGGACTTCCCCCCCCCCCTCCCCCAATGAGAACATTTTGCCAATTCCGACAAAAATTCACATCACGTTTTCATGCATCTGAACCTGCAGTTTTCAATGGGGGGAGGGGAGGAGGTTTTTTTGTCCTAAAAATCTGCCCCAGCTGTCATTGTTCTGATAGATTCTACATGGAGGCTTACAATCCATCCTCCCCCATCCGTGGTCATGTCGCAGTACACCTGCACTCGCTGGGTGAGGTCCCCGTTGATGGAGACGGTGTAGATTCCACTCATTGTGTCGCCATTCATCAAATGCTGGGCACAGTCCTGAGGGTTAGCGAACACACGGCCTCCTGTGAAATTAGAGAGGCAAAGCTTTGAAGCGGGCACAGCATCTCCTGACGCACAACATGAATCAGGCTGATAGGTCAGGGTAGCTCTGTCGCTAGCTCTTGGCTTACTTCCCCGTGTCGAGCCGCATCGTGCCGTAAGCTTGTAAACCCTCTACCACAAGGCATAGTGGCTTGACACTGAGTAACTCTACTGGGTACAATGAATGAGAGCGTTGTCTCTTGTGATATTTATTTAAATTAACTGTGCCTGATCTACACAGAGTTTGGGAAATATTCATGTTCTTGCCTTCTGGACTCTAGTTCTACAAGACTGACTTCAGTAGAGTTACTACATCCACATAAGTGTCAGACAATCTGGTTCATGAAGCTCCCGCCTTCATTAGAAAACTCGGCGGGGTGTACCCATGGGCCAAGCAGATAGAGTATGGAGCACAACTGGTCCTTGGCTGTGCAGACTGGAAAGTCATGGTCAGCGCTGTGGTAGGTAGTAAGGTTCTTCATGGTCATGTTCTAGCTTGATGCAATTTTCTAATGAAGACATGCTCACGGTGAGTGGCCTGAGGTAATGGTTAACCTGTCCTATATGATCTCACCAGGTCTGCAGTATCAGGAACCTGCACCTGAGTCTGACTCACCAAAGTTGGACATGAGCTTAGCCGTAGCATAGAGCTGTACTGATTTACATTTTTGTATCTAAGGCCAGGTCTACACTAAAGGGGAAGGGTGAATCATAGAATCATAGAATAATAGGACTGGAAGGGACCTCGAGAGGTCATCGAGTCCAGCCCCCCGCCCTCAAGGCAGGATCAAGCTCCGTCTACACCATCCCTGACAGATGTCTATCTAACCTGTTCTTAAATATCTCCAGAGAGGGAGATTCCACCACCTCCCTTGGCAATTTATTCCAATATTTGACCACCCTGACAGTTAGGAATTTTTTCCTAATGTCCAATCTAAACCTCCCCTGCTGCACTTTAAGCCCATTACTCCTTGTCCTGTCCGCAGAAACCAAGAGGAACAAATTTTCGCCTTCCTCCTTGTGACACCCTTTTAGATATTTGAAAACCGCTATCATGTCCCCCCTTAATCTTCTTTTTTCCAAACTAAACAAGCCCAGTTCATGAAGCCTGGCTTCATAGGTCATGTTCTCTAGACCTTTAATCATTCTTGTCGCTCTTCTCTGTACCCTTTCCAATTTCTCCACATCTTTCTTGAAATGTGGCGCCCAGAACTGGACACAGTACTCCAGCTGAGGCCTAACTAGTGCAGAATAGAGCGGCAGAATGACTTCACAAGTTTTGCTTACAACACACCTGTTGATACAACCTAGAATCATATTTGCTTTTTTTGCAACAGCATCACACTGTTGACTCATATTCAACTTGTGGTCCACTATGACCCCTAGATCCCTTTCCGCCATGCTCCTTCCTAGACAGTCGCTTCCCATCTTGTATGTATGGAACTGATTGTTCCTTCCTAAGTGGAGCACTTTGCATTTCTCTTTATTAAACCTCATCCTGTTTACCTCTGACCATTTCTCTAACTTGCTAAGGTCATTTTGAATTATGTCCCTATCCTCCAAAGAAGTCGCAACCCCACCCAGTTTGGTATCATCTGCAAACTTAATTATGTCACTGGAGTTGATGTACCTTGATTCAAGTTTCCCCACTGAACCCACAGCAGAAAGCTGTCAGGAGCAAATGCTCCCATTGGTTTCCCTTACTCCTCACAGGAGCAGGAGTACCAGCTGCCCTCTGAGTTTGATTTAGTGGCTCTTAACTAGACCTGCTAAATCAAACTCTGGAAGATCAATTGCAGCAGCGTTGATCTTCTGCTGAGTGAACATTTGGTCTCAGAGGAGGAATTTGCCCTGTTCGGTGGAACTATTTGTGAGCTAATGTAACTGTAATAAGTATAAGGCCCAGTGGCCAGAGTTGTGATCACCCTCAATGAAAAATATTAATTATAATGAATCATACTTCATACTCAAGGTCAGATTCAGTTTTCATTCAAGCTAGATGCAAATAATGAATAACTCCCCTAAAATCAGTGGACTTCTACTGGTTTACATCGCTGTGTATGTGAGGAGGATCTGGACTACAGCACAAATGGGCACAAACTAGAGTGAAAATATTTGCCTTCAGTTTCAACGATGGCTTATATGACAGTGTCAGTTACATAGGAAATGGGTCTAAGCTTCTTCCTCTGGGGGTGCAACGCCTGTGTAAATTTAACATCGGAGAAGGTGGAATTAAAAAACGGGAAGATGCTACAAACCCTGATTTTGTTGTTTTTCTATTCAGTCTCCGCCCCTTTTCTTGGTGCGTGTATAGTTGTGACGTAGTGGGGGTACTTGCTGGGCTGTGGTGACCTCTGCTGTGTGGAGCAAGACCCAGCAGGGAAAACCTCATTATGCAAAGGTGACTCAAAAACCTGTCTGACCTGCGGCCCCCCATGGGGAGAAACAAAGGGAGGTGGAATGCTGCCCTGGCTGTGGGCAGGGCTGGAAGAGGGGGAGTTAGTTCCTGTCTGGAAAGCAGGGGAGAAGGAGCTGGGGAGGGGGGCTGGGACTCCCCTATCTCAAGGGGGGCACTGAGGCCTCTTAGCCCCAGTTCCTATAACCAGATTACATCTGTGCTGTGCTGTATCCTGGAGGAGCAATAAACCACCCTCAATTCCACTGGCTGGTGGAGTCTGTTTGTGCCATTTCGGGGTGCAGGAGACGGGGGACCCCCAACGCGCCGTCACAATAGTCAAGTGATTTCATTTTGGCCCAAGAGCAAAGAACCCCTATTTTATAGTCTCTGTGCTTTTTAACACAAGATCTGGTGGGAGACTTGTCTTTTATAGCACTCAACACACAATGATATCTGCTTCAAAGGCAAATACTTTGGCATCCCTAGTGCTTTGTGAAGGCAACTTTTCTTAATTTATTGTCAGATCTTTAAAATCAAAGCTGACCTGGAAAGAAATTTCAAACGACAAATTATAATGTATTGATTGTTTTTTGTACCATTTGCATACAATTCCACCAAATTGTATACACTTCCTCTATGTACAAAGATGAAAGACAATGGATCAGATACCTATTAATATGCTAGCAGAAATGAAAGAGCCCTGTTATGTGTGTTGTGAGCACAAAGAAGCAAAACGTCTTGAATAAAGGTGGTTTTTTTTTTAAACAAACCAACAAAAACAACCTATTGTTCTCCTAGAAAGTGTCTGGCTATATGGCTAGAATAAATGGAATGCGGTGCCCTGGTTCTTAGACAAGGGAATGGTGGAGCGACCGCAGTCTATAGATTTCATTGTTCATCCCCAGATGGTTCTGTTTCATAGATGTATTAGAAAAGAAACAGGTATATTGTGCTTGTTACTCGCTTCTGTTTTCACTTAAACCTGCTTCTCTCAGGGGAGAAGCCATCGACAATACATTTTCTGACTCTGTATAGGGTGAGATCCTCAACTGCTGTAAACCTCAGCGTAATCTCCCTTGTCAATGGAGCCAGGCCGATTTACACCGCCTGGGGATCCGGTCCTGTCTGTTTTCATCCTGAACTCGAGTTCATCCCCAGCAAATATGTCTATTTTTCCATCCCCGATTGCATATACTACAGTCCTTTGTGCCCAATGGAGTGGAGGCAGGAGTAGCACATGGGGCCCTGATGTATAGATACACCAGAAAAGAAGGGTTTTTTGTTGTTGCTAGCTTCTGTTATCACATAAAAGCAGATTACAAGGCCTTTCCGTGTGCTTCAACTGGTGTGTATGTCTGCGGTGGATTTACAGGGAGCCCTTCTCATCTAAGGATGAATACTGAGGCAGAGATTTCAGCACTGTGGAATGGACAGCATCTCTGGGCTTTTTTGTCATCTCTTTTGAAGAGCCGAGGCACAGAGGTAATTGGATTCTGCTTGGCACAATGTACCTAGTGCCTATTGAGCACCGGTCTCTGCATTAGCTCTCCCACACTGGATGTTCTACGCAGCCCACATTCTAAACGTGTTTACAACATGTAGGGTTTCCATGCATACAGCAGCACTCGGACAATAGGGTCGTGGGGACTGTGAGTCTCAATCAGCTTAATGCCCCATTCATTCCACGGGGGCAGAATATTTAAGAAATAGGACTGATCTACAGAACCAGCAAGGAGGGATATCGGGCACTTAGAACATCGTAAGGGCTTTGAACAGGTTGTACAGCATGGTAACTCGATTGAAATTGGCAGAGTCGTTCCTGATAGTGATCAGGATCATGTCCGCAGACATGGAAAAGCCCCATTAGGTCATATAGTCCATCCCCTGCCCATCAAAAAAGTATCCCCTGCCCTGGATTTTCTCCTTCTTTGAACCAGACACAAGAGTAAGATAGAAGGACCAGTTTGAAATGGGTAATCTTTGTATTAGGCCAGGTCTATAATGGGGGAGAAATTCAGTTTAAGATATGCAACAACAGCTATGAGAAGAGCATAGCAGGAGTCAACGTACCTTAAATTGACTTTCTGGGATGCCCTCTGGGTGGGAGGTCGATGGGAGAAACTCTTCCATCAACTTCCCTTATTCCTTGTGACTCCAGGGAATACCAGTGTCAGTGGCAGCAACCTCAGCATTTGATTTAGCGGGTCCTTCCTAGACCTGCTAAATCAAACCCCAGAAGATCAATCTCCAGAGCATGGATCTTCCAGTAAGTATAAACAAGGACGTAGACATGGGGCCTGGATTCATATCTGGATCTGGGTCCCATCTTTGCTCTATACCCTATGCAGGGAGAAGGGAGGGTAATTCCTGTGGGAATGAACATTGAGCTAGCATTTAAGTCGTGGCTCTCTGTATTTGGGTGAGTTGAGGGGTGGGGAGCCAAGCCCCTGGAACATGCGCGGGGGTGGCGTTGTCTTTCTGAGCACTGAGAGGTGATAGACAATCTCCTAGAGAGACTCAGGAGGCTGTGACTGGTGCAGCATGCCACTGCTGGTCAGAGGAGGCGAGGCGATAAACTCCTGACCTGTGATGAAGCTGGTGGCAGTGAATCCACTCCTCATCGCATCCTGGGCTGCCTGCAAGCGTACAGTGTATTCTGTGGTCTCTGAAAGCCCCTCTAGGCGGATCCAGGTATCCTCGGCATCTACGATCAGCTCCTACAGATGGGTCACAAGAGGAGATGGGAG
This sequence comes from Pelodiscus sinensis, assembly GCF_049634645.1. Lineage (NCBI taxonomy): Eukaryota > Metazoa > Chordata > Testudines > Trionychidae > Pelodiscus > Pelodiscus sinensis. The sequence continues at coordinate 61,621,196 of NC_134719.1, read as the reverse complement.
CCAAGAGCAACAGACTAGACAAGTTACAGGGAACCGAGACAGCAAGTAAAGCAGGAGCAGAAGCCAGAAATGTCAATTGTGCTGCTGTCAGAGTGGGGACTTTAAAGTCATTTGCACCCGGAAAACTTCTAGCACCCCTGGTAGCTAGCTAAGTATTATCCCCCCTTTCCTCCAGGAGCAAGCAGGGAATGTGGTGTGCCTAAAACAGTGTGTCAGAGCAAAACTGAGCCTCCACGTGACCTGAGTCCTACTCCTGGGTTTAGCTGCTCAGCCATGTGTCCTCTTTGAACAGCAGCCAGGGGGTGGTTTAGGCTGACTAGACAGAGCACGTCTTTCAGATCAGGGTCTGACAGGCAGATGCTATTCATGGACCCTACGTACAGGGAGCAGGTTACCACCTCATTGCAAGGTGACTGAGGTGCTTCGTGGAAAAAGTGAGAATATTCAAAAAACTTTTGGATCCCTGATTCGTTTGTGTGAAATTCAGCCCTTGGCAGAGATGTAGGTACCACTTACCCTATCGGGGCGGTGGTGATGGGGCTAAGTGGTACACAGGCCATTTCCTGTTCCTCTGCTCAGGGGTGTATTTCGCTCTTCCCTGTAGATTGAATAACCACAACCAATGGTCTGTTTCCTGTACCTGCCAGGACCGGAATCAGGAGGATGTCTTTTCCTTGCACCAGGGCATCTCTGATGCTCAAAGCAGTGTAAAGAGTGGAGCTCCTTACCCCTTTTGTTAACCAACTCCTTGTCATAGAATCATAGAGCTGGAAGAGACCTCAGAAGGTCAAGTCCAGCCCCCTCCTCTAGGCAGGACCAATCCCAATTAAATCAACCCGGCCAGGGCTTTGTCAAGCCGAGACTTAAACACCTCTATGGAAGGAGACTCCACTACTTCCCTAGGTAACCCATTCCAGTGCTTCACCACCCTCCTAGTGAAATAGTTTTTCCTGATATCCAACCTGGGCCTCTCCCACCGTGTTCTCTGTTGTTTTCATCTAGCGGTTCAGCTAGATTAACTGGCTAGTACTGAATCCCTTACTGTAATGCCAATATTGTACATCCTGTGCAAACCAGTATTATGGAAAACTATTAGGCATGTTTGCAGGGACCTATTTCTGATAAACCAATGTTCTATAGGCAGGTTTTTTCCACATAGTCAGATATTGACATGCTCATTTAGCAATCAAACATACTGTGCTGTAGGGTGAATTAGTTGCCTGTGTCTCTTGTTCTCCTCTGCCTAATGCTAGGTACCATATTAATCGCCTTACATTGCTTCGGTACCTTTCTCTTGGCTCCAATGACTAATTTTCTGAGGTTCCGAAATTTTCTTCACTACTTCTGCCAAGCCTTCCAGGTGTATCTTGCCCATTCAGACCTGCATATGTGGGCACTGATTTTTGTCTCCATCTCCTGGCTTACCCCTTGCACTGGGATCTCTTCATGCATGGTCTAATAGTAGCGTCTCTGAAGAAATTTGTCTTACATATGCTTTATGTAAGGCGGGTCATGTAAGAAACCCTTGGAAAGGTTATGATTTACCAAATATAGCTGTCCTATTTGTATGTCATCTGGGTCAGCCTGAGCCCCAGTATTTTGAGCCTCAGAAACATTGTCCTTCCCCTGGTGACTTGGATTGCCTCATTTATTAGTCCCCACCCACCACTCCTATCTCTAATTCTTGTTGTAGCCCAATCCCCTTTATCAGTGAAAACTCACCTTCCGGCTTCCATCAGGCGATCGGTAGGTCATGATGTAGTTCTCGATCGGCGCCATTGGTGGCTGCCATGAAAGGAGGGCGCTCCGGCGGGTGACCTCACTGGCGGTCAAGTTAGTCGGGGGATCCAGAACTGCAAAGGCCAATAGGAACCCAGGGAATGGGGCGTCTGACACCCTAGCATTGCTGTGACAGCTGACTGACACAGCATCCTGGATCCATGAATCATAGTGACAGGAGTGCCACGTGATCCACAGAAGTCTGGGATTTCTCACACGCTGCGCATCCTACCCCTTGCTCTCCAGACCAGTTTGCCCATTCCTGGCTTGGAGGGCCCCTTACAGGGCACTAGGAACCCGATAAATATTCCCGACGTGCTCATTTTGTAGTGCTATCGCTCTGAACTGCACACAGCACAAAACCTGTCAAGTAGCCATCTAGTAGTGAAACGGATTCAGTTGCTCTCCTGGAATGGACTCTGGATACAGCCTTACAAGAAAAGGTTCTGATAAGGATCTTGAAGCCATCAGGACTTATCTAAGGGAGGATCAGCAGAAAGGAAGAGCTGTGTGTTTGAAAAGCTGCACCATGTGTATCATTACATTCTGGTTCCCACACCATGCTTGTCGTCGTGGTGTGCCACGGCATGCCATATGCTTAGCATACGAATGTCCTATCTGGGGTATCCTTTATGTAAGATGGGTCATGTGAGAGATCCTTGGAAAGGTTATGATTTACTGACTATAGTTATCCTATTTGTATGTGTGCATCACTCCTGTTTCTGGAGTTAGGAATGTGGGCCTTAGATTTATATTACCAATGTGTTTGTGCTGGGTGAAGCCTTCCACCTCCCCTTCAAGTGCAATGATGAAAAAAGCCCGACAGTGTTGACAGCCCATTAGCAGAAAACAACAGATTGTAGAAGAGCTTAGTCGTCCTGCCACGGGGTGGGTCAGCCTGTGAAGAGTGGCACCAGGGGTCCTCTGGAGACATGTGACCATGTCGCCTGACACTGGAAGCCATCTCGAATTCTGTGCTTTTCCATGGTTGGGTGGGGAATCAGACAAAGGCTTCCTGTCTTATGGAAATTCGATGAAAGGCAGGGAAGGAAAGCAATGATTGTCGTCAGCTGGCTTTGCCTCTGCCTCTCCACCCCCAGGAGATACTTGAAAACACCTGGACTCCAAAGGACTGTAGCTGCTGGATCCAGGCCAAGCAACACCTGGCCTGTGAAGGATTGACTTGAAGCGATAACTAGGGGAGGAAATTAGTATTTGTACCTTGTTACTGAGAGAGTCTAGTTTAGGCTGTATGTTTTGTACTGTTTTCCTAGTAACCCTGTTTGCACTGAAAATACACCTTTTCTTGGTCAATAACATTATTTCCTGTTTATAATGTAACCCAGTTTATGTAATTTCTAATGTGGGGGAGGAGAGAGAAGCTGTGTACACCTTCCTTCACACTGAGAAAGGAGGCAAACTTCATATCACTAGGCTGTACTGTGTGTGTGTGTGTGTGTGTGTGTGTGTGTGTGTGAGAGAGAGAGAGAGAGAGAGAGAAAACGAACGAGAACGAACACATCTAGGTGCTGGAGTAAATCTCTTTGTCGTCTGAGTCCTCCTAGACCCAATCTGTGTCTGGATCTGAGCCTGTGGGTTTTGCTAGAGGAGGCTTGAGAGCCTGGCTCAGCAAGATCAGGTAAAAGGGGGTCCAGGCTGCAGGGAAAGGGGGCTCCGTGGTGCCTAAGCACCTCCGGTGACACCCCAGGGGTCCCGACCCATCACACATGGTATCTGGGTGCCTGAGTGGCCCCTGGGCACGTAAAGCAGGTTGTTCAACAACTTATTTGGCTTTTGTTCCCGAGATGGACAAAAAGAAAACCCGCAGACCTGGACACTTAGTTGAGAAGGGAAGGAGTTTCCGTACTTACGAGTCGTAAAGTTGGTGCTGATGGTGCCGCTAGTCAGAGGCCCACTGGTGGCATACATGGTGACCATGTAGCTAGTACTGGGCATCAGGTTAATCAGCTGGTACTCTTGGTTGGCCCCATCCACTAGAACGGTCTTCCCTGCAACTGAAATCAAATGGAGCTGGCTTGGACGGAATACAGAGCCCTTCTGTGGTTAAAGTAGGACTAGGAAAGAACCATTTTGTGGCGGGTTGCCTGGACACACTGGGTGGGATTTTATCATGTGGTGTCACCAGCATGTCTCTGCTTTTGGGGGTGCATGACGTCCCCCTTCTTGCAGATCACAGAGCCATACATAGCCCTCCCCAGCCCAGGGTCTCAACATAACTTACAAAGAGCATCAGGATGATGAACCCCATTTTACAGCTGAGGAAAAGAGGCGTGGAGAGGAAGGGCGAGTGAGTCATGCCAGGTCACAAAGCAAGTCCTCGGGAGTCGAACCCAGCTCCCTCCCTGCTGCTTCCTTACTTCCGACTAGCGTGTAACCCTGTTGCCCTGCAGGCCTTGCGCAGAGCAATTCTGTCTGGTGTCGAAGCAGGCTCGGGCAGGAGTGGGTTTAAAGCAACAGATGCAAGGAGACATCAATTTTCTGTTTGGCGGCTCTACCGGGAGCCACACTGAAATTGGTGAAAAAAATTCCTCCTCAGTCAGAAGGGGGGATTCCCCACCTGGCACCTGCAGGAACTGGGTGTCACCAGCCCAGCAGCAGTGTAGGGAGCCCTGCAGGGCCTGTGACACCTGAATCCTTGCCTGAGGATGGAGCCAATCAGCAATGGGGCAGCCTGCACCATGGCCTGTGGCTTTTCCTCCTCCTGGCTGGGTCTCTGCTGTGCTGGGCAAGGATTTCAGCCTCTCCAGTGCCTTGCGCTCTGCCCCCGTAGCCGTGCTGTCAGCTCTGAGAACCCTCTGCAGCCCTAAAATTCTGCCAGCCCTATGCAAAGGGGGCTCTTGTTTTACCCACTGGCTTCATCATCTCCTGAAACTTCCCCCCTCTTCAGTATAGGGGCAAAGTGGAGGGACTCCATGTTCATATCTAGTTTTGGGGAGCTGGGCTAGCTGTGAGGGCATCTGGAGCTCAGATTTCAGGCTCAGCCTCTGGACTCCTTGTCCCCAGAGTTTAGGAGCCGGGAGAATCGGGGAGGGGGCTACCCTGGTTGGGCGGATCTCCTCTGGGCCAACAGATCGTTCAGGCAGCAGTGGCCTGTGAAAAGCACAGAGCTGTCCTGATCCATAGTCAGAATACCCAGCTGTGTAGGGCACTGCTGGGTCTTAATGTCCACCCACCCATCTCTTCCCGTCCTTGTTCTCTGGCTCAGCTTCCTCCGGAGAGGAACGATTTGACTTACAAGGGAAAAAGCCAACTAGAGCTAGTAGCAGAACCTGGAACATGGGAAGGAGCCAATCAACTGGTAATGAAGCCATCGAACTGGCATTCGCCAGCCCCAGGTATCTCCTGTCAGTGTCTGAATTTACTGTGAGAGTCGACAGGGTTTAAAATTTGCTTGACAAGATTTCATTAGCGTGTTGCTGCAGATTATAAAATCACTTCTCTGACAAACGGTTCTCCCCTGGCCTGCCGTCGGGCAGAGGAGCACCAGTTTAACAGTACTGCCCAGGGTCCCGTAAACCCTAAGGGCCTCCCTGGTAAAGCATGTGTAAAAACATCGCCCGGATGGCAGTGAAGCAGGAATGGGGGTCGGCTGGAAATCAGCACATGGCTGGCCGCTCTGCCATCCTGTCCCAGCTCTCCTGGTCTTTGGCAACCAACGCAGAGAGCAACCCCCTGCCCTCGTTCCCCCTAACGAGAGAACCCTTGTAAACCAGCTGCCTTGTGTGTGTGTGTGTGTGTGGGGGGGGAAACAGATGAGTTAATTTCTGAGGCCACGAATGGAATTTACCAAGTGGCACTAAAGCGACATGCAAATCTTGCCGCGTTGCAGGCTGGGGGCCAACCGGGTCGGTTCCCAGACCTACCCGTGTAGGGCGCTAGCACAATGACGTAGCTCTCCACTTTGGAAAGAGGCGGGTTCCACTGCAGCAGGGCTTCCGTTGGGGTGACGTTGGTGGCAGACAGCCCCAGAGGGTGGTCCATGGCTGAGAAGGAACCATAAATTCATCAGGTGAAGGGGGCGGAGAGGAACTGGCCTCGCTCGGAGACGGGGGAGGGGTGAACTGCAGATTAAATCCCAGGAAAAACTTGCTTGGGGTTAGGACAGTGGAGCAGCCTGGCTAGGGAAGTTTTCTCTGCCAAAGGAGGCTGGCCAGCCATCTGTCTGGGGCGGTTAGATGCAACAAATCCTGCAGAGGGCTAGCTGGGATGACTCTCGCGATTCCTGCTAACCCTCTAGTTCTGCGAATCGAGATCCAGTTCACACGGTTTCAGTAGCGACTGTTCCCCCTGGGCGGTTCTTTTTTCATCCATGGGGCCTTTTTTATGCTGCTGCTGCGAGCTCTGAGGGGTGGATTTCTGCTATTGCTGCCTACAGGCTACCCGCAGCTCCCCATTGGCTCGTGGCTACGGTGCATCCCTCCCAGAAGGGCTGGGACTGGTGGCTGGTCCTTTTTTCTTTTGCTGGGGCTAACGCTGGAGTGGGCAAATACCGGCCCACAGGCCAGATCCAGTTTGCCAGGGTGAGCCCCGGGGCCCCCCGCTGCCATACTCCCCTGTGCCTCCGCAGGTACGGGGAATCACAGCTCCCATTGGCCGTGGATCACCATTCCTGGCCAATAGGAACTGCGATCGCCCGCACTTGCTAACCCTGTGGAGCCGCCGCCGTTTTATTGCCCACCCCGGTGCTAAAACATCCTTTCCTGGCAAGCCCATCTTCCACGGCATGTCCTCTGGCCACACGGCGGATGCAGGCTCCCCTCTGCACTGAGGGGTTTGGTTGGACACTAGGCCCACGGGCGCCTGGGTCGCTGGCTGGCAGGTGGTATTTACAGTCAGTGTGTGGGTGCCTCTCTCAGCGCCCCTCTCCCTGAGCCTGTAGCAGGCTTGGCACATCACCGGGGACAGAGGCTGCAGGTTGGAGTCTGAACCCGTGTTAAGCGATGACCATCCAACCAAGGAGGCCACCCTGCTGGGCTGCGCTGCCCTCCTGCCTCCCTGGTTCCTACTCCCTGCCAGCGAGCCGCGCCCGTACAACCCCCTGCCATGCGAGCGCCCCCCACCTGTGTACACCACGCTGGAAATGCGCTCGCTCTCCTCCCGGCCCCGCACGCTGCTCAGGCTGATCTCGTGCTGGGTGGCGGGCTGCAGGCGGCGGAGGGTGTACTCGGCGACGTCGTTGGCCACCGCCGCGCTTTCGGCTCTCCCTGCAATGCGTGGGCAGAACAAAGGGCTTGGTGGCCACCCGTTGGCTCATCTGCCCTGAGCAGGAGCCAGCAGACGCTCAGGCTGCCTGGTGGGGGGCAGGGACCCCGGCACAGCTCTGGGGTACAGGCAGTGTACGTTGCCTGGGGTACAGGCAGGGACACAGGCAGTGTACACAGCCCTGGGGTACAGGCAGGGACACAGGCAGTGTACGCAGCCCTGGGGTACAGGCAGCGTACACAGCCCTGGGGTACAGGCAGGGACACAGCCCTGGGGTACAGGCAGGGACACAGGCAGCGTACGCAGCCCTGGGGTACAGGCAGGGACACAGGCAGCGTACGCAGCCCTGGGGTACAGGCAGGGACACAGGCAGCGTACGCAGCCCTGGGGTACAGGCAGGGACACAGGCAGCGTACGCAGCCCTGGGGTACAGGCAGTGTACACAGCTCTGGGGTACAGGCAGGGACACAGGCAGCGTACACAGCCCTGGGGTACAGGCAGTGTAGGGGACATTGAACCTCTGTCCTGGGGCGGGGAGACACGGGCAGCAATGTGAGTGGCCCTTGGCCTCCTGCCTTGTTAGCCTGCAGGGACCAGGCACTCTGCAGCTCTGGCTTCTCCCTGCAGCAGCGTGCCTCCCGGCTGCTGTGCTAGGCCAGAGTGAGCCAGAAAAGCCTTTGGAGCTGGCTGCTGGCTTACCTTGTGCCGATCGGTAGGACACTCGGTAGTGGTCAAAAGCTGCCTCTGGAGGGCTCCAGGACAAGGTCACTGAGTCCTTGGTTATGTTGCCCACAGTGAGGTTCTTCGGGGGGTCGATCCCTAGAGGTGGCAGGCAGAGGAGCAGTCAGGGCATGGGGCCCCAGTGGCCAAACCCTCCTGTCTCGAGCGCTGGATAGGGGCCAGAGAGGGGCTCCCCGGTAAGCAAGGCCAGGATACACGGCCAGCGTGGGCGTGTGCAAAGGAGTGACAGCGAGACAGGCCACCGGGGGAGCTGCTCCATAGCCAGACTCACAGGGAGGCAGACCTCAAACGCCCTTCGAGGGTCCCCCCTTCCCACCGGGCTCTGAACAGGAGCCGAGGAACCAAACGGCCAGACACGAAGCCCAGCGACAGAGCCCCACTGGCTGCCTGCAGAGGAAGGCTGGAGGACTCAGCCCCTCTCTGGGGTGCTGCTGTGTGTCTGGAAATGGCTTAGCCCCCCTGCCCCGGCCCTCAGCTCCCATCTCTCTAAGCCCGTTTGTTTACAGCAGCTTCATCCTCCGCTGAAAGGAGGCTGCTGACTTGGATTTTGGGCCGCGTGCAGTGTTTGGGCCCCGGCGGAGAGTGCAGGATGAAGGGAGGCTAAATGCTTAATCCCCTCCTATTGTTTTGGATTCGGTGGCCACGGCAGAGACGACAATGCGGACCAGGATTCGTAGCCTGCTGCGGTGGGAGCCCGAGACAGATGATCTGGCTCCGGAGTGCGCTGGCAGGAGGCTTTTGACAAATGGCTTCGCTCGGGGGCAGGTGGGACTGGTGCCCGAGATGAATAATCCCTTTAAAATAACGATTTACCGGGCCAGCAACTTTCCTTTGTGACGATCAGTGACCCGGTTGGATCCCACTTTGGAGGAGTTTTGAGCCAGGAGCCGCCGTTATCCCCCGCCCGAGATTAGACGTGAGTATTACGTCCCGCCGGATGACTTTACCTGTTGTGATGGAGCCTACGATGGGCTCGGAGCTGACCAACCCATGCACGGCCACTAGGGACACGATATACTCCGTGGACGGCTGCAAGCCAGACAAGGGGGCGTGTCTCTTGCTGGCATCCAGTGTGACCTGCGTGGTCTCCTCCTTGTCTCTGGGGTGGTAGTTCAAGAGAAACCTGTCCGCCGGAGGGGAGGGGTCACTCCAGGTGATGTTCAGGCTGGAGGAAGTCACATGAGAGAAGTGCAGCTGCGTGATTGGCCGGAACCCTGGAAAGCAGAGAGAGGATTGGTCAGACTTCGAGGGAGGAGCTTCGCATGCAACAAGACGCCTGCGTCGTACGGAACTGAGACGATGCAAGTCTCATTCGAGCGGAGCGTCCTAGGCAAAGGAATGGCTCCGCCCTGAGACCCGTCTCGCTGGGCTGTGTCACTCCTGTAAAATACTGGGCCTCGCCACCCAGCTGGGCCAGATCGAGAGAGGCCAGCGCTGGCTGGGAACGGGAAGCAAACAGAACAAAGGGCGCTCAGGTCACAACAGAGGCCTCGCCCAGAGGCGACTGGTACCTGCTCAGGGGTGGGGAGGGACAACTGAAAGATTCGTCCTCTCCAACAACTTGAGTCCCAGGCACTCCCCCTCTGACCCTCAGTGGCCCCTTCCTGCAGCGCCCAGCTGCTTGCTGCTTGTCAGCTCCAGGAGCTGCCATGCAGAGAGGGGCCCTGGCCAGCCAACCATGACAGAAAGGGGGAGGGCGCATCACCCTGCCCGGCCCCCCACGCCTCGCCTCTGGCCTGCCTCCGGGAGACCCCGGACACGCGCTGCGGGTGGGACAGATGTTCAAACTCTGATCCTGCCCATTACATTCCGGGGGAGTGGGGGAGCAGGAATTTGCCTGCTCGTGGGCTCTGCAAGCTTCTAGGGCAGAGGGGGGAGATGGTGGTATCTCCCTGAAGCCACCCGTCCCTCCCAGGAGATGGCACAATCTGCGATGCCCATCCCCTCCCCCCCCGCTCGTGAGCTTTCGCACTCAGTGACCCAGGGAGTGACCCCGCTAGTTCGGGGATCGTCGCTGGGGGCCCGCGCTGAGCCGCGTGGGCAGCTCACGCCTGCTGGATGGGCGGTCCCAGACTCGGGTGGACGTCTCTCTCTGCTCGCTGCGCATTGGCTGGCTTTCCTTTGCGCCCGGGACAGCGAGAGACCCGCCGGCCGTTGCGCCCATCTGGGGCCCGGCCCCTCCCTACCTGTGAAGGCGTCCACTGTGGACTCCAGGCTCTGCTGGCGGCCCCTCTCGGCAATGATGGAGATGGTGTATTCTGTGCCGGGGTCCAGGTCTGAGAGCGTCAGCTCGGCCTCGTCCCGGGGCACGGTCACCTCGGAGGCCATCCCCGAGGCCGGGATGAAGGTGACGCGGTAATGGTCGATGGGCCCCCGGGCCGGGGTCCAGGCCAGGGAGACGGACGTTTCTGAGGAGGCCGTCACCACGAGGTCCCGGGGACTGTCGAGCTCTGTGGGAGCAGACCGTGGCGGTGAAGGGTTGTGCCAGCCCCGGGGTGCAGCACGTGGAGTTCGCTGTTTGGATTGTGGGCAGCTGAGCCTGCCCAGAGGTGACTGTAGCGCAGGCTCTGGGGTGTGAACAGGCGGGGAGGGGCAGGAAGGCTAGTGCTTCTGGCAGCCACAGGTACCCTCCCCTACTCGCAAGACTCAGGCATGCGTAGGAAGCCCATGGCTGTGGGCTATGTAGGAGCTTGTACTGGTGTAACTGTGCCGCTGTCAGCTCTCTGCTGTAGCCACACGAAGCCGCCGGGAGACAGCCCCGAGCGACAGCAATGAGACCCACAGAAGCAGTAACAGAGGCGTAAGCTGTGCCAGCCTAGCGGGCAGGGTGTTGTAGCAGAGGCTGCACCGCACAGCCTGGGTCCCCTATCACGCCCTAGGCTAAGGCTGGGCGTGGGCCTAAGGAGGCAGCGCTGGGCTTTCAGAATGATGCCGGGAGCACTGCGCTGGGTGTTTTATTTTGCCTGTGGCTAGGTCCATGTAACTCACCAGTCCTAGCGTTCATGGTGGCGGGGATGCTCTGCTTGCTCTCCATGATGGCCGATATTCCGACTCCGTACTCCGTTCCCGGCACCAGATCTGCCACACACACACACACACACACACAGACACAGGATGCTTACACACAAAGACACAGGATGTTTATGTGCATGCACGAGTCTGCGTGTGTGCGTGCGTGTTCCCAACCGCATGACTGCATCACCGTTGTCTCGCCTTCCCGCATTCTCACTTCACCGTCAACCTTGCCCTGGGAACTTCACGTTCTCTGGTGGAGCCGTCAAGATGTCTGTGAAAAGCACCGGTCGCGAGGTGCAAAAGCGGCTGCCGAAAAACGGCCACTGAAACGATCTGGAGGTGCGGAATTATTTCTTGGTGGTCAAGCACCGCCTTCTCAGACGTGCCCCGAGTGAAACGACGGGGGCAAATCTTGGGAGGGGATGCACCAGACCCCAGAAACCAGCCTCCCATTGTGAGAGGTCTCCCAAGCAGCTACCCGAGGAAGCCATCGGCCGTGCAACGATTTCTGTGGGTCCGCCCACATCCGGGAGGTGGAGCCGTGCTACGTGCTCTTGATCGCCCTCTACTGGCACCTGATCTAGGAGCTGTTTAATTCTATACACCCCTGCCTTAGTGCACAGCATCTACTCGACTGGCAGGGTCCACGCGGTCAGTCACTGCAGGGTAGACTCACACCTGAGCTCGCCATGGACTAAACGTGTGCATAGAGCAGCCCAGAGTTACCACTTTAGAGCAGGGGTGGGGAACGTAGGGCCTGGGGGTCCGATGAGGCCCCTGGCTTGCCTGACGCTGGCCCCTGAGGCTCAGGGCTCCCTCTCAGCACTGGGCAGCCCGTACCGGTGTCCCAGCCTCCTTCTGCGTCCCTGTAGGGCTGGAGCGTGCAAAATCTACTAGCCTGGCCCCACCTAGGCTATGGTGCGCGAGGGGGATGTGGGGAGGGTTGTTCTCCGGCTCAGTAAGGGGCCACGGCAGGGAGAGTTTGTTTTTTATTTTTTTGCTTCTCATTTGTGTGCGGCCCCCAACTGATTTTTCTGGGGGGCAGTGGCCCCCAACCCAGAAAAGGTTTCCCCAGCCCTGTTCTAGACCCTGCTTTGAAAACGGAGAGCACTACAGAAGTGCTAAGTCATATTCTTAGAGATCAACACAAGTCACGTTCTCCTGGGCCTCTGAGGATGGGACAAGAAGCAATGGGCTTAAATTGCAGCAAGGGAGAACATAAGAACGGCCGTACTGGGTCAGACCAAAGGTCCATCTAGCCCAGTGTCCTGTCTGCCGACAGCGGCCAGCACCAGGTGCCCCAGAGAGGGTGGACCGAAGACAATGATCAAGCGATTTGTCTCCTGCCATCCCTCTCCAGCCTCTGACAAACAGAGGCCAGGGACACCATTTCTGTCCCCTGGCTAATAGCCTTTTATGGACCTAACCTCCATGAAGCTTAGGCTGGACATTAGGGAAAACTGTCAGAGTGGTGAAACACTGGAATAAATTGCCCAGGAAGGTTGTGGAATCCCCATCACTGGGGATATTTAAGAGCATGTTAGAGAGACGCCCGTCAGGGATGGTCTAGGCAGTGCTTGGTCCTGCCGTGAGGGCAGGGGACTGCACTCGATGACCTCTCGAGGTCTCTTCCCGTTCTAGGATTCTGTGATTCTATATCTTGATTAAATCCGGACCCATGGATTTGTGTATGTCTAGCAGTTCTTAACCTGTTCTTTCTCCATCGAGGGCTGCCCACCTCCTTCCCATTCTGCGTTGCCTAGTGCGGTAGTCTGGGAGCTGACTTTGTCTGTGAAGACCGAGGCAAAAAAAAGCATTGAGTACTTCAGCTTCCCTGGGTCAAAACCTTGCACCTGACAAAGGAGTTTTGACCCATGGAAGCTGATGCCCAAATAAATCCATTAGTCTTTAAGGGGCCGCAGGACTCCTCGTTGTGTGTGTACAAAGCCCTTCAGAGCCAGAGACTCAGCCGGAGAGATGAAAACGTGAGACTGGCTTTGTTCGCCATGGTTTGACGTCTAACGCTGTCACATGCGTTTCTTATTTTTTTGAGGTGCAAATGAAATCCTCAGTAATTAACGAAGGGACGGTCTGGTGTCCTCTGCGGTGGGCACCGCCTGTGCTTTCTGACTCCAGAGAGTGAAATCTAGCTAATTTCCCGGGCACCCGATTGCAGATCACTCTTTTATCTAGGTAGAATATCTCCTCGGTTTCTCTGTCACTTCCCTTTGGCTTCTGATGGGTTTATTTCTCTCCTGCCTGGCCATTATTGATCGCCCCCATCAAGTTAGATAAAGCTGTAACAAACCAGCAGCCAAGCGAGACTCACATCCACAGAAGCAACTTGGCTAAGTTGTGACACAGCCCCATGGGGCAGTCTCTACCTCGGCACAGCCTCCGACCTCTTCCTGTCCTTCTGTGGACTAGGGGGGCAGGGTACATAGGTTGTATTCTCTGCCACTGCACTGCTAGGCGGCCTGCAAGTCCTGCCATGTCTCCGTGCCTTTGTTTTCCCGGCTCTGCTTTGCCTGCCTTGTTCAATTAGATTGTACACTCGGCCTCTCTCACAACCTCTTTGTACTGCACAGAGCTCAGTGGAGCACTGATGTCAGCGGGGGATGGCAAATACTACTCTAAATACAAGTAATAACGATCATTTCGGCACCAGAGCTAGTGTCGTGGCCGGCGCTTCTGCGTGGAAAATCTGGCCCAATTGTGGGTGCCGAGCACTGGAAACCGCTCCGAGCTGGTTGGAAAAGCTGGGCCCGAGCAGTCGCAGGAATCTCATCCATTGGCCCCACCTTGATCAGGAAAGTCAGGCCTAGACAGCAGGGCTGGTGGGGTGGCGTTCCCCCAGGCTCTCGGCAAGTGCTCCGAGTCCTCCTGCTGGCGCATGTGATCAGATCACAAAGAGCTTTGTTCTTTGCTCTGGCCAGGGAGAGGGAAGCCAAGCAGCTAAACCATCCCTGGCTCTAACTAGTGACTGCATAACTAGTGAGGTGTGAACAGGCCACACCAGAGGTCCTGTTCTGTGCACGCTTCCTCTTGGCACAGTCGTGGACTGGGGAATCCAACTCGGATCTGCCCTTTTAACAGCTGCCAAAACGTCCCTCCCTTTCCCCGCATCTGTGTGTACAGAAAAGGGAGAGTCCTAGTCCTCCTCCTTCGCACGGGCCCATGCAAACACCAGGGCCCGTTGTGCAGATGCAGCAGAGGTCTGGAGAAGCACCCTGCCTGAATTCAGATGGCACCCGCACCGTGTCCATTCTCTCCAAGCCACCTTGGTCTGCAAAACCAACCTGGCAATCGGACCATCTTCTGAGATTGCCAGGACTTCCAGCTGCTGGCTCTGCAGGGGGTACCAGGAGGTGGCCTTTTCCTGCCCAGGTTTGATCCAGGATGCACACGAAAGTAAATCAAGAATAATACAGCAAACTGAAACTGCAGCACCTCCCAGGTTCTGAATGTCAAGGGTTGCTATGAGCTCTGAAGAGGCGTCTGAGAGAGGGTGCAAAAAGACAAGCAGCAGAAGCAGCCAGCTTTGTGCCAAGAGAGAAAGACAAAACAAACACTAAAAATAAATCCCCCACTAGGGCAGAACGTCCTTGCCAGCAGAATTAAAAGAAACATGTTTCATGCGTCTGTGTAGCCCAGTCATGAGATGCAGCACAGACCAGCTACTGATTCTGTGCGGCGTGAGAGTCCTGCTTTTCCAAGCAGTTCAACTGAGATGAGAGATCTCTTCGCTCTGGCTCCTTCCTTCCTTTTGTTCTCAGGACAGGGGATTCCTCCAAGGCCCATGTGAGGATGAGTGATGGACAGCAGCTCCAGGCCCATCTGGCCAAAAACCAGGGAGGAAGTTGGCCAAAGTTTAAGAATAGCTGTGCAGGTTATTTTGGGTTTGCCTGTTTGGAAAAGGATCGGTGTTTTCAGTTATTGGACGTGTACGGCAAAATGTTCGGGTTTGGAATTTTCCATTTGCTCCTCCACCTCTCCTGTTTCCTCTGCAAAGGGGGAGGAAGAGCACGAGGGAAAGGACCAAGAGGCAGCAGGATCAGCAGAGAAGGACCAACTAAAAACTGACCGTGTTTATTTTTTGATTTCCTGGGCGATAAGACCCTGGGAAATTAAAATTAAAACATTTCCCACAACAATTTCTGAGTCTGAAAAAAGGCAGGTGTCCAGCTGAAACATTTAATTCCAGCGCCGCCTCCGCCCATGTGCCAGGGTCACAAACATGATCTTCCATCAGCTCCCCTTCTCCAGCGAGGCCAGATCCTTGGCCGACGGAAAGAGACTCTCATGGAAAGACACCAGTGGATGCCAACTGGAGATCTTGCCTTACGCGTCTGTTAATTTTTATTGCTGCCAGCACTGGCAGCTAATGGTGGAGAGGGAGCTGGCATATGCTCTGAGCTGTCTCTCGTCAACAGAATTGGTCTCTGAGTTCTGTTTGCAGAATCCCAGTTGCTGAGAGGCAGCGTTGGACAGGATGCGTTCAGACCCTAGACATGGGTAAGAGGGATAGCAGCTCAGCTCTGCTTTCACCTTTCAATGGAGCCAAGCCGGTGGTAATTAGGTGGGGCCCGCTACCGCACAGACCCACTTTTTCGCCTGTCCTTGTACGTTGTACCAGCTGAGTATGAGCTAGTTCACTCAACCAGCCAGTAGGTGGCAGGGCTAGTCCACGCAGTAGGCTCTCCCCAGCCCCTGTGAAATCACTGGGCATCTTGGCCGACATGGCGCTGGGCTATCGGTGTCCAGGATGAGCAGTAGCTAAGGGTCAGGCCAAAGATCATTAGACCTGGGCTGCTGGGCTGGCGTGCACGGGGGGCCAACCAGGAGGCTGCGGTTCAGGGACACCTGCCGGGGATTTGGCTGCAGAAAGGATCCATCTGTCCAGAAGACCCCATGAGCTGGGATTCCCCTCCCAAAATCACATACTGTGGCTGACAGGCCAGCAGGCAGATCCTCTCCTTTGGGGGAAAAGGAAACCAACCGGCTGCGGGAAGAGAGAGGCAGGGAGGGGACCGTGGGAAGGAAAGGAGATGGAGAGCTGGGAGAGCCTGAAATAGTCTTTTGTTAGGTGTCCACCCATGCAGGACCGAGTCCAGTGAGGGGTTCGGTTCCCTCCGCGTGGACATGCCCGTTCGTTCTTCACTGCAGCACCCAGCAACGTACGGGATGAGCCCAGGAGCACAGCTCTCTCCAGAGAGTAAGGAAAACAGCCCTTTCCCAGGCCACTGACAGCAAAACTACGTGAGCCCCCTCCAAAGAACCGCATCACTGCATCCACTCCAGAGGCAGCCCACTGCTCGCGCGGTGCCGTATCCTGGCCGGAGCGGCAGCTGGGGATCCCAGGCGCTCGTGAGGCGGCGGAAGGCAAATGCTCTTTCTAGCAGTGCACAGCCTGGCCCGGTTCTCTCCCGCTGCGTCCGCCACAAAAGAAAGGAGAGTTGCACGTTGACAGGGCCAGCAGGACGTTCCTTGCCACTCGGTTCTCTCCTCCCACTGTCAGCATGCCCGGAGGCACGGATGCCAGGCCACCTACATAGAGCTCTTCCCTGCGGAACTTCCTCCCTTCTTGCTCTCTGCCCTCTGGACTCCAGTCCAGCCAGACTGCCTCAGAGGAGCAGCGTTCGCCTGGGCCGGTATTTGGCTGGGAGCTCTCCAACGCCGAGGAAGTGGTGGTGGGTACTCAGCAGATGCCAGGCATCCCCCGGAGCCAGCGACGGTGCGGTGCTCTCGTGGCATTCGGAGTTTGGGGCTAGCGGTTGGGTGGCGCGTAACCCCCACGTCCTGCCCAGCTGTGATTATTACAGCTGTCACAGCACTCATTGCAAAAGGAGGGACGCTAGCGCTGGAGGCCGGCTCGGTTTCCAGCTTGGCTAATTACCTTCTGCTGACCTAAATTCCTCTTGCAGCTTAATTGGATACTGCTGGTCTTTTTCCCCTGCCTCTCTCGGGAGATGGGGGGGGGGGGGGGCAGTGTTGCTGTGTTGTGAACCAGCTGCCAGTCTCCCATGATGGGCAAAGTCATTCCTGTGTTGTCTCTTGCGGAGATTGCGTTCATCAGCGGTTTACAGTGCTAGAGTTACCCTGTATTTGATTTCCCTATACAGTGCTGAGGCTTTCAATGGGTGTTGGAAGGTGATAATGGAAAAAAGACTCTAAATAAAAATGAGTCATTTACACTGAAGTAGCGTCTGAGTCTATGGAGATGAGCCGTGTAAAGGAAGAGTAACAAGAGGAAGGGGAAAGAATCGTTATGGAGTGTGTGCCGGGACAGCGCTCCTTAGGGGTAATGTGGGTGGGGTAATGTTGATCTTCTCCGTAGTGTAGACAAGCCCTAGGATCCAAAACTCAGTTGCTACCCCAGCCAGCGGCAAGAAATACAATAGTATCGTAAGTCTTATTTCTTCACACAATGTGCAATCGACCTGTGGAACTCCTTGCCATAGGATGTTGTGAAGACTGGGACTTTAACAGGGTTCAAAAATGAGCTAGATACCTTCATGGGGGACAGGTCCATCAATGGGTATTAGCCAGGGTGCGTAGGAAGGGTGTGCCTAGCCTCTGTCAGAGGCTGAAAATGGGGGACAGGGGAGGGATCACTGGAGACCTGATCCTGGATCTGAACCCCTTTGGGTTTGAAGGGAGATTTGAGTGCAGCTCCAGGTGTCTCAGCCGTGGGCCATCTCTGCTAGACACTGGGATTTGTGGGAAAGAGTGGAGTCACAGGTGACCTAGGAGACGGAACCACGTTTCTGTGGGGACCAGAAAGCCTAGCTGTTACGAAACTTGTGGTGTTGCTATTAACCAAAGGGTGCCAGCTACACCGGGGAGACGTCACGCCCCGCAGAATTCCCGGTGGAATTTCTGTACATAGTGCAACTAACAGGAGCCTCTTAGGATGCTCAGTCCCTTTACTGTCCACATACAAGTGCCAGACCACTGGCGAATCAGCTAGAGAGATGCAGGTGGGTCCCACAGACATGGCAGAGGTGCGGCTTCGCTGCTATTTTTAGCCATGCTAGTTAGATCCAAACTAGATCAGGTATGTCTGCAGGTGCTGCTGCACCCCCCCTTGTCCGCCATGCAGACATACCCCAAGTCTCACCCGTGTCAGTCAGGAAGCACCACTGCAGGCGGACATGGGCGAATCGGGCCCAGGTTGTCTCAAGAGCATCTCAGTCCACAGCAACCCTGTCAGACCAATCTGTCATTTGCCATGTGCCTTCTTAAGATTCTGATCCAAAGCCCAGAAGGTGAATCGGGGACCAATGCCAGACAGAATTTGGGGCCCAAATGCCTTTGGCAGCATCCCTTTAGAATAAGGAGTAGATGCCCCATGCCACCCCAGAAAATGCCTAGAAAGAATTTACAGAGGACTGCAGCGAGATCCTGTTCCACGCGCGGGGGAGTTTTGTGATCTCCTCAGCTGCTGACTCAACGTAAGGTAATGGGTTTTTGGGGCTTGTCTCTCTTCACTGTGCATCAGTCCCTGTCTCAGAATCATGGACAGAGACTGGATCCTTCATCTGGACTCACCCTCTCATGCTACTTTGCTCCTGATGATTTTTGCCACAATAACCCCTTTATCGTGTTTGCTTTCATGGGCTTTAAACTTGGCAACTGCTCCCAGTGAAATCTTTCAGGAACAGACGATGCTCTCAGTTACATGGAGGCAAATCCAGACTGATGCCCTGGATGATATTCATGTGAAGGGAGTAACGTCAGATTTGCATCGTGTAACTGACAGCAGAATTCGGTCCATTAGCCGTGTGTACCTGTTTGTCCGTACAGGCAGGAAACGTCTCTGAAGAAAGCCGGCTACTGAGTTAAACCAGATCACTGGTTTTGTGAGTCTGTGATGCCTCCTTCTAATCAAAATCTGCTTCTCAAAGCAGTTCCCCCTCATAAAATGCAGCAAAAATTACTTCTAATATTGTATTTTTCGCTCACACCCCATTGTCACACTCATTGCTCTAATTGCTTTCCAGCCCTGCAGTCTTTTTTGTATGTGATTGTGTTAGGTTTGCAACTTTCCAGCCTACCGGCGTATGACATGGGCTTCCCCCAAAATCACTTGTTTTGCCACAGGCTCTAGCTCGAAACGTGCCAGACCATCGGGGCGAACCGCTAGACGGATGTCAGAGGCGGGGCCCGCAGATCGTGCATGGTCTTGTGTGCTGAGCATGACCTGGCAGAGGTCTGTCTTGGCTGCTACTTTTAGCCACGCTCGTTAGCGCAAAGCCAGATCAGGTGTGCCTGCAGGTGCTGCCGCTCTCCTTCGACTGCCGTGTAGACGTACCTAAGTCTGACCGGTGTCGGTCAGGAAGCACCACTGCAATCAGTGATGGGCGAACCAGGCCCAAGTTGTCTCAAGAGCATCTCAGCACACAGGGCGTGGGATGGGGAAGGCCGTATGATGCATGGGCTTGGGAGACCCCTTCGCTGGTCTCCTGAATGAGGCCCAGTGCATGGAGAAGAACATTCCCCGCAGCCTGGCAGGTCTGCAGAGGGATTTACCTGTGAGTGTGGCCCGGGTGGTCATGCCAGCGCTGCGGGGCACCAGCATCTCGTGGTACTGCTCGCCTGCGAGGGTGCTGTACACCACCTTGTAGGTCTGTACCTCCGCCTCGCTGTTGTCCCACTCCAGCTCCAGGCTGGCCGACGTCCGCAAGCCCACCCGCAGGTTCTTGGGCGCGTCGATCTCTAGACGAGAGAAGAAAACGAGAGCAGCTGCCGCGTGTCTGGGATCACAGCCGAGACAACGCTTCCACGCGAGGGCAAGGAATGCAAGCTGGGCGCTGGCGAGGCCAGGAGATTCCACAGCTCGAACCTCTCTAGTCCGGCACCCTCAGGGCTGCCTGATTGGCACCAAACCAGAGAATTTGCCAAACCACGGGAGGTCAATACTGTAGCAAGTCTCTCCGTACTGATGCAGCCTACGGCTACCCAAGGCTTATCAGCTCTCTTCATAACAAAGCGCTAGTGTTGTTACACAATTGGACTGTACTGGCACAAGGAAATAAGTAGATCAAACCCAACAACATGCTCGCGTTTAGCAGCATTGCCGACACTTCCACGGCTTGCCGGGCACTGAGAAGACGTTTTGGGTTAAATTAGAACTAAAGAACAGTGCAGAACACTGAGGTATATCTAAACTACACCCCTCTGTCAGCAGAGGGATGTAAATTAGCTGTATCGAAAGTGCAAATGAAGCTGGGATTTAAATAGCCTGTGTTTCATTTGGATAATGGCGGCCACCACTTTTTTCCGAAATGGGGCTTTTCGAAAAAAATCCCCCGGCAGTTTAGATGGGGCATTTTTGACAGAAATGCCCCATTTCGAAAGATCCTATACTCATTTTTTGAAGAGTACAGGATCTTTCAAAAGGGGGCATTTTTTTTTTTCAAAAAGCCCCATTCCGAAAAAAGCGGCGGCCATCATTATGCAAATGAAGCGCGGGATATTTAAATCCCGGCTTCATTTGCACTTTCGATACATCTAATTTACATCCCACTGCTGACAGAGGGGTGTAGTTTAGATGTAGCCTGAGAGCCAGGACTGGGGCTGTAAACAAACTTTATGGGACCGCAGGAAACTTGGGCACACCCACGATAAGTGGACATCTGGTTAACTAAAATCATGCCGGAGCAGGGATGTTAGTAAATCGAAGGCTGAGAGCCCCCCATTGGCGCCGATACTCCTACTTACAAGGAGTAAGGGAAGTCGACTGGAGTAGTTGCTCCTGTTGACCTCCACATGTGAGGGTGGCACTGAAGCTCGACTTAAGGTTTGTCGACTCCAGCTACATATTTTACGTAGCTGGAATTACAGACCTTCAGCCGACCTTCCCCAGGGTGTGGGCTGAGCCTCA
This sequence comes from Pelodiscus sinensis, assembly GCF_049634645.1. Taxonomy (NCBI): domain Eukaryota; kingdom Metazoa; phylum Chordata; order Testudines; family Trionychidae; genus Pelodiscus; species Pelodiscus sinensis. The sequence continues at coordinate 61,600,552 of NC_134719.1, read as the reverse complement.
GTAGACCTTGTCTACCTATATATTTGTTTTGTTTTTGGAGGGATTTTTTGATCCTAGCATCTCTTTGAGATAATACAAGGAAAGGCAAATTCAGCAGCTTGATAGCTCTATATAGCTCATTCTAAAAATATACAGTAGACACTACATTCGCTGTCCTACAAGCACTGGTATCCACCGATAATATACATGACAGGTAATTTATAAACCATAAAATAGCACTGAAATATGCTCTCTAGCTTCTCCTTTATGGCGTGGTAAATTAAACCCGTTCGCCCTTCACAAGCTTAGCATCAATTAGAGTTTTACCGACTGGGTAGAATATTCGTATAAAGTATAAAACCAAGATAACCAAATTTGTAACTGTGTCCCTGTCAGCTACGTGACAGCAGATTGTCTCAGGGTGGAGGATACACCCCCCCAACCTTCTCTCTCTCTCATTGGGAATAGATGGGGCATTCCCCCCTCCCTCCTCCCAAAAAAGGTGCCTAAAAGCCTTCTTTAAAAAAATCTGGGGTTTTTTTAGTTAGTTAAAGACCCATGCCAGAGCCTGCTGTCCCACTACCCTAGGGATGAAGCCCAAAGCCTGAGCTCTGTTGCCCCTGGAAAGTTGGGGAGCTGCCTGCTCCCCCAGCGCTTGCCCCAGCTGTCTGCAGAAAGCTCCAATCACAGCCTAGGAGACTGTGGCTGCCCGAAAAGCCCCTCATGGCAGTCTGCGAGAGACACTGCTATAAACCCACACCCTCGCGATGGGCTGCCATGCGACAGGGCTGGGGGTAGAACTAAAACATGGGTCTGAGCTTTGGGGGCCCAGGCGTATGATGTACCCTCACGGAAATGAATTCCTGTCCCTTCTTGCACCTTTCAGCCAACCGATGTCTCTGGGTTACGAAGCGCTGCCTTAGCGCAATACTTACTAGGCAAAAATCAGCACAGCTCCATTGACTTCAATAGAACTACACTGATTTAAGCCAGCTGAGATTCTGAACCCTTGTGGAGCACTGTAGACGTAGGATTTTTTTCCCCCTCCTGACAAATACCTATTGCAAATAGGACAGGCAACCAGATTCTGGAGATAGAAAGATGGCCGTGTATACGCTGCACAGTACTGATAGATGGCTATGTACTGAAGAGGAAAACATACAGCGATACTGTACAGAGCTGCCAGCCTAGAAAGTCCTTCGCCCAAAACGTGTTTACCCTGACGTGCTGCAAAATCAGAGATTATGCAGTGAGTCAGAGCGGCACAGTACAGTCGTCTCCAATTGAACGTTGCCGTAAGAAAGGCTCTTGTGGAGCTCCATGGTGTTGGTTCGGTGGTTCATACAGGCAGCCGCTGGTAGCAGAGGAGTGAGGGGTCGTGTCTGGTTACTGCTCTAGTGCGCGGAGAAGATACAGGGCGTGACCTCTGAAGGAAAGAGGCTCCGCTCCTATCATGAGCAGAGGATGGGCATTTAGTCTGGCAGTGTTGTCTGTCTGTCAGGCAGTGTGTCCTTTAAAGCCAGTTGCCTACCCAGTCTGTCAGTCCATCAACCGGCCAGCCAGCGGGGTGTGTCTGAGTCTGTCAGTCAGTGCTTTAGCCTGTTGGTGGGGTCAGGCAAGCAGAAGGTCCTGGTAAGCCTGTCGGAAAAGGAGTCAGTCTATTTGTGAGGGCAGCTGGTCTCAGCCTGGGTGTCACCGAGTCAAGTCAGTCTGTTCGTCGGTTATCTGGTGAGTGGGCCTGTTTGTCTGGTGTCTCGGTGGCTGGCTGCGTAGCGCACCAGACTCTGGCCAGCTGGCTTTTCAGTGGCACCAACGTACCTGTCGTGAAGGTGGTGACAGCAGAATCACTCTCGTTGGTCCCTCGCACTGCAGAGATGGAGACGTCGTACCGCGAGCCGGGCCGCAGGGCCTGCATGGAGTACTGGCTGAGGGGAGGCTGCAGTCGGAACGTGGTCTTCCCCCCTTCCCCATTCACCAGGCCGTACTTCAGAAGGATGTAGTCTACTTTAGCTCGGGGCGGGGTCCACTCCACGAAGGCGACTGTGTCTGAAACGTCTCGCACCAGGATTTGCGTGGGCCCGTCAATTACTAGATACCAAAGAAGCATATTAGTTGGGGGAGTTAAACATAGACAGAAAATGATTTAGATAATGGTATAAGGAGTACGCTTATGAAATTTGTGGATGAGACCAACTTAAGAGGGGCTGTAAACATTTTGGAGGATAGCATTATAATTCAAAATGATCTGGGCAAATTGGAGAAATGGTCTGAAGTAAATAGGATGAAATTCAGTAAGGAGAAATGCAAAGTGCTCCACTTAGGAAGGAGCAATCTGTTTCACACATACAGAACGAGAAGTGACTGCCTAGGAAGGAGTCCTGTGGAAAGGGATCTGTGGTCATAGTGACCACACGCTAAATATTAGTGAGACACTAGTGCAAAAAAGCCGGTTGTACCAGTGAATTGTCTTCGCTGTCAAAGAATTGTGCCTGAGTTCTAGTCTGAATGTGTCTAGTTGCAACATCTAGTCATTCTGCCTGTCCTGTTTTTTTCTGCTACGTTGGCACCTTCTGCTCCTCAGGGTCAGTTCTTATAAAGTACGAACATATCACCCCTTCCCTTTCTCTTTGTTCAACTAAAGAGGCAACTCCTCCATGGTCTGTCACCTATAAAGCATGTTTTCCGGTCCTCGAATCACCCCCCTTGCTTTTCTCTGAGCCGTCTCCAATTGAACTGTGGGCTCAAGAACTGGACACGGGGTTCCAGCTGCGGTCACCTTCCGGGCCAAATACACAGAAAATATCCCCTCCCTATTCCCGCTTAATATTCCTGTTTCTACTTCCAAGGATCATATTAGCCCTTTTGGCCGACAGCACTGCAGAGGAAGCTTGTGCTTAGCTGATTACCCACCATTACCACCAAGTTCCTTTCAGAATTGCTGCTTCCGCGATCCTGTAAGTAAAGCCAGCGCTCTTTATTCCTAGATGCATGACCTTTGGTCATATTCAAATGCATCTGATTTGAGCTCCAAATCAATGACCTCTTCTCGTCACTATTTACTGCTTCCCCTATCTTTGTGTCATCTGTAACCTTTACCAGGGATGATTTTATGTTTTCTTCCAGATCTTTGGTTAAAAACATTAAATAGCCTTGAGCCAAGAACTGATCCATGCAGGACCCCACTAGAAACATCCAAGCTTAACGATAATTCCTCCTTTCTAATTACATTTTGACACCTGTCAGCCAATTTTTAATAATCTTAATCCAGGGTTTGCAGGATGAGTTTCCAGGGTGTTGAAAATACGAGCAGAGTTGAGAAAACAACTAGTACTTTCCAGAGACTTTTGAAAACGTGACGTTTGTGACAATATCCCAGAGGTTCTCCCCATCCTTTGAAAAAGAGAGAGGACTTGTGTGACGTAGTGGGGGTACCTTGCTGGGGCTGTAAGCGACCTCTGCTGTCTGTAGCACGACTCAGCAGGGCAGGGGGTGAGTCATTATGCAAAGGAGGCTCCAAACCTGTCTGACCAGCTACCCCCCAGGGAGAGAAACAAAGGAAGGTGGAATGCCGCTCCTGGCTGGGGGACAGGGCTGGAAGAGAGTTAGTTAGTTTCTGTCTGGGAAGCAGGGGAGAAGGAGCTGGGGAGGGGAGCTGGGATTATAGGGCCCAGCCACACCCCATCTCAAGGGGGGGGGCACTGAGGCCTCTTAGCCCCAGTTCCTGTAACCAGATGACATCGGTGCTGTGCTGTATCCTGGAGAAGCAATAAACTCCCTCTATTCTACTGGCTGGTGGAGTCTGTTCGTTCCATTTCGGGGGTGCAGGAGACGGGAAAACCCCAACGCGTCGTCACAACTTGTAGGCTGATCTTTAGAACGTGGAATGATTGGGCTAGAACTCTCCAAAGAGAAGCAATGCCTCTTGGGATTTCCATTGCTCCCTTTTGGGTCTGGAAATCCCACAAGATTGTGTTGACATTTCTACTTCCTCTGGAAGAAATCCAGAAATGCAGGGACTGCGTGGAAATAAAAAAATAATTTAAAGGAAAAAAGCTACATGGTGAAAAAATTTGGATTCAAAGTCTGGGTCGATGCTGGTTGATTCTAAATTGCTTTGCCTGTCTGTAGGTATTGTAATGACAGGAGGCAAGCATCTGTGTGGTGTTCATATACTGTAGCAGCATTAACATGCAGGGCCTGCCGCGTGGCCATTTCTGAGTCTTTCTTTCTATCTGGGAATCTGAGACCTATTATCCAGGTTTATATTGTACGGGAGCTTGTTTGTTTTGTTTTCCTAGTGACAGCCCATGTTGTATTTATGTAGCTAGTATTAAATATGCTGGTTGTGAAGGCCAGGGCTTAGTTAGGGCACGTGAAAAATGTTCTTTTTTTCAAGTGCATTTTGAATGTTGGACAGATTTCATCAGATAACAGACACGGAATATATAGACACCCAAAGGCGGCTGGAGTGTTGGAGTTATTTAAGAAGTTTCCTACACACACACTTATTCAGAAATAGCTCTTCCTGATTAGCTGCGGGGGTGGACGCTTTGATTCCAAAATAGAGTATCTCATTCAAAATGAGTTCAGTGGATTAAGATTGTGGGTGTTCTGTTCCTGGGCCACGAATCCGATGCCTACCTGTCCCCCATGCATTGCTGCTCAGTGTACCTAAAAAAATCAAGGGTTTTTGGCCACAGAAACTGCAGTTGTGACAGCAGAAACAGCGAAGCTTGTATTTTTGGCTTGGATATTCCATGGGAATAGCCCACCCGTCTCCCTCATGCACCTTTGCAAATTGTAGCCTGCATGTGAACCTTTAACGCGCAAGTGCTAATGGACTGTAACTTGGTCATCAGTCTGTCTAGAATTTTGTGAATTCCTTGTGGCAAAACTTCAGGGAAGAAAGTTTTTTCAACTCCACTGGCCAAGGTATCCAGGTTCCAGCCAGACTAGGGTGTCTCAGATCTTGGGAGCATGGATTGCGCAATAGCTTTGGGTGGAAATCATGGGAAATCCTGTTTGTGCTCAAACCGAGGACAGTTCGGCTGAGCTTCATGATGGGACTTTGGGTTCATTGCCTCTTGAAACCAAATGAGCAGGATCCCACTGGAATCCCACCCTCCCATGAACCAAAACAGGAAAGAAAAGCGTGCATGAGAGATCGTCCGCCTCCTCTCAAGATTCAAAAATCTCTGGAGTGTTAGAAGCAGTCCTTTCCAGACCCAGATTCTGTGGCTAATCCCCTCTCTATATAATGGGTGGGCTAAGCCACACCAAACGAAATCAACTCTCCCCCAGATCGAATCCCTCACGTGTTGGGGCAGCTGGGACCCATCTTTTTGTAGTCAAGAACCACACGTGTTGAGAGGCAGGAATCAAGAGGTGAAATCCTGGGGCATATGTATCACAGGAAGTCAGACTAGATCGGCGTGGGCAATAAATTGGTGGTGATTCACCAGGGTTAGTCCCTGATGGGCTGCTGCTGCTATATTTACCTGCCCCGCCACAGGTACAGGCGATGGCAGCTCCCGTGGCCAATGGGAGCTGCGATCCACGGCCAATGGGAGCTGCACAGGTGCAGGTAAATACAATGGTAGGGAGGCTCACCAGCAGCTAACCCTGGCAGACCAAATCCAGCCTGCGGGCCAGTATTTTCCCACCCTGAGCTAGATGATCACAATGATCCGTGCTGGATGGAAGATTTATGAATCTACTAATCTAATTTGCGTGGTCCCTTATGAACGGAAACCATTTGTGTTTGAGGCTGCTCTACTCGCAACAGCTTCCCTAGTTAGGGGAATGGAAATGTTGAGTCATGACCAATAGGTGTCTCTGTTAAGCCACATCCTACAAGCGGGGGCTAAGCGCACACACACACAATGCCAAAGGAAAGACTTTGTGTGTGTTTGCGGAGATGAAGGAGACCTCGTCTGCACTGAGGTGATAGAGTTTCTAATGTTAGAAAGACCCTCCTGTGCTGACAGCAGAGACCTCTCAGTTGTAGTGCGCATTTTAGGGTACGTTTCCTAGCAGCCTTTCAGTCTCCAGATCCATTAAAGCCCTAATTAGCAACCTCATTAGACCATTGCAGCTCTGTCACCGTTTCTGTCTGTAAGTGGTGTGGCTGGAGGGAGCACTCGACGGGCTTGCCAGGATTGAGTGGGAACGTAGATGTGTGCTTTGCCCCGTGTTACATTTGACTCCGCCTCGAAAGGGTTCGTTAGCGGTGTGCAGGCCCAGAACATCTACTCTAGTCTGCTGTCGGGGGGTGGAGGTGGGGGGCGGAGAAGGAGGGAACAACTGACGAGGCTTGTGGCTGGTATAAAATATTGGGTTCTGAAGAGACCTGAATCCATCAATGTTAGCCAAGGACCCTCAGCATCGCTCAGGCTTTGGACCTTAATCTGGTACCTGGGTGTGCTGGGTGGGGACTCGGTTGGGGAACTGGGAACGCTCAGCCTCCATCTCAGAAACGTGCCTAAGGTGAGCTCATGAGAGGGGGGTAATTTCCTTGCACAGAACAAGAACGGACCTGAGCTTTTACTTAGAGCCAAAACTGGGTCTTGTTCAAGCTCAGTTTCTCCAGGCTTCCCTGGCATGTGCATCATGCCAGGAGCGGGAGTTGGATCTAGCGAGGTGCACAGAGCTTCCCTGCTCTGCATATTTGTTCCTAGATGGGCATTCGGCCCAGCAGGAATTACAATTCCGAGGGTGGAAGAGAGGAGATGGCAGAGGAGAACGTGAGCTCGGGTGGAACAGCGAGGATTCATTTTCCCTTTGGTATTGTCACGCTTCCTGAGCCTTGCGCAAAAGGGTGTAAACACCAAAGACGTGTCAAAATACAGCGAGATGGGCTGTTCCCAGGGCACTCCTGCACCTGCTGTGCTGCCCAGATGGAATCGGACAGCTGTGATAAAGCCTCCAGGGCCTGTGTTTCACCCGAATCGGCTCTCCGTATAGAGCTTCGCCCCTCCCTAGTGTGCATCTGAGATTGAAATGGCACGGCTCAGTCACGTGGTATCAGGATAACGGGGCCTGTGCCAGAAAATTTGCATTTGCGGTGGGGGAAAGTCAGACACAAAGTGGCTCTGATGTTGCAGTCCGGAGGTGTCTCTAATTATTACCTTCCTTGCAGACACGATGGAGGCCAAGGTACTCCCTGGGGCAAGTCGGGGATGCTAGCCCCGGGAGGAATTTTCCCTCTGAGTTTGTCTAGCAAAGAGTAAAAGCAGCGTTGCAAGGTAACCTCAGTGAAGAGGGTGTATTTGGATAAAAGGAGCAGAATGCTCAGCTGACCTGCCAAGCACACCCACATTTCCAGAGGTTAAAACCATTTTAGTTTGAATTCAGTGGAGCAAACCCAGGTGGGGATCTGGCCCATTGCTCGGCTGCTCTGTTGGTGACAGGTGCATGAACACCCCTGGAGACTAGATTCTTATTCTTACGCAGGGCACTAGTACAACATGGGCAACAGAAATGTGAACTGCCCCACGCCCATCGGGGTGCCCCTGCCATGCTCGGGGGCGTGTGCGCACCTCTATGTGAGAGAGAGCAGCTCATCCATTCCTGGCCATCTCTGCCGAAACAGCCGATAAGGGAACCCGGGAATGCCAATTGTGTTGGTGTGTTTTGTGATGCGGACGCACGTCCACTGGGTTGACACCAGCGCCTCATTTCGCCTGGCCACCGAAGGGTCTCCACTCTCAGGAGATACCAGCCTTCAGCTTGGCTCTGCCCTGGAGGGGACGGGCTAAGCCACGTGACAGGCCCACGCTGGGCTCAGGCCCGTTTCTGGGTCTGGGAAGATGCAGCAGGCCCGAAGGCTAAAGGACGAGGGAGTCACTCACGGGTGGAGACACTGCCAGAGGTGGCGGGGCTCCTGGCTTGCTCCTTCAGGGCTACCACGTTGACGATGTATTCTTCCCCCGGCTTCAGGCCCGTCTGGTTGAAGGTGGTGACGCCGCTGGGAAGCTGTGCGATGACGCCCCCTTCGTTGTTCTGGAGAGATTAAAGGAGAGATCAGCACAGAGAGGCGGCGGGGGAGTCTGGCCCTGGGTGCAGTAGCTGGAGAAGATGATGGGGCTAGATGGCAGGTCACCATGGCCCCAAATATAGCGCATCAACAATCACGGGGGGGGTATTTCCACCTGGGGAAAACTTAAAAACTCCCTGCATGTCTGTTTCATCGATGGGAGATCTTCCTTATTCAGTGATCCCCATTGTTTTCATTGGGCCTGGGGAAGTGCTTGGAAACGTGCCCAGAAGGCATCACACCCCTTGGGATGGGTGGACTCCTTCCCCAAGGGCGGGATCCCAATGCCCCCTCGCCGCCAGTCGCAGCTCAGAGAGTCAGAGTCATCTGCTGCCGCTCACCCCTCAGTTATTGCTTCCAGGTGGCAGGTGGGCAGGCAGCGTTTTTTCCCAGCCCTCGGGTTTTTAACCACTGTGCGCACGCACGCAAGCTGGTAGAGTGACTCCACATGAGACCAGGTAAAGAAAAGGATCCAGGATTCATCCCTTTCACGTCTCGGCTGCCAGGCACATCATGGGGTTTATATAAAGCTATGAAACAGCAAGGGCTGTGGGTTTGGCACACAGGGCTTTTGAAGCATCTCTATTAAGTCTTTCTACTCCGTGTATTTCCTCTGGAAAACAGGAGTCTTTAAGCAAGTGCAAATGTCACTGTTCCCGCCAGGGTTAGCCCAAATGAAACTTTTCTAGTCATTGTCCTCGCTAATAATATACTAAGCAAATCTCTGCACATAGATTTCCATTCATCTTCTTCCTTTTTCTCGTGAAACTAGCAGTCTTCCACTGCACCCCTAAACTGTCATGTTACCTTTTCTAATTTTCTTTCTTTTTTTAACCTCTTTCTGTTGCTTTGTCATTTTCTGTGAGCTCTATTGTTTTGTGAGCCATTCCCTCTACTGCCGCAAATCTCATTGTGTGGGTTTTTTTCCCCTTTCACACAGAGCCAGCACAGACTTGTCTTCTGAAATCACTTTTATTTTATATTATGGAGTAACAAGAACGAACAGAATTAAAGTCTTCTTGCAGGAGCACAGGGAGTCTGTCTCTGGAGCAGTTTGTGGGGATTGCGAGAACAAAAGGGTTGCTGCCTCATGTAGGTTTCTTAGAAAAGTAATGGTGTAGTGCACTGAAAACAATGGCATCCTACCTCCATAGCTACGTACACCGCAGCTGTAATGTTAATGTGATATTAACGCCCTTGCCTATATCGACTTTTCCCTGTCCCTGCTGTTTAATGTTTGCATTTCTTTCTGGCTAAACAATGCAAATAGACTGGTCAGTTTCATTATAGTTCTAATCAGTGTTGATTCGCTTTTCATTGTCAGGGTCTTAGAAAGGCAGTGCTATGCTGTGGTGTTGGGTGGGAGGGGGGGTTTTGGGCAGCGAGAGGGAATTTTGCTATTTGGAATGTTTTAAAATACCCTGGAAATGTTTCTGTTGGTCTTAGGACTTTAAGAATTTAGCTTTTCAAATGTTAAAGTTGGGATACATTTGACCTGAACAGTTCACTTGAAATTTACAGATTTTACAGCATTTAGGCTGAAAATTTCAAAGCCACTGGGAAGGATCTGCCTGCCCTTATTTATCACATGCTGCAGCATGATCAAAAGCTATCGTCTTATTTCTCCTATCCTATAGAGCACCACTGTTTATAAAATTCAGGTGCCTCACAAACTGTCTTATTTCATCCCAAGGTGTTTGTTGTACCAGTACTTACATTTTGCATTTGTATAATGTGGGCTAAGGTCTGATGGGAAAATGGCAGCACTTTTTCGTGCAGGCCGAAACCAACGTGTCACAGATTGCATTGTGACATCATTGGCTTGTGCTGACACATCACAATGTCAAGTTAAAGCAGGACTCCTGCATTGTCTGTGCACTGTCACGCTATTCCCTTGGGACCGGGGACAAAGCCATGAACATTAGGTCTGTGCAAAGACTCTAGGGAGAGTTGATTTTTACACAGAAATAGGGTAAGATCGCCAAATGCACTTTGAGGCTCTGTTTCCCCATTTTAAAAGGGAGGTCATAGCATTTCTGTTAATCCCTATGTGGTAAGGATTGATTCACTAGTGTTTGTAAAATGTTGTAAAGATCTGTTAGTTTTGGCTAGTTCACTTAAGGCTTGGGTAGCTTTTCCATTAGGATTTATTTTTTAGTGGTTTATCCTCATTTTGATTGAAAATTACCTCTAGGTTTATACATGCAATACATGAACTGTGACTCTTAAAACGGGTGTGTACGTGTGTGTGTGCGTGCGTGTGTGTGACTCTTAAAAGGGTTGTGTGTGTATGTGTGTGTGTGTGTGTGTGTGTGTGTGTGTACAAACATCAAATTACAAAAAAATCCCTCCAGCCCTTTTGGAAAACAAAGCTGTTTTTGTCAATTTTCACTCTTTATTTTTCTTTTGTACTGGTGCTGGCTGTAGGTTTTCACACCTTCAGGGGCCCAGTTCTGCAGTTCTTTATTGCACAGAACCCTTGTTTACTTCAGTGGCAGCTTTTCCTGCACCCAAGTGATATAATTGGGCTATTCATCCACATTTCTTTTATTGTAAGGTACGTAGGATATTCCTGTGGAGACGTGTCGGATACAGTTTGCGCAGTAGTTCCATACAGGTCGTGCAATAACCGAGAATAAAGATTAAATATAGAATCAATAACAACTTTATTGTGGTTTTATCAGCGTTTGAAATTTAGGGCAACGGTTTCAGCCCTCAACCTTCATTTTAGCAAGCTCTGTCACAGTGGTTACAGGTTTCCAGCCAGCACTCTTTGTAGTTGTGATTTAGGCTGCCAAGGGCTCAGGGCTTCTGGAATCAGAATATTTGGGTGGGGAAAAAATGAACTTTAGGGGTGTAGCTTTCGACACCCAAGCAGGTTTCTAAAATGGGCTTTCAGAGATGCTGATCAAATGCCTCATCTTCACACTGATAAGATAGAACAGATGAATCAGTCACTGAATTGCCCTGCCTTTGATTAGACTTTTCTGAACCGGAGAGAGAAAACAGAATGAAGTAGGGGGAGAGAGAAAGGTAAGAGGGAGGAAATGGAGGAAGAGGAGAAGGGAAGAGAGCAAGAGGCCACGTCAAGGAACAGAGGGTGGGCGAAACCCATTGGTTTATATAAATGTAAGATTGTTTTCATGGAATTCCCTTTATACTAAGAGTGCATGTCCTAATCCCAAAGGTCCCTGGAAAATACGGTTCAGCGCAGAGCTTGAGGTTAACTGATCGAGATTGCGACCTGAGGTTTTACTGCTTTTTTGGGGGAAGGAGAGGGCAGCGTAGGGTATTGTTCAGATGGAGTTCACCCAGGCCTTGTCCTGCATGTGTGACTGCTCCTTTAAACGGGGACCTATTAGCGTGACCGTCCCACACAGCTGGCTTTGGGTGGCCAGCAGTGATACTGCAGTGGTCTCTGGTGTTCCTACCTTGGGGATGAAGCTGATCTCCCAGCCGTCAAAAGAGAAGGAAAAGGGCTCCCACTGCACCTCCACGGTGGTCTCCGTGATCGTCTTGAACTGCAGCCCTCGTGGCGTGGAGAGATCTGGAATGCAGCAGCGTGGGTCACATTAGCTACGCTCTGGCTCTGTTCCTGCTTTCATCCACCGCGCCCACGGCACAAGGCATAGGTCTCCTTTGACTCGGCACATACAGGGGTAAACCTGCCTGCTGGTGCCCAGTGAGGTACTGCCGGCTGGTCAGGAGTGGTCTGTGTGAATGAGTTTCTGGTGGGAAATGCCCCCTTCTTCAAACCAGAGATTATTGTGGGAAATTTTTTTTTTCATTTTTTGCTTAAAAAAATTAAATTTTACGTTGGGAAAATCCAAATGACTGGTGCCCTGTATCCCTGGCTGGGAGGATCCTGTCGGTGTCCCTTTGCTTTGGGAGCTACAGCGGGGAGGAGGGGGAGGTGGGAAGTCTGACCCCGGGAGAGGTGGGGAGTCGGCCTCTGTCAGCTTGCCTGCAAGACTCATGTCCATTTCAGGTTCTCCCTGCAGGCAGAAAGTGAAATTGACATGAGCCATCCAGGTGGCCAAAGGAGCAGCTGAAAAATTCCATTCTGATTCTGCCCTCGCAGATTTTTCTGGAATTTCTGCACTGTGAAATGTTGCGGTTCCTCCTTCTCATCCTGAAAATCTTTCCAAAACCTCAGATTTTTCCGTGGGTCAAAATTCCTCTCTCTCTCGCCTCTCTCTTGTGTATTCACGATGGCAGCATGTGACAGGTTCTCATTAAGAAAAAGCATCAATGTAATAGAGAGAGAAATGAAGTGGGATTATTTTAACCCTTCCCGCCCCAAACTGTTCCCTGTGTCAAGCGGAAATTCAGTGATGAGAGGAGGAATACATGGCTGATAGTGAAAAGAGTTTTAGTGTTTTTAACAAGCCTACATCACACCCAGACACATTTCTAATAGCGCCGCAGGTTTTATCTGGGCCATTTGTTTAAAAGGGCTGTGGTAGAGAGGGAGAATATTCCAGTGGGTAGGCTGCTAGCCTGGAATGTGAGAGATCTGGGTTCAGTTCCTTGTTCTGTGACCTTGGCCAAGTCACTTAGTCTCTCTGTGCCTCAGTTCCCCATCTGTATGATGGGAAAATGAAGCTGATGGTGTATGTCCTTCCCTAATTCACAAGGCTTCTGTGAGGACACACACTCTGACGCTATGTCTAGACTACAGGCTTCTTTCAGAAGTAGCTTTTCAGGAAGAGATCTTCCGGAAAAACTTCTTTCGAAACAAAGTGTCTACAGAGCAAAAGCACAACGAGAAAGCGATGTGCTTTTTCGAAAGAGAGTGTCCACATTAATTGGACGCTATCTCACATTTCAGTCGTGATTACTGTGGACAGTGTGGCCATCAGGGCACCTGTGCTTTTTCCTGGAGGCCTCCTCTTTCGAAAAAACACTCTCTTCCACGTCCACACACACCTTCTTCCGAAAAAGCTTTTTCGGAAGAAGGCTGCTTCCTCATAGAATGAGGTTTACTGCCATCAGAAAAACCCCTCCGTTCTTTCAACTTTCTGTCAAAAGAACGTAATAGCAGTGTGGATGTACGTGTAGAGATACCCTGAAGATATTATAGTAATAATATCCATATAAGTACCTCAATGGGTCTAGTAATAAAAGCCAGCTAAGCACCTCAGAAAGCTAACGCAGTATAAGGAAGGGCCTGATGTGGGAAGTTGGGATGGAGCAATGTTTAGTTCAGGGGATAAGTCTGGATAGGCTTTTGAGAATTCAGACCAGCCATGGTGGGTCATAGCAGTGGCCTCTGTAGCCCAGTATGACAGCAGCCAATGCCAGAGGCTTCAGAGGGAAGGAAGAGAACAGGGCGATTTTTGGATCGATCCAGGCCCAGCTTTGGGCAGTCGGAGGCTTACAGTCGCTGAGAGCATGGAGCTGCCTCTCTGACCATCCTGGTTAATAGCCACCCATGTGCTCCGGGAATGCACTCAAAGTGAATCTGAGCTCCCGACGCTCGCTTCTCATTACTCAACCCTAGAGATGGACTGAAGCAGCGTCATGGACCAGCCATTGGGGATGCACGTGTGATTTTTGGATGCTCATGTCCATCTCGGTTATCAGATTTAAAGGGGAATGAGCCAGAAAAGGCATGCCTGTTTCAGGGGCAGCCCTGTAGGAGAGGCAGCCTTGTACCTTGTGTGTTTATGAGGTTGAGCGGAAAACTACTTCTAGGGCAATCTTAGACCTGACTTTTACCCCCATTGGACAGCATTATATGCTTAATCCCAGTGGAATGAATGGAAAGGCACCCGTCAGCTTGGATGGGTTTTGGATTAAGTTCTGTATTAGCAAATATACCGCTAGCACTGAAAGGGTGTTACAAGGAGGAAGGAGAAAAATTGTTCTCCTTGGCCTCTGAGGACAGGACAAGAAGCAATGGGCTTAAATTGCGGCAAGGGAGGTTTAGGTTGGACATGAGGAAAAACTTCCTACCTGTCAGGGTGGTTAAACACTGGAATAAATTGCCTAGCGGCACTGTGGAATCTCCATCACTGGAGGTATTTTAAACCAGGTTAGATAGACACCTGTCAGGGATGGTCCCCAATGCGGTGCCTACGGGTGCCATGGCGCCCACTGGGGCGTTTGTGCGCCTGCCTAGTGCCACCCCCGGAAGCGTGGTGCATGCGTGGCCCTGACCCCGGGCAGCCCTGCACAGTGCCTGCCACCCAAAAAGGTTGGGGACCACTGGTAGACAGTACTGGGTCCTGCTGTAAGGGCAGGGGACTGGACTCGATGACCTCTCGAGGTCCCTTCCAGTTCTAGTGCTCTGTAACTCTGTGATTCATTCCACCAGAGCATTATGTCCATAACCGCCAGCTTTAATCCAACAGCCAGAGCTGGTTGGAAAATGTCCCCTCCCCAAGGAAAATGAACTTTTTAGCAAAAAAAAAAAAAAAAGAAAAGAAAAGCTGAAAAGGTTCAGCTGTAAACTTTCAGTTTTAAAATGGAAAATCTGCGTTGGAAATGCTGCAGTGACGCCAGATGGGAGTTGTATTTCAAGCCCTCTGTATCCCCATTCGCCTTTCGGGGCCAAGTTTCCCAGTTAGATGATATCTCTCAGGATGCCCCACAATCTTCCCCTCTTCCTGAGCCACCACCTACGTGCGTCTGGACATCGTCGGCCATGGAACGGCACAGAGATGAAATGTGGCTCGGATCCCAGTCCTAGAGGAGGACGGGGCAAGCGAAACCGTGGCAATATTTCCTAAGAGAAATATTTTGGGGTTGTGGCCAAAACCCGAAAGCTTTTTGGTTTTCAGATGTTCAAGCTTTTGACAAAAAATTTAAATTTTCTGAGAAAAATGAGCATCTTTTTGTTAAAAAAAAAAATTCTGACCGCCCCACCCACCACCACTTTTCTGTTGAAAACTATTTTTTTCATGAAAACATTTCAACCAGCCTTGAACGATGGCAGCCATGTCCTAGAAGCTGTGTGAGTTTGGGAAAGCTCTCTATGAAGGTCAGCAGATACATATGAGTCTGCTCTTTTCTCTAGGCCGGAGGGTTACCTCTGGCCAACGGGGGTAGAATTATAGGGCGGAGATCAATACTTACGGGTAGTCACCTTGGTTGTGACCGGTGCGCTAAGGCTGTCGCTGATGACCGCATAGATGCTGATGTTATATGTGAGGCTCGGCTCCAGCTCCTTGAGGGTGATGGCGCTCCAGTCCCCGGGTACCTGCTGCTGGAGCTGAAGGCCCCCTGGCACGGCTGGCTGATAGGAGATCACGTATTCTGTCACGGCCATCGGCCCATCCCATTCCAGGTCAATAGACCTGTCGCCGATCCCAGCCACGCGCAGCTCCTCGGGCGGGGCCACTAAAGGGAGAGGAGGTAGATACGGAGTGTCAGGGCGTGTGGCTCATCCGCCCTCTGGCTCACTCCTTCAGGCACAATGCTCTTGGGCTAGGGTCCCGTTTGCAGACCCGGTCTGATCTGAGAGATGCTCTCTCCTGAAGCTTTTCACCCGTTCCTGGGAGCCAGTATATATCGGTGGTGCAGACAGAGGGTTGGAACAGAAACCTAAGGGTCCTGTTCTAATTCCAGTTCCTCTTCACCTCTCTGTGCCTCTTTCCTTCCCCCCCTTTGTGTCATGACCTGGGGCCTTTCGGACCTGGGTCATCCCGCCCCTGTCTTCCACCCAGTGGGTTCCTGGCATCGAACTAGGAGCCCTTGCAGCGCCATTCAGAGAGAAGGCTCTACCTCTGGGCCCTGATTGGTGGAATACGAGCGCTTCTGATTGGCCTGCTCCCTCCTACTTAAGCCGGAAGGAGGAACAGGAAGCTGTCTGCACAGCTGGGCTCCACCCTGCTTTGGGCTGCTCATTCAGTGCTACCCGCTCTAGTCTCCTGGCCTGGACGAGCGTGTTTCCTGATGTGTGGCATCTGACCTATGGCTCCCACCCTGGGCTCCTCACCTCCTGGCATGGGTGACCTGGCCCCCTACCCTGTGCTAACCACTAGGCAGGGCCACCTACGTCCCCGCCCTGACGTTTTGTCTGCCTTGTCAATTGAATCCCTTCAGGGAAGGGGCCGGAGGTGCTTGTCCCGTGCAGCGTACAACAGGGACCCCTCGGTCCTGCAAATAATCAATGGCAGTAAATGCCCAACGGTCCTGCACGATGGGGATCTTCAGTGGACGAGATTCAGCGGGCCTCTCGTGCACGTGTGTGTGTATGGGGGAGGGTGTTAAATGGGATGTTTTCATGGGGTAAACTGGGATTGACTGACACTTTGAGAACTTCAGTTAGTCCAAGCCAGTGTTCGTAGCACAGAATATGGGGGGGAGGGGCTGATAAATGCAATTTCCAGTACATGTATTTTCAAATAAACCCATTTCCACTTTATCTTCACTAAAGGGTTGTCCTAACTCCGTGCCCAGCCTCAGCCAGCCACCGGTTCCCTTTTCGAACAAGCACCCTTGCAGTGTCGCCCTCATGCTTGGGAGGAGCGCCCCGAAAACATCCACAGGAAACCTCCCGGTCCTCCTTCAAATCCCTCCTAAAACGTCCTTTCACCCGAGGCCCACAGAAACGTGCCAACAGCTGGGCTGCTTGTGCTCTGAGCCCACTGCTCATCAGGCTGACCAAGGGTGTGCTCCTTATCTCTCTGTAGCCATCTGTTATACCTCGATTGGGAGCTCTTCCAAGCAGGTGCAGTTCTGTGTTTGTACAGCACCGAGCACGATGGTTCTGGATTAGACCCTAGTGTGATCCACGGGGAACCAGCTGTGCGAGTTGTCTGCTTCGGCAAAGTCTTAGAACCCACCTTGGCGGACTGAGGTCTGACTGCCGCATGGGGAGGTGCCGTTAGGGATAGGAAGAACAATCAAAGCCCGGGACTCTGATGGTCATACCCGACTGTGATTAAGCCAGGCGTTGCTTGGACCCATTGCAGAGGTGCAGCAAGCCGTAGATTCTGCTTCAAAGCTTTATAAATCCTCCTCATGTCCTAGGATCTACTGGGATAGGCTCTGTACAAACACAAAACGGTCCCTCCCAGGATGGAGGAATTCCAGACCTTATGCTGGATTTGCCTTCCAGACAGCTCATTTGCTTGTCAATCAAGCCCTTTTAATGCCCCTTGTTCCCCAGTGATTGAGAGATGCAGCGTTTCTTGGAATCCTAGAAATGTAGGGCTGGAAGGGGTCTCGAGGTTACCAAGTCCAGCTTCCTTTGCTGAGGCAGGATCACGTCTACCTAGCCCAGCCCTGACATGTGTTTGTGCAACCTGTCGGTAAAAATCTCTAGGAATGGTAATTCCGCAACCTCCTGTTGGTAACCTATTCCACAGTTTAATGACCCTTCGCTTTAGACCCTTTCCCTGAAGAGCTAACCTAGATTTCCCTTGCTGCGTGTTAAGTCAATTATTTCATGTGTGACCTTCACAAGTGACCGTGGCGAACAGCTGCGCACGGTGCTCTTTATAACAGCCCACAACTTATTTGAAGGCTGTTATCAGGTTCCCCCTCTCTCCTTTTTTTTTCTCAAGACTAAACACACCCAGTTTTTACTCTTTCCTCAGGTTTTCTAGCCCATTTGTTGTTGTTCAGAGAAGGAGCTGTGGTGGTCTGTTTCAGCAAAAACAAGGAGTCCTTAAAGACTAACAATTTTGTATAATTTTTGTTGTGCTCCTCTGAATTCTCTCCAATTTGTCCACGTCCCACCCAAAGGATGGAGACCTCCCCAGTGTCTAGCCCTCCCATGTGTTACAAACAACCCCCCCAGTTAATGTTCGCTTTTTTTTGCAACGGTGTCATGTTATTGCTTCATATTCAATTTGTGGCCCCCTTAGCCCCCAGATCCTTTTTAGAAGTACTCCCACCTAGCTGGTTAGTCCCTGTTTTGTAGCTGGTGCCTCTGAAATTTCCTTCTGAAGGGAAGGACTTTGCACTTGAATTTCGTCTTATTGAATTCAGACCATTCTCCAATAAATCAAGGTCATTTTGAATTCTGATCTTGTCTTCCAAAGAGGTGGTAACCGCCCTGCCTCGGGGGTCATCTGCAGATTTCATAAACTCACTCTCCACTCCATTATTCAAGTTATTAGCAAAAATATTGAATGCTGCCAGACCCAGGGCTGACCCCAGTGGAACTCCATTAGATGCGCCCTCTTGGCCTGACAGCGAGCCATTGATAACGGCACTTTGAATATGCCCTTTCCATCGGTCATTGCATGTAGGGCCCAGTGCCCTGGTTCGCTTATGAGAATGTCAAGTGGAACTGGTCAAAAGCCTCACTAAAATCCAGCTATATTGTGACTACTGCTTGCCCCAGGCACTGTGCCAGGATCCCTGTTGAAGAAGGCCACTACGCGGGTTTGGTTTTCTTGCCAAATCCATGCTGACTACTGCTTGCAACTCTGTTCTCTTCTAGGTGCTTGCAAATAGTTTGATAACTTGTTCCTGTCTCTTTCCACATATTCACGTTAGGCTGATTGGGCTATAATTCCTGGGTCCTCTTTGTTCCCCCTTTAAAAGACAGTCCTCTGGTAGCTCACCTATCCTCCATTAGTTCTTAAAGATAATCACTAACGATTCCGAAATTGCTTTAGCTGGTGCCTTTAGCACTGTAGGATGAATTTTATCAGGCGCTGCCAATTTGAACACATTTAACTTGAAATATTTTAACCTGTTCTCTCCCTGTTTTGGCTTGTGTTTCTTCCTTCTTGTGGCTAATGTTAATTATTTTTGGGGATCTAGCAACACAGGCATTCCACAGCTGAGCTTTTTTGATGTCATCTGCTATTAGCACACCTTCCCCACTCATTATTTTTGGCTTTTAATTGCCTTCTGTGAAATAAACAAGAAAAATAAAGAAGCCATATGTGACTGAGAGGGAAATGTGCCACCTTTAAGTCTGCATAAAGCTTCTGAAAATAATTCTCAGCTGCATCCTGAAAGCCCCTTGTAAAGTTTTCCACCGAAGGCAGCTGTAGAGGGGCATTGGGACATGGACCGGTGTTCACATAATGGCTCTCACCTCTTTTTTTTGCTTCCTGTCCAACCTGATCATGTTGTGCAGCCTTTTTTTTGTTGATTTGCAGCTGGGAAGAGGCCAAGGGAAAGGGGGCATTGGGTGGGTAACGGCAGCTGCCGGGAACGCAGATGCAGGAGAGCAGACAGGGCAGAAGCAAGACCAAGGTGGAGGGGACTGGTGACCACGCAGAGGCTGGGCAGAGCGCAGTACAACGGTGAGGGTCAGAAGGACACATGGAATCTGGAGAAGTGGTTGGTTGTCTGGCCAGCACTGCAGTGCCCGTCCTAAAAAGGAGCAGTGTTGTGTGTTGCTCAGAGGGAGGGAGCTTGGGGTATGGAGATGCAGGAAGTGGGGTGGGGCCTGGGAGGGAGTTTGGGTGAAGGAGGCAGTGATGACCTGGGGCAAGGGATTGGGGTGCAGGGGCAATGGGATCGTGGTGACCTTGGGCTTGTGGGCAGGGGCCGCACGCAAAGTCTCTCCCTCCTCCCTCTGGGCTTGCAGCTGTTGAAAGACAAATGGCCCCACAGCGGGTTTGGCAGGCCGGATCCGGCCCGTGGGCTGTATTTTGCCCAGCCCTGATGTAGAGAGAGGGGTTGCAGAGAGCCAGCTGAGACGACCAGGCTCTGTGAGTGGCCAGGTTCACCTACAGGGAAACCTCCGTGCTGCCCTGTGACCGACACAGTTTTAGCAGGGCCGAAAGGGTCACGCTGTGAGTATCTTGGCAGGTCCCGGGGGCACTCGCCGGCTGAGCACCCTGGCTGCCTGGGACTGTGCACTCTGGAAAAGGCCCAGGGGAGGTTGCCTCCAAGGAGCTGGGAAGAGCCCACGAAGGAGCAGCTTGCCCTTGGCCTTACTGGGTGGGGGGAGTTGCCGAGAAACAGCTGTGGCTTGCACAGTGATCCCGGCAGAGGGTGCCCACGTGAGCGCTCGGTCCCCCCACTGGTGTCAGAAGGGCCCCGAGCAGGCAGGCAGAGCACGATGCTGGGGCCTATGTCCCCCCGGTAAAGGAGGGAGCCTGGCTGAGTTGGCGCAGGATGGTATTTTCTGTTTCCTACCCCAGACGAATCGCTCTGCAGAAATCGCCCCTCCCGCTTTGCTCTAGCCCCGTCCGCATGCCACGGGCCCACACCAGTCTCAGGCCCCGAGTTCCTGTTCCTGTTGTCGGGGCACGGACCGGGGGGAGGCTGTGCTGTGCCCATATACTAGGCTTGGGCAGTGGCCTGAGGTAAGGCAGAGCAACCCCAGGGCTGCTCTCACTTGTGCTTTGCATCTCCGGGGGCCGCAGGGAGCAGAGCACAGCTGCAGTGCGGTGTGTTCCTGCCAAGCCAACCCAGCTCGATATGCCCCTGAGGCCCTCGCTTCCCAAGCCGGCTGAGAGCAGGGCCTCCCCTTGCCCCAGCAGCCCTCCTACCTGCTGAGCAGTCCTGTCCCTGGTAACCTTCCTCACAAGCGCACAGCCCCTCCTGGCAGAACCCGCGTCCGCTGCAGGCATTCATGCACCTCAGCTGAGCGCAGCCTTCCCCCACGTAGCCCTCCTGGCAGACGCAGGTGCCGTTGGCGCATCTCCCCTTCCCCGAGCAGTCGTCGGGGCACCTCAGCTCACTGCAGTCCTCCCCGGCGTAGCCCTCTTCGCAGACGCACTCCCCGTCCACGCAGAGGCCTCGGGAGCTGCAGTCCGTCGGGCAGCGGAGCTCCGAGCAGTCGTCCCCGCCGTAGTCGTCGTCACAGATGCACTGGCCTTCGACGCAGATGCCCCGGCTGGAACAGCCCAGCGGGCAGTGGGGCTCGGAGCAGTTTTTTCCTCCCCAGCCTTCGTTGCAGATGCAGCCGCAGGACTCCAGGCTAAAGTTTCCATGCCCGCTGCAGTGGGGGACGAAATCTAGCTGCCCTGGAATGAGCGAGAGCAACAGGTCAGCTCTTAGGGGTGGAAAATCCCAATTAATCAGTTAACCAACTAAGCAGGATCCCTGGCCCAGCAGCCCTCACCTGTGGCAGGCCACGGATGGGGGGCTGCTCCTGGGCACCCATTAATCCGTACCCGGTAAGCCTCACCTAGTAAGGGTGAGTCAAAAGGGGTAACCGGTTACCCGTTCCCATCCCTATCCGCTATCAGCAGGGCGGTGTGGCAGGGAGAAAGGACTCCTCACAGCTGCTGCAGACACCATGTGATCTTCTTCCTGTAGCGCTGTAGTTTTCTGTGGGATTTGAGGGGGGCTTCTACGTTCAGAGGAGTAGGAGCTTGATTACACTGAGTAACATTCCCGGGCCAGCAGCAGTGACACATGGGGGGGCACACTGGGCCGCATACCCTCCCCCTTGCTGCCAGGGTTTAGAAGCCAGGCCACCAACCCCGCCGCACACCCCCTAGAACCTTTAAGTTGTGCCTCCTCCCAATTCTCAACATGGAGGCGTTGTCTCCATCGGCCAGGACGCTTTGCTGTTAACGTGCAATGCGCCTCCGCTCTCCCAGTCCTGGGCAAGTGCCAGGCGTCCGACTTGCCCCCACACTCTGCCGTGGTTTTTCTGACATGCATAACAGGTCCATCTGTGGCAGGGGCAGGATACACTTCACACAGTCTCCACGGAGGGTTATTTGGAACATTCCCAGCTCCGTCCAGGCTCAGTTGAAAGGGTTTTGATGTGGCACATGCTGCGGGCCAGGGCGAGAGCTACTAGCTGTGGAAGGCCATGGGATAACGGACGTTAAAACGGTGATGTTGGGTGTGGACGTGGGCGGGCGGGGGGGGGGGGGGGGGGGAGAAGCTGTTTCCAGAGGTTTTTATGGCCTCTCTGAACCATGTGCAGACCTGCGGGGCCGAGACACCCTGGAATTTAAGGCCCCAACCCTGCACTGGTGTATTTGTTTGAAGTTGCTCGGGGGGTTGGAGAACATCAGGAGTAGACCCGGGGAGGGGGCGGAGTAGCGAGCGGAGAGACTATGGGGGTGGCCAGTGGTGAGTGTACGGTTACATAGCTCCTGCCTAGCCCTGTAGCGAATCACACGATTACCATTCCCTACGGGCCATTGGGATTAGGGCAAAGCAAATGCTTTCTTCCATCTTACCCCACCCTTCTTAAATTGCCTGGTTGCCCCCTGCGTTCAACATCCTCAACGGGAAGGGTCCCGTGGGGGGGAAACCAGTAGGCCGTTCATGTCATGTAGCATCATGCCCTGGGGACTGAATGTCGGATGCAGGGGCAATTTTAATTCGGGCATTGCTTAATGTTTGGCTTTGCAATTGTAGATTGCTTGATGTCGCTTTTTAGATGTAATGTCCTAATTTGTTGGGGGAGGGGGGGAAACAACTGGAAAAAAGAATCCTCCAGAAATTCTATAATATGGGACCATACCCACCACCACTGTGGGTCATCAGCCGAGTTCAGACCTCCCGGTCCATAGCAAAGACCTCTATAACGTGTGCTAATGGAGTGCCTGATGGCTGTAGTAGACTGTTATCTTCTGGGTATCTTTTGCAAAGCTTTTGAGCAAAAGGGCCAGTGTAGACAGCTCAGATTTGTTTTCCGCAAAAAAGCCCCGATGGCGAAAATGGTGATTGGGGCTTTTTTGTGGAAAAGCGCGTCTAGATTGGCACGGACGCTTTTCCGCAAAAAATGTTTTTGCGGAAAAGTGTCCGTGCCAGTCGAGATGCTCTGTTCCGAAAATGCTTTTAACAGAAAACTTTTCCATTAAAAGCATTTCCGGAAAATCATGCCAATCTAGACGCAGCCAAGTGTGTTTGGTTACAAATGGTGACAGGACCATTTAGGCTCGGCACACAGCAGGGGTGGTGTTCGGATTTGCCTTCAGATTTCACACAAATTAAATTGTCAGTCGACGAGAGAGGATTCTTGAATGCTTGCCAGAAAGCGGTGGATCCTTTGCGGAACGCCTGGCCCTGGAGGAGCGTGGGAGGGTGACCGATTCTCATCTGATTTACACTGGCGTTAATTCAGAGTAACACTGAATTGAACAAAGTTGCTTCGGATCACCCTGAGGTAGCTGAGATTGGACTGGAGATTCTACAGCATGATAAATATTTACTACGTTCATTTGCATACATTATAAATAACCCAAATAGGCCTTTTGACAACTAATTCCTTTCATGTTTTGTCTCTTGACTTTTATGACTGGATTTTAACAGTCATTATTCAGCGCTTCGATTTAATGACGGATGAGTTTACATTTTATTTTTTACCTAATGCAGTTGTTAATAGGTGTGTCTGGATGTAAGGGTATAGGGCTTGATCCTCAGGTGCGGCAAACTGGGGTCACTAGCCTTGGACATGTGCAGATTTATACCAGATGCCGAGCTGAGCCATACACATTTCTCTGTGTTACTGTGTTCTCTCCGAACCATGATGGTGAGTGCATCTCTCTCGCTTACATCTCTCATGAGCCCAATTCTCCTTTTATCTAGTGTTATCACTCCGTCGGCTTCAGTGGTGTTACTCCTAATTTACATTGCTGTGGAACTAAGCAGAAGGTGAGGGCCAATGGAATTACATGCGTGCACAGGCCATCCTGATCTGTTCCAAAAAGCTTGGACTTATAGCAAAACAACTTAAAGCGGGGAATTTTTTTCCCCGTGGCTGACTTCCATTTGCACAAATTCAGGGTTTTTTTGCGTGACTTAAGACTGGGGAATAGGAGGGCTTATAACACATCAGTTCCTACAAGTGTCAACGACTTTAGTGCGGAACGGATGTATACCAGTGTGACTTATAGCGGGGACGCCCTATAGTCCATTGGTTCAACAATGCTGTTTGCATATTCTCTCTTTTTGTGAATTGTGGACTGACTCCGAAGTCAAAAGCATGACACACATGCCCGTGTTATGCTGATTACAAAGTAACAAGCTAAAAAAGTAGAAGACATGGGGGAGCAAAATTTGGGGTTTTTTGTTTGTAGCCACTTCCTGTCTGTCCCACTACAGGAGGAAAATAGTTTTCTACACCTGGGGGAAGCCTTTGAATACCTCCTTTGCCCAGGGAGGTTGTGGAATCCCCATCTCTGGAGATATTTAAGAGTAGGTTAGATAACTGTCTATCAGGGATGGTCTAGACCGTATTTGGTCCTGCCATGAGGGCAGGGGACTGGACTCGATGACCTCCCGAGGTCCCTTCCAGTCCTAGTATTCTATGATACCTGCTGTACCTTGTCATTTCCTTCCCTTGAGTTCTCATACGCCCCATTAGAGGTTTTATTTTCTATGCTACACCATTCACACAGGCCCAGACACATACTGTTAAGGAGTCAAGCAGAGACTCTTTGCGGAAACATCCCTCTTTTTATGAAGCTCCCTCAGATGTAAAAAATTGTCACGGCTCTGGTTTCTCCCTCTGTTGAAATTCATTGGATCAACAAACCCCTTCATAACCCATCTCATTACAGCAACCTGCTATTTCCTGGGCTTTGAAGAGCTGCCTTGTTGAGATGATGAACTGAACTTTGTCTTTTGAAACAGTAACCCTAATGGAAGGTTTATAGAAAGCTACACAAAGCTGGCGCATTATTATTCAGATGGAACACTCAGTTGATAGTTTTGTGCCTTCATTATAAAAGGGTTTGTTTGTCTTTCATGGCAGCTAAAGTTATCCCCAGATTTTTTTTTTAACTGTGATTTTCATATCCACTCAGTCTTTCCAGGGAGAGGCTAGAGAACTCATCTATTGCTGACTCCTGTAGCGCTGAATTGCGTGAAAGGACTACTTAAGAAATATTTCTTCGATAGATATATCTTTTCTACCAATCCCATGAAAAGTTACAGAACTGGCCTAAGGAGCAGGGGGCGTACGAGATAGTCTAGCTGCCTCATCCCCTTACTAGCATCGTGCAGTTATGTTTTAACCCGGCTTCAGCTTTGGTGGTGACTATGCCACTGGCGAAAGGCCTTGAACTGCAATGATTTAATAAAACGGCTCATCTTGGCAGGAGCCTCTGGATTGAGCTTGCTGTTCAGTTCAATTCCTGTTTACTTCTAAATCGTTAGAAGGCTTGCGCCGTGCGGGTGATACCGGGGGAAGAGGCCCTGGAGTTCAACGCAGAGCGTTAGGGCTACGTTGCGAGGTGGCCTGCATGCCCCTACTGGGGATTAAGGAGGGTTAAGCATCCCCCGCACCTCCCTTCCCAACATGGCTACCCAGACTGTGATGCATTGTTCTAGGAAGGGAGCAAGCTGGCATGGAAGGGCGAGGAAGGAGCAGGCCTTTTGACCCTACCCACCATTTGCCGAGCAGACCCCCAGAGCCAGTGCAGGGGGACTTGTACCTCACGGTCAGTAGAGACGAGGAGGAAACGGCACTCCCTTGCCATGAACAAGGAGGAAGCAAGCAAGGAAGGAACTGTGACTCGGGTGTATCTTGGGGTCGCTGTGCTACTTGGGGCTACACCAGGGCTGCTCAAGCTTAGACCTAAAGGTCAAATTTAGGCCTTAATGCTTCCTCTCAGGCCAAGAGAATCATAGAATCCTTTTTTTCTAGGAGGGGGAGAACAGCCACCCCTCTCCCTTAGGAGCTTTAGCAGAGGAGGGGGAGCTTTAAATTCCATCCAGGGCTCCATAGGAACCATGAATCCGCTTATTTCCTGCCTCTCCCTAGTCGGTCCCACCTGCTTTGTGGGCCATGCAAGGCTGGCGTTGGGTTACCCAGCAGTGTGGAGACTTATGCTCTTGTGCCCAACTCCAGATGGACTTTCCACCTCCCAGAGCCTGCATCTGGCCCTCTCTGCATAGGTGGCTGAGTAATTTTGACAGTGCTGAGCAGACGTACTGTCAGGGCACCATCCCCAAATGCAACGTTTCCTCCCTCGCTACTCGTCACCCCCTCTACCTCGCGTCCTCTTTTGAGACCCTGGTCCCCAGCAAGTTCTGACCGCATCAGTGACTACCTGTAGCTGCATTTTCTTGGCAGCAATTGGAGTTGCATTGGTCCCGGAGCACGGACACCTCCCTCTCCAGCATCTCAATTCTGCTCTGCAGCTCCTGCATGACCTGCGTGGAGACGAAGCACTTGCAAGCCTGCTTGGGGAGGTTTATCCTGTGGGTGAAGGTGACCTGGCTCTCGGTGTCGGAGGTTTGCTCCGTGTACTCCGTCATCCTGGCGTCCTCCGCGCTCACCTCCTGGTCCGAGGACGCCTCGAGCGCCGAGGCGCAGAAGCTGTCCAGGGGGACGTTAATGTTGTACACATGGTTGAAGACCATGGACTGCTCCTTGAGAGGGGGGCTGTAGTTGGCAAAGTTGCCTTCCTCGTCCACTACCTGCCTCCTCGTCCGCTCTGTTGTCACCTCGAGCCGGCACTCGAAGGGCTTGAGGACTGATCCCAGCAGGAGCAAGTTGAGACCGATAAGCAAGTTCCTCAGGGCTAAGTTTTCACTGTCAGCCCCCATTTTCTTAGGCAGGGAAAGCAGCTTCTAAAGAACTTCTAAGCCAGCCTCGGCCAACGGAGCTGTCTGAGACCCCGGCGACCCTGAATGGGAAGAACATGAATGAGATTAGCCTTTCAACGGGACTGCCATGTTCAGATCACAGGAGCAGATTTTTGCGGCGCAACATACGGGGCTAGATTCTGCATTGATGTAACCCAGTCATGTCCCATTGGCCCCGGGTGCAAACCAGCCTGGGACCACGCCCATCGCTGGCAAGGCAATAGCTGTGTATTTTTAAGAGCAGGTGAAATGTGACTCGTCAGTTGTCGAGGTGGTGCAGTCTGATAACGCGCTAGCCTGGTGTAGCTGGAGATCTTACGTCACAACTGAAGGACCAAATTTGGGCTGTGCGGGGTGTCAATCAGAGCAGACTTTGTCCTCGGGTGCATCCTATCGTTTGTCTTTCTCACCACCAAGGGCCCTGAGCTAATGCTCACTGAGGTCCAGGGGGCCGTGGCCCCAAGAGCTCAGTCCTGCAAGGTGCTTAGCATTTCTGGGATGGCGCCAGAACCAGTGTTCCCTGTAAGCTGATCACTTGGGCAGCCACCCAAGTGCAATTCAGATGCTGCCCAGTTGATTAGCCGAGTGCCCACAGCCTCCCACAACCAGCAGCATGTGTGTATTGGTGGTGCACATCTGCACATACCTTGGCGCATGGAACAAAATTTATTCTGCACGTGGATGGAAAAAATTAGAGGGAACATTGCTCAGGACCTTGAAGGATGATGCTGAAGTCTGGGGCAGTTTGCCAATATTGGAAGTCTTTGCTCATGAGAAAGTCCATGTACTAGAAGGGAGATGGAGGTTCCTGCCTGGGGTGTGCTGGGAGGCTGGTTGGTACCAGCTGTCAGAGTGATGCTGTCTGTCATTTAGCCAGGCGATCAGTACCTCGCTTCCGTGAGCTGTCAAACACCCCCGGAGGGTGAGATCTGGGCCCACTGAATCACTGGGAGTTCTGCCATTTCATTCATTGGGGACCGGATTTCATTCCAAATCTTCACACAAGGTCATGCACATTTCGCATCTTACTTGGCAGATTTTTTTTTTTTTTTGGTAGTGACAGGGTTCATTTGGCAGCAACACATCATTGACATGCTAATAGACGGGGCACAAATTTCCAGATGGGGACCTATTCCGGGTGCACTAATTAAAAATAGGGCTGTCAATTAACACGTGTTAACGCCTGCGATTAACGCAGGGCAGAATTAACGTGTGAATTTTTTTAATGCATGTTAATCACAGGCGTTTCCACGGCACTGCCCCTTTGAAACACTGCCACGGCGTTTCGAGGGGGCAGCACTAGCGGAGCCCAGAATCAGCTGTGCAGGTGCTGCCCCATGGTGGCGTTTCAAAGGGGCAGCACTGCACAGCGCCTGGGGTCAGCTGGGGACTTCTGCTGATCCCAGGCTCTGTGTTGGGCTGCCGCTTTGAAACGCCACGTCTGCCTTTCAAAGGGGCAGTATAGCATGGAGCCTGGCGTGAGCTAGAGTCTTATTATTGTGCAGTTAATCGCGATGAATTTTTTAAAAATCTCTTGGCAACCCTAGTTTAAAAACATGTTCATGCTATCAGGATGGCATCTCGAATGGCATTTTGGGCCTCCGAAACTCCACGCTAAATTGCCAGGTTTAATTCAGTGGCTGTAGTAACGCTGTTCAATTAAATGGCACCGTATTAAGTTTGTTTAGCTTTATGCTCTGGGCACACCAATATCTTCTGTTGAAGTCCTTTTGTCCCCACCTGTGGCCTGGATTACAGGGTGAAGTGTCTTTATTTGGAACAAGACAACTTTTCATTTTCTTACTGATTTATGGTTTCCAGGGCGTAATCCCAACCCTGAGGGTCATGCTTTTTCCTGGTATAAAATCACGGACTTCAGTGGAGTTGCCCAGGGGTGAATTTGGCTCTTGAGCTCTTGCTGGGACTAATGAACGTTGACCAACAGTTAACTCCATCTGTTCTGCTTTAAAGAATCGCAGCCTAACCTCACAGGGAGGATGAAGCCAGCAGACAGGCAGGGCTGCACCCGTGAGTCCAAGGGCTCTGATCGTTCCTAGTGCAGCAGAAAGGGCGATTTACATGCACCTGCATTAATTGCTGTCAATCTGTTTGCCTTGCATTTTGGGAGGGGTTGGGTCATTAGTTTACAGTTTATGCCATATAATTGGAGTGCAGTTGTTTGGAGGAAGGATTGTTTAGCAGTAAGGCTGAGAGGCAGAACTGCTGCAGTTTATATTCAGTTCTGCCTCCAGCTCGTATGTTTACATGGGGGCAATTCACTTTAACGTCTCTGTGCCTCAGTTTACCCAGCTGTAAAAGAGGGATAATAATAATAAAGACTTGCTGGAAACAGTTTGTCTGATGTTTGATGGGCAGCTGTTCGTGCCGTGTTTTTCATTCCAGCGTGGTGGGAAATGCAGCCACCCCATTTCAATTATAGTTTGAGAAAATGAAAAAAACAGTCATCTCTCAAATTGGGATGAAAAGCAGAAATCTTGAAGAGTTTTTACAAGCTGAATCCAACCCAAAATTTCAGTTTTTGTCACTCACATTTCATCACAGTAATTTCTAAACATTTCATTTTAATTTGGACTATTTTTTTTTACTCTCATTAGGTTAAATTTCAAAACGAAAAGTCATTTTGAACCAGGAAACTGGAATTTTTCATTTAGAAAATGTTGTGACCAAAATTTTTTGATCATTTCAAACCAGTTTTGTTCCAGAAATATTTTAGAGTAGAAATATTCTTTGAAAGAGCTCCTGTCCCGTTACAAGTTTCATTGTTGTTCAATTGGCGTTTGCAGTTGAAGAAACAATTTATTGAAAAATCCCTGTGACCCGCTCTAGTTATTCATCTCACCTCCCCGGGAGCGAGAATGGCTTGAATTAATTAACATTGGTAAAACGCTCGGGGTGCTTTGTTCAAGGCTCCAATAGAAATGCAAAGTATTATTGAATTTTAAGCATTGTCTCCTGTAGTAATTACTGTGATCATGAACTGGAGTCAGTGAGCATATGGGTAATCAGTTGGAGCTCAGCCCTTGGCAGGATTGAGCCCTTAATGTTTAATATAAAAGATAACGGTTTCAAATATTTCTAAATGAATGCAATGAATCGCGTGTCTTGCTCCCATTGACTTTCAAGGGGACGTAGATGCCGAAAGTCTGCAGGCCCTTCTGAAAACTGCATGCAACATCTCCCCAGCCTGCTCTTCCCACTTCCCCTCCATCATTAGGGCATAACCAGCACTAGGCACGTATTTGAAATACAGTAATAAATACCCTCCTCTAAAGCATCGTGAAATATACAGTATGAAACCCATGAAAAATGTCAGCACAACATCCCACAAAAGAAGGCGAGAAAAGAAGAGAGATTTCATGGCAAGTGCACATATATATATCCAAGGGCAGGAATCGGCCCATTGAGTTGACAACCCTCATTAATTACTTATGTCAGCCAGGGTGCGGAAGAGCTGTACCATGACATTGACTGATGGACTGGGGGGAAAGACCTTGCATAGACTGACCTACTCTGCCTTGGGGACCAGCAGAGTGATCAACGTGCTCAAGCTTGGCTATTTGGGTTCAAATTCACTTTAGTCATGAATGCAGGGTTCATGGGTTGTTATCTTATGGCCTGATGAAAGGGTATCGGAACGGTACCTACCATAGAATTTCATAGAATACTAGGACTGGAAAGGACCTTGAGAGGTCATCGAGGGACCGAGTACTGTCTAGACCATCCCTGATAGACATTTATCTAACCTGCTCTTAAATATCTCCACAGATAGAGATTCCACAACCTCCCTGGGCAATTTATTCTAGTGCTTAACCACCCTGACAATTAGGAACTTTTTCCTAATGTCCAAACTAAACCTCCCTTGCTGCAGTTTGAGCCCATTGCTTCTTGTTCTATCCTCAGAGGCCAGGAAGAACAATTTTTCTCCCTCCTCCTTGTGACACCCTTTTAGATATCTGAAAACCGCTATCAAGACCCCCCTCAATCTTCTCTTTTCCAAGCTAAACAAGCTCAATTCAAAGTCTTTCAGTCTTCTTTCATAGGTCATGTTTGCTAGACCTTTAATCATTCTTCTTGCTCTTCTCTGGACCTTCTCCAATTTCTCCACATCTTTCTTGAAATGTGGTGCCCAGAACTGGACACAAAACTCCAACTGAGGCCTAATCAGCGCAGAGTAGAGTGGAAGAATGACTTCTCATGTCTTGCTCACAATACACCTGTTAATGCATCCTAGAATCATGTTGGCTTTTTTTTGCAACAGCATCACACTGTTGACTCGTATTTAGCTTGTGGTCCACTATAACCCCTAGATCCCTTCCTGCCGTACTCCTCCTTAGACAGTCGTTTCCCATTCTGTATGTGTGAAACAGATTGTTCCTTCCTAAGTGGAAGACTTTACATTTGTCTTTATTAAACTTCATCCTGTTGACCTCAGACCATTTCTCCAATTTGTCCAGATCATTTTGAATTATGAGCCTGTCCTCCAAAGCAGTTGCAACCCCTCCCAGCTTGGTACCATGCCCTAACTGAGGGTCACCCTAACTGTAACCTGCTTGCTAAGCGGGCAGTAGTGATGGCAAATCCAGGTACAACTAAGGATTTGTCTTCACTACACAGTGGATCAACGTTGCAGCGATCGATCTACCAGCAGTTGATTTATCATGTCTACTTAG
Organism: Pelodiscus sinensis; assembly: GCF_049634645.1. NCBI lineage: Eukaryota > Metazoa > Chordata > Testudines > Trionychidae > Pelodiscus > Pelodiscus sinensis. The sequence continues at coordinate 61,569,421 of NC_134719.1, read as the reverse complement.
ACATGATAAATAGACATCCGAGAGCTCTTTCGTCCACTCTGGGACTCCACCAGGATGAGAAGAGTAGCTGGAGTAGATGAGAGGGCGTCAGCCGCCAAGCTTACCACATGGAAGACACCTCGGCAAGGACGCTATTTGCATAGCTGAAGCTGCATGCCTTAGATCGATGGGGGCACAGCGTAGTCCAGGCCTTGGGGTGGTGAGGGAGAAGTGTTGCTTCTTGGGGAAATGGACTCTGTTTGAAGTGGTATGGAAAAAGAGCAGAGGAGAAGTCCTCCAGGTGGCAGAACCCTGGACAGGATGTTGCTGGGACTTTGAGGCAAAGCTGTGGGAGAGGGCAAGGACGGTGCAGATCCATGGGGACATGGCCCGGGGAGCGAGTCGCAGTGAAACCTTAAGGATTGGCACCCAGCAGACACCTGCTTTTTACAGGGTCCCTAGGCCGGGACCCCGAGGCGGGGGTTCCCTCAACCCCCAGTAGCTACTAAAGGGGGCAGGAAGAAGCCTGGTCCTAGGCAACATAGAAGAAGGGACATCGGGGATACCCTCCATTCCCAGAGCCAGGAGGAGGAGCTAGTGGACACACTCCCTCAGCCAGAGGGGGCGCTCAAGAGAGGGGGAGGCCTTTATAGGTGGTTTGCATTATGATGAGTCACTAATGCTGAGTTTCTTCTCCTTTGCAATGGAAGTTTCCTTTTGTTTGCAAGGGGGGAAATTTTGCCTGGTGTGTGCCGACGAGGGGGAGTGGTGAAAGGAGGAAACTGCCCCCGGGCCCGGCAATTTGAAAGGGCTTGAGGTTCCTGGCCGCCCGGGATTGGAGCCCTGTCCCTGTACGCCACTGCTGGAGCTCTGCTCTCAGGGGGAGCATGGCACAGTGTGCTCTGGGCAGTACTGAGGACTGGCTATTCCTAGCCCGGCCCCTCCTACCTGAGGCCCCGCCCCTTCTGGGGGCATGGAGCTGGGCCCCCCACCTTGCCTAGGGGCCCGGCAAGTCTGTCTGGGCCCCTCTGTGCATGGTGGAGAGTTTTCCAGCTTTCTGGGTGGGAGTTTACGCCAGTTCTGTTGTGTGATGTTAAGAGGGTTGAACCCGGCTATGCTGCTGCTGACACCACCTGGCAGAAGGGTTACATTTAAATGAACAATACTCTTCGAAGCGGGGCTGGCTATTTGGTGGAGGGAGGAAACGGCCCCAGTGCCCGATGGCTCACAGGAATATCCAGAACTGTTACGTTAATGCCGACAGCGTGTTGGGAAGGAGGTTAAACCTCCTCTGTCGGTGTTTCAACCAAACTCTGGTGGATTAGGATGGAGGGGGCAGATCACCCCATACCTGCCCACTGTAGAGTTTCTTGCACCTGAAGCTGCTGCTGCTGGCTGCTTTTGGAGACCTGATCCTGGCCTCTCCAGCCAGCTGGAAACACAGTGGTTTTATCAAGGAAAGACAAGAGTTTCCTGTAATCCCCTAACTTTAGGAAAAGCACCAAATATGAGAAAACTCCGGAGAAAATCACGAGGCTTAGCAAAACTGTTGTACTGAACCACGTCCCAGGAACAGTCTAGTTACCCCGCTGACAGCCCATGAATCTAGGGAGCGTAGCTGAGTGTGGGGCCGAGGGAGACACTGGGGGCGAGGAAGCCGAGTGCAAATTCACAGGGAACTCATTTGCCGATCCAGACTGGGGGCTGTTGCTGAAGTCTGAGCTCTCCCAGCAACTGCCGGTGCAGTAATCATGTGAAATTGCCCTGTATTATTTATAATTATTTTTGCGTCTTGCACCGTATCCTTGTTTCCCGTGGGGATGGCGGCTCATTTCTGCACCCCCTCACCCCTGCAAATGCCTGTTTACTGCTTTCTCTCTCTTACTTTGCTGTGCCGCGCCTGAAAACATCACTGTTCAGCCGCCTCTGCAGCGTTTACAGGGCTGTTATCCTGTATTGGCTAAATACTTCCGTTGCGCTTCTCGTTCCCTGGCTCGGTGCATGTGGCCCATGGCTAGTAAGCATGTACACGGGAACACGGTTGGTGCGGTTCCTCCTTTTTTCCTAATGCTTTCGGGAAAAGTGAGGAAAATACATTTCATTCAGGCCTGACGTTGGGGTAGCCAGCCTCCAAGGATGGCTCTGGTCAAATCCTGCAAGTTCCAAGTGCAAGTTACTCATCAGGTAGGCGTTGGCCAGAAAATGGGAGTAAAGCGGCGTGAATGGCAAAGAGGCTGTATGAACTAGTGGGCAGGACACTGATCTGGGTGTTGGGTGCCTGTTTTCTTTTCCTGGTGCTGCCGTTCCCCTGGCGTGTGACTCGGCGAGTCATTCCCCCTCTTTAGCTCCGTTTCCCTTCCCATCCTTGGTCTATTTCGAGTGGACGCCCCTCATGCCTTCGTTAGTGTTTGTTCATTACCGAGCACAATGGGGCCCTGATCTCAGCTGAGGGCTCGCTACACTAATGCGAGCCATAAAGTCCAAGTTTTGTAACTTGCATCTGCTTAGAAGTCAGTGGGTGTGGGAAATGACCCCAACTCACGCACCAGTGGCCACATTCTACCCGTGCTGCATGTGGCACAGTTGGAATCGCTAGGGAAAGAAAGAGCAAGGAGGTAGGTGCAAGAGGGAGCAGTTGTAACTGGGCACATCTCCAATTGACTGGCCCCTGCGCTTGCTAATACCTGGGTGAGTTTGGTTCCCTTGGATCTGAACGTCATCCTTTGGACCTGGCTCTACCGCCTGGATCCCAACTGGGAGTCCTTATCTCAACGCCCTCAAACTTCTCTGAAGTGTAGGTCTTGGTCCAAGCTTCTTGGCTCAGTCTCGCGTCTGGTGACGAGCAGCGTGCGTGTCCACTGCTGTTCATGTCGAACCAGAGCACCTCAGGGTACTGCAGCGCTTCCCCTGCATTTCGCAGTGTCTTCTCCTCACCGCTAGTTTTTGAGGTAACCCCGATCCTCCTGTTAGTTGGTAGCTGGCCCTGAGGTATCTGATGCTAACTCGATGAATGAGTAGCTGCTGCCGCAATCTGACCCTGGCAAGTGCTGGTCTCAACGGGCTGCGGTTCCCTAACCTCCTTTCTGGAGTTGTTGGAGACCCCAGCGCTCCTGCTCGCAGCCTCCCCAGGAGGGAAACAATCCAGCTTTCCTCTTTCGCTTGATCTCAGCCTCATCTACCACATGGCTCACGGGCGGGCAGTGTCTTTAGTAAGTGTGTTCTGTAGGCACCTCCTGTATCTTGGGGTAGCCCCAGGGGTTTCACTTGAAAACTGTGGACAATCCCAGGGACTAATTAGAGCTCGTTACCTTCGAGGGACTTGTGTTCCTTAGACGGTAACTACCTGCCCTTTGGCCCTCTTTGCCTTTTGTGTGGCAGTGGGAAATGCAGGGCAGTAATTGTGACTTGGAGCTACTTGTACAGGCTGGGACGTCAAATAAAACCAAAATAAAACAGAATTATAGACACGGCTTAGAGGGGCGAATATAAAATCCCCCCTGCTTTTCTCACCAGAGTCTGGTTCAAGGGGAAGGAAAGAGCGGTTTAGAAGAGCAAACAGCAATCTGCCTGCCGAGGAAATGAGCGAGGGAGAGACAGGCAGATGACAGCCCGAGATATGAAAGAGGCAGATGAACAGGCTAAGGGCGCCGGGGTGAGATGGATAGATGCAGCAGTGAGATAACCGATGCAGGACCGAGATTACTAACTAATGACCATAAGCAGGTCAGCTAGCTTAATGCCTGTATAAATGCGAGAGAGTGATCGAGTAATTTGACAGACTGATACAGTAGAAAGCTGGGTGGCTTCATTGATCCAGTCCTCTGTATCAATATAATTATCACAGCAGACATCAGCGGGCATGGGACAGTGACCCGTAGTTAATTTATAAGCAGTAGATGATGGTATCTCCTATCATTCCAATTTAATACAGTGGTAATGAGGCAGGTGGGGGGCGTGGCAGAGTCAGGTGGATTACCGATGCGTGCACGGTTCGTATCCCGAGTCCTTGCTGCCTAATGAGGGGCTCTGTGTGTGATCTTGATCCGTCCCCTCTTGCTTTCTGAAAGTGGCATCCTTCTTCCTGTCCCCTGCACGGCAGATACTTCAAAGGGGACCAGAAAGGAACTCCGGCCTCACCCACTTCATTATGCCAGCAGGCAGACAGGAGGAGGCAAGAACTTCTACACTCTCTCGACCCTAGAAACGACCCATGTTTCTGCCTTCACCACTGGGCATCAGCGTGTGTAATTTGCACCGTATCTCCAACAGGGTTTGGCCTTAACTTTGGTGTAACCGGCCACAGGAGGAGCCCTCAGCGTAACCATCCTCCTCCATACTCCGGTCTGTGGTGGGCATATCGGGTGTGAAGCTGGAGTGTCCCTGAAGGGTACTGCCCCTCCCGCCAATGTGGCCCTTTGGGAGCTGCTGTTGTAAGCTCTCAGGGTCAGAGAGCGCACCCCTTTGCACGACCCTCCCCCATCACAGAGTCCTAGATTGCTCCTGCCCTGCAAGTCCGAGTCAGCGGTAGAGGGCGCTCGGTGCCGTTAGTAGCGTTGGCTGTCCACGTGCAGCGGTTTGCAGTGCTGCAGCTATGCTGGCGGCCGGTTGCTGACGTCCGTAATTGGGGCAAATCTCCAGGGCACACAAGGGCTAACGAACGCTGAGGAGCAGAGCTGGGTGAATAACAGATGCTTTTGGCTTGCTGGGAATCCCAACAATCAAAGGAAGAACTGGTTTCATGTTGACCTGAAAATGATTTGTTTCAAAAAACGGAGTAAAAAAGTCAGGAAAAATTAATTTTAGGCCCAACAAAACCTTGTGGGAAACTAAAGCTCTGTCCCCTCCCCATCCCCATCCTGCTTATTCCTGCCTACTTGCCCGGGGCGGGTGGGGAGCAGCCTTGCAGTGGCTGTCCCTTGTGTTGCTACACTCAGCCTGATGCTCCTTAACTCCCCAGTGCTTCTGTGCAAACTGGGTCAAAATCATGCTGTCTTGGGGTACCTCCCCTGGAAGAGCAGTTCCCTCGCTGCCTGCCTTGAACAACAGCCGTGTTAGCTGTGAAGAAGTGATGTGGCTGCAAGGGATGGTTCGCCAGTAGCACGCGCAAACAAACAAGTCCAGAAACCAGTTCTCCAAAGCAGCCTTTCTTCCTTGAAGAGGGATGGACCAGAAAACTCCAGCGTTGGACTTAATATCCACACACCGAGCTCTTCTCCCTCCCTTCTCTGCCTCTGCCCCAGTTCCTGCGCCTGTGAAGGAGGAGAAACGACAGTTATGTACAAATCTCTGAAACCAAGAAGAAAGGATCAAAGAGAAAGACCCTTGGGAAGAAGAAGGAACTCTCTATACAAGACCCTCGTGCGAAGCAGTGGAAAGAGGAATAAGTTTAGCTGAAAAGCACTACCTCCAGGAACCCAGCCCCAGGGCAGGCTGGGAGAGGGAGGTGACAACAAGTCAGGCCAGCCATGAGTGTGCTAGGGAGGCTGGGGCGCTGGAAAGGGAAGTTCACATTCCAAGAAACAAGAATGAGGAAGAGAAGGTGGGGGAGGTTCTGTCTCGGCTGGGACCAACTTCTGCCGTGAGTGAGGCAGGCTTTGGCGCTTACCCGGAGCTCTTCTTCTGGCCTGGGAAAGGTTTGCAGAGTGTCTCGGAGAATCAGCAGGGCAAGTCCACCGGGGCTTAACATGGAGCCAGCGATTAACACGTTGCTGTCTTGAATCAAAGACCTCAAGGGAGGGCGAATCCCCCATGTCCCTAGCCTGTGGGAAGTCAGCCTGTGAGTTTGTTTGGCTGCTAGGCATTGGATCAGCCATGTCCTAGCTGGTGAGGGTCTCTCTCTGTGAAGCATGGAAAACCCTGAACTGACTATGGCTCTGTCATGCTGCGTCGAGAGGAAATGAACCCGGCGAACTCTAGAAAAGGTCCCTACTCCCGTGTTCTCTGACTCTTGGCTTTAGAATTACTGAGAGTTGCAGATTTCTAGCCCAGAAGCAACAGGCTCTGCTGAGTCAGATTCCTCCCACGGATTCCTGCCTCAGGCCCGCGAACTTGGAGTGGAACTGGGGCATGTCCTTTGATGAAAGGAAGGCGAGGCCCTGCTGGGAACGAATGAGCCTCTAGCAGGAGCTGCTGACTTTAAGCACAACTCCGGCCATCAACTCCTCCCAGGAAAGACTCTTTCAGGATCTGGCTTTAATCCCCCGTTGAAGCTCAGGGCCAAGTTTGTTAGGATAGAAAACCTGAAGGCGCATGTTACACCTCAGTGTCATTGTCACTTCTTTGGCCGGATGCTTCCAGTAAGGTGGGCAAGATGCATCCAGCGTGATCAACAAGAATTCCAATATCAAGGCCAGGAGCGAAGGAACCTGGCTCAGTTTCCTTGAGACAGGTTGAAAACTCACAAGAAGATGCTGCAAACCAGCAGCCCCATCTGACTTGTACAGGCACCCAGCACCGAATCAACACAGTAAATAAAAGGCATTTATCCCTCCCATTTCCAGCTAACTCTAGAAGCCCTGATTTCCAAGTGGGTTCTTGTGACGGGGTGGAATAGGCCCGATGGCCTCTGCTGGGGGATGGGGGGGGGGGGGGGGTCCAGGCCTGCCCATGCCTCTGGGTCCTGGCCCAGGCACCCTGTGAGTAGCAGTTGTCTGCTAAATGTCTCTAGTGTCTGTTGCTACCTTGCTCCCTGGACCACTTCCCCAAGACGCTGCTCCACCCACTTCTTTCTCTCTGGGCTTTGAGGCCCGGCTCTCCACACACCCTGTCCTGGGCTCTGCAAAGTTTGGTAGCCAGCTGTGACTAGTCTTGTCTCTGGACCTGGATCTGAACCAGATTTAAAGTTCCGCTTGCACTTGGAGCTATCCGAGGTGCTGCTGTCCTCCCAGTCAGAGCCTAGACCTGGCTGGGTCAAGCTTCTTTTATATCAGCCTGCTGGGCCCTGATTGGCTGCAGCAGAAGCAGCCAGTCTATCCTGCTTGGAGGACCTCTCTTCTGCTCTTCTCCCTGGGGTGGGGTGTGGCAAGGCCTCCAGCAGAGGGCCTCGAGCCTACTCTACCCCGTCACAAGAACCCACTTGGAAATCAGGGCTTCTAGAGTTAGAACAGAATGGGAAACATCTGAGCTTCAATTTCCAAGTGCCTCTGGCAAAGCACGAGATGCATAGATTTATAATTTTATTCCCCAGGTATCTGAGAAGCTAGGCAAGAATTACTCTCAGCAAGACTCTATATTCCTTGCAAAGCACGAGCCTTCATTTGGCTTGAGAAACCTAGCTGATTATTACATTTCCCTAGGAGAAAAACCCTATTGTTCAAATGAAAAATGGGCAGAAACCAAACTCTCCCGTCCTAATGAATTATGGATCTGGATCCCAGCTATTTGCACGCAGCTCAGTATAGGTGCACCATCTACAATTTCAAAACAATATTCAAGAGCTTTTGCAAATCCCATCACAAAATTAGGCTCCCCCATTCCGATCTTAATGGCTCCTCTCTGCCCAATGTTGTGTCTTTTGGACTGCTGAGGTTAGAGGTAGAAAAGACTTAATAAATCATCTAGTGTGTGCAGCTTAACACTTTTGCTTGTTAGATGTATTTGTGTTGTCTCTTTGGTGTTGAGTGCACAAAAGGGAGGAGGCCTGTATTAAGAGATGGCTTAAAGACCTGCACAGAAGAAACCATCTGCTGTGCACGACAAGTCTTTACTGGCCCTACAAAACCGAGGAACTCTGCTCCATGTTCTCGAGCACCGTTGACTGGCAGTTCAGCGGTTACCGATGTAGACTTTTCTCAGTAGAGTCCTAGAAGGCAGGCAATTGAGGTGGAAATTGAGAGACATGGGTTCTGTTGCTCCCTCCACTAGTGACCCACTGAGTGACCTTGGGCAAGTCATGTCACTGCTCTGTGCCTCGGTTTTCCCCGTCTGTATCACGAGGGTAATGCTCACGACAGTACTTTGGAAAGCATGTTGAGCTTGACGGGTGTAAACAGCTAAGGGTGGTTGTTATGTAGCAAGGGTGGGAAATAATCTTTGACAGGGGGCCACAGCAAGATTTTGGAAAATGGTTGAGGGCCGCACTCTTCCATGGTAGTAATGGAGGAGATGCGGGGTATGGGATGGAGGTTGGGTGCAGAAGAGAGCTTGGGGTAAGGGACTGGGGTGCAGGAGGGAGTGTGGGGTCTGGGAGGGAGTTGGGATGAAGCAGGCGGTTGTGACCTAGGGCAGGAGACTGGAATGCAGGGGTTTGGAATGTGACCTAGGATAGGAGGGGATTGTGATCGGGGGCAGGAGATTGGGGTGCCAGATTTGGGAGGGAGTATGAGTGCAAGAGGGGTGCAGAGGGTTTGGGTATGTTGATTGGGGGGGAGCAGATGGTTGGGGAAGAGAGGGGTTGGGGTGCTAGGGGCAGGCTCTGGCCAGGAGACTTACCAGCCAGCAATCCAGCCTGCCTGCCTGCAGAGCTTAAAACATTTCCCAGCCAGCCTGCCTGGCCATGTGCTTGTGTGAATAACTGAGCTGAGGAGAGGGGGAATGCTTCTTCTTGCCTCTTATTCAAACAGGCAGCTCCCATTGGCCAAAAACCGGCCAATGGGATTGTGCTGGGGGCAGGGGAAGCTCCTAAAGCTTCCCCTCTCCCCTCCAGTTTTGAACTAGAAACGGGGACCGGCAGCCGTGTTTCTGCACAGCGTGCGGGTCTGTGGGGCAAGCAGGGGAACCTGCCTGGTGCTCCCCCTGCCTCCGCGGGCTGGATTCAGCCCGCAGGCTGTATTTTGCCCAGGCCTGTCATATAGTCTGGGGTCATTGCTTAAGGATTTGCTGGCCACTTCAGATTTTGTGGGGCAAGTCACACATCAGAAGCAGCCAGCCTCCTTCCAAGCAAGAGATTAAAAAGGGACGTGTGGGGACCACTTCCCCCAACTGCAGCGGTGTGACATGTGCTGCCATGGGCATGGCAAAGCGGTGATGGTTGGCGATGCGACGGCTTAACCTTTGAGACCCGTCCCTCCTGCATGCCACGAACACTGGGGCTGGCTGAGTTCATAGGCGGGCTTTACCTGTGCCTCAAAAGGGGGCCTTTTGCGAGGTTCACTTGGTTCTTTGGCAGCTATTTATGTGCGCTTTAAAAAGCGTTTGGAGGCGGGTCCCTTCCCTGCTGACAGGTAGCCCTGATTGTATTGTTTTGGGGTGGCATTGCTGTCTGTCCACGTGCAGTGCGGTTAAATCTGGGCAGCAAAGCGTGTCCGTGGCCTAGCGTGGTTACACACAAAATACAGCAGGGATGTGCTGAAGTTCCAGCAGCATCTAGAGATTCCAGCCAACATCACAACCCCCTTGTGTTTAATGGGGTACAGAGCAATAGTGAGAGACAGACCATGTGGCACGCTCAGGCCTGCTGGCGGAGGGGGGGGAGGAGAGAAGGGGGGCAATTGCCCCGGGGTCCAGTGACTCAAAGGGGCCCGAGGCTCCTGGCCCTTTAAATCACTGTTGGAACCCCATGCCGTGTGCTCCAGGCAGCTCTGAGGGCTAGGGGGCGCTGCAGTGCAGTCTGGGCGGCACTGAGGGCTGGCTGCCTTGGCTCCGCCCCTTCCTGGAGTGTGTAGCCAGGGGCCCATGGGGGCTGTCAGCTCCCCGTACATGGCAGCCCAGAGTCAGACAGGAAAGCGGTGGCAGGGCTGAGAGATTCAAACCCAGCTCTCTTGAGTCCTGAGCCAGCAGCTGACCCACAAGCCCCTAATTCCTGCTCAGGCTGATGTGAAGGGATGAGTGTGTGCGGATAAACACCAAAGAGGGTTCTGCAGAAAGTGTCTTGCTTGCAGCTCGGGGCATGAATGGCTGGCCAGGACCGGGGTGAAGAACCAAATCCCTGGCTTTCAGCACGGGGGCGTGGCTGTGTCTCTGAGGCTTCGTCTGCGCTGTGAGTTTTTGCTGCAGAAAATATGCTAATGAGGGACTCATTAGCATAAGTTGTGATCTCATTAGCATATTTTTTGCCGTTTCTTTTTGCACAAGGGTTTTTTTGCACAAAACGGAAGTGGCTACACTGCTTCTTTTTGTGCAAAAAGAAATGGCAGGAAATATGCTAATGAGATCACGACTTATGCTAATGAGCCCTTTATTAGCATATATTCTGCCACACAAGCTCGCAGTGTAGACATAGCCTCAGTGTATTGTGCAATATGTTGCATGCAGAGTATTAGCTAACGCTCAGGGGTCTTTGAACTGATCTTGGGGCTGTCTCATTCAAGCTGTGCTTTGTTCCACCTCTCCCTCTCGCCCCTTTTTGCATGTTCTTTAGCCACGTCTCAGCTCTAGGAGTGTCCTTTGGCAGCCATAGCACGCAGATGTATCTCCTTGCAGCTCCGACGAACGTGTTGAATCACGAGGGTGTTTGCTTGTGTGGAGGGGTTTGGGTGGCCCCCAGAACGTATCAGTCTGAGTTTTAAATCCAAGTACAAGGTGGAAAGTTTTCAGAACAATCATGAAAACGCGTTTGGAAGTTGTTCACCCGCACACATATCTTCCCAGACTGCTTGCCCTACCCCTAGATTATATTTTTTAATGTGGAGCAACGTATATAAAGAGCAGAATAAATCGGTAACTGACTTGTGGTTTTTATTTACGCTGCTCAACATAAATCACCTAAGATTTATGGGGGGGGAAATGTGGAAAACCTGAAAGCATCAAGGGAGTGGAAATGCCCACTGCTCTCTTTGCCTTCCCCCCTGCTGTGGGTTTACTTATCACTCCACAGAAAAAGCACATCAGCTCCTCTTCATCCAACTACCTCCAGTGATTTAGAGATGAGTAAGATGTGAATCAACATACTGTAGTACTTCGCTCTCTGTAGCTGTCGATCTCAAAGTGCTTCACAAAGTATGCTAGTTTTGACTATCCCCATTTCACAGATGGGAAAACTGAGGTACACAAGTGCCGTGACTTGCCAGAGTCACCCAGCAAATCCCTTATTTCCTGTCTATTATCACCCTGTGTCCTAGGCCTGAGCCGTGGGACACCATAGAAATGACTATTAGCCACCAGGCCAAGAGTAATTCATGCAAGAGAAGTGCTGAGAAAGTCACAATCTTAGGGCGCGTCTACACAGCACCCTAAACTCAAAATAAGATACGCGCTTTGTGCTATGCCAACTGCATATCTTATTTCGGCTTAATTTCAAAATAGCGTATTTCAAAATTTGGCGCGTCTGCACAGCACCAAATTTTGAAATAACGCGCTATACCGAGACATCCCTTAACCCTCGTGGAACGTGGGTTACAGGGATGCCGAAATAGCGTGTGCACTATTTTGAGACCTATCTCGAAAGAGCGGGCGTGTTCAAAAGACACGGGGTAGCTGTTTCGGGATCCTTACGGTATCCCGAAATAGCCCTGCTGTATGGACATATGCTTAGGGATGTGATCCAGGCTGGAGGTGCACTCAATCGCAGAGCATGTATCGCTGGTAAAGATGGAGGTTTGTTGGTAGAATTGTGTGGAGCCAGAGGATCAGAATAGAAAAGGGTGCCGCAGGTTCTAGGGGCCTCAGACTCCTAGTCCTTTGGCCATCCCGAGCCAGGGCATCCCTTGGTAATCCCTGAGGCTGTATCCTTGAGGGACGGGGTGCCACAGGGCGGAAAGGAAGGGGCGGCACCGGTGCCGGCTCAAGCCATTCCTGCGCCCCAGACAGCGGGCGTGTGATGCGTGCGCGGCTCCGCCGCACGGCGCATGAGCAGCCCTGCCCCCAGGCACGCGGTGCCCCTTACAGCTGCCATCAGGCGCCTCCCATAGGTTGGCACCCCAGGCAGCTGCCCGGCTAGCTCCCTGGGCGGAGCTTGAGGGATGGGAATGGACAGGCCCCTCCGGCCTACCAGGACTCCTGGGATGGATCGTGCCACTGCTCCGGCTGGGGATGGCCAGCGGGCCGTGAGTTTGAGCCCCCAGAGAGGGAGGCTGGGAAAACGTTGTGTGGCGTTGGCACCAGCGGAACAACAGAGAGGTGCTGCAGGTCAGGAGTGAGCTATATTGGCAGAGTTTGGGGCTAGCGCCTGCCTGCCAACAATCTGCCTCACGGTAGCCACCATTGCTGGAAATCACCCACCCAAGACGTGCAAAGGAAAGAAAAGTGTCAAGGGAGGAGAGACGGGGTCCAGAACCAGATGCCAACAGTTGTGAGTTGCCTTTCTAGTCACACACAGGGCTGGCACGTTCCAAAGACATTGGGATGTATCAGGACTCACCGTAAAACTCTGTAACTGCGTGTGCGAGCAAGTCTATGAGCAATCCCCTTTTCAGACAAGCAGGGGGGGGGGGCGTGCACATGTTTCCGGGGGTGAAAAATGGGTTTTCTTTTGAAAAGCCGTAATGGGTGTTCAATGGCTTGTGAAGACAGCCGCCGTCACCCATTATTTATTTCTGTGACGATTCCCAGAAGCAGCCCCGCAAAGCTGCTGAGCAGTTATTGTATAATATCGCTGGCAGACGTATCCAGCGCCGCCCGGGTCTTTCACAGCGGGGGGCTGCTGGTATGCGGGGGGGCGGGCTTCTGCAAGAGTCAGAACAGGGCAGGGCAGGAGGCTGGGGGTGGGAGTGTGAGAGAGGAAGAGTGAGGAGGGGCTCAAGTTGGGGTTCCTATCCGACATGGGCCTTATTTTGCCCCCCCCCCCCAGCTGCCAGGGGCATTTTCTCTTCCCATCTCAGCTCCCTCCCATCACTAGGGCCTCCCCTCACTAGGGGCATTTTCTTCCCCCTCCGGCACTGTAGCCAAGGGTTGGGAAGGGGCAAAGAGTTTTTTTTTGGGGGGGGGGCTACTTACTCGGTGTACCGGCAGGCAAGATGGTGGAGCTCCGGCCCTGCTGGCCAGTCTCTTGGTAGTGTGGCTACCCTCAGTGGACACTCTGTAGGATAAGTCTTCCCGGAGGGCTTGCTGCCCCCAGTGGCCACTCTGTGTCTTGTCCCTCCAAACAGCAGCCCCTCCCTTTGCATGTTATGGAAAACAGTCCCCTTCCTGGGGCTTCCGGATGTCCTGGCACAACCAAGTCCTAGCCTTGCTTTACGGTAGGAAAAGAAGAAGCTGCCTGCCAAATTTGGTGGCCCCAGATCTTACTGTTTAGGAGGAGTTCTTGAACAAACGGACTCACAGACAGACACTCATCTACAGAGAGCGAAATTTTAAAAAGATTAAATTATAATCACTAAAAGTAATTGAGTAAGATGCATCTACTTCCATTCTTGTAGCCATGATGGTCCCACGAGATTGGACAAACAATCATGTCTTTTTGTGGGCCAGTGTCTGTTGGAGAGGGTCTAGCTTGAAAGCTTGTTTCTTTCACCGACAGACGTTCACCCCCTTCGGCTCTCTCAGTTCTATCCCGTGGAAGGCTGTTACACATATGCAAACGACGCTTTGGATTCAGTGTCTCTAAATCGCTCTTATGTAAAAGTGTCGGCATTTTTGCTGTCCCCTCCAAAGGGATGTTTTGAAGCCCATACAAATTGTATATGAGTTGACAGTGAGTGTAGAGCTGGCAAAACGAGACAGATGGAAAGCCTTAGAGACACAAATCCCTTTTCTGTCGAGGGAGCAGCGACAGCATGAGCTATGTGAGTATAATCCTTCCCCCACCCACACTGTCTGTCACTGCACATCCATAGCGCCCCAGAACGAACATCTCAGGCAGTCAGAGGAGAGTTCAGTGTGGGTAGCCCAGTCAGACCTAGCCTGATTTGTGGCAGTCAGTTTAAATCAAGGCTGCTACTAAGTATGTGTGCCATTGAAACCCCTTAAGCAGTTAAAGGGAAGGAAATGAACTTGTATGGGAAGAAAGGGAGCTCTTTAAGTTCAGTCCCACTTTATACAAGCGCGTCTATCTATATATTTTAGAAATGTGCATCTATCTGTCTGTGCAAGAACTCCTCCGAAACGGTAAGAGCTAGGACCACCAAATTTGGCAAGCTGCTCCCTCTTCTCCTAACTTAAAGCAAGGTCGGGGTTTGGTTGTGCCAGGACAATGGGAAGTGCTGGGAATGGGATGGTTTTCCATAACATGGAAAGGGAGGGGCGCAGAAAGGAGGGGCACGATACTGAGAGCTCTGCCACGGGGAGCAGCCGCACCACCAAGAGAGTGGCTCCAATATCTTGCCTGCCACCAGACTGGGTAAGTAGCCTTCCTGCCCCAAACCCTTCCCCCCTGCCGTTGGCCTCAGCGCTAGAGGGGAAGAGAAGGCCCATGATGACTAAGCAGACTGGGAGACACAGAAGGGCCCTGGTGGGCTGGGGAGGGGAGAGAAGGCCTCTGGCAGCCAGAGAGGTTAGGGGAGAGATAAGGCCCCACCAGCCAGATACAGATTAGCCTCTCCAATGCTGGCTAAGTTTTCTAGTAAATAACCTGAATTATACATATTTGAAAATCCACCTTAACTCTGCCCCTCTGGCTGTCACCTACCCACATCAGAACCCGCACGACTTCAGACATTTTTGAAAATGCTGATCCTCTGCTGCTGTAAATTGCTGTAAGTTCATAGACTTCAAGGCCGATTTACCTCCATTTGACAAGGTCACAGCAGGGAAACTGTTCTCTCTTAAGTAGTCACAAGCTCAACAAAGGGCCTTTCATATTTCTATTACCATCGTACCTAGTGGCCCCAGGGTGGGGCAGGATCCCACTGTGCTGGTGCTCTGTGTACTTCTATACAGGGAGATATAGACTCTGGCCAGAAGAGCCTACCAGCTAGCTACTTATGCACACGCTACAATACATACAGCAGATACCGCATATACAAGTTTAGAACAGCCATTACTGACTTTGATCATTCCAAGCCCCCATGTGAGGGTTTGTGTGGAAATCCAACACTATGGGCCATTTCCAGGAGTAGCAGTAAGCACTTTTGGGCTAGGGCAGTACAAGGACAGAAAACACTCGGCCAAAATCTGCAACACACAAAGAGCCCGAAGACTTGACTGAAAAATTCAGCTCTGCCTAGAGAGAAACGTAGCAATTCTCGAACCATTCTGCTCGCTATAGTTACAGGTGGGGCTAAAAATAGGAGCTGAACTAGGGAGCATTTCTGGGGCCTGATGCTGACATGCCCGGGGTTTACAACTGTGCAAGGGAAGTGGGCATAGAGGACAGTCACCCTGATCTGTAAGAGAATCAGGGTCACAGCAGATCAGGCTCATTGTCTCTTCATAATGGTGCTGAACGTGGGCCTGATCCTCCGAGCCGCTGAATTCCAACAACGTCAAATAGGATCAGTACCTAGAAAGGGCGCGCCGCCGCCACCTAGCTTATACCACGGGGACTAGACCGAGACCTGCGCGGCGTTTCTCACAGGTGACCAAACAGCCCTGAGATGGTCCCTGCGGACTACCTGCATATTGAAGGATGAAATACTTTGCTGCTTTTAACAGCCGTTCTCTAGGTATATAAGGAGGCAAAAAATCTATAGTTCCCTGAACGGACTGTAAATTCTCCGGGTTTAATAATTCATGTATGTCATTGTGATTGCCGTTCCACATTACATCTTTCTTTCATTATATATTCTTTTTTTATTGAATTTTCCCAGCATACATCAATAGCCTTTATAAGCTCCTGCAGGAAAGAAGTCAGTGGCTTAATACAAAGGTTCTGGGTGATATCATTTCATTTGCGCCTTAACAGGTATAGCACGACTCCAGCATGTTTGACTTCAAATCTTCTTACAGCGATATTCAGAATGGTTTGTCGGATTGCTATCTAAAGCTTGTTCCGGTATGAGGCCCAGAGACGTGTGCTGCTGTATTCTTATGTAGAAATTTACCCCCTAGGGGAGACTGCCTTTTCAGCTCTGCGATGGTGCCGCATGTAATCCAAATCCATCCCGGCATTTTAGCAGCTCTGCAGTTCATGGCTTGTGATTTTTTTCCTGCCGCCTTGTATATGTCGAGCTACTGGCTGAATAAGCGTAAATCAATTTGCTCCCCCTTTAATTAAGGCTTGAAAGCTGCCTGCTCGATTTTCTGTTGGACAATTGCACATGGAGGGTTAAAATTGTCCACCCTGTTCCTGTTTGGTGGGACGTGGACACTTTAGTTAGTGTACACAGTAAAGCACTGGCCACTCGGTTCAGTGCTTAACCCTGCCAGATCCGTTTTAATATTCATTCATTCAGGCGGTAGCAGTGTCTGGGAGTCCTGGCTTCAAACCAGGTGCCTCTTGTGCTTAGCGCTGTACAAAACCAGAGCTGAAAAATGGCCCCTGCCCCAAAGAGATTCCTAATCTCGACATTTCCATGTTGATTCAGGCGTGAGAATTCAGGGCTGTAAATTAGGCCTCGGAGTCTGAAAAACATTTGGTAGGGCCCGATCCAGGCACAGTCTGAGCATGTGCAACTCCTGGGGGGCGGGTGATCCACCCTTTGCAAAGACTAGCCCCATTTCTTAAGAGCTCAGCACCCAGCGAGGTGCATAAACAAGAGGCCCGAGAGGATGCTGAAATCTTTTGAGCACATGTTTCCCAATAGAAGGTGCTGGCTGCGTTTCCAGTCCGGCACTTATGTAGGTACCTGATGGGAAAGGAGTTCTTTTGAAAACAGAGCCCCAGGTATGAGCATGTCCGAGGGCAGTTGCCCCTCTGAAGGGCCAGGGGCCCCGCCCCTATTGCTGACAGGCTCCAAGGGGGAACGAGGGAGCTCAGCTTCACCTAGGAGGAATTAACTCATGGAGTAACTGGGAGGCAGCTAATTAGGCAGGGAAGTATCTGGGCATGCTAGGCAGGGAAGGAGTCAAGTTTAGAGGAGGAAGCCCTGAGGATCAAGGGACAGAGAGAGATGGACAGATGGATCTTTCCAGCATACGGGTGAGAAGCTGCCAGACACTGACACGTCAGGAGGGAGAAGCAGGGCAGGAGGAAGGAGAAGGCCAGAGTGATAGGCAGTAGCTCAGGGAGCCTTAAGGGGCTGAGAAGGGCAGGTTTGAGCTGTTCCAAACTGGAGCCTACTGGCAACTGGCATGGGCTGGCGGAGGTTCTCTACCAACCCGCACCTATATTAGAGAAGCTACTCCTAAACCCAGGTGGCTGAGGGCTGGGGAGCCCTTACTAGAGCCGCAGCCAGCCCTGAGGGGGTCAGGTACGGAGCAGTTGGAAATGTGGGTAGATTTACACACTCAGGCTATGTCTACACTGGCGCGATCTTGCGCCAGAGCTAGGCAAATGAGGCTAAGTGTGGAATATCGCCGAGCCTCATTTGCATATCTAATGAGCCGCCATTTTTGCAGAAGAGGCTTTTGCGCCAGAAGGAGCTGTCTACACGGCCCCTTCTTGCGCAAGAAAAACCCTCTTGTGCGATGCTGTTATTCCTGAAAATAATCAGCGTAACAGCATTGCGCAAGAGGGGTTTTCTTGCGCCAGAAGGGGCCGTGTAGACGCTCCTTCTGGCGCAAGAGCCTCTTCTGCAAAAATGGCGGCTCATTAGATATGCAAATGAGGCTTGGCGATATTCCACGCTTAGCCTCATTTGCATAGCTCTGGCGCAAGATCGCGCCAGTGTAGACATAGCCTCAGTGCCTGTAAAAAGAAAAGGAACCGTTTGTATTCTCACCTGATACATCCGTGCCCACTGTTTGCATTGGGGTTGAGTTGATGGCTGGCCGAAAGGCTTGCTTTCAAGGCTCAGCGCTAGGAGCAGGCCGGGGGCTAAGACATCTCCCAAACACACTGAGCGAAGAGCTGGGCCACACGCTGTTTCAGGGAACCTGCCTCTTTCCACACTGCTTGGGAAGGGATTCTTCAGACATGCTAGCCGGCTGCCTGCATCGGAGAAGGATTTCAATTTCCTCCGCGGTGTGGAGTACAGAATCAATCATGCAGCACCTGCTCGGGTACGTCCATTAGCCAATTAACTTAGTTCAACAAAGAACAGGTGAAACAGCATTTGCAATATCGTCGTAACCAGCTCCCCGACAGCTCCCCCGGCTGCTGATTTATTCACGGTCAGTGTGAAATGGTCAGTGCAAAAGTAAAAACTCTTGCCTATGCATTCGCAGAGCTTCCACGGGCTCATCGGCTACGGCGAGCCATTTCGGGGGCCCACCTCGAGGCAATTTAAAGGGGCCTTGTTTTCAGAACGTGCCCAGCACCATCCTCTGGAAAATAGGCCCCTTTCCAGCATTTCAAATTGGGGCCCCCAAAACTGAGTTGCTTTTCAGCATCTGAAAAATCCACCCGCCCTGATTCTCCAGTCAGCCCATGTGGGTACTCCCCGGAGTGGGCCTGTTTTGCCTCCAGCATTCTCTGGCTGATTTTATGCTCACCATCCACCTGATCTAGTTTAGAGCCACCCCATGGCTGCTCTATGCTTTGCCATCTGGCAGCCCCAAAGGATTGTCTGTCAGCTGGGAATTGCCTACATGGCTGGAGGGGCGATGTAGGAGCCAGGTTTGCTGGTTCTGCACCCAATGGAAACCCCACCATGCCCGAGATATGGAGAGAGCCTGCTTTGTGCCATTTCTCTGTGCTCCTGTCCTGTGGATCTTAGAGGGTCTGTGTAGAGGAGATGATGGGTAAGAGCAGAAACAGATTTAGAGGCTTTGATCTTCTCTCTGGGGGCCCTCCTGATAGCTGCCAGAGGAGATGAGCCCCAGAGATTGTTGTCCTCTCACAGGTCTTTAGAGGAAAAAATTCTTCTTTGTCCTCCATTGATAAACCACCAGAGTTACACTTTCAGGCCTGTCTCATATGCAAAAGGATGTAGAAGAAGGGTTTACTTGTGTTTCTGGCAGGAGACGTGAATGCATTTCACAACTCTGCCACAGACTCCCTGCCTGACCTTGGTCAACTCACCTACTCTCTTGGTGCCTCAGTGTCTAATATGGCACAGTCTGTTTAGGCACTGATCCTGCAAATCTTACACATGTTCTTTGCTTCATGTGCTGCAAGGAGTCTGACCATCTTATATGACGTTTCCTGGGACAGATTTTCAATTGCCATGTTTCAAATTTGGGAGCAAAGAAAATTAAACTTTGGGTGTCATATCAGCCAGGGCTGTGGGAAAAGTGAAAGTGTGTTTCCAACCCTTCTGGGTTTTTCTCTGGGGAAAGGTTATAAGGGAAAAATACTTCTTGGACTCTAGTGAGGAAACCCATAATCCGGAACCCCATAACTGATCCACATCGGACAATCCTGCATTGGCCTCACATCCTGCCTGCCTGTTGGGAGGCTGATTTGTCATTTTTGGGTGGATTTTAGGAAGGTCAGGCAAAATCCAGGCTCATGACAGAAATTGCCTCGGTAGCCATGGATCAGCTGCCTTGGCTGCACACTACTTTTACTGAAGTGTCGTCGTCGCGCCTGTGGGTGCACTGTGTACAAGTCGTGAGACTCAGGGTATGTCTACGCTACAGCGTTTTGTTGGGAAAAGGGCCGTTTATCGGACAAAACCTGAGTTACGTCCACACTGCAATCGCGTTCTTCTGAAAGTCAATTGAAAGAACAGCGGGGTTTTTCTGGAGGAGGAAAGAGGAAAAAGCACAGGTGGCCATAGTAATCACAGCCTAAATGCGAGAGTGCGTCCATTCAGTGTGGACGCTCTCTTTCGAAAAAGCAGAGCGCTTTTTCAATGCGCTTTTGTGTGTGGATGCTCTCTTTTGGAAGAAGTTTTTTCAGAAGCTCTCTTCCCAAAGAAGCCTGCAGTCTAGACATAGCCTCAGTCACGCTTTGGGTACACTACAGGGGCTGGCCTGGGGGCAGTGCCTGCTCATCGGCTGCTGCTGCTCTTGTAGAAGAGGTGCAGTTGTGCCTACTGGGAGTTTCACTTTTCAAGTTCTTCTGCTGCTTGTGTTTGCTGCCGAGCATTCTGATCTCTGCGTCCTGTGTCCCGTCTCCAGTCAGAGATGGCTCGTGAGTGCCTCTCGCCTAATGCCCAGTGGGCAAAAACATTCGCTCCACAACAATCTATGCCAGGGATGGACGACCTAGGCTAGTGAGCGGCCGCCTTCATTGCAGTGGGTCGCAAGATTGTGGTAACCAAAACCGTCTCCCGGGAGAGGGTAGTTTGGCTCACTGCGCTTGCGTACTTCGAATTTGTGGGGTGTGCCGATGGACTCATAGCAGTGCTGTGATTGGATGCAGAGGGAGCACGTGGTTCTCAGTCAAGGTGTGTAATCAGCACGCATCTCACTTCGTGTGCCTTTGTTTTATGTGGTGTGTGAGTCTTTTTAGTAACTCTGGTAGGAAAAAAAACCCTATACAGTAAACTGTTATTTACTTGTTCCCATAACATAAGACCTAGGGGGTCACCAAATAAAATTAATAGGTAGCAGGTTTTAAATGAACAAAAGAAAGTTTTCCTTCACACAGCTCTCAGTCAACCTGTGGAACTCCTTGCCAGAGGACGTTGTGAAGACTTTGGGTTCAAAAAAGAACTGGATGGATTTATGGAGGTTAGCTATTAGCCAGGCTGGGTAGGAATGCTGTCTCTAGCCTCTGCTTGTCGGAGGCTGGAAATGGATGACGGGGGAGGAATCACATGATGATTCCCGGTCCTGTTCGCTCCCTCCGGGGTACCTGGCATTGGCCACTGTTGGAGGACAGGCT